>NW_011369945.1:11053245-11068846 GCF_000735185.1 Notothenia coriiceps | reverse complement strand
CCGGGTTAGACTTGCTCCAACTCTGCCTGTTTTTAAATCTAGTTTAAAAACCCATTTATTTTCCCTTGCATTTACAGACCAGGGTGTCCGCGGGGTCTTAAAAAGTATTCAAAGTTGATGAATCAATTTAGCGAAAATGAAGGCTATTAAAAAGTATTAAACAGCATTTTCCAAAGTATTACATTTTGTAGCTTGTTTTCAATAAGTATCTAAATGGTCCAAAGAGGTTGTATTCTACAGTCTGCCTGAATGTAATCATTGCGTAGGTGTGTAGTGTGATTCTGTGTAGTTTATTTATGGCATCCCGTTGGATTTGACGTCATCTGAACAGGACATCGCACGCTCACTGCTTGATAGCGTGAAGGTCCGTTTACGCCGGTTGTTAAGCAACATCGTTATGGGGAAATGCAAGTCTGCGTCCAAATGGTTGGAAGATAAGGAGGAAGGACAATCAATACTGTATATAGTCAATGTGAGGTAAAGTGTGTCGCCAAGGTAACCGGTTAGAACTCGAAGTGGCAATGAGGTCTTAAAATGTATGGAAAGGGTCTTAGAAAAGGTCTTAAAAGGAATTACATTTGACTTCAGGATTCCTGCTTATACCCTGATGGCACTTAAATTCTGTTACATTTGGGTTTTTATCTTACTGGTGTTTTGTATTGTTTGTACGTCATGTAGAGTTTCTCAGTCTGTGGCTTCTGATCTGGTTTCATTGTCTCGTGTTTTACATTTGTTTCATGTTCTGTCTGTTTTTCATGTATTTATTACGCTATGTTTTTATACAGTTGTTGATGTACAGCACTTTGTTCAACTCTGTTGTTTTTAAATGTGCTATAATAGAAATAAAGTGGATTGGATTTTCATACGGTTCACCATAGAAGCGTTTGGGTTAAATGCAGAGAACATATTTCACTGCGTGTGCTGTGTGCTCGGCATGTGTGACCATTAAAGAGGGTTTCATCCCTCCGGTTCTATTCTATTATATGGCCTCACACAGTGCCTCACTACTGTGCATTTGCTGAGTGTCTTTTTTGTGGAGCTCTGCAGGCATTTTAAGTGTCATCATTTAGGCTTCAGCACCCTCAGTCAAAATGAGGAGGGTCCTTATTATAATGACCATCACCCTTCCCCTGTATCCTAAATGACATTACATCTTTTCCCCTCAATTTGAGATCTAAAATAGATGAGTTCCCCCGAATAATGTGTGTTAGTAATGGAAACTCTTCAGGGGCTCGGCTGAAAATACACATTCACACACAGGCCCACACACACATATATCATGCTATCATCACACTCCAGGGGAAGTCTTATTAGTCTTCAGAGTTTTTTTTTTTGCCCCTTCTTCCTCATTTGGAGGCAGCTCATGAACAATTCAGCTTCTGCCTGCTAATGGTGTTTCACAAGGCTCTGTGGGATATCTTTTATACATCAATAAGGGCAATTATCAGCTTAACTGAGAAAGCAGTGTCGCCAGCTCAGCCATGCCCCTCTCTTCTGTGCTCTACACCAGGATACTGTCTTGACATGCTTTAGTAAAGCAATGCACCGGCACTGGCAGAATTTAGGGTTCCACTCACCGCTGGGCCTCGATATTAAAAACGATGCCGAAAACTCATCTTAGACTTCGTTACAGGTTCAAACATTTTGCAAATGGCAGCACATTTTATTTCACATAAAACACTTGGCTTACAAACATATATACAAGTTAGGGTTTAAAAATAAAAATTGTTAGTTTGAAAGTAGATGAAGATCCTTTGAAGCCGTCCGCTGTTTATTCGATTTACAATTTATCCAGATACAATTTTTTGTATTGAATATTTTGTTCTTGTTTGGATTTTTTTTTTCAATTATTTCACTATGCCACTCTCTGGAATGACAAGTTAAAACACTTGGCACAAGAGGGCACTAAAGCCACGCTTACCCCCCGGGGATGCCAGCCCACCCCGTCCCAACTGTCCTGGCCACATGCCGTTTCATTGTTCAGAAGGGATTGGTGTGGAGGGGGCAGCCGTGCACAGCTGGCAGCATTAGCGGCTTAACCCTTGATGCTAATGCTAATATAGGATTGGGCATGGAGCAGACATCATGAGCCATATGACCACTGGCAGGCAGGAGTTAAGAGGGGCGAGGGGTTGCTGTTGGTGAGCTGATCCGTGCACGGATTAGTGGGAAACATGGCAGAGTTATTCCACTGGAGAATGCCACCACTTGGGTACAGCTCTCACTACGCTAATTAGATGAAGTCTAAAAAATGTCATGTGTTTGGGATTCAAGGCTGTTATCGCAGTCTGCTCTGTTGGGTTGGTTGGACTTATTGTCATGTCATATGTATCCACTGATTGCCCTCAGAAGTTCTGGATGTTATCTTTTATTTTTCCTTACACTCTTTCAACTGAATCTGTGCAAACTAATCCTCAAGCCTAATTTCTTGTGTGCAGCAGAATTTCCCAGTCAATTTGAAGCCGTGCCCTGTGGCGTCTCTTCGATCCCTTGCTCCAACCCTCATATCTCTGCCACCATCTCTCTCGGTGCCAGCCGTTGCTTCATCCCTCTGTTCTGTGGTTCAGTACCCTTATTGGTTGTCCAACTGTCCTCATCTGGTGAGACACCAGCAGCTGGCTAGACAAACCTGAGGTAGTGCAGTGGCTGTGGAGCTCAGTGGCCCTCAGAGGCCAACAGGCCTTTGTGCTCAGTTCCCACAGCAGCTCCAAACCTCTGTTTATGAACAAGAGGGATCAGACCAGGGCTTATATTTATAACCACACCACCATGACCGCCGCCACACCATCGCAGTAATCACCACTGTGCATTGAGCCTGAGTGGAGCAGACACTTGGCCCGCTCCAGATGGGCACCGGCCAGCTTGGCCCTTCAGCCCGGCGGCTCTG
This sequence comes from Notothenia coriiceps, assembly GCF_000735185.1. Lineage (NCBI taxonomy): Eukaryota > Metazoa > Chordata > Actinopteri > Perciformes > Nototheniidae > Notothenia > Notothenia coriiceps. The sequence goes on along the minus strand of NW_011369945.1, from coordinate 11,065,959 downwards.
AACAGAAATCATAGACTGGCTTTGGGCCTGCCAGCCCTGAACTGGCAAACCAGTTGTTGTGATCTAGAAGAGGGAAAATTCGGGAACATGATGATAATGTTTCAGCTTAATCATTTGAAAGGTCAGTTTAGCTTTGTTCGCTGTTGTGCTTTGTACGCTTATTTGTGAGTGCAAGGTTTCAAATGGCTGGACTAATGTTCTCATGCTGAGCGCGTCTGTGTCATACATTTTGGCAGACTGTATGATTTTGTTTTAGTCTGATGAATTTAAACCACTGCCAGAAATGCTATTTATTTCCAAACCAGAAAGATGAAAAGGCTTATTGCTAGTCAGCTGGTTTTATTTTTACCTCATTTTATGTTGGACTACTGATCTCTCCCTTTGTCAGCAAATTCAGTTTTTATTTATCTATTCATCTATCTACATATCCAACATCTCTTCATCCAAGCCTCATTTAAGTCAACAATTTGTTCCCACACTATGGTGTTGTTACAAGTCTTTTAAAAGCATGTATTCATTTCATTTTTTCCTCTGTCTTCCCCCCTGGAAAGAGGCAAGAAATGTGGAAAAAGTGAGAACCATTCTCGCCACACAGCCCACCACAACAACCTGAAAACAGTACATTTCCTTATTGTTATTGATGTTGTTTAAATCATGTCTCTAATTGTCGAGGTCAGCCTCAGTGGTCAGGAGGTGAAGGGAAGTAGACTCCATTGTGCCAGTTTAAACTTAGCCCCACACTGATCTGCCCATCTGAGGTTTTAGGCCGGTTTCAATGGTTAGCTGAGGATGCCTTGAAAAACGCCCATAGTGAGTATTAGTGGGCGCTTTGGCAGTACAGCAGAGCCACAAGTAGTTGAAATACAAACAGAACTTGCGGATTGGCCGTGTCAGAAAAAAAGTGAGATGAGAGCTATTTGCTGTCCAAACCATGTGAATGAGGAATTCTTGGGACACTGGTGAAACAATGGAGATCCACAACATGATGCGATTGGGATAACATTGAGATCACATCGCTGGTTGGTAACGTGGTTATAAATATTCAAGTCTCTTCCCGTTTGAGTTAATATGATCAAATATGTTCAGCTTTGGCCCTTTAATACAGGACAGAAGTTCCCGAATCTCGCCATCTCTCTGGGTTTTTGATAGCGTCTTAGTGCATATTACCCTTTTCATTCACCTTTGGATCATCCTCAACATGCCAACTCACTGGCTGTTAATGCCTAGCACTATAAACAGCTTTTTTCGCATGGGCTCATCCGGAAATAACACAGACTCAGTATCAAAGAGCTGGCAGGGTAAATCTGTTTGATGTCCTGTCCAAATGTTTGAACATTTGAGTTCTAACATATAAATATAGCAATTTAAAAGACAACAGTCATCTCAACAACATTATCAATAATTAACCTTCCATTTACTCAGAACTGGCATTTGTTCTATTGACCCAGGGTGTAGAGACATTTTAAAGCTCAGACACAAGGCATGTAAACCAAACCAGTAAAGGATTAGATTGAAGGCCTCTGCATAAATAGTAAATCCCTTAGGATTGACTGGCATCAGCCATATTGTATTGCGGACTTTCTGGATCATTGTAGACACGATTCACATTGATCGTTGTCTATTTGACAGGTGGTATCTTTTTAGCTTAGCTATACTTGAGCAAATGTCTGAGAATACAATTAGCATATTGTTACTTTTGATAGAGTATGTAAATAGATATTGTTCGGAAAGCTACACTATTCTTTAAGCCGATGTTTTGACTTGAAGTAAGATCTTTTGTTGTGCTTTATTTGGATTATTAAAGGGGCAAGTAATTGGGGAACATAATTGTACAATTCAAATATTATCATAAGCCCTGAACGTGTTCAGTGAGAACGGCAGGACCAGTTTTAAAAAAAGCATATCTTTAGTAAAAGTAAGTGTGGTGCAGATTCCAATTCATTTTGGCTTTACTCTGTCCTGTGTGTGTCTCAGATTATTGTTTTATCACCACTACTAATAATTGAATCATTGTTGTACCAAATTCACACGATTCATTGGACTTTTAAGTATAAAAGCTCAAATTTAAAAAGAGAAAAAAAATCCTCTGCGTCTATAGTCTGTAGATTTAAATGTGCCTCATCATTGTCTGTCTGGGAATGACAAAGGCATGTACATGAATGCAGCCAAATACCCAGTTGTCTTGTCATCTGTCAAGTGTGTGTGTGTGTGTGTGTGTGTGTGTGTGTGTGTGTGTGTGTGTGTGTGTACAAGGTTAGCAAAGCTGGTCGGTTCAGCTCCTGGACGTTAGTGTACGAGTGTTTGAGTGGAAGAGAATGAGATCGGGTTACGCTAGGGATAATCCTCCCAAAGCCGTTTTGTTCAGGCCTAAATCACTGCATATTACCCTACCCATAAGTGATTTTAATTGGTTGTCTCATATAACACACCCTCCTGCCTAACACTAATGCCGTCCTGTAATTGGCTGAAGGCTGCCTCTGCCTGTTAACTTCATGGGACAATAATGGTTTAGGTGGCAAAGTTACAGGATATTGGAAGTGATCAAAGGATCAGACTCCTAACCATTTCAAATTCATTGTCTAGCTTTTTGTGCTGTTTTGGGCCTAGGATGCTGAGGGTGTGTACCATATGTGTGTCCATGTGTATTTAGATTTGTAAATGGCATGCATGTGTAAATGTGCGCATATCTTTTAAGAGAATGTGTCCATTGTCTGATTTACTGCTGTCCTGCCTGGACTGAAGATGGCCCATATTGTCCTCTTGCCTCCCACCTCCCCTAATTGAAAACTTGGCTCAATAGATGACTCTAGATCTCAGTTACCATAGTGATCATGGTGGCTTTGATAACCATGGTTGGCTGTAATGCCACCTCCTGCAGACTCCATTGACCACAGTTTGGCCAGCCATCTGGGTTCTAGCTGGCCGGCTAAAGGGACTTTGGAGCATGCTGGCTGGCCTCTGGCATACACAACCTGCTGCTTGGCTTGTCCATTATCATCATCCAGCAGAAGGATTCCAACACTGTTTCATATCATTTTTTATTATTTCTTACTACAAACATATGTTGTTGACGAGAATACAACACACAGCATGTGATGGTCTTACCATTCAATAACCCACATTTCCAATCAGACATTGAAATTAAACAAGTTGGACATTGCTTAAGGACTCTTTCTTGGCCGAAGAAAATAACATACAGTATAAACACAAATACTTGTCATCCATACCTCTATGGTCTGCTTTCATATGTATATTTTTTGCTCTCAGAAATGTTGCCATTACTCCTTTCTAATTCCAGGGTGGAACGATTGACTGACTCCTAAAGGCCCAAACAGCCTGGGTTTTCTTTTTGTTATTCAAACACAGTACGCCTTCTTTGTTAGCATAGTTCATGCACATCATGTTTCTTCAAAAGAAAAGCAAACTATATGTTTCCATGATAAAACACTAAACACACAGCATACCACACAATACATATTCGTAACCATATGAAAGTGTATATCAAATCCCTCTCAGCAGTCATTATGAGCTGAGCCCCATTGTATGAAGGGCAAACAATGCCAGACAGTTCATCCCCTCCTCTTTTCACACTGCTCCCTTATCCCTCTCGACAAACCCTCTTTCTATTGTCATCTGTTGCAGACAAGGCTAAAAGCATCTATTTCTCTCTAATCCCCTTTAAGAGTGGTGCACAATTTATTTTTGCAAGGCCATTTGTCCCAGACACTAAGCGCTAACAGGCTAGACTGTGTAGCTCAATTGCTCACCCGGCCACAAAACCTCCACTACCATTGCACAGGTGCACGTGTGCATGCCCTGACCTTGGGTGCAATGCAGAGCTTGTCTTTATGAGGCCTTGAGACATGGCATTTGTGGCATTTAACCCCCTCATCACTCTGTGACCCCCGTTCACCCCCTCCCTCTGCTTTGTACTGTCATTCTCTTTCCACCCTCCTTCCTCTCTGCCCCTCTCCCACACAGTCTTCTCTTCCTGCATATTCATCCATTCCACCTCCCCTTGCTTCCTTGTTAAATCTCCTTCTGTCACTGACTTCAGCCTTTTAACCTGGCAGGTAAACAGCCGTGTGTGTGTGTGTGTGTGTGTGTGTGTTGGGGGTAACCAGACAGCCACAGAATGTACCCCCTCCTCCCATACACTGGGATTGCTTTGAGAGGGTAGAGAGATCTTGACAAGGTCAGTGAGCTTTGTAGCTCATAATTAACCAGCAGTATATGTCAAGGCAGCTGGACCTTGCAGGGTTCACACAATATAGAAGGACCTGTAGGCCAGAACGGTTGAAACTGATCAGTAGAAGACACTTAAGCTGTGGGAAACTCCTTTTTGTAAAGATATTATTTTGTTTTCCCCTTTTTTGATATCATGAAAGTCCAGAGTCATCAATTCATGACCATGAATCACACTCTGCTATTTTCATGATGGCTATTTTTGTGCTTTTGTAGTTGTTGATATATCTTACGTGGGTTCAGAGTGTGGAATGGACCAACAGACGATTGTTTAGGTCCTTAGTCAAATGTTATCTGCATAATCCTCATACTGCAGTGTATTTAACTTTCCATAATAACATAAATGTTTTCTCTATACAATATTACTCCCATTTCAAAATCAGGTTATAAATGATCTTATGTGTTCATTTTTCTTTTAATATTTATCTTAAAGGTGGGGATAGGTAATTCACTTCAGAAACACTTTTTGTTATATTCCATGGAATGCTCTTAACATCCCGATAGCAATGAATATATTAAATGCTTTGACAATAAATATATACAAATATTTCATCTGTGGAAGCCGTGGCACTGTAAAAAGCACGACCAATCATCTGAGCCGGCCCGGCTAAAGTAACTGGATGGCCTACCTGCCTGTCAGCCTTCAATCTGTGCACAAACTTATCTCGTGCCCTCATTGGTCATGTGCGCGTTCGTGTGTGTTGGAGGAGGGGCTCTGTAAGGAAGTCTGAAGGAAGGGGCAGAGTACTTTCAAATTCTAGCGCACTCGAGCTGGTTTCTCCATTCTTACCTACCCTACCTTTAAGTTAACATTTATTTTGAATGATACTTTTTATTTATATATATGTAAGACCAATGTTTTAAATTGGTCTTTCTCTCACTGTCTTCTTTTCTCTAGCTCCAGTACCTTAAGCTTCTGACAATGTTGATGTTGTCAATTTGATAATAAGTAAGTCCAGTCCATTCAAAAGTATCTTAACAACAATAAAAAATAATGTGTATTAAAGAAGTATTTAACTAGGAATATTAAGCCTAGGTATTTCTTGGAAAAGATTAAATGTATTTGATTCTGAGGGGACGTGAAGATTGCTCTCTCTCTCTCTCATATTGGGATATGTCTCCATAGCTGTGGCTGCTGTTAATGGTGCTGTTAGAGATCTGATTGTTGCACACACCTTCACCGTCCTTTGTGGGTTCCCACTGAAACAGCCCTCACTCACCTGCTGATTAACACGATTTAAGAAGGAGAAAGCCACAAGGGGCCTCATTACCAACGTAAATACTTATCCCAGTGTTCCATTATTTCCCAGTTCCCATTTGATATGCCATGTTGAGATGAAGACCCACCGTTCTCCTCCTCCTCTCTCCTCTAAGGATGATTCCCAAGATGTGGTCTTTACTCTAAACAGGTTCCTCTGCGGGCCACAACAATGGCCCCTTGGCCCAGTACTCCCCAGCTCTCTCTCCCTGGGCTTCTTTTTACAGCAAATGCAATTACAATCATCGTTCACAGACTCAACCACTAATGAGTAGCTATGGAGCCTGCAGAAGGGGCTGTACAGACAGAGAGGAATAGTGTGAGAAACTAAGATATTCATAAAACCTCTTTGAATCATAGGCAAGTACATTTCCACACGCAGTTTCATAACACATTTCATTTGATTTCAACTTTGCTGCCAAAAAGTTATTTCTCAACCCAACTTTTAAAAAGGATCTTTCTGTCTCAAATTGTTTGAATGAGGACAAAAATCCCTGTCGTTTTGCAGATGATGTCGTGTCACAGTCCTGTAGCTGAAACAGCACAAAAGGGAACAGCTTGAACACGCTGACATGAGAAAGTGTGCGAACAGATGGGTGAAACAATAGAACTTTAACGACATGTGATACATAGTCTCCTGACTTCTACTGTGATTTCTCAAGATGCCAGTCCTCCGTTTTTCAAAGGGAATACTCAAAATGGTTATATCAGGATGAATCAAGACAAAGGTGAGACATGACTACGGTATCCAGTATGCCACTTTATAGACATACCCGGTGTTTTGATCTCCACTTGTATCCGTGTCTTAAAGAGAAGCAGAGAAAAAAGGGATATGTTTCATTTTGGTGTTGCTGATGGATTCAACAGACAACCCTCATTAGACCAATGCTTTCAGTTGCAGGTCACAAAGGAGTCGAAATACGTCAGGTAGATGTTCGTTTTTTTGTCCCCTCTCCTTCAGAACATTTTTTTTTTTCCTTGGTATGTTTTTCATACATACTTTGACATGTTGCGGTTCAACTCCTGAAGTCCCTCCCAGAAAGAATATCAAGTGACAGCACAAATATAAAATTCTTGTAACACTGATTTCTCTTTGCAAAGCTATAGCTCAGGCTCGTTTGTGTGGATTCATGTGACACCTCCGACACAGTCATCCCTCTGAGCTTCAAAGGCCCTACATCCACAGTCATGTCAGTCAGTAAAGATATGCATACTGTATTTAAAAGAAGGTTCAATCTACCTATTGATGTTTACAACACATTGGCATTACAAACATGTGTTATCGTGTCACATTTTAATAAAACAGCCCGAATCTTTTTGTCACCATCTTCAACCCCAATGCACTCTTGTTGACAAATGTGATAAGATTGAAGCTCCTTCACGGGTACCAGTGCAAAGCAAACCTTCAGTCTCTTTTGGGGATAGAAAGCCTTGGGGCGGCTTCCTGTTTTGGCAGCTGTAAAGATAGAAGTGCCTCTTCTCCTGCTCTTCTGGCACTTTGCCTTCTGGGGGGGGGAAGAAGCTAGGGGACAGGTGGGGACCGACTGGCCCGTGCCAGCTGACCTGTCAACGTTAGACCCTCTGTTTTTTAAATAAAACAAGGGAGGGGGAAGATCGGTGAGAGGATGATGGGCTTGGTGGTGAGTGCATGCGGCGTCTGTTGCCTGTGTGTGTGAGCGAGAGAGGAATGGAGATGGAGGAAACAGGAGATGACAAGAGAGGGAGACAGAACAGGATGCTTCTGCTGATGGAGATGGGATGTGACAGTTCTCCCTGGGATTGTGTGATTAATTGGGATCAGGTCACCTCTTCAATGTCTGGACAGTAATGCTATGCAGTCTCATATGGCTATTTACATACAGTGGGGTCCATGGGCGACACACATACAGACACACACACATACATGCGCGCGCTGGGGGGAAACAAAACACACTCCTCTATATGGAATACTGTCATTATTTTAAGCTCCGATACTAGTCCAAGTTGTTGTAGTAGCAGCAGTGGAGCTTGTTGGTTTCCATGTTGTATTCAGATACAACTTTTTTTCCCCCTTGTTTTTCTTTTTCATATTTCTCTGTGCCGGAACAAATATATGTACTTGACAAGAGCTCCTACTAAGAAAGTGGTTGTCGGTGCTGAAGTTCCTGTGTTACCTTTTGCAAACTCTGTCTCAAAGCAGCAAGCCCCTCTCGCAGAACAGGGGATACGATAGCATCCCAATGGAAAGCGCAGATACTAAGAAGACACATGGCACTGAATAATTTATGGCCCAGCAAAATAGAGACAGCCACTTGAAGTCCTGAGTAAGTAGGAGATAAAGACAGTGGTGACATATCAAGCCGCAATAAAGACACAGGGAACAGTGGGGAAGGCAGGGGGAAAACGTTGTGTGAATTTCCCGAGTTAAGAGTTTGTTTTGGTTTCCCTGCACTTGCTGCCTCTCTGTTTGAAAGTTGCATGGCTCTGCCTTGTTTACCAAGTCCTCTTGCTGCTCGCTCTGTCACACCGGGGATAGTACCCAGGTGAGCGCTGCTACACACAAGGAAGAGAGAAGCCAGTGTCCCTTTGATTCCAGGCCGCTGGTTCCCTTAGATTAGTTATTCTCTCTATACCCTGACGAATCCACTGGCAGAGCAGCCGGTGTAACGGAGGGAGACATTTCCATCCCAATCGGGTGGCAGAGGCAGGGTGGAGGCTGGCTGAGAGGCTGCCAGGTTGGGTGCTGGCTGCTTTCAGGTTAGGTGCCTACAACAGTTTAGCCTCGGCCCCTACTGGGCACCGACACAGACACCCCCAGACGGCCGTTGGAGCTCCCAGGCCCCTCCAGTCTCTCCCCATTAAACCTCAGCAGCACTGATGATGGCAGGTCGCGGCGGAGAGGCTGTCCTCATGCCGCCCGTCACATCCCGCCACTTTCATCCCCGCGCTCACTTCAAAAGTGACATCTGCCATCACTAGGAATCTCAGAAGCTCCGTGTTCCTGCGACGTGCTGCTTTGATGGTGATTTGGCCCCAGGCGTTTGTCATACATAACTTAGGTGCGGAACAATGTAAAATCAGACTTTGATTTTAAAGGAGAAAAAGAGTCTAAGCACACGAAAGGCGGTTAAAATCTAAATCGCTCTAACCACTGGAGGGAGCGAATCAAAGTGCAGCGTGAGCTGGAAGAAGTATCGTTCCTTGCTTGTATCACAGTCTTGTCAGTTGTCTTCTTCTTCGCCTCGTTACCGTGTCCCATCTGTGGAATAAAGACGCTGCCAATGGCAACCGATCAGCCTGGTTGTGTAACTGTGCGCCATTTGGAGAGCTTTCTGATTGTATGCTTTTGCTCAGCACGCGCAGCATATTTGTAACACACGACTGAAACCGACAACGATATTAACAACAACAGCGCAGCATGTCAACAGGGTTCATGAGGTGCTGGCTGCAGTCAGACACACCACAACTTTAGTAAGAAGTGAAGTAAGTGTGTGTTGGATGCTTCTGGAATGTGGACTGTACTTTGTGTGAGCCAGAAAGAAGGGATGCTTTTTTTTTGGTGAAAGTCTGGAAGTAGCTCTTCAACCGTGTGTGTGGTTAGCTGTGTGTATGTGTGTCGTTGTGAGACACTAACAGCTTTGTGTGTGTGTGTACATATGGCTATTTGTTAAACTGAGAGATGATGACCCTGACAATGCTTTTCACCAGAGCTGTCAAAAACACGCCTCTCTCACTGACCTTGTTTTGGCGTGAATGATACTTGACCCCCCCGCCCATCTTTAGCAATGTCCAAATCAACTTCTGTGGTCTTCATATCCGTCAATGTAACCTTTACACCCAACTTCTCTCGCTGTCTTTCTCAACTTCAACTTTGCATCGTCTTCTCCTTTGTTGAGTCTGTCTTGCTCTCTGTTTCCCTTGCCCTTTCGTTCTTCCTCTCTCTGGGGTTAACCCGGAGTTCAGCCGACCCTCTTTCTCACCTCTCTGTGACTGACAGGCCTGTCTTCCAGATGGCTGCCAGATTGCCAAGCTCCTTGTCTGTTCATATTAAGCCTTGTTTGATAAATGCATAATTTAAAGGCCTGTTAAGTTCTCCTCCACAAATATATATATGTGTATCCGATTAGTGCTCTGTGACATCACCACCTTACTATTTATAGTCCTTTTTTACATTTCCGCCTTCTTTGCGGTGTTTTCTACTAATAGCCTGAGTTAGGGTGAAAGCCCTGCTGCTCCACCGTTCTCATCTCTTCCCAGTATGCTAACGTGAACTGTCAGTGGAACCGAGGTGGAACAGGGTGATTAAACTTGTTTACCTCACACTTTTGGATACACACTTGCATATCTGGAGGAGACTAAACATTGTTGTGCATGTGTGTTTGTGTAAGCATGTGAGCCTGCACCAGGCCACAAGTCATTTGAACAAACAAGGGTCAGACTTACTAACAAACTGTTGGAGTTTGTTCAACTGAATTGGCCTTTTGGTTATTATGAAAACATCCCAGACATATAAAGGACATTGAGCAACAACCTCAATATTTCATTTTCCAAAATGCATTTCGTTTTTTTGTCTGCAACAGGTGGATGTTTTGTGCTTAGTAAAACAAACTTTGTTCACCCTTGATGCTGCAGCGATTTTACAGTTGCCCGAAACACACCCACTCTTATTAAAAAGTTACATGAACATTTTGCCATGGCCGTAGTACAGGGCGGTGGTGGCGAAGTCCAAAGGGACTTGGCTTGGTAACTGGAAGGTCACCAGTTCAAGTCCCGGAAAGACCAAGTGCTACCAAGGTGTCCCTGAGCAAGGCACTGCTTCCCGGGCGCCGTTCATAATGGCAGCCCACGGCTCCTAACACTAGGATGGGTCAAATGCAGAGAAACCGTTTCTGTACTACGTAATGACAATAAGTTGAATCTTCAATTTACCCCTTTTTAAATAAGTTTCTCTCAATAAGCTTTAATATTTAATATGGACTTGTATAGTCAGCTTAAAAAAAGACCAATAGTGTTACCTCTAAACACCATGTTTGACATCAACATTCATCTCTGTATTAATTCCTTATTCAACAAAGTAGCTTATTACTACCATCATTGACCTTGGTGGGTCACAGTTGGTCATCATTTATCTTAGCTATACAAACTTTCCTGTCAAAATGGATTTGCCCAACTTTACTGCCCACAATTGTCACATGTTTTGAAGCCCATGCTTTACCAAACACTGTCACCTAAGTTGTCTGTTGACAGCGAGGACATATTGTAGTGAACTTGAACTGTTGCAACTTAACAAAGCAGATTCTCCAGCACTTGTTTGGCTGTGAGTGTGCTCAGCTGTCTCCATGCAGGCATTGTTTCTATGTGTGTATGTGTGTGTATCCCTTAGGAGTTCTTGTGCTGGAGTTTTCTAGTTTTGTGCTTTAGGCCTCAGCACTTTGTATGATTGATGCTCTCCTGACTCACACCCACTATTATGTTTATTATTTGTCTGTTTCAATGCAGTCACTCTAGGGGAAACAGAAGCTAGAGACACAGGGCCATCTGCATAGTACACCCTGAACATTCTCTCACACACCACATAGACGGAGGAATGCTTACCTGTTGGCCCATGTGTTTGTCAATTTGTCAATCCATGACCCAACATTATAGGGGTTAATTGTTAAGCACTCCCTTCTATACATGCAGTCAAAGCTGTGACCTGACTGCCTTTCAGCCAACAGTTAAAGTCAGACTTGTTGCAAATCATGCCGAGGGCAAATTATGGATTAAATAAAAAGGACATAGAGTATGTGAAACATTGATAAAGAGTGGGTTTTTGTGAAACAGTAGCAAAGTGAAGGGAACACTGAGTGCTAGGCCAAACTAGACACAATGCCCCTGGGCTGACAACACACCGGGATCTGGGGAAAGCAGAACAGCCTGCAGGGAACAAAACACTGAACTCTACCTCACTGCCTTTCACACACACACCACATTTACGCAGACATTCTCTAATACAAATACACGTCGCCTTACCTACCGTCCGTCATTCAATACATGATTGTTAATGTAGGTTGCGTGATGCATGTTTTTTCTGCTGAGCTATTTACACGGGACACAGTTCCAGGACTACGAAGTGATGGATAAAGCACAGCGCCTGCTTTTTTATAGAATACATTGTTTTTGTCTTCAGCCTAAACAAATTTAAATGCAGATTGTGAGAGTATCTGCTTATTTTGTCATCACAACAACATTCCTAAGATTTTAGCAATTTACTAATGATAAATAGTAATAATACTGATAAATATAATAAGTTAGATATTTTTACATTTCTTTTTAGTATATTAGTGAAACGCTTAAAGGCTTCGTCTTGTGCAGGGGTGTCAAACTCAATTTCATCACGCGCCACATTAGCATTATGGTTGCACTCTAAGGGTCGGTTGTAACTTTAAGACTATATCAATATATAATATATATAAAATAATGTATGTAATGTATTACAATTACAATATTGCCTCTGCATTGGATTATTATCGGATAGGGTAATAACTTCATAATTAACTACGTATGAAAGCAGAAGTCTGGGGCAAATAATAGCAATTCTCTTCAGTGCTCATGTCCCAAAACGAGATGCATTGTGGGACATGTAGTTTATTGGCAGCGTGGTTCTGTAAATCGGCATGTAACTGTATAATAAACTTAATATATTTTTTGCAAGCTCTTGCGGGCCACATGAAATGAAGCCGCGGGCCGGATTTGGCCCCCGGGCCTTGAGTTTGACACCCCTGAAGAGAAGTCTCCTTTGATACTGACTATTCTTGAGAAGCTTCCTTCCTTCTGAATTTGCACCAAAATCATAAATCTAACAGTTACAGCGACATTTTAATGAACACGAAGATCCCTTCTAAACTGTTGAATCAAGAAACCTGCCTTGACCTGAGGCCGACAGAAATGAAAGATGACATCTCTGTGTCCCTCTTTAGAGATTCTGAAAATACCTGGATCATCACTTAGAAGCAGTCCGATGGCAGATGAAGGTCCAGCAGAATTGCTCTCCCCTGGATTACTGCTAATATCTCCGTCCCCTTGATCACCAGCAGCGAATCTGGTTTTATCTGCAAAACAAACAAACAAAAAGTTATTAAAAAAAAGTTGGTTTTGCTATGCATTTTTCACCAATTAAAAAGGGAGTAAATGCCATGTAGGCCATAGTTACTGTAATCGAAGAGCTCAAAGAGGGCGTGGAAGGCTGGGTC
>NW_011369945.1:11039197-11053202 GCF_000735185.1 Notothenia coriiceps | reverse complement strand
GAGGGACTGCTAGCCAGGGAAAAGTTGATAAAGCCATTGCACGGTATGTTGTAGAACACATGAAGGCTATTTCTACTATTTCTATTTCTATTTCTTGATCAACAGATTGTATTATTCTCCGATGCAATAACAGTACTGCAACGAAGGCTATAAGGGCATTAATGGGAGCCTTTTTTTAAGTAACTAATGTGTTACTGTTCACAGTAAGTAATCATCAGTAAAGTAACTGAGTTACTTTTGAAATGAAGTAACTGATAATGGTAACTAGTTTCTGGTTTGCAGTAACTAGCACAACACTGGTCAGGAGATGACCCTACTTTTCACTTAATTGATATCCTTCATAACCATGTAATTGTAAGCATGACATCGGCAGTATCATCGAGTTGTTATACAGTCCATGCATGTGATACAGATGTTTTATTATATAATTGTTTTATATTTCGGAGAGTACTATATACTATATATATAAATTACAAGACTATTAGAATGATTCGTTTTTTCTTAAAACCACACTTAATTTGTTCATCCATCCAACAAAAAAATATTGTTTTACATATTGCTCTCGATCTCTCTTGAAGTAAAATCTTATAGCTGACTAATGAATAAAATAGAATAGATACTTGAAACTGTACTGGTGCATTTGGTACTTCCTTGTTAAAGAAGCTGTAAAAGCGAAAGCTGTTGTGTGCCCAACGGAACTACAAAATAGATCAAATTCAACAACTTCTGTGTATAACCTAATTTTCAAGAATCGATTAGGCAGAGCCCATAGATGTTAGAGGTGTTTTTGGTCCATGTTTCTCTCAACAGATTAGATCTTATAATGTCCAACCTGCATGACTTGGAATGAGCTTAAACAATCAATTCTAGTAGTGAGCTTCTATTGAGTTTTAATCAAGATTTCTACTTTCTTCTGTCTTCTCTCACGGTTGCCCGGCCTGCAGATTTCACAGGTCAAGGAACCATTCAGAAAGCTTTAATTAGCTTTCTCAGCTAATGAGTTCTCAGGCATCATACAAATTGCTCTGTCAAACCCTGACTTTGAGCCAGCTTGGATTGTTTGGGTGTGAGCTCAACAGAATGAGGGACTTTTAATCATGTTCAAATTCATTACCCCCTAAATGAGTAATGTTTCATTCTTCCCAGTCATTTGCCCCCTATTCGTAGTTAAAGCTGCCCCTTTGGTCGTGACAGACACAGCCGTCCTGTTTAGTGTGACTTCCATCGTCATTACACTGGATAGATCCATCCATGGCACATTTTGAGGGGAAATTGTAATAACAAGTCGGGGTTGATTGACTGAAAGCGGGAAAAGGAGGCGACGCTGAAGAAAGGTAATTTTAGACTTGGGGTAAATTCGAGCATCAAATGCCTTCATGGAGACAGGCGGGCTGGGAGGAAGCTCAGACAAAAAATATGAGCTTTGGTTTAAAGATGAAATATGGCGGTCTGACCCCATTCCCTTTTCCCCAGATCTAATTCAGTTCGGCCTAAATGGGGATGGGTATTGCCTGAACCGATAACTTGCCGGACCTGAAGTGTCTTTTCAGAACCAGTTTCCGGGGAATTGAATTTCAAACGTGCCAGCAGTAAATGAGCAGGAGATTTATGTGGCTGTGCGTGGGAAAAGGGTATAACAAGGCAGCAGCGGCAGTCGTTTCACACTTTGTCACATTCACAAAGAAGGCATTAGGGCTCTGACCCACTTCAAGCAGGGCCCGGTATAATGCTGCCGGCCTCTAATGCTGCCATAATGGTCGTTGTCATCATCTTGTCAACTGTATTCCCGCTGTCATTGTCATCATATTCATGAGTGAAATTCTGCCCCAAGATTTGAAGGTTCCCATTAATCTTTTGACTGCATGTATTTGACTCCCCTGTCATGCCGCTTCATGCTGTTGGATACGGTCATGGCTTGGGGAGGGGTGTTTAAAGAAGAGGAGTCATACAGTAAAAGTACCAGTCATTATTTACCTCACTCTTTCCCCATCTCTCTTTCTCTCACTAGCTTCTGATGTGAGACTGATAGTGCTTGGAGCTCAGCCATTCGCTGTCAGATCCCAGCTAATGGAATCAACATGGTTGACGGATAAACCCACCGAAAATAAGTTGTTGGGGAGCTGCGGGCCCTTCATCAACCACCCTGCCATGTGTAGCACTGCCTTGACCCCTCCCAATACTATATCAAGAGGGTCTTTTATCTTCAGCATGCTGAAATCAGGTTTCAAGTTTTTATTTATTAATGTATACTTTTTGTTTTTGCTGGCATGAAGGATTGGGCTACGGTTGCACTTGTGGTCAGAAAGATGCTTTGAGGAATTAGTTCAACAGCTTCACATAGAGTCCATGATTTCTTCAGGAAATAGTCAGATTTTGGGAACTATGCCTCACCCTTCCTTGAAAGGATTTAGAGGAGATGATGGGTAACACTTTAATGTATTTTGCAATTAATCTGCCACCATTGTTTAAGCTTACAGTATCTTTCAAGTATCTTTCATACCAACAGTGAGATGTGCAGCTAGTGTTGGGTTATTAGACACATATATAGGCAAAGGAGGAAGAAGTAGATTCTTCACTGGAGTAAAAGTAGAAATACTATCCTAAAATACTCATATGTTTTGGTTTCATATCAAATCAAATATTTTATATAAAATGTAGTAAATTATCAACTTTAGAGAGTATGGTAGCTGGACTACCTTTGGACAGAGTCATGCTAGCTGTTTTTAGTGTTCATACTAAGTTACGCTAACCAGCTGTAGTCAGTAGCTAAAGCCCCTGTCACACTGTCCCGAAATGTACACCCGATGGACACACGAATATTGAATTGTGAATTTCGCACAAAGATGGCCCCGAACCACACACGAAGGCAACATTTACATTACATTTAAGACATACAACTGCAACGAAAGTAATAAAAACAATTATGTTAAAGTACTATGATACCGTACGGATATTTTCAGACTTTGTTCTTTACTTTATCCGTCTTTATATGTAGAAGATATTAAATTTTCTCCATAATGTTGTTTCCATAGCAACAACAACTTCCTGTCAACTCGCCTTCAAAATAATATATTATATCCTTTTCAGTTTCACAGAACACAAATTGGGTTATTTACATAATATGTTTACATGATTTTGTTGTGCAATAAAACAACCAGATGATCGTCGGAGATTAAATAGAGGTGAGAAAGGGCAGGGTTGACGTCAAAGTGGCTCCACGTCTTCTTCTTTCTCTCCCCTCCGTCGAAACGAGTTACGAAGTTCGATTCGTACGTCTAACAGATAAACAAATATACAAACGTGGAATTAGAACAGTCACACAATATCTCGTGTCGACAGCATATGTTTTGATCACCCCACCGACCTAGGATTATGTAACTCGAGAAAAAAATGGAGGACGTACGGGTGAGAAAAATGAAGACGTAAATTGTCGGTGGGTCTACCTAGGATGTACCGAGGACCACCTCTAGACTCCATGACACCCTATGTGACCCTACGTCACGCAATACACTTTAGGTACTGGATCAAAAAGGGAGAACAAAGTAACGTACAGAGAACAATTACTTTAGTGACATCCTTTTTGACCATCTGTGGGCAGGAAAAAGCTGTACTTTCCTCTGGTTTCCTCTGACTCCTCGCCGGAGGAGCCAACTGTCTAATCGGGTTTAGGTAGAACTAAGACCATTCTCTCGTATCGTCGGTTCGACCGTGGCTCGTGTTGACGAAAGTACCTAAGACCGTTGACCCCTCAAATACAGTATTCCTCTTTTTTTGCAATTGTATGACACGACATCTATACATCTTTTTCTTCTAAATTTTTATTCGATAGTTAGATACACAAAGTTAAGGTAGAGAACCCCTTTTGGAACCCTCTACATATGTATTTAGGTACCCTTATGTACAACTTCTCAAAGAAAATGAGTGTCATGTCATAAGCTAATTAGTCACACGGACCGTTGTAAAGACTTTGTCTTGTATTCCGGAAATCCCATACTTCGTTCAACTTCGAACGTAACCTCTCTTTCCTTTCAGGTAGCACAAAGAGCTCGTGAAGGGAAGAGGAAGTAAAAGACGAAAGGGAGACTCTCCACTAGACCCCTTTACACGTGATGGACCACCTTCCATGACAGTGTTGACCCTTTACAAAGTGGACCTTTTTTTGTTTTCCCGCAACTATCAGTAACCGTTAAAGAAACGTGAGAAAGTAACGAAATAGTAGGAATGGAGCCCAAAAGACAAGATACATTATATGTAAAAAAAATGAACACTACGGACGGACGGACTAGAACAAGCTACGATTAAAAAACCTAGTACTTCGGACAAAGAATTTCGGGGACAGTGTGCGAGGGCTTTAACTGTGGTCTACCTGGTGTGCTATTTCCTTTCAAGTTTAAGCGGACTAGCATCGTTGCAGCCCCGTAAGCACTCCTCGGTAGAAATTCGGTAGCATCTGGCGGCACCTCCAAAGGGTCCGAGGCCGTCGTTGAAGCACTCGCGCGTTGAAGAATTTCCGTGAGCACTCCGTAGAACAGTTCAGCACAGTAGAAGCACAATAGTAGCCACGGTAGCCCGTAAGCGGGAGTGATACTAGCCCCACTTACCGGCTCCCGTGTCTACTATTGTTCTTACGGGAGTGCTCACGGTATGCTTTCCCGTTTTAACTGTGTGTTTAAGTTGTGCCTTTACTTGTAAAGCGTTCCAGGAAGGCCATTAAAAAAACCGTACGGTTTCTAAAAACGGTGGACGAGTGCTTTCGACCGACGGCCTCCGGACTCTTTGAGGTGGCCGCGAGTATGTTTGCGAATTCTACGGGAGTGCTTTACCGGGCTACAACGATGCTAGTCTCGGCTTAAACTTGTAAAGGAAGATANCGGGGGCCAAATCCGGCCCGCGGCTTCATTTCATGTGGCCCGCAAGAGCTTTCTGTAAATCGGCATGTAACTGTATAATAAACTTAATATATTTTTTGCAAGCTCTTGCGGGCCACATGAAATGAAGCCGCGGGCCGGATTTGGCCCCCGGGCCTTGAGTTTGACACCCCTGCTCTAGTTCCACTAGAACTGAGTATCTAAGGGGGTAATGGGAGAAAATAACTCGCTTCCTGCATTAGTGGCCTAACATTTGGTGGTGGTGGTTTGCAAAAATCTGCTCCAAAGTCATATTTAGTGGATGTTTAACTATAGAGTAAAACTGAAATCCGTATTGGTAAATCAGTGCTCAGTTCATAAAAAGTATACTTCAGATTTCAGATGATGTTAAATTCACAATACTCTACTTAAAAAAAGGACATGACTGATATGTTAAACATAGCCTGTCTGATTTGAGTTGAACTTTTATCTGGTGATAACAACACTGACTACTGTTATGAGTTTTCATTTCCTTAGAGCACTCAAATGTAACTCTTAATGAAATGTTATAAAATCACACGACAGACCAATAATACCACATACGCTTTCTGAAGCTGAAATATAAACACGGTTATGCTACATGTGGTAGCTGAATGTAAATGTCACATTCCCAACTAGTAACTCATCAAGTTCAACGGTGGTACGAGAGAGAGGCGGGGGCTCACTTCAAACAAAGCCGAGCGCTGATGAAAGCGTTGCCTCTATGGCACAAGCTGCAACTTTCATTTGTTTAGCGCGAGCGCTGACAGATCTATCACTCATAAATATCCTGGAGAGAGTGATGGAGGGAGAGGAGAAGAAATTAGGGACAAACAGGAAGGGGGGGTGGGACCTTCAGACATTTAGGCTGTGTGTGTATATTTTCTTTATTACTGTATATAATAACTTCCGCTTGTTCAGGAACTCTTAGGTTTTCCAAGTATTTATAATAATATAATACACTGCAGTTTGTCATATATCGTCATATATAGATTATTTTGTATATTTACATTTGCTGTAAATACTTGTCTTTATGCTCTTTTTAATTTTAAGTAGTATTTTAAAAATATTTTCTTTTTGCAATCGTTACATTTTGACCTCTTACAACTCATTGTCTTATGTTGTTTATGTTTGCACCACCAGACACCAAAGCAAATCCTTACAAGTGCAGTAACCTCGATTCAGATCGTCAGTGCCTGAATCCGTCAGTATCTCCGCTAGCTGTCATTAAAATGTGGCCACCGTCACTCATCTCAATATCATATAATATTCAGCTGTAAACACGCATGTACAGTACATGTAAGCAAACCTCCTTTGCATATATGTCCCCTGCTTTTTCTCTACCCTCCACACCCCCATGCCAACTACACAGAACAGAGCTTCCAGTCGCAGCATGCATACATTATCCCTCGTCTTGGGAGCAACTTATTAATCAATGATAAAAACACAACAACAGTCCTTTGCGCTCATCATCAACGCCAGTGTTTGATCTTTAATCTTGTGTTATGTGGACAGAGCCGTGCCCGTTGAGCGCGAGGAGCATTGCTGTATGGGCATCACAGCCCTCTTAGCTGTGGACAAGTTTACACTGATTGTTTCATGTATCTAGGCCTGGGCTCCTGACGCCTGCGATGCTTTTGAACCTGGCCTTTTGTGTCTTCCAACAGAGCTTTTGTTCTACATGAAACAGACTATGTATGGTCAGCGCTGAGCTCCTGTACAGCCCAGTGTCAGCTCCACCACGTGCTTACACACACATAGTGTAGACATGTTGGCATGCAGACCCATACAACATGTAAACCAATGCACACACATATTGGTGAGTGTGTGTTGGGTGGAAAGGGTTTTTTTTTTTCTCTGTACTACGACATCCTACAAGAGAATCTCAATTACAAGAGAGACTTCAGAATTAAAGTTTAATCTCGCTGTAACACCATGGCCCCTTCCAGGAACATCAGAGCGCTGCTGTTTCCTTTTTAACTACACCACCATGTCTGCTCTCTGAAGGATTAACTTTACTTTTATTTAAAAAGAAATTTAAAGTAGAGTGGAACTTGCTGAATATATAAGCGGTTGTCCACACAAACAACCAGGCGTGTATATACCATTGATACTCAAATCCTCTGTTTACCCCAAATGTAAAAAGGGAATGTAGCTGTCTTTGTCTGAGTTTCTCAACCAGAGCGACTTCAAATGAATTCAACGGTAGACTGGGTTTTAATTTATATATGCAAACAATAGTAAAGTCTGTTTGGGTCAAAGCCGAAGCACCCAGTCATCAGATCTGTGAGACAACAAAGTACAAACCTGAGAGAAAAATGTATTTTCTCTTCAGAGAAAAACAGGATACATGTCGTATACAATATAGCATTAAATGATTTTAGTGCTGTCATTGTAGTCGTAAGAGAATCCTCACAGTACACTTGTGAAACTGACATGCCAGTTAAGGCTCATCTTGATTTGACACAATTGTTATTTTTGAATACATCTCGCGCTGAGCTTATTCTGTCTAAAATGTTGTCAAATATCATTATTTCAACACAGATAGCTGTCCCTGTTCACAAGATAACGGCAATGTTTCTGCCACGTTTACTTCACCTGTTTTAATATACTGAATCAGGAGTCATGGAAACAGAATTACAAGCGAAACATAAGTTACAAAGCCAGCCTATGCGCTGGCCTATAAATCTGTTTCTTAAAAGCGGCTCGGCGACAATGCGGGGTCTTTGGTTGTTTCCCCTGTCTGATGTGGCAGAAACTTGGTCGCTCTTGTTCTGGTGGTAATGTAACAAAAGCTAATACCAGGAGTCTTTGTGCTCGGATGTGTTCGAAATAAATGGAAAGAAAAGGAGGACAGCCACATATTCGAAGGGTGGTGCAATGAAAAAGTAAATGAGCATCCTAATTTCGCGGCCTCTTAATTTTTCAGCAGACGTGATGAAGTGACGTTCGACTGATGTTTCCTGAAAGCGGCAACACGTGTCCCTCTTACCCGGCTGCTGCAGTCCTCTCGTCTACAGATGTGTCGCTTGATGTACCCATCGAATGGCACACTGCCACTTAATAAAATATCACTCTTGCTTTGACAGCGAAGCCTTAATTGAGTCCCTCGTCAGTTTTTATCAAACTGTGTGTTTTCGTCGTTTGAAACTTTTCCCCTCTCTCTTATGGAATATGCTAGCAGTTGAATCCTCAGTAACCGAAAGAGAAGGGGGTGCGGTGTTGGGGAAAAAGAAAAAAGCGAAAGAGAACAACACTGGGAATGAAAGGGAAGTAAAGAACAGGAGTACAAGTGAGAGAGCGGAGGAGAGATAGCCAAGAGAGTCTTGTCATTGGATTCATAATTCAGGTTCATGATTTTAATTTCCCTCTGTTCTTATCAAAGGCCGGTGGAGCAGCAGGGGGAAGGCTGGTAGTTAGCTGGATAACTGCATATGAGATGAGCTGCCGCGCTCCCATCACAATGCCTGGACGACATAATGGGGATGGAAATGTGCCGAGATGAACAAGTCTCCAGTCACTCACAGCGACTACAAGAACCCACAATCATCCGTTGTTTACACAAACCCTTTTCTGACATCTTCTCCCTTTTTTCCCTCAGAAGCCATAAGCAATCTCTCGCCCCCTAAAGTATATTCAATCACGCACACAGACGGAGTGTGTGCCTGTGTTAAGCCCCCCCACAAAAGTACTGCAGATGAATAATGAATTTTGACTGTGTTTGGAGGAAGTCTTTTGATTTGATATTATTCTCTCGTCTATAAGAAAAAGCTGTTCTATCAAAGTGTATATGTTTACGAACACTGTCACAAACTAATACACCATTTTAGGTTTGTAGGCAGCTTTTGAATGCAAGATGTTTGCTTAGAACAGTTTGAATTGATCATAAAAGGACCTCAAAATAAGTATAGCATAAATTACTACTAATAATAAGAGTAATACTAAAGGGTAAAAACTAATATGGCCACTGCGTTGTGTGTTGCACAAACTAGAGGGGACTGTAGCAACCCCGACTCAGAAGCTGCTCCCACCACTCTTACTTTGAAGGCACATGAAACTACGCACACACACGCACGCACACACGCACGCACGCACGCACGCACGCACACACGCACGCACGCACGCACGCACGCACGCACACACACACACACACACACGTTAATATGTTTGGTTTTGATATCAGTTTCTCTTTCTATTCTTCCGTCCCTATCTTCATATATCCAATCTCGTATTTTCCTTCTCTTTCTTTACCATTCTGTTGTCCTCTCTCTCTCTCTCTCTCTCTCTCTCTCTCTCTCTCTCTCTTTCTTTCTTTTCGTCTCTCACCCTTTCCATCTTTTTACCTTTCTTTTGCTTTGCTTCTTACATGACTCTGTAGTGCCACTGTTCTTCTCAGTCAGCCATTTGATCATTAATTTATCACAGATCCAGCAGTTTGTTTGACAGGTGCAAGTGCTTTCATCTGACTAGTGCTAGGCATTGCTGAATGAGCAAGGTAACCCAGACCTATGTGTTGAGTAAGTAGGGGAGCTTGGAGCTGAATAGACCAATAGGTCTCCCTGCAGAATGAGCCACTGTGGCAACATAGGCCTTCTGGCTAACTGGGCAAGTGAGCTGGCCCGTAAACCAAGACGGCCATCAAGTCAGCCAAACAGGTCTGCAATGTAGCATGTCGAGCCGAACAGCAGAGAGGGGAGTCCAGTAAGTGCTAGTCCCCTTCTTACTCTCTGCCATACTGCTGTATGAACCCACATGTCTGTAGTCCAGGTGCAGGCATGATGTGGAGATCTACTCAATGCTGGAGCATCTGCACTTCTAGGAAAGGCTCTACTTTTCACTCTCAGTCCTAAGAAAGGATATCACGAGAACAGATACTTCAGTAACAATTCGGTGCCAACATTGTGAAAACATGATGGTACTCACTTGTCTGTAGTACCGCAAGACTCAAAGTTTCTGTAATTCAGGGAATGATAAGAAATATGCTGTGGACTCTTGGGGAACTCACTATCAATATGTCTAGAATGGAAGTAACCTATGTTTGCCCTGATGTTTGTTACCATGTGAAAAAAAGTTTTGAAGCCAGTCATACGAATGCCAGTTAACATCATCTGTTAGCTGTTAGCATCTGGTGAATGGAGGTTCAATAGAGTTGTATTAGGGTGCGTTCGGTGTGTAAATATTGTTCAAACGTAGTCTTGTAACATTTCACTTTTTTTTGCTAAACTTGAATAAGACATGTGTTTGAATGAGATGTTTTAGGAGATGTATTATGGTTTTACTTTTTAACAACCACTAGTAATAGAGTAGTAACCCCCAAAAAGTTACAGCCTCAGCAGAACGCAGCTCACCTCCCTTCTTCCAGTACTTGCACATCTGCCCTTTAAGCAATTCACTTTCTCTCCTATGACAAGATGAGGGAGTAGCTTGTTACCATGACCGAAACCTTCAAAACATTTGGTTGGTGAGAAGACCTCATAAACCTAACACTAGGATGGGTCAAATGCAGAGAAACCATTTAGTCACATAGTACCTGTACTGTGTAATGACAACAGTTAAAAAAAATATGACAGTCTTGTAAACGGGATATTCTCGGGTAACGTTGTCATTGTTTTCTCTCCTATCCCATATTCAATAGTGAGTTTTTCAGTTTGTAAGGTCTTATCATAGTCCTTATCATACTGTATTTCACACCTCAGCACTGAGTTACATGAAAGCCATTGCCTCACTATTGAATGAAAACGTGTTCTGTAGTGTCATACTTCAATGTTTCTTTCACCGTCCCTCAGAAAGTTGCACATTTTAATATTTTTTGAAAATGATCATAAAACCCAAAATGAAGTCTCCCCCTCTTTCAGTCCTTCCATCCGTCCAAGCATCTCTTTGCCTTATCTCTCCCCCTCTTTCACTTCAGCAGCAGATCATTAAAAACAGACTTCTTTCCAATATTCAATTGTTCTTCTGCTCTCTAAACTCACCACCAATTCTATTATTAAAGCATTCTTTTGCTCAGCTATGAATAACATTGCTTATGTATTATTTATATACATATGTTTCATACTGGATGCTCTGTAAGACCTGCAAGCCAAGGATCTCAGAGGAGGCCTTTCACACCTTTCTTCATCCTGTCCTCCAGTGCAAATTCAGTTCATTTAAAAAGAAAAAAAAGGAAATACTTATTTGTTGGTCGAGATTGAATCTTGTTGTTTGAGTAATTTGCAGTACACTACCGAGTTGAACAGTCATACGAAGCCTTTCGATCTTTCTTCACTTTCCAGTAATATTGTAGTCCTCCTGTGTTTTCTGTCTTTCCAGCTTCTTGCTTTCTCTTCCCTCCCTCTATCCCCGGAATCAGGGTCTGCTGGGGCATTTTTAAGACAGAGGCTTCCTGGACTATTTTGGTATCAAAGCTTTGAGGCAGCAAGAGGCATGCTCTCTGAAGTTGACATGTAAGGAGAGGAGGGCCTTCCTCTTTCACTGGTTTGTAGGGGGCAATAGGAGGGGGGGGGGTACTCAGTAGCCCTGCCAGCAGCGGTCTCTACTGGGGATATGAGCCTCAAACGCTCCCCTTCAAGCCCGGACCCTCCCAAGGCACTGGGGAGGCTTAGGTTTCACATGTAGCTGACTGTGTGTGTGGATGTATGGTGCATGAATACATGTATGTGTTTGTGTGTTTACATTAGCACAAAGAACAGTCGGGGCTGAGCTTTGAGTGGCGGAACAAAATGCAATTGTTTCCAACATTTAACATTTATGACCTAAATAAAGCTCCACAAAGCGTCTTCAACCATTGGCTTCCCCGAATAGCAGCAGCTGTAACTTTGTATTTTTTTTTAAATTGACAAACATTAATTGATGGCCGTCAATGTGATTGCATTGAGAAAGTCTAAACAAAATGTCCCTGTTGCAGATAGTGTTGGTTGCAGCCAGTTTGAGCCTTCCCTAGATTTGTTCTTATGAACTCCTAACCAGAACATGGTTTTGTCCAGATGCTCAATGTATCACTTTTATGTGTGAACAGTATGTTATTCATGAGCCAACCTGACAATAGAGATGAATATTACTACTCTAAAATTGCTGAATGGGAATTTAGTTTCAGTGCAGCTCCATTTTCAGGATGATTAGATGTTTTGTTTTTACATAAAAGTCTTGCCTGCAGCTTTAATGTAACCAGCTCCAGCCCCATGTGGTAGACTGTTGTCCAGATGACCTCTTTTAGTCCAGCCTGCAGAGGATCTGACTGTGACTCAGTCTGACCTGGCTAGTCTCTCTACCAACACACTGCTCTCTGATTCATCTGCTGCCAACCCCTTCAAGTTATTCATCTGGAAGAAATATGCATTCATCATTGTATTTTTAATCACACCAAATAGATAGACAAAGAGCATGCCTTAGGGAGAGGGGGAGCAATCTACAATTCCCAGAGCTCAGATGGTATTCCTGCCCTGCATCGCCAAACATTCTCCAAATTGACTCTGAATGAATTTATTTTTAATGTCATCTACCTCAGAGAATAGAGATGGTGTGCCTGAGTTTGTGTGTGTTTGTGCGCTTGTCTGTCTGCAGTGTAATGGCGTGTTTCTGTGTGTGTTGGCCTTTCTTCCATGTGTGTATGTGCACCATGTATCAGTAATGCAATTGCACATTGTGTACACGTTTACCTGAGTTCAAGTCTGGATGCAAGTGTGTGTGGTTTGTGTGCATCTGTTTTTTAGGAATACACTGAAAAACATAACCAGAAAGCAAGATTAGATAGTGACTTATCATAGCACTGAATAACAATTTGTTTTGCTCAAACTTAATCACGTAATGAAACAACACTGTTTTAATAGTTCCCCTTTTCACAAACTCACCACACAGTCATTAAAGTGTCCATTGCGTAATCCCTGTTTGACCCACCTCCGTCCCGATGAAAGCACGTTATTGTAGTGAAGCTGTTTGGCCTAGCCAGCCCCGAACAAACGAGCAAGCTCATCCCTCCATTCTCCATCCCATTGTATTCATTAATAAATTAAGTTATCAGCTCGTCTTGGTTCCAGCCTAATTGAGTCCCATTGCAGCCTTCTAAGTAGGACACGTACGGATCCGACAAATGGAATGGTATCCGGCCCTCGGTCCTCTGGGCTATGCCTTGGCCCCGTACCCTGAAACACACTGCTTTGTTAGCTGTGTGTGTGTGTGTGTGTGTGTGTGTGTGTGTGTGTGTGTGTGTGTGTGTGTGTGTGTGTGTGTGTGTGTGTGTGTGTGTGTGTGTGTGTGTGTGTGTGTGTCAGATAAATAGATCTGATACCTCTTTCATCTGCTTTGAGCTATCAGTTGATTATCTCAGTACAGTGTCGTGATATTCTCAGTTAGCTGGGACGGATTGGAGGGAGGGGGTCTCTCTGGGAAGATGGGAAGACAAGGCAGAAGAGCACAGGGAGGAAGGGGGACTTCCTGTTACCCCATAAAGGAGATGAGCCCCTGCAGTGTATGAACACATTTGTGCACACACCGCAAACAGATGTGGGCTCACAGAAAAGGGAGGGTCTTCTATTGCTTAATGCCATTACATTAAATTTTAAATAATGTTATGCAAATCAGAAATGACAGGAGATTATCTCCTTGGGACCTTGAAAGGGATTCGTCAGTTCTTATTCCAATAGCCCTGGAAAATAGCCCAGACGTCCTGAGTGGAGAAATATGGCAGGGCGTGACGGAGCCTGCCGCTGCTGAAAGAGGAGACCGTGAGAAAAGGCCCCAAGTGTTGGCTATTAAAATCAATTTACCCAGGAAGTCAATGAAGAGAAATCCCTTAGTAAAGGCACCTCCCAGGACAGCTCAGGGGTCCTGGAAGAGGAGCACAGACGAGGAAGGAGGATGCTGCATGCCAAGGTGAAAGTAACACACACGACAGAGGAGATAAGGGAGGCAGGGAGGGTGAGGACCGGCTTTCATGATTTCCCCTTGAAATGTTGATTTACTAAATGATTGTATGAACATATTTGGGTCTAAGAAAATGTATAAAGAAAGAATAATTAGACAGTTTGAAGATGTCAGGTAATCTGTTTCGCTTATGGTTGGAGATGTCCCGATCCAATCACGTGATCGGGGATCGGAGCCGATCACGTGATTTTCAAAAG
>NW_011369945.1:11020556-11039162 GCF_000735185.1 Notothenia coriiceps | reverse complement strand
CTAACAATTTGTATTACACGGCTTTAGTTGAATACTCCCTTCTGATTGTAAATTCTTAACATGTGACACGTTGTTAATACAGTACAGACCGCTGTCAAGGACTATAATGAAGGTTGCTAAGGAGGATCAAGAAAGAGACAGGGAAAGAGGTTAAAAGACGGAGCGCTGGACGTCAGATAAATCATCAGAAGAAGGCAGAGAGGAAGTAAACAATAACAGGACACGGAATGGGCTCTGTAGTTTGTTTAGTATGACCGTGTAATAAGCGGGATAATGTGCAGCGAGGCGGTCATTATGGGGAAAAGAACACCCGACAGAAGGGGAAACACCAGGTTTACTAATCAACTCGCACAAATTTTCTCTGGTGTCGGAATGTCTCGCGATGTTAGTGGATTCTTAAAAAACAAAACACCATTTAATTTCGGGTTAAAATGTGTTGTAACTGCGTTACTGAGAATTGTAATGGGTAGTATATTACCCAAAAGTCATTAGTAATGCCTTACATTACTTCGTTACAGCAAAAGGTAATACATTACTGTAACTGTTACTTTTGTAACAAGTCACACCCAACACTGCACATCAATACTTAACATTCACACTAGACCTATTTTATGTGTTTTGTTAAGTTGCGTACTATAATTTTCCCATATTTTACAAACAACTTTCAAATCTAGAAAGCCCCTTTTTAATTTGGTCGTATGTTTATGGTGGCATCCCACATACGCATGTGTCTGTCGGAAGGTATAATCAATCGACTTTTTATCCAGTTTTAAGACTAATTTTGT
This sequence comes from Notothenia coriiceps, assembly GCF_000735185.1. Lineage (NCBI taxonomy): Eukaryota > Metazoa > Chordata > Actinopteri > Perciformes > Nototheniidae > Notothenia > Notothenia coriiceps. Next base: position 11,038,377 of record NW_011369945.1, on the reverse strand, counting down.
GATACAATTACATTTTTGGGATTTAGTATGTGTTTGACAACATGTTTCAACATGATAAAGGATTGTAGTCACAGGACTTTGTCATCAATTTGACCAATCAGTAAGTTACAGCCAGAAAGCCCAAAGAAACACTGATTTTGAATGTGAAATAGCTTCATTCAGTGTTTTCACACATTTTTAATCACTGTTGTTTTTTGATGGTAGACCAAACTCTCAGACTCTGAGAGTACACACACACACACACACACACACACACACACACACACACACACACACACACACACACACACACACACACACACACACACACACACACACACACCTACCTCTTTAAGTTACAACCTTTAACACAACCTTCTCCTTCCACTCTTCTTCTCCTTCACTGTAGCTGCTGGGTCTGCCAGACATAGAGGACGACAGTTTTGAGCACTACCACGCTGACATGGAGGGGGAACCGGGGCCGGACCACCAGCAGATGGGGGTCAGCCAGCAGTGATGAAACCCCGAGATGAGGCCTGCAGCTGCGGCAGAGCTGCGCCAAAGCTCTGGGCCTCAACTCATCAGCCCAAAACACTTACACTCTAATCCAAACACACACACTTACGGCCAACTTGCTAAAAATGCAGCACCATGTTCTTGAATGTCAGTGGCTTTGCTTCCCAAAGAGTGCACTCTGTTGCACTGTATTGACCCCCCCCCCCAACACACACACACACACACACACACACACACACACACACACACACACACACACACACACACACACACACACACACACACACACACTGGGGCTACATGAGCAGTAGCCACGTGCAATGCAAGTATCATAATCATTCAACATCTGGTTAGTTAAAGTTCCACAGCACAGCAATATTACATCAGCCTCAGCTGGGTTTGTTATGCAGAAAAACAGAAAGATGTTACCGCAATACACACACACGCACACGCACACACACACACACACACACACACACACACACACACACACACACACTTCCCCCGTGACTTTGGAGATGAATGTGACCGATAACCTACTTTCTCTGCCAGTCTGTTGACACAGAGGATACACGAGAGCTAGCTGAAAAAACGAACGGGCGAAAAACTGACAGTTTGTGGCTACGTGAGGCAACTGCAGTGACGCAGATTTAGAGAAAGAAAATAATAAAAAGAGGGGGAGAGGAGGAAGGAGGGGAAGTTTTACACTTCAAACAAGACGACACTGAGAAAACTGAAAAGTTGACTTAAATTAAATGTGTTATGTCAACAGATTTCACATAACTGTGTTGACATAATACATTTAAGGCAACGTTTCCTTTTTTTCAGTGAACTTAGGGATGTATAGCTGTGATGTAGATTCAGATGGGGCAGCTCTAAAACTAGTTTTAAATACATGGTTAAAATTGTCGCATAGATTACAGTAAAAAAAGCATTTTTACACCATGTGGAAATCAAAGTGTGCGGCTTTACAGTAGCATGGATCATTTCTTGAGGTTTCTTAATGTTTCAAAGGCAGTGCACCTCAAAGAGTCACGTAATGAGGACGTTTTTAATCAATGTTACTATCATATGACCATCACAACAAAGGCCCATGCTGCAGCTTAAGCCCTTCCCCAGGCTCATTGTCATATGACACCCTTATGTCCTGTAGTCTTCCTGCTTGTTCACAGTGTGCCCTTCTTTCTTAGCACAGTTATAATGACTTCCCAAATCTAGCCACAATTTTGTTTTGGCGTGTGTTGTTTTTGAATTTATTGGCTCCTTTTACAAGGTTTTCTCTTAAGCATAAAGTGCACACCTAATTCCCTAAATGATATCACATGGGGGGAGATAATATTTGTTGCCTGCCACCTTCTGCCTGCCCTGTTATCTCTTATCTCACAGTGTGTTGTTGTATGTCACATCCAGCGCAACGCTTCCTTGCCTTTCAAGCACACATGCAAGACTGTTTTCAGAGATTCATCTTTAGCCTGTTTTCTTTGGCTTGTAAATGTTGTCCTTTTTTATTTGAATGTGTTACCATGCAGTGTATCTTTTGTTTGTCCTCCGATGTGTGTGGAATTGTTCAATAAACCGTGTGAACAGAGTGTTCCTCGAGCATGTTTCTTTATTTACACAAGTTAATGGAAGACAAAGCGCCAAACATGTAGGGCTTTTGGTATCACAGTGGGCTGGTGAACTGCTGCTCTGCCAACAGCCCGCTGGTGTTGCTGGGATTGACGTCACGCGCCACCTGACGCTCACCGTCAGGGCTGCGTCAAGCTGTAGACGGGTTACTACAGACAGGAAGCTACAGGAAGGCCTTCAAAGTAAAAGCACACATTGTATCTGCTAAAAAGGTGGTAGCTTTTTCTGAACTACTTACAAAAGCAAAATACTGGACTACCAAACTGTAGTCTATTGAAGATTTGTATCTATATCTGCAGATGACTTTTGAAAGATACACATCATATACAACAATATTTTACACATCTCTAATAGTGGAAGAAGTCCTTGTGCAATTCATGTTATAGTTTTTTAATTTTGGATGAACTGACCATTAAATGTTCCACTTTTTGAGAATAATCAGACAACCCTCAAAAGTCTCTCGTTATTTTTTTTAAAATGTCAGTCACATTCAGTCAGACCACAAAGGGGCAACAGGAAAACAGAATATTTAAACTCCTTTGTGACAATTTATTTTAGTGTTAAAGACTCATTGTCTACAGCGCATTTAGTAAAAGGGGAATTTTTTTAACCTAAATAGGCCTATGCCAGGCTTTTCTTTTTTATCTAACATATTGTGATAATAGGTGGCTGAAGACACTTTAGGTCTATCAGTAGATTTGTTTTAGGAGACCATTTCCTCAGTGAGCGCAGTATTCATTTTGTTTGAGAAACTAGTAGGAAGTAGTTTATGGTTTTAAATAATACACTGATGTATTATTTGATGTATGATATTTTAAAAACATGGAATTTATTTCACTATAACATTTACTTTTACAGTTTGTAAACATATGTTTTGCACAAGTGGTGTGTTCACTGCTTTTACTTTGAAGGCGAGTGTATAATGTCCCGGTTAACTGCGTGTAGTTTGACAGAGCTGCTTCACTGGGGGAGGAGGGCAATCCCTGCTTTTATTTTTCTTTCCAGACGGCCACAGTTGAGCACAAAAACAAACTTGAACCAGACGAACTGTGGGGCACTTGCTCTAATGCGCTCGTCTGAAGTGGAGCAACTGAAGGCTTTTATCTGAAGATATTTTTTCCATTGTTGGAACAAAAAAAAAAGGGAAGGGCTCTGCTAAGAAAAAAAAACAACCATTGGGAAATTAAGTTATGCGTAAGTGATTGCGCATTTTACGCACAAGGCTCAACGTGAAACTTTAACATGTTGGATCACCTCGCCTTTGTTGTTGTGCACATACTCGGCTTTATTTCCTTTGTTGCTGTCAGTCTTTCAGAAGTCACCATGTCTCGTGGCTAAACACTTTAAATCGCACACACAACCTGAGGAGGTGAGACTGACAAAGCATGGGTGCCAAACAGAGCAACCCGGTATTTGATGGCAGAACTCGGGCTTATTCCAGCTCTGATCTCCCATCTGGAAACTCCAGCGGAGGAGGAAGAATCGCTGGGTTTAGGTACACTAATGGACCAGATGGCCCTCGGATCCGATACACAGGTGGGGGTCCAACCAGCTCCGGACTCAGTATTCCGACCAGTGGCAGGTCAGGGTCGCATGTTCTCAATCAGAGCCTCGATGGCCCGGATGGTGAGGAGGAAGGCGAGCTGTCTCCGGAGGGCCACAGGTTGCTGGTCGGCTCTCTACCGGCTCACCTGTCCCCTCGCCTGCTGGGAGGTAAGATTGGACCGAATATCGACTAGAAATTCGTTTTATTCTGGGACTATCGATGAGTTGATATAATCTGCTGAGATGAAAACTCCACTAAGAGTCGTGCATACGAATCAGTTTGATATTTTTGTTTACCAAAGATGTGCCTAAAAGTTTATTGAAAAGAAGTCTGAAAAAAGCAATACAAAAAAAGAACAAATATGACTGAATAACAAACAATTGTCGACTATAAGAGAGGGCAGCTCTAGACAAAGTCCTAACAGTGACTCCACAATGTAAAAACAAAGCCATCACAGTGATACCACTTGCTACTCAGTGCCTATATGATACTTTCTGGTTTCCTTATTGTTCCTGAAGTACACTTTATGTGTTACAGCAAGTAGAGACACAATAGTGCTGGGAATCCAACTAACTAGTTGTTTAATTATCAATTAATCTGGGGGTTATGGTTTGAAACTATAGTTTGGTTAAACTAAATGTCAGAAAATATTTCGAAAAAGGCCATGCCATTTTCTCAAAGTCCATGATGATTTCTTTAAATGTCTTGTGTTGACAGTCCAAAACCCACAGACCCTCAGATGAATGTGGTATACAGAAAAAGAGAAGAGCAAGGATATCTGTTCTCTTTGCTACACTTTGTTCTTATCTTCCTCAACGGCCATTTTTTTCCACACATGTTGCTTAACTGTAATTTTTAGCTTCATGGCACTCAGTATTAGTTCAGAGTCAACATGTAAGTTCATGTAGGATATCATAAATTTTTGTGACAAGATGTCATAATAATATATATATATCCATCACAATTGCTTTCAAAATCACTTAGTATTTTTCCATTTGACATATGATACCAGGCATATGGTAATAGCAGTCTGATGACTGAGCCCTTTGTTTAGCACCTCTGCACTTTTATTGAAGCCACAGGTGGTTCAGCTGTACTGTACTGCCGTTACTCTCTTCTCTGTCTCGCAAAAACTGACCTGTTTTTCACTGAGAAGGAAGAGTGCATTATGTAGGTCAGCAGATAAGAGCTTCCTGCTGGTTACACATTGCCTGACACACACACACACACACACACACACACAGACTTCCCGAATCTGCAAGTCTAGCTGTTTCTCAACTGGTGTTGTGTCTATAGACCAGACCACAGCACAAAATAAGACTAATACGGTTACAGCACTCCAGCATCCATATCATTTGTTATCAACAAACACTTCTTAACTAAATATCTCACTAGTGTTTACGGAATCCTTAAATCAGTTCTCGTAAATGCTCCAGTTTCCTTGTGTTTCATAACGTGGTCAATAAATCTACATCTGAATACTCCCCTTCCTTTTGATCACTGGCCAAAGGTAATTTCCCTAATGAGGAAGTATAATCATTAATAAGATCATCAGTAACCTTTGCTCCTCAGAGTCTTGTGATTGAGACCCTGCAGGCCTGTCATTGTGTCCGAAAACAAATTACTCAAACATGAGGTTCACATCAGGCAACAAAATAACACATTTGTTGTCCCCTATCTTGACTGAAGGGATAAAATGGCAAATAGGAGGCTAGTTTATCTCAGGTCAAGCAGCTCCTGGCCTATAAAGCTTTGTGTATGTGGGTTCAATTATGAATAGATAGTTCATTTGAATATTAAGACCTCTCTCCAGGAAATGTTTGCACTTAGTTTATAAACAGGAGGATTTTATGATTATGTAAGCAGATTGTAACCGATTACTTAAAGCAGACGGTTAGATATTTAGTGCCTGGAGGTATGAGGTCATGCAGGTCTGCGTAAGATCAATCCTATCCACAACTGTCCCACGCTCTCCCTCTGTTGTTTACATATCAATAAAAACGTATCGGAGACATCTGGGTGCTCACGGTCTTGTCTTTGTGTTTTCCTCCACAGGATTCCACTGTCCTGTTTGCTCCAAGTTTATGGCGTCGGATGAAATAGAGAAACACCTGCTCATGTGTTTCAGCAAAACACGGCTCACCTACAACAGTAAGGAACTAAGCGGGAAAGTGCAAGAGGGCATGGGGGAGTCGTAAAGTGGAAGGAGCTGTTGTTAGCACAGCTAATTATGTGCATATATTATTTTATAAAAATAGACATGCAAAAGAACACATGCAAGTGAACAGTCAGAGTGGACACCAGGACTGTAGATGTCCATTATTATGATCCTTTACTTAAGTTGAAGTTGCAGTACTACAATGTTAATATACTCAATTTCAACTCATGCAAGTACTTCTGATGGAGGATAATTGCCTTTTTCAGAGTTTAAACAATTCCAGGTCAACTTAAGCTGAAAGCAAAAGTCCTGAGTCTTTTTCCTCCATATATTGTTTTATTTAAAAGATTAACAATACGCTGAAAATAACCTCGATATACAGTATTTTACAGGGAAACCAACAAACAAAATGGTGGAAAACTCAACATGCATTTAAATAATAGATATGTTTGTTTTCTCTTTTAAAAAAACATCTTGTGACCACTCGTATTTATCTTTAAATCCCCCACTTCAGGAACCACTGATGATCTTATTTTATCTTAATATTTATTTTTACATATTTTAACACATTACTTTGGGAGTTGGATTAAAATGGTTCAAGTGGTTGACATGGACCTCTAACTACTTTATTTTCTGTTGGGTAGTTCAACCAATTACAATACAATTTTTTTTTTATAGAATTATCAAATGTTTTAAAAAGAAATTTAAACTATTTTACTTCAACTGTATAGTATAGTTGAAGGTAGACGGGTTGACATGCAGCAAGTTAGTGAACATGGTGGGATAGTCTTGTTAACGTAACATATTAACTTTACAAGGTAACTATTAACTATAGCTGTCAAATAAATGTATTGAAGGAGAAAGGACCGTATGTACCTCTTTAATGCAATGAAGTAAAAGTGCTGTATAAGGCTGCATAGAGTAGAGCTACAAGTTCCTGAATTAATCACTTAATTCCATATAAAGGGTATTTATCTACTCTGCTGCACTGCCCTTTGCTTCCCTTCTTCAAATACAATGCTATGTCTTATTATTTATTTTACTGGATCATGAAGAAATAGTAATTCACAAAGTCTTGAAATGAAATTGTGTAGGTAAACTTGTAAAAATGTAAAATAACACATTTCCCACACAATTGCACCTGCAAGATGTTAGAGAGTGCAGCAAGTTAATATGCAGCTGTATATTGACACACCCCGTCAGTGTGCTCACACACAGGAAAGGCACACATCTTGTCTGCATACATTCACAAGTCACCACACACACACTCTCTGCAGGTAGAGACATTTCAGGCTTCACAGTGGTGCATTTATAAAAACAAGAATAGATTTCTCCACATTTCCAAGTGTTGTTGCATGTGCAGAGACTTGCACACACCCACTGCAACATGCATGTTACTGATAAATGCAGTAGATGCCGCTCACAGACTGCACAGTGTTTCCTAGCTTACCACAGGCATACAGAAGTGTTTTTTAAAGTCTACCTTAGTCATTTTTTAAATGTTTGCATGAAGAAGCTAAAAACAGTCACTCCTTTGCTTCAGGTGTTGACACTAAGGCCTGTCATAGCTAACTATGCACATAAACATGTGACACCAAAGTATATTGAACACACCAAATATACCATTAGAGAAAAGTATAATAAAAAGTGAAACTATGTTCTAAATATTACAATCTATTCCCACTAGTGACTGCATATTTAATCACCACAACACTGACAGTGATACCAGTTTTCATGTGGGCACAGACAGACATTCTGGTACCAAAGGTTAAACAGATGGTTGTGCAAGATTATGTTACTGAAACATCTGATGCGTGTCATTTGGTGTGCGAGGAAGCTCTTTTTCTCAGTTTGCTCAGTCTGTGCGTATTGTCTTGCTCAGAGGACATCCTGTCCAGAGACTCTGGGGAGTGTGCCATCTGTTTAGACGAGATGGAGCTGGGAGAAACCATCGCCAGGCTGCCCTGCCTCTGCATCTACCATAAAAGGTAGCTCTCACACACACACACACACACACACACACACACACACACACACACACACACACACACACACACACACACACACACACACACACACACACACACACACACACATAAATAAGCAGATTGTGGTTGGGAATAGGTTGACAAATGCACCAACTGTAAAACAAATCATGACTACCAGAGCTTCATTGATAGCATACAAGCATGAGAGTGGTGATGTGACTAATCTCCCACTGAATAGTCGCTTAGAGTTAGGCTCATCACTTTGATTTTGAAGTATAAAGTCTGTACTGAAGTTATAGTTTAGCGATGTTTCATAATGGAAAAAAAACAATAACTAATACAGGACCAACGGTCAACAGAATATGTCTGAACCTAGCCCATCCTCTTTGCCTTTTCTACAAACCCTGACAACAGGTGTTCTAAATACAATAAACCACTCCCATGTTACTATTGCCAGAAGTGACCAATTACGAATGTGTGCTACCAAATGATACCAAAAAACAATAAACAGAGGCTAACTAAGCATTTTTGGCTCCTACAAGTGGTATGAGTCTTTTGGAGAGAAAAACAAGCGTATTTCTACAAATATTAAACTATTAGTTAAGCAAGAATGCACTCTGTTGGAGCTATTTTTTACTTTTGTGCAAGGCACTGACATACATATTTTAATTAAAACATACCAAAGATAAAATACAGGTGGATAGAGAAGCATTGTTTCAAGAAAAGGTTGTAGTTCAATTAATACAATAACTGAAGATATGCAGAAGTGACATGTGTCTTGAGGACCAGAACGACTTGAATATAAGTAAAACGTTTATTTATTTATCTCAAGTAATAATTTAACATTTGGCAGATTATTTATTCACTAGGATATTTAAAAAAAATGCTGGAATATTCTTAAGAATCAAAAGTAAATTGCTCTTCGAAAGAATGTATATTAAATGACAAATCAAATTAATTCCAATTCTGGGCAGAAATACACAACATATATCACAATACAATCTGTTATCTTGACGGGCCTAGTATGTATTTTTTCACTTATTTTGATCACACAAGACACAAATCTCTCCTGTTTGTGTTTCAGGTGTATAGACGAATGGTTTGAGGTGAATCGCTCGTGCCCGGAGCATCCCTCCGACTAGGAGCTGCAGGAGTCCAGTTTCAGTCTCCTGTGCCCTGACCTCAACCCAACACTGTCTGTTCAGCCGAGCTTCTGCGCTCCTCAGGGATTGTTAGACATTAATGCGCACAGGATTTTTCATAAATGCCTCGTGGAACAGCGATGGACTTTGGATATTTTCCTCTAGACGTCGTGGGACGTTCAAAGAACCACTGGTGGAGTCGTTTTGGCTCCAGAAAATATGTGAATGTTCATAATGCCACCTACTGGCATAAAGTGGGTTCATGCATACTTGGATCTGAACTTTTTTTTGCTGAACAGGGTGTGGTTTTATAGCAGAGAGGACTTGTATAACCAACCTGGTGCAAGAGGTATGTCTCTTTTCAGACTGTTCAAACTTGATCTGAAGGCTGATGTTGTGCAATGTGAAAAAACAGCCATTCAGAATTTAAAGAATGCCGCTGTCAGCCTTAAGGGATGATTACAGTGTTGATGGTATTTAGAAAACAGATCGTAATGATATTGTGAAGATGGTGAAATCATTTCTCATTAAACAATCAAGTGTCCTAGATCAAAATAGACTAACGCTGAGTGGTCTAAATTTGTCAATCATTCGTCCATTCAGAACCACAGTAACGTGATTGTGTAGTTGCGTGGTGGAAATAAAGACAAAACATATCTAATTTTGATTTATACTCTAAGGAGTGCCATAATATGCTGCTATGTCATAGACTGGAATGTTTTTCATATAACCTTTAAACGTTTGTCCGTTGTACTTTCTATTTGTACTGTAATGAATTGCACAACAATACATGTTTTGTCTTTGTGTCTCTGTACTCTATATACTATTAAATATTTTAATAATTTATCTACATGTAATGGTAATGAGTTATCCCGCGAACAGATGCATTTTCACCGTCCGAGATGAATGAAAATAGGAGGAAGATTCAGAAGGGAAATGAGACAATAATTTATTTTTTAAAAGATATACATTTTTAGGGTCTATACTTCCGGAAATAATGTTTACACAGACAGTCAACAGTTTGAAGACATGAAATCATGAAAGAATTTCTACTACATCTTTAAACTTTAAAAATGTTAAACCAAGACAGCTGATCTCTCAATTTCTATCACTGAGAGATGGCAATGAATATAAGTGATGACTCAAGTGAGCAAACTGGGGATAAACTGGATCATGTGTCCTCTTTGATTGAGGAATGTTCAGCTTTTAATTTACTTAAGGTGCTGCAGAGATAATAACTCAGTACAACTGTGTCTATATTTTGTTATAAAACGGATGAGGGTGTTCACTATATAGCTTAGAAAAAAAAGTCTGTCAGTCTGTTTTCCACATTTATTTAAGTATGGCCTTGGTCAAGAATGTTTGAAGCGAGTACCCAAAACATTCCTGATTTGGATTTAAATCAATTACCATGCCTAGTGATGGTTTTCATTTCTCTTTCTTTGTGAGTTAGTCATAAATCAAAATAGATGACCTTTTTTTTTAACTTATCTAATGAGACCGACTTCTCGTTGTGAACGTTTTTAAACACAAAACATTATTTTTGGATGAATGTACTTTTAAATGTTCCAGTTACGTATGTATGCATTTTGCTTTTGTTTTTCCTGTCGTACAGTGACAGGAAAAACAAAAGCAAAATGCATACATACGCGTGACGTAATCACGTTGCGTTCACGTTGATGACGCGGTGCGCGCACACACAACGTTTACGAAAAGGTACACACAGCGGCAGCGATTACTAACGGGTTTTTGTGTAAAATAAGACCCAACAAGCATCGTTTAAATACGAATTCCCTTTCAATTTAAGGTAAGGATTTTCCGCATCAACATTTTTAATTCCTATCTAACTAGTAAAGCTTAATTATTTCCCCTTCTATACTTTACTTTGGCTTACGTCCATTCAAGCTAACTAGCTAGCATGCTAACTGCACATCTCAAACTACGAGCAGAAATCTACATTTACAGCTGAATGTAAACTTAAAGTTACTCTCACTGCCCTCTGATTAAGTAAAGCTAAAGATACATTTGTTTTTTCAGCGTGGGAATCGACATCTAAGGATCAAGATGTCGTACATGCTACCACATCTCCACAATGGCTGGCAGGTCGACCAAGCCATCCTGTCTGAAGAGGACCGGGTGCTGGTGATCCGCTTCGGACACGACTGGGACCCGACCTGCATGAAGATGGACGAGGTTCTCTACAGCATTGCAGAAAAGGTTTGTCCAGTGTCCTATTCAACCTTTTAAATATAGTAGTAGCCCCTCCACTGTTTTTCCATGATCAATAGCATCACACACAGGGGTGGGAGAAGTACTCAGATCTTGTACTTGAGTAAAAAGTCAAGTCAAAGTCAACTTTATTGTCAATCTTCCAGTTTGTGTGTACAGATAGAGAGATCGAAATACCGTTTCATCAAATCCCGAATATAAAAACAAATGTATATAAAAATATGTGTGCAAATATGTATATCTTATATACACAGAGTCAAAGACACATTTTTACATATGCACACATTAAGACCTAAATAAAAACACAACAATTAATATATACAAAATAACGGTCACTTCAATAGTTGAGAATGTACATTAGTGCAAAATTGTATTTGTGCAGATTGTCCAAAAAAGTAGAAGTACCAGAGTGTAGGAATACTTTGTTACGAGTAAAAGTCCTGCAATCAAAATGTTACTCAAGTAAAAGAACAAAAGTATTAGCATCAAAATATACTAAATTAACCAAAAGTAAAAGTAGTCATTCTGCAGATTGGCACATTTGAGAAAAATATATTTATGTTTTGATTGTAGTTATTTATTTAATCGTTTATTTGGCAGGGACAATGCACAGTAATGAACACTTAAAACATTAAAATGTGTCAAGCGTAACAGTGCCAGATTTAGCTTTGAGCTCATTTCCATCTGCAGTCCCTCACATAAAACATTTAAGAAAATTACATTTTACAAACATAGCAAAAACAAATACATGATATGCAAAAAGAGCAAGAACAGCATACACAAGTATTTATGACATGGTAATACAATATAGCAGCTATGACATATAAAGTGCAAGAGGAGATACCCGGGTATTAAAGTGCATTTAGCGGTGATTGCACGTCTGTTTGTTTCTCAACCATTGTTTGAGTTGACCTTTTGAGTTTTTGATGCATTAAAGCAGGGGTGTCAAACTCAAATACAGAGTGGGCCAAAATTCAAAAATGGGTACTAGTCGAGGGCCGGACTGGTTCAATGTTTATTGCAAAACGTATTAAAATGAAGTTATTGCACATATTAAACCTGGAACTAACAAAACTTAAATGATTGTCTATAAAAACAACATTAAACATTAAATAATCAGTTGCATTCATTTCTTATGGCTCTATCCAGAGTCATTTCTTATGATTACATTTTCCCGCAGGCCAACAACAGCTTCTAAAAAACTATTTTCCTCAAAGAACAAACAAAACATGCCCTGTTGTCGCAAGAAAGAAAGTGCAGAAGGAAACATCCATGTAAACTCAGTGTGCTGCTCTGTGATGCTAGTTCAAGCCAGATACTTGGCATCTCATCTTGGGTGCAGGTTCATCAATGTTTGGGCTCAGGCTCTGAGCGGAGGAAACCCTCATGATTGAGTGAAGATGTGGGTGCAATATACCGGCAGGCCAGATCTAATAGTCATTTTAAAAAATCCTGCGGGCCGAAATGAAATCCACCAAGGGCCCGATTTGGCCCCCGGGCCTTGAGTTTGACACATGTGCATTAAAGTGTTCTCAAAGCTGGTAAAGGTGCAGCTACTTTGAATGACTTTGTATACTGCAGGGTAGCTCGTGAATTTACTCCAGGTGGAACTAAAGTCTGATTAATACGTTGTTTACATTTCACATCATTAATCCAAATCTACAAAGAAACTAAAGGTGAGATACATGTAGCGGAGTAAAAGAGCAAGATTTACCTCTGAATTGTAGTGGAGTAGAAATATAACGTAGCAGAACATGGAAATACTCAACTAAAGTACAGGTACCCTTAAAATTGTACTGAAGCACCGTAGTTGAGTAAATAAACATAGTTACTTTAATCCAGTGACGAAGATCTGCTGTAACAGCTTTCTATAGAGACAGCATTCTATCCGTATCATAAAGCAGCACGGAAATCACATTAAAAAATGAAGAAGTTTATAATTCTGACTTAAACTTTGTATTTCAGTCAAATGCATTGTTTTATTATACACTCTAATGTTCACTCTCAAATGATATAAGTGCATAAACCTGGAACTGAATTACAGTTATGATCAGCTGTTAAATAGTTCACTGTTAAATATACACGTTAGCATTAACCTCACACACATTGATACTCAGGCAGAGGCTGCTGTACAAGGTGCCATCTGCTCAGGAACCTTGAATTTCCTTTAGTTAGTTGGGGTAAATGTTGGCAAAAATGTATTTGCAAGGAATAGTTTATTCTATACGTACAAAAACTATGATACTATTTCAGATCAACTGTATAATGAAACCTTTCCAAATCCTTGGTGGTTATTACATATTCAGCCTTTTAGCTCCAACATGAGTGTTACAGATTCTAGTTCGACTTAACCTCAGCTGAAAATCATATACATTTTTTCAAGGTAGCTAAGTGAACATCATACAAGGGTCCTTTCCTGGGATGCTTCATATTTTTTCTAGGGCAGATTTATGTTGTCTTCTGAAGGGATGTGAAGATTCATCACCATGTTCATCTCGGTAATCACAGATTCATCACCATATTCATCTTGGCGGTTTATTACAGATTCCCATTACAGTGTGTTATGTTGGGGTTGTCTTACTCTGTCAGCAGTGTGGAGGCTGTTTTCAGGACATGCTGCTCAAAGCTATACAGATGTTAAAAAGCTGAGGCAGAGAAATCATGTTTCAAAGCTGTAACTTATTCTCTTTTGAAAGCATATTTAGACATGCCCATTCTTTTCACCAGTGCACTAAAAAGGTGAGGTAAAAGAGGTTCGTAGCAGTCCACGAACAGTATGTTAAGCACTAGTTCATATCGTCCATTGATTGAACTAAGATGGTTGACTGAACAAGTCTAGGATAAAAGGTGCATTTTGAGATGGGATTTTAAAGCATGGTCAGCGTACTTTTCAGCAACTCATTCCAGTTTGGGGGGCTACAACTGCAAAGTCTTGATCTCCCATGTGCTTTAAATGTGATTTTGGGAGAACCCACATGTCAGCAGACCTGAGTGACCTAAATGGGACCTTGATGTATTGTAAAGGGTCAGAGAAAGGTAGTAAGCAAACAATAACATCTTTAAATCAATCTTAAAACGTACAGGAAGTCCGTGAAGGGAGGCCTGTTCTGACTTGCCTGTTCCGGATAAAGACGAGCTGATAACATGAGTGTTATCAGGTGGCCATTGTAATGTAAATAACACAAATATGACATGTATTCAATTGAACTGGCTAAGCAGATGCTGTTATTTGTAAACAAAACAAAAACACAATAGTCTAGGTAGGAGAACTATTCTGATCCATATTGTAAATAGCGTAAATCCGTTGTGCTGCTCAGCCTGTAATGTTGAATACTTTGCTTTTCTTTGATGATAGTTTTTAATATTTCATTATGCTACTGTGAACTGGAAAATTAATTGCTGCCATTTGTAAACAAAAACATTAGTTAAAAAAAGAAGTATTTAGATAAATCAAGTAACTAGCCTTCCCTCGTTGTGTTGTTCAGCCTGTAATGTTTGCTGTTCATAATGATGGCTTGCTGTGTTATTAATATTCTACATATGTATTTCCCGACAGGTGAAGAATTTTGCCGTCATCTACCTGGTGGACATCACAGAAGTGCCCGACTTCAACAAGATGTACGAGTTGTACGACCCCTGCACCGTCATGTTCTTCTTTAGGTGAGCGCTCAATGGCTTTCATGTCAAAATCAATAAAACCCTTGTATAATAATCTGATTTAGAAGAACCAGGTTGCTGTTTGAAGACCTTCTCATGTCCGCTCCTGCCTGTCATTGAGAACTTAACGTTTGTGTCTCTACAGGAACAAACACATCATGATTGATTTGGGCACCGGCAACAACAACAAGATTAACTGGACGATGGAGGACAAGCAGGAGATGATTGACATTGTGGAAACAGTTTACCGTGGAGCGAGAAAAGGACGAGGTCTGGTGGTGTCTCCCAAGGATTACTCTACAAAATACAGATACTGATTTTTACTTTTTCCACCTTTTTTGGATGTTTTTTTTGTTGACATGACACAGAGACTACATTTATGGAAGAACATTTGTTTTCCGCCAGTGAAACAAGACAACATTCTTGTTAATGATCATGTTTGTGCTGAATTGTGTCATCCATGTTTGTGGAGTGTACATTGTTGAGTTATTCAATTTCTTCAACAATAAAAGTGTTTTTTCGTAAACCGTAATTTCTTGGAAACAGGTGCTAAAGAAAGCAGTCAGTGTAACATTCTTCATATCTGGATATTGTAATAAATGGATGGTGGTGGTTGTTAGGGAATCATTTGCTTAGGTATTCAACCTTCGACACAGTACATCATTTTCTCCTTTCACTGTCTCCTTTCCCACGGCCTTGGGTATTGCTGCTATCTCTCTTAAGGAGGAGCAGCTTGGGCGCGTTGTTGTTGCCAGTCTACAGAGCACAAGCCGCTATGAGGTAGTTTACTGTTCAGGGGACGTAGGTTCCCAGGCGAACATTATTTTCTATGGACGAGAGCTCTAGTTAGATTCAGGGTCCATATTTGTTTAGTCTCACTGATAAAGAATGTTGATCATTACACTCCGAACTAGTTAAAACATAGAGCTGCAGAAGAGTTCTTCAGCATTTATTGTGGGATCTCAAACGTGTGGTCAACTCGTGGCCCGTGACATGTCTTCATGAATTCTCCGGCCGAAGCTCCAAATAAACCGTTCAGTGTTTGCCATCAAAGCTCCAGCTCTCCTCGTGTCTCTGAGCATACTTGTCAACCCTCCCGATTTTCGCGGGAGACTCCCGATTTCATTGCCCTCTCCCGGTTTCCTCCCGGGGTCATATTTCTCCCGGGGTCATATTTCTCCCGATTTCTGACAACATCAGATTTACACACGACTGTTTCCACTCGGACTTTAATACAGCGACACCATTGTTTGGTTTCCATGGTAACACGTCTCTTTAGTAGCGCGCGCAACTCAAAGTCTGAGAGGGTGAGGCAGATATTCACAGAAAACAGAACAAGAATCGACAACTACTCTACTCTCTGCTCACTCCTTTCCTGTAAAATACAGGTCCAGCCCACACATATGCTCCATCAAGGATGGTGCTACAGGCCGCAAGGCAGTGCACTTACAACTACAATAAGCATGTTAATGTTAATCTAACAGCTCCGGCGATCCACTAGCACCCCCCCCCCCCAATTTTGCATTTTGAAACGCTCCCGATTTCTGAGGTCTAAAGGTTGGCAAGTATGTCTCTGAGTCCTGATTCCTGACTCCAATTGCTTCAGAAGTTTCCCCCACAGTGGTTATATCTTTACATATAGAAGTGTTTTGCTGCATAGTTTCAAAGCTGTCCTTTCTACTTCTCTCACAATGGGGAAAACGTTGTGCCATGCTGTAGCCACCCACAAAATGCTTGAAAAACTTTCTGCCCACAGTGTTTAAATTCTACAACAAGCTCATAAGGATTGCTTTCTGCCACATTGTCAGAGATAGAGATTTAACGTGTTCATGTGTGAGAGCTTTTGCGCTGCATAACTTCAATCATCAGCTTTAAAAATCAGGATTGGAAAAATATCATAAACTCTTAAATCAGCTGCAGAGCCTTTTTTATTTAAAATGTCACATAAAGCACATTTTGTAATTGCATTTAACAAAACTTCAAATTTCATTTATTCATTTGGAAACAAATCCAAATGCTCATAAATGTCAAAGTATTTCATTGCACCCAGCTGTAGACATATTTATTCAGTGGTGTAGAAAATGTAAACCTGACATATTAAAGCCTGAAGTCAGAGAGTGCATTTACCTCAAATCTCCATCAGGTGGCGCCAGAGATATTTGGCAGAATCACAGTGCTGCTACAATCCTGCAATACACAAGAAGTTATTTATTTAGCACTTGTGAAAAAAGAACAGTTTAAAGAAAAGGTTTGTTAGGTAATACGGACAAATACATTTAAAATAGTAAATATTTGGCTTTCTGCTAGTTTTCATCTGCAGTCTCTGGAAAGGTAGACACAACACAGTCCTCATGCAATACATCGTAGAAATACCACAAATAGTCAATTTGATCGCAAATCCAAGGTGTGTGAACATTTGAATAATTAGTCCCAATCTATGCAATATAGACGCGCAGTACACGGTAACTGCAAGGGGTAACACAAGGTTTAAAGGCAATTACTGTACTACTGCACTAATGATAAACAAGCCTTTTTTATGGAAACTAATGTATGTTACAAAAACATACAAAATAATTGCACGTACAGCTTTGCTTTTTTGTATATATCTTTACTTAATTATTATGTTTTTAATGCTCAAATTGAAGTATAATCAATTAAATTCCACTGGGACATCAGTCTCATTACAGTTTTCAGTTGTTATCCATCAATGGCAGATATATTGAAATACTGAGAGGAAGGAGCACAGTTGAGAGTATAGGAGTTGGACTCAGTCGATGAGTCTCAATATCAGTTAGCTGTCAGCTCCATCTCTTAGAGCTGCAGACACTGGGACAGAGACAGAGCCCAATTTGTGGAGTGATAAATTAGGTGAAAGGGGATGGACTGTGTGTGTGTGTGTGTGTGTGTGTGTGTGTGTGTGTGTGTGTGTGTGTGTGTGTGTTCGTTCCTGGCACTTCACCACACTCTTTGTTTAAAT
>NW_011369945.1:11016775-11020486 GCF_000735185.1 Notothenia coriiceps | reverse complement strand
AATTTTCTTTACTTCCTTTATACTTTCTTGCCGTGAAATAGGTCTTAAATTCTATTCAAAGTGGTCTTAAAAAGTCTTAAATTTTAGTTGGCGAAACCTGCAGGAACCCTGAATATACTTCTGTAAAACACTAAAAAAAAGTGCAATACAGTTAATTACAATCTTTTCACAGTATCCAATCAAACAAGCCCAGATCTAAAAATGGGCCAGAAACAATTCTTCACAAATTGGGCTCAGTCTGTACAGTGTCTGCCTTTTAAATTGGAAGGGGTGCAAAGTGCACTCTTACATGAAAGCTTGAAAGATATCTATCTGTATGACCTATATATAGTCAATCTGCTCTATGCTCCTAGCAAAATCCCCATGTTGCCACAAGGCTTTCTTGGGCAGAGCCAGTGAATACTTTGTAATCACAGAGCTAGCAGAACACTACACCAACACATCGGAGCATACAATCGTTCGCTAGATTGACTGAACTGTAACCACAATATAATATATGGGACCAAATGCAGTCTTTGGTTTCAACTTAATTTCCTTTATTCTCTAACAGCCTAATGCCAGGAAGGAGGATCTGTTCGGTCGGCCCTCTCAGGGCTTGTACTCCTCTTCCTCCTCCGCCTCCTCCTCCGCCTCCTCCTCCTCCTACATGGCAACCAAAGGCCTGGCTGAGGCGAGCATGGACAGGAACTGCCTGGAGGTAAACATGGGCTCCTCTCTACCCTCCCCCTCTCAGGTATACCACCCCTCCTCACTGTACAAACACACTGGCAGCTGTATTCTAATATCCACACATTATAGCAAACACCATGAAAAGTACACATTCAAATAGAAATATGCGAAAGCTTTCCAGGATTCATCATTTCCTCAGTTTTCCAATGGTAAATGAAAGCATTGTAAATAATGGACACTAGGAAACAATGGATATTTTATATAAAAATAATGGTGGATATTGGAGCACAGCCTGTGGTCTGTGTCATTTTCATTCATCATCACACTGTCAACATCAAAGACATCTCTTCCCATGACTAAAGAGCGACTCTGAACCCCACTGAAACAGATCCTGCCCACTAAGATGTCTTACTCGGCCAACCTGAAGAATGTGATGAGTATGGAAACTGGCCAGCGGAGCTCCGAGAACCAGTCGATGGCAGGCGAGATGGAGGCTTCCAAGCCGGGTCCTTCACCCCACGACCTCGCTGCCCAGCTGAAGAGCAGCCTACTCGCTGAGATAGGTCTCACTGAGAGTGATGGACCTCCTCTCCCATCATTCAGGTACTAAACACTAATCTGTGCTTTGTGATGCATAGCTAAGGAGGAGGCTAACAGAACCCCTGAATACAACCTCAAATGTTTTAATATACTTCAACTTTGTTTTATGTGCTAATAAAATGCACTTACAGCAACATCATTTGTGCCTGTTGTGTCTCTCCAGACCTCACTGTAGTTTCATGGGGATGATGATCTCTCATGACATGCTGCTGGGCCGCTGGCGTCTGTCACTGGAGCTCTTTGGTCGTGTCTTTATGGAGGATGTTGGGGCAGAGCCTGGATCCGTACGTATTTATTTATTATTTATTTACAAGTAGTAATTATCCCTCAGTTTGTTTTAAATAGCTCAAAATTTGGTTTTAACTTCAAGAAATATGATATTACTGATTTTAAGGGCAGGAACTAAATGAATAACATGGGCCCAATATAATCTAGTGGAATGTGGAAAATCCACAATTGACTGTTATGTTTACATCGGACTAGTCCGCTAACAATCAGTGTAGAAATATATAAAGATGCAGTATAGAAACTCTTATTTGATTTTATTCCCAAATGAAATGGCATATATTCTTTAATTTGGGTGATGGTTCCCTTGATGTTAGAGAAGAAGGAAATTATAATTTAGTTGTTTCTCCTCCCAGATCCTCACAGAGCTAGGCGGCTTTGAGGTAAAGGAATCCAAGTTCCGCCGTGAGATGGAGAAGCTGAGGAACCTGCAATCCAGAGACCTGGCCCTGGAGGTGGACCGGGACCGAGACCAGCTCATACAGCAGACCATGCGTCAGCTGAACACACATTTTGGCCGGCGCTGCACCACCACACCCATGGCCGTGCACCGGGTGAAGGTCACCTTCAAAGATGAGCCGGGCGAGGGCAGCGGAGTGGCCCGCAGCTTCTACACGGCCATCGCCCTGGCCCTCCTGTCCAACGATAAGCTGCCCAACCTGGACTGTGTGCAGAGTGTCAGCAAGGGCATGCAGGCCAGCAGTACGTGTCATCACGATTACAATTCAAGTATGACAATACATAGAAACTATACTGTATTATAGAACTCATTCATTGTTGCTTTCAATGCCACTTTTGTGATGCTTCAAGCAGTTTTCACATGATATTTTTTTTTTTTTTTACACAAGAGGTTTACACTCGTCAGTGAACTTCTATTCAATGTGTTTTTGTGTCTGTAGATCTAATGCAGCGCTTGAGAAACAGAGACCGAGAAAGAGAGAGGAGAAGTGGAGGGCTTCGGGCGGGATCTCGTAGAGATAGAGACAGGTAACCTCCAACTTTATACATATAAATAATATTCCCCTTTTACATTAAACCAAAGTGTTTGTGCTGTGAGAGTCTTAGAAAAACCTGTGTTTGTATTCAACAGAGACTCCAGGAGGCAGCTGTCCATAGACACCAGGCCCTTCAGACCATCGTCAGAGGGAAACCCCAGCGATGAGCCCGACCCCCTCCCTGCACACCGGCAGGCCCTGGGAGAGAGGCTCTACCCACGTGTTCACGCGATGCAGCCGGTAATAAATCGTCTGCCTCTATCACTGCTGTGTTACTCATTTTAGTAGGGCTGTACTGAGTAGTTTGAAACTACAAAGTTACATTCATGAAACAACAATTCAGTTATATTTCAGTTGATGATATTAATTAGGCTTCACTAAAATGAGTATGATACTATTTGTAGAAATGGATTCCAGGGGTGGCAGCTCCACAACATTTTAAAGCCAAACTGTACTGAAAAAAGACCGATGTAATTTCCAAAGTTAACAACATGTCTTTATCAAAATTAATATTCTGTTTCCATCCATATTTGTTGGTGTGAGCCTGTTTCCGCACACAGGGCAGTTTATCCACAACAAAAAATATATCATTTTAACTAACATATCTGTATTAAATACCGAAGATTTGAAACAAGAGGAGCATTAGTTTATGTATCTGCATTCACTTAGCGCTTCATTTAGAGTGGGGGATAATGTCATAAGATATATGACATTCAATACTAATACTGAAAAGAAGCTAGAAGCTTGCTCTAATTTTAAAAAAACGTACATTTGCGACCTTCCACGTATAAACTGCAACATGAAGAAATCCATAGATGTTACTTTTACTTGCCCTCATCAAGCCTCAAGTTAAACATACCTTTCCTACTCTAAACATTTATATGTATGACTACCAATTAGGGATGTCCCGATCACCTTTTTTTTCTTCCGATCATTTGATTTTGACAATCTGCCAATTCCGATTTTTTCCGATCTTTATGCAATGCATTCAGAGAAAAAAAGGTAACAGATAACGGCTGGTCATCCAATGCGATGAATTCAGCTATCTTGGCTGTTATTTTGTTGGCCTTTTCACTGTTCTGGGGCAGTTTCTCTTTCCTTTTTAAAAGTCTCCGCCTTGCAACATTGCATCTGTCTGTTACACTGCCTTCACTTTCAATTG
>NW_011369945.1:11005185-11016730 GCF_000735185.1 Notothenia coriiceps | reverse complement strand
TGCTTTTTACCTGAGATTTATAAAGCCTAGTTGGGATCCTAGAGTATCCATCGAGATCAACACGTTACAGTTCCGTCACATTTCGAAGTAGATATACTTTATCTACAAGACATCACTTCCATGGGCGACGGAATATAAATGGACTGCTCTCCTTGCAGGGGACCAGCCATTCGCAGTCAAGCTAGGAAGTTGATACTCTGTGAGCCCCAAGTACGTTTCCCATAGAAGGTGAGCCTCACATTCATAAAATGTAGCCAGGTGTCCGAACCGATCAAGTACCCCCTTTAGCACTTGGGCCCCTCACAAACATAAGTACCACCCCTGGGAGCCGGAAAGGGTTGTTTCCATCTCGGTCGGGAAATTCACCACATGGCCCCCCTCTGACACAACAGATTCCTAACACTCTCTATTATTACATTGGTGGGAGATGGTTCATACATATCCATCACAAGTTGCCGCTGCTTCCACCTATAGCGCTTACAGGGGAGGGTGGAGTGATGAGAGGGCGTAGCATGGGGTTTTCAGAAGAGGCCAATGTATCCTTAGCACTCTTTACAAGTACACTCATTCAGAGTGTGGTGAGAATTTTCTTTGTGTTTTCTATAAGGAATGTGGTTCAGTGCGGCTGGTTGAAAATATTTTGGGTTCCGCTGGTTTGGGCTCTTGTTAATTGGGTAGTAGAGGGCTAAGCCGAGGTTGGACCCCTCCATATGCATCAGGTAGTAAGCTACACAATGGTTGTATGTTCTTGGATGGAGGACAGGAGAGTGGACTCAGTACTTAAATTTGGGACTTCTGGGGTTTGATGTGCTATTCCCTGAGGGTCATATAAATAACTTCTGTTGTTCCTAATTGCCAGGAATCGGAACCAGGGGGGTTCGTGTAGGTTCTAGCTGAGTAGTAAACAACGGGTCGGCAATCCTAGCCTCACTCGACGACCCAGGGAAACCTAATCAATCCAGGCCCATTCCACTCTATAGGTTAGATTATAGCTTGGATAACGAACGAAGATGAGTCCCATTCCCATTACCTGAGGAGTAACCGTTATAGTGAAAAGAAATATACAACGATCCCATAAGCTTCGCACTCTGTGAGGCATATGGAAGAAATATGTACCACAAGAATACACCCGAGTGTCCCGAGTTAAATCAAATACTCATTTGCAAAATCTAAGCAAATGTGGTGTCGAAAGGCTATTCACCCCATGGGAGGTTGGAACTATAGGCCCTCTTACACAGCTCACCCAAACATCATATTATAGAAGAGTTGGTATTAGAGGGACTATCCTAGCCCGCAGTCAGGGAGACCTTGGCCGAGTCCATATGGATGTAGGTATTTCTAATATTACATGTACTTGGGTGGGGAAATGTCTGTTGGGCATGGGACATCAACAGTGATATGAGCATCCATCTCATAACGTTAGCAGTTTCAGCTCACACTGTCATTGTCAGTAGCATGGTTAGAATTTAATTGCCAATAGGGCCTCATGAGTGTTAGCCCCAACATCTTGGCTCCCCTCCCTCATGGATTTAATGTCCACTATTTGAGTTATATAGACATTTCCAAAGCATGCTCCCTTACGAATGGCTCATTTTCTGCATAAAACGTTCTCTTAGACTTTCCTGTATGTCTTTCTCCCAACTCCGGGATTAGATTTTTGTGGCCACCCATTTAACTTGCCGTTATGTCTCTTCTCAACTCCGGGATAGAATTTTGGTTGGGCTTCCACCGGAAAGCCGGTCCACAACGCTGTCTTGGTTTACATCTGCTCTCTTCAGTCAGCAATCCGGTTGGCTGCAGCAAACTTAACCGGACTTCCTTTTATTCCTCCCGGAAGTCCGTCAGCAGTGTAGCAAGGGGTGAGTAGGTGTTTTTTTTTTCTTCTCTTCCTTACCACCTGTGCATCGCTGGTTGGCTTCCTCCGTGTGTGTTTCTTGCCTGGGGTGTATGGGGCATATAAAGTCCGTGTTCTCACACCGTGTCTCAGCCATCTCGGTCCTCCGCCGGTGGCTAGCGATGCTAAGCGTAGTTAGCCAACTGTAGTAGTGCGGGGAACTGGAGGGCCGGGAGATCCCACTTCTCAGACGACCAATGTAGCGTTCGCGGCGTCCGCCCGCACGGGTGACTAACTACTTAAATAGAGGACCACGATGGCTGTTAATTTACCGGGTTAATTTACCCTACAAACAGACTAACCCCGGGGTTGGAAGACTGCCCAAAACAACAAAAGATAGGTAGCGGTATTGTCCTCTTAGCTCTCTCGGAATCCCTCACTAGCTCTCCCGCCGTAGCCTTGACCCTCTTCGCGGTCACTTGTAAACCCCACCCCCTTTTCTTCCCCGCCCTATCCGGCTAACTAGGGTCAACGCTTCCCCCAACAATCCCCTTGTTGAGTCTCTCCCAGTTCAGCACTGCAGGGTTTCCTACCAAACATTAAATACATTACACAGGAGATGCCCTATGGACAGGTTAGATAGGAGAGCTGCGGACAGTGAACCGCAATCCTCCTGTCTCCCCTCAAAATCCCCCAGCAGAGAAGCTGCACGCTCCATGTTTCAGTAGGTCCAGAACTCCCTCAGCCATGAGTTCTAGTAAAGCAGGCTGTTTGCGTTCTTCCAGTTTTTATAGGATGAGTTCTTTTTGTGGCTTAAACAGCCCAATGTCCAGAGCCGATCCGGTAGTTCCCCTTGCAAGATTGCCATCGGCCCTTTGGAGACCCAGTAGACCATGCATAATGGGACAATCTAGGGAAACTAACTTTTTAAAGATTTCAGACAATAAGGGATACTTACTTCGGACCAAAGTTTTTTTACCGCTGGGCATTCCCAGGGCAACAATTTACCTCGCTTGCCACATTCATGCCAGCATAAGTCTCTGTGTTTATGTGTACCATCTTGGATTTTGGTAACAGGGGTGATGTAAGCTCTATTTAGAATTTTTGAACGTATGATCCTGAATCTTTACACATTTAGAAAGAGAACATAGCTGACTGCCAAATGGAGTTTTCCATTGCAAAGCAGACAGTAGAGATATTCGCGAAGGCATGCTCCCAAGACAGTTGGACAGGAAGAATTTGCATTCGGGGCAGCCCTAGATAATAATTTATAATAGGGATGTTCCCGATCACCTTTTTTTGCTTCCCGATCCGATCCGATCATTTGATTTTTGACATTTGCCGATACGATTTTCCCGATCCGATCTTATATGCAATGCATTAAGAGAGAAAAAAGCATTCAAGTTGTCCCTTAAGGTTATTTTTTCTATTTAAATGGATATTCTATCCAACATGGATACAGCTCTTTCTTTCACAGCAGCATTATAGGATCAGTTCTAGTTGCTGCAGCATTGTCCAGATCCGAAACAAAATAATGCTTTCAGCACCTCGTTAGGCTTACTGCTACACATAGACACTGCGCCCTGCCGACTCTGTCCAGATTTGAGAGACATAAGCATATTTACTTCTGACCAGGTCTATGAAAACAATGGCATCCCCAAAGAAAGTGTCAAACAATACGTGACATACATGCCACATAAGTTCTTGTATTTTGAAACCAATACTAAGGACTCAGGATGACTTTAAGACTTGATCATGTCATTTTGATTCTGTATCATCTGAATTACAAAATGTAAAAAAAAGATAACTCTGACTTCAAAAATTTCATTAGCAATCCCTAGATCCACAAGATATTTTATTCCCCACATTCCGATCTTTTGAAAACAGGTGATCGGCTCCGATCCCCATCACGTGATCGGATCGGGACATCTCTATTTATAAATGTTAGAGACTACACCGGATGATTATGATGCTTCTTGTTGAAGCGCGGCTGTCCTCTTCCATACATGAAGCAGGCACATGGGCTCCCTCCTTACATTTTTGTACTAATAATAGATGCTAAGTTGTTGCATATGATAGAAAAGATGAGCCTGAGAGACCATACTGAATTTTGAAAGTTGGTTGAAATGGGAAGGGTTTGGTTCCTCCTATTATATCTGTCCAATTGTAAGTAATCCAGCCTTCTGGCCAAGATATTTAATTACTTAAGAGTGCCTCCTCGCTGCAGAAATACAGGGGTTACTCCAAATGGGGCAAGATGGTAAAGAGAGCCCCTCTATGTTGAGTCTCCTGTGCAGTTGGCTTTACAATAGAGCATGAAAAGCGGATGATGGTGTATTATCCATTGAGGGGTGGTGGGTTTTGGGCAGTTACCACATTGATGCCAGAGATATGTTTGGGTTTACAGACATGATGGATTGCTCCAGCCATTGCCAACTGCCTACCGAAGAGGCACTTTTGTACGCCCACGATAATGGATACTTTGCATTGAAGGACAGATAATACTGGAATACATCTGGGACTCCCAAACCTCCCATTGATCTTGGAATGATCAACTTATTATGTGCAATTCTGGGTTTTTTATTATTCCAAAGGAACTGAGTGAATAGGGATTTGATATCTTTAAACCATTTTAGTGGGAATTCAAGAGGGATAGAGGAGATAATATGAGAAAGCCTTGGGAGAACATTCATTTTCAAGGTTTCTGCTCTGCCCCATAGAGAAAGTGGTATGGCCATCCACCTGTTGATGTCCTCCTTAATGGACTGGAAAATAGCAGGGCCGTTAAGGCTAAAGATTTTAGAGATAGGAGAGACGATGTTAATTCCCAAATACCTCATTCCATTTGTTTTCCAAATAAAGGGGGTGCTCATTAGGTTGTGTTTATATGTATATGAGTTAAGTGGGATTGCTTCACTCTTGTTCCAATTTATCTTATATCCAGAGAAGCTTCCAAATAAATGTATCATATCAAGAACTGCGGGTATAGAGAGTGCTGGCTTGCTCAAAGTAAGAAGTATATCGTCAGCGTACATATTTAATTTGAAATCTTGTCCATGAATGTTCACACCATGTATGTCACCATTAGCGCGAATTGCACAGGCTAATGGTTCTAGAGCCATAATAAAAAGTAGGGGACTAACAGGACACCCTTGCCTCACACCACGGTGTAAGGGGAAAGGTTTTGAGATTAACCCATTAGTTCTAACAGAAGAGAAGGGAGCGCTATACAAAGCCTTAACCCAGCTAATCAACTTGGGCCCAAAGCCAAAAATGTTGAGCGTGTAAAACAGATATGCCCATTCTATTTGGTCAAAAGCTTTCTCAGCATCATACATACTACTTTCTCATTATGATGTGTTAAAAGGCTCCCCCAAACTTAAAACTCTCCTCCACAACTCCCAACTCATCTTGGTCTGGTTGTAACTCCCCCCCAGAGAGAGAGAGAGACGGAGGGGAAAGACGTGGTTGGCTGAACAACAGCTGGCCGCCAAAAGGAGGTGAGGAGAGAGGAGGAGGCAATAACTGCTGCAAAAACAAAACACCCTGTCCCCACTTGGCTGCTATTTTAAAGAAAAAACCTAATCTCTCAGATATCGGCTTTTTACAAACCAGAAACGTGTTTTCAGGTTGAATGCCACTCGTTCTTTATGCATAAAAATATAAAATGTACAGTACAGAGTGACCTAATTGCATTAATGTGTGTACTCTGGCAGGCATGAGTGTATTTACAGTTCAAAATAAACTCATTTCCTCATCTCTTTCTGTGTGTACACCATGTTGACGACCCCCCCCAGGCCTTCCACGTCCTTTCCATTTACATTAACCTACAGTCTGGCTGCTTCTGTCTCTGTCTGGCGTGTCCCTGCAGGGCCTGTGTACACCATTACTGTGCCATTGGACTCATATGGAGCGCGGGGCCAAAGGCCGCCTCCATTGGCCCATTATGATTCACATTATCATGCATTGTTGTTCCCGATTACTGTTAATCAGCTCAGCCTCGGGGGGGAAAGGAGAGGTCTGGACGACGAAGCGTATGGAGACGTGGCGGGATGTTCAGTTCAGTGTGTGTTAGTGTGTGAAGAGGAGAAGTTTTCCTTAAAGACTATTTACTGCAATTTACACTTTTCTACAGTTTGGTATTGTTATTTACTGGATGCTTCAATCTACCTACCTCACTGACTTTATATATAAACAAACTTCAAAACACTAAACATAAAGTATTTAAAATATATATCAATAAAATATCTAGAATTGGAAAGAGTTCATGTATTATATAGAATCATTACAAGCTAACCAAAACCCAGAAAAACTAAACTTTTCCAACTCTTATAATCTAAAAATATTTATTTTATAATGTTTAATGCTGTTACATGTGTATGTATTGCAAATGTGTAAGGTACCCAGATCCTTCACCTAAAAATAAATAAAAGTATAGTACCATATTTGTATCACTAACAAATACATGTGAGTGTTTTCTTTATGTTGAATTTCGTCAATGTGGAGCACAGTTTGATTAGTTTTTGTACTACTTAAAGCTGGGGTATGTAATTTATTTCAGAAACAGTTTTTGTTATATTCCATGGAATGCTCTTAACATCCCGATAGCAATGAATACATGAAATGCTTTGACAATAAATACATTAAAAAATGTCATCTGTGGAAGCCGTGGTGCTGTAAAAAGCACGGGCGGCTAAAATGATTGGATGGCCTACCTGCCTGTCAGCCTTCCATCTGTGCACAAACTTATCTCGTACCCTCATTGGTCATGTGCGCGTTTTGTGTGTGTTGGAGGAGGGGCTCTGTAAGGAAGAGGCAGATTTTTTCCGGTTGTGTACTTTCAAATTGTCGCGCACTCGAACTGGTTTTTCCAAAATTACCTACCCCACTTTTAATAGTTTAGTAATGCAGTAACATGTCTAACCCACACCACGTTTTTTAATGTAAAAGTAACTACAAGTGTCAAATAGCCTCTAATACTCATACAAGTACCTCAAAATTATACTTTAGTATTGACTAAATTGACTTTCCACCAATGCTTATTATTTAAATGATGCTATAGTAAATGTATTTGCCTTTTTATCTGCACTGTCCCCTGTGCTGTATCAACGTTCCCCCACTGTTTGACTCATAAAGGATATTTATTCTGATATTGTGAATATGCACACTCAGCCCTAGCTGTGGTAATCCAGGATCTTTTCTCAACTGATACTAGTTAAATGGATCTGCACAGAGACAATGCAGCAGGATCATCTGGGTGCCGGGGGGCATGCTGGCGTCTCTCCATCCCCTCCCTCCTCCTCTTCTGGTCTGTCATTGTCCATGTGGGTGCCCAACATTGGGGGGAAGGGTGAAGGGCAATTGGCAATTTCTGGGACACCCCTCCCCCCTGCAGGGTCCCCTTATTGGCACCGATACAAACACACACACATGTGCAAAAACAATGTGTTAACCCCTTCCTTTTACCCAGTAACTGTGTAACTAACTGCGCCACATCCAGCTTTGTGTCACATCTCATTTCGAACCAATGGCTTCAAAAAGTCAGCCTGAATCACCACCATGGGTCAAATTGCATTTTTTATTTTATTTTGAAAACAAGGATGTGGACCCCTTGTTGTGACATACAGCATATTTCTACATGTTGGAGCAATTTCAACAAAGATTTAAAAAGGCCCTATTATGTTTTTGGGGGTTTCCCTTTCCTGCAGTGTGTCATGTATGTATGTGTATGTAAATGGTCTGCAAAGGCTCAAATCCCAAATGTCTCTCCCCCACAGGATATCTTCTTATGGCACATTTCCACTACAGCGCGGTTTAAGCGTGCCGTGCCGTGCCGTGCACTGCCCGTTTTTGGTTGCGTTTCCACTTGGCGTAGTACCGGCTAGTGGGTACTATTTCAGTTTTTCTGGCTCCATAAAATCGAGGTTCTTAGCGGTCCAACAACCAGGCTGAGTCGGGTTGAGTATGCTAAACTAGAGAGAGAATCGCTGGCAAGGGGGCCTACAACTACAACAAAATGAACATATTTGACCGTGATTTAATTGTAATGCACGTTTCAAAATGATGCCGAAGTAACAACATACTGATACTGGTTAGTAAAAACCATGAATTAATGCTTTGACAAGTCTGCAGACAGACGGCAGGCGAAAAACCTTTTAAAATGTGTGTTGTCTGGATGGAGATCGGCTAAGCTAACGCAGTATGCTCCGACCATCCACACTCACAACAACGGCCTACAGACATAAATAAACCAGCGACTGTATTCGCCATGACACAGACACTCTGTGGTTTGTACTTGTTTAACTTTTGTCTAGTTTCTGAACAGATATGAGGAGCTGTGAGCTTGAGTGCTAACAGCTAACGGCTAATGTTGGTTTTCTGTGGTTCTCATTGAAAATGACGTCACGTCTCCGCCTAAACTGCGTTACTATAGCTACTAAACTGTAATGGAAACGCAGAATAAAGTGAGCCAGTCCTAACAAGGCCTAACTATACCGTACTAAGCCGAGCGAGGCCCTGCAATGGAAATGTGCCATTAGTGTCTCTTAATAATAATAATACTACCCAAATAAACTGTAATTGATATAGAACAATCAAGGAGAATCTACGCTGGTCTGTTGATGTCCAATGGCCTGTTTTCTGGGTATCATTCTGGGTATTAGGATACTAATGGTGTTGCTACTGAGCCTTTTTTCTCTTGATGTTGAGAAAAAAATAAATGAGTATTTTATACTGAGGACAAAATGTTTTAGAGACTTGCTGCTTATGAATACAGTTCTATAGACAAGTGAATGTGTTTTGTCTGCTTTTGTGGAGTTTAGAAAGCGAGCATATGGTGTTTTATTGCACCGTGTTATTAACCTCTTTCAAATATATGCATGCATATGTCATCCGGTCAGCAAATCTCCATCGGTCTAAAGCTGTGACCTTCTTGGATGTCCTTCAATTTACTCATCCAATAAACTCCCATCTCTGCTTTTGGCTCCCACCACGGCCTCTTTACATTACAGACACGCACCGGAGAGAGCTGTCGAGACTCATCGCTCGCTCAACTCTTTTTATTACCTAACTCCTTCAAAGAGAAGGCCTTTTGAGAAGCATGATGGAAAGATGAGAGGATGAAGTTCACTGCTGGAGATTTTGAGCAAAGGATTATCTCCAAATTCCTGAATCGAGCTCCTAATTATTCATGTGATCTATTTTCTTCTGCTCAGTTGCATTGGCTTTAGGATGAGTTTTGTTCCCTGTGGGGAAATTACTCAGAGTAAATGTAGTATAGCCTACAGGTTGGTGAAGATTAACTAGAGCAGATGTTTCATTCTGATAATATGTGGAAACACACACACACCCCATTAACAACCCCCCGCCTGCCTTCTTTTTGGTACATGCTGACACACTTAGCAACCGGGTGTTGTGTTGGTTTAACTCCCTTCTCTTTCCTTTACTTCCGTCTGCTTTTACTCCACTCAGGGACGTGTGACTAAATGGATTTGCGTCTCCCTTCTCGCATCATCCCTAAAGGGCTGTCATACCTCCATCTGTGACAAAGTGAAGGGGTCTATTCAACGTAACTGAGAAAGGAGGTGTGATTATTCAGTCTGTGGCACTGCTGACGTGATGTACCGTACACACACCGAACACACACACATGGATCACATGAGACCCCTTCGCTCTGCACACTCACCTCCATTGATGGCAAACGCCTCCATTCAGAACCTCCTGGTCCAATTAGCACCTGCCCATTTGGCCCAGTCCTCGCAGGCAGACCTGCTGCTACACAGGAGGTGTGATGCTGAGAAACCCTCCAGCTGAACCAACAGGACAGCACACACACACACACACACACACACACACACACACACACACACACACACACACACACACACACACACACACACACACAGGGAAATCCTCCATTTTATCATTGGCACTATGGCAATCAAGACAACTTAGCCTCCCACACACACTCTCTTGAACATTGAACATTTACATTAAAAAATGACTCTTTTCAACATAAAGTGTGCACACATTTTAAAAGACATGATTGCATACTGTGTTATATCTTACACATCTACGTCTTCTAACAGATCTAGGAGTAGAACTGTTGAAAAACACTTGTATTAAACCTTTTTGGCTCTAGACGAAGCTGCCCAAAGTGTTAAAATTGGCACAAGTGTGTGGGAGAGAAACTCCTTTTGGAGGGAACTTTGGGATTTTAGCCTTTGCAGACCATTTACATGCACATTAACAGGAAAAGGAAAACCCCAAAATGTTTATAAGGGCCTCTTTATGGTCGACATTTGCTTTTTAGATTAAACTGCATATTGATCATATTTAATGGATAAAAAGCTTTTACATTTTGAATAACTGATCAATACTTTCTTAATGGTGAGTGAAGCAGTGTTTAAGCTGTATTGACTGGGAAGTGACACGTGTTCACACAGCATGAAAGCACAACATATATTTATGTGAATATGATCGCCGTGACGATCATGATGATGTGGAGGCGCTTTTGTTGATGACAAAATAACTGATTACAGTCATTGTTTTTTTCATACTGATGCTACTGTCGGGGCAGATTGGGTAGCACTTCTTCCACCCGAAAATACAATTCATTTGTCTGTTTCAGATACCATGAACTGCTGACATGATCAATTCTACAGGTATAATAAATGTATTCAACTAGGAGGAAACCTTTCTGCATTTCAGAGTTAAATCAAACAAGAGAAAAGGCAAAAAATGTAGAATGCAATTTCTGAACTGAAGTGTTAGTGTATATAATGAGTGTTTTATGTTACAAGGATGTATGGGCATTTGTAAAACTGATTGATGCAAACAGTAAGGTCATTTTATTATTCATTTGTGTGGTTTATATATTGTTTTGGAAATGCAGTTGGAAATATTATCATCATGGGATTTAAAAGAAAGATTTGGTGTTAATGCTCTTTTCCTATTTTTGTCTTGTCCCAAAATAGTATGTAGAACATGTACAAATATTCAGACAAATGCCAACCGTTTTAAATCCAATTCCCCTGGATTTAGTGGATAGTCACTCTTTTTAAATATCCGTTTCTTTTTTTGGTTTTTCTCACCTGCTATTAAATACAACTCAGGGAGAAAAATAGCCATCAAAATCGTTTGCATCTGACTGTTTTGATGCCAAACAATACGTGCTTCTAGCCTCCTCAGATGAAAAATGTTGCTATTTTCTAAACCGCATTTCTTATCACAAAATCCCCATCACTCTGGCCATCTTCATCCCTCCTCCTCGTTCGCTGTTTCCTAATCTCTGCTCCTCGGCCTCTACACCATCTTTTCTCTCCTCCTGCTTGGAGCCATGTCCCCCTACCTGCCTGCCTACACTGGTACAGCCCCCTCTCTCCGCCTCTGTCAATGTATTTTGTCCTTATAAGGAGAGAGCACAGGCAGACTGTACTAACCGCGAGAGCTCAGCGGGGGTGTTGCAGGGGCAAGGAGACCATGGCGACTGGTGAGGTGGGAGGAGGATAAGAGAGAGTGGATGGAGAGGAGAAGGGGGGAGTCGAGCTGCCACACTTCCATCAATGACTCCAAATGAGACGACAGAAATAGACATTGGGGAGGAAGAGGTGGGGCGAGGGAGGAGAGGAAGGAGAGAGAGAGGAGAAGCAGTGAATCTGTTGGAGATGCTGTACAGCAGTGTTGGGGGGCTGACTTTAATAAATGTCATTG
>NW_011369945.1:11001615-11005140 GCF_000735185.1 Notothenia coriiceps | reverse complement strand
TGTGCCTTGGAAGTATACAAATATAAAAGTAATGTAACGTGATTACTTACCGTTATTTTTGGATTACCCCAATATCAAATGCTGAAGTGTCTTAAGTAAGAAGACAGAACACTGTGTCCTTTAAGAGGCCCTGTTCTGCTTTTTATGTGTTCTCTTTCCTGTATAGTGTGTTATATAGGTTAAAATACTGTTCTCTCCCCCCCCCCCCCGGCCTGAAATGCCTCCATTGGATTGTATATCCTCTCGTTTCCCCGCTTTGTATCTCACTGTTAATACCTATTCAACAATTTCACATATTTTGGATTCATTGTTGTTGAATCCTTTTGAATTTGTGTAATGTCTTTTGCTGGAAAACTGAAATTAGCAGTAATCTGATTACACTTACTTTTATGGATCAGTAAAGGAATACAGTAACTTTTTTGTGTGTCCCGATTAAGTAATCCCATTACATGTAATTCATTACTCCCTAAGCCAGCCTTCCTGGGATGTTACTGAGTGACTTTCAGCAACATTTGACAAACACCACAGTTCGCACTGCGGCAATTTACAAAACTCACATAATATTCCGGATTCTGATGCTGTGATTATCTCCGCATGATGCCAACTCACCAGCTGCCCACGTACTCATCGATATGGAGGTCTAACATTTAGCTGGAGAGAGTCATGGAGAGAGAGTGGGTTTCAGTACGGATGTCTGCGCTGCAACGTGCACACACCGGCCTTCAGATGTTCAGAGCTTTGATGAGATGAATAAAACGCCCTTTGACTGGGTGAACCTAGTCACAAAATATTGTTACGCATGTTCTGTCTTTTTATCTAGTTTCTTGAGTGCTTGGCATTCCAGTGTTACTTTTGTGTCCAGTTATGAATGCTTTTTGGCAGTTTCTGTTGCATGCAATGATGTAACACCATATAGTGTATCAAGTATTGAGTTTGTTTCCGACCAAAGCAATGGTCGATGAAAAAAAGACTCAAAAGCAGGAGACTTATAAACATGTATGTACTATTTTTCACCTCAAAACTACCCATAAAAATCCTCAGCTTTAATCTTTACTTTGGTTCAAAGTTGAATAGGAGGTATATACAAATTCCCCCCGTGTACAGTTGACATAAAAAGGGAAAATTAGCAATAGACACCAAAACCTTTTCTTCTACCAGGCTGTAAACATTGTTCTTTCAAATGTTGATATGGTTTATTGATATTGGCCACCCAATTACCTTAATTTGAAGGCTTCACTAATCAGGTGGATGTTTGGGAATGGTTTATAGACGTCTGGTAATTCATTTATTTCCATCTCAAAACCCCTAGACTGTTGACATTTTCAAACTTGTAGTCTTCATCCCCAAACAACGCTGATTTAAGTAGCATCACATTGAGGCTTTTCATCATAATCACCAGCTTCCTCTGAAACCATAAAGGCGTTCTACAACTGTTTCCACATATGCAGTAGTATCCCTGAGACTTGTAAGCAGACTTTGAAGTGTTCCCCTTTAATGGAGTAAGCACAACGCAGTAAACCCTGAGATTTCTGTTAAAATGTCTTGATTTATTGGAGCATGTCAACAATGTGGCTCGGGTTCTTGTAGTTTGGACAGCTTGGTCAAAGGTCACCCGGATGGACCGTGACTGCAGGTTTTTACATTTGTTACAGACGCGAGGAATTAAGTTTTAACTCAGAGTGAGATAATGTGACTTTTCAAAGATGAAATAACTACTCTTCTTCCTCTTACAAGTAAAAAAGCACACATGATAAGCAATAAAACACATCCTCCCTTACAGAGGTACTGCAGCTACCTGCTAAAGCATGGAAACATGTCACAGAGGAACAAAATACGTCTTCTTTGTGTCGATAAATTCAAGGGTTTGCTGATAAAGGGTTTCTCGGCCCGGTTGATAGCTATTGTTGTTTAACTGATAAAACTAAGTAAACTCCTTCCGGTTCCTTCGACAAAAACGCAATGCATTTTAGAAAATAGCTCGAAATAAGTTCTGTAGTTGACACACATTTAAGAGACGGATCACGTTTTGTTCAGCCGGATAATATCCACATGTCAACCCTACTTTTCGAATCATAAATCTAGTCGCCAGAAGCAAAATGCTAACGTTATGCTATAACGAACTACAGGGTCGCTGCTTCAACGTCACGCCAACTTAAGATCCAAATTCACTCACTCCCACAACCCATCAGAGACTGCACCGACCTCACCACCTTCAAAAAACTCACAAAAACTCACCTCTTCAATCTGGCTTTTAATGTGTGATTGTTTTTGTATTATTTGACTTCAACTTTAACTATATATTTATTTGTTGTTCCTTTCTTCTCTTTTCTTTTCTCTTCACTATTATCTGTAAAGGGTCTTTGAGCACCTGTAAAAGCGCTAACAAATTAAATCTATTATTATTATTATTATATTCAAAACTACAGATTCAAAATTGTACAAGTTCAAGCGTTTGTTTTTAACAGTTTGCAGGAGGCAAGTACTTGCTTTCAAGCAGAACACGGGGGAAAACAAACGTGTTCGGCGTAATGATGTACAACCTCGACAACTTCTGTAGTCCTATTCAGCCACATGTTAACAACCATCGTTTTTCAGAAACGTAAACTCTTCACAAATCACCAGTGGGGTCACTGCTGATGTATTTAATGTCGTAGAACAAAACGTGATCCGTCTCTTAAATGTATCTCAACCACAGACCTTATTTCCAGCTATTTTCCAAAATCCTATGGAGAAATTGCATAGCTTTTTGGCGAAGGAACCGGAAGTGGAAAAATGCTAACTTACTTCCGGGTTTTAGGACGCTGTGGCACTCTACATGCCTTGGTATTAAAAATGTGTTCCTTATTGTCCTTTGTAACAAGTGAATTGTGTCAACCTGCTTATAAAAGAAGCATTTCCATCAAACTATCTACAAAGATTGGCTAAAATGTAATTATACAGGCAATCTAATCTTAATTTAATCGAATCTTTGATTGAATTTATCAATTTCCTTTGGTGCTAAAACACAACACTTCTGTTTAAAATCCTCTTGAATTTTTCACCCAAGTTGCTCTTTTAACTGAGTTTCACCAAGGAGGTCTCTTTGGATGACCAATCTGAGGGGTTCATGTATTATATTTTAATTAATAAACGGATTCGGCGAGTATTGAACCATTAACGGGGCTTCAGAGAAAAGTACAATAGACTATTGGAAAGAAGTGTAGTATAACTCTTACTTTCGGAATTAAACGGTATAACTAATGGTCGACTTTTTCTCCTTTAGATGGAATTTTTGAGTCGGGACGGTTTACACTCTCACGTTCTTTCTATACCTCAGAAAAAAGTCGACTTATAATTATGAAACGATAACGGTGCGTGGAACCTAAATAAATATGCAATATACAGATAAGAAAAAATCCAGTCAACAAGGGGAGGAACGAAAGCAACGTACTCCGCCGACACCACTCGAACAGGAAGTCTAACGAATCAGAATATCCATCTCAAAACCGTCCGAAAATACTTAATACTCCCTCTCATTTCACATGA
>NW_011369945.1:10987239-11001570 GCF_000735185.1 Notothenia coriiceps | reverse complement strand
CAAATCGGCCCGGTCGATTTTACTAACCAGCACGAAAATTTCATGATACCGAAGGTGGTCTACTGTAAAAAAATTAAACAAAAAAAAAAATCAATTCTATAAAGTAACGATAGCCCTACCAATCGTCGTAAAGTACTTATAATAAGTTTTTCACATAGAGCTTCGGTAAGAGTTTAAATGGATGGGGTGAAATTGTTTATACTAGATAAGAATACATTGTTCTGTACTTTGATATTCTTCTCTCTTTATTGAGTTTTAATCCATAATATTAGAATTCTATTATACAAAACCCCAATCCGATCCGGATAACCTGTCAAGTCGATGGTTATTCGTTCCACTATAACCTGAATACAAAGTATAAACGTGTACATTCACTGGTGACATATGTATTAAAGTTAGTACCTTGATTCTCCAACCCCAATAACAAGCGTGCCTGGCTGATTACGTAATGAGATGGAGCCCATATATGAACACAGGGAGGAAGGAAAGAGAAAGGAAAAGACGAGAGTTAATTTCAAAGGAAAACGGGAAGCTTACGTGGCGGAGACTGAAGGCATTAGAGAGCCGTGATGTGACCACTGGGACTGAATTCAAGACACCGGGCTTCAAAGGCTCTAACCTGGTTTGTACGACCCGATCTCTCCGCAAAAAGCGTTTTTGAACGGCCTCTAAAAACCTCTCAGCACGACGGTGCCCGAGTGCCTGACTCCGAGTCACGCGGGGGTGCCCTTACCGACTACTGCAACGAGGCGGTAAGGGGCGTATCTAGAGTCCGGTGACCTTTTCTTTGGGTTCGCGGAAGGCTGATGTTCCTCTGCTCATCGTGTTGGACGATCATGCCCTTCTTGGGTTAGTGAACGTACCTTGCACAAAGGAAGCCCTGTACGCCGACGCCACACCGTCCGACGCGAATCGCCATCCTGGTGCCCGATCACACTCGGGGTACGAAAATCGGCTTCTTCGACTGGGCCAGGAAGGACCAGGCCGGCCGTTGAAATGGGACACTTTCCAACGACGGTGATGTGCGTTCGCCCGTGGAAGGACCAACCCCCGACGGCAGAATTCGTTCATACAAAGACACACAAGATACATTAGACATAAGAAGAGACCTGAAGCACAAAAACAGAGACACAGAACACACGAATACGACCAGGCAAGCTGTTAAGAGACACAATATACAGAATTACGATTAGTACAATTGGTGGCTGTCCGATTGCAGTCGTACAGAGTATAACAGATAATAAGTACGCATGCACAGAATATAGAGAATTAGGCTGTCGACTTGCCGATCGTCGATTAGACAACATAAGAGAGACTTGTATACCGGGGACTAGTAGAAGTCACAGGCACTATTATAGGACACAAGGCACAACACATACAGACCTGACATACAGACATTCGCAACAGGAGACAAGACAGGGGATATATTAAGAGTTACAACAAAAAACAGAGAGCGGACAGCAGGGACACTGTGCGGAAGTACCGGGAGAACACTTCTGCGTGTTATCATTAGATGAAGACTACACTAACGATACTTTACAGCTTAGTCACAGGATTATACTAATTATACGTTATCCCAACATACTACGAAAGGTGTATATCGTGTGGATTTCACGGATATTCGATAAGGGAGTCTGGCGCGTGTTTTGTACGCTCTGCTCTCCTTTTTCTTGACGAGATGGCATAACACAACCACAATATATATCTACAAAGAAAACAGGAAGGCCAAGACAAAAATTGCGTGTTGTGTATGGGCGCGCGGGACGACACACATATCTCACTACAATAACGTCTAGAATTGCGAAAATAAAAACACAAGACACAAGAACAAGAGAGCCGAACTTCAGGAAACGACACACAAACAAAGAGAGAGTAACACACAGCTGAACAGACACAAGAGAACAAATATACCATACAGAGATGCGGCTAAAAAAAGGACACGAGAGAGAGGAGACACAACAGCCGTAGCAACTCAAGGAGACCACCTGACGAAAAGCCACACAGATCCTTGAAAAATATGCCGATAGACAGACACGTCGAAAAAATGCCGATCGTTGCTGATACAATATACCGATTGTATACACATCGTTTCGATTGTCTATTGTTGCTACTTGATCGCCATTGCACCTGGTCCGATTGCCGGATCGTATGAATTGCCGACCGACCGAAGGTACACCAATTGTAGAATGACACAATATTGTTAATAACACTGCACCAACGGCCCTGCTCTTCCAAGCTGTCCGCGGAGCCACACTGGTGACGCACACTAGGGAGTAGTTTTGAAAGTGGCGGACCAAAATGTAGCCAGTAACTGCTGGGCGAAAAACTCGAAAAGGCCACGGCGACTCTCCTCCAAAAGCCCCTGTTCCGGCCCAATGAGCACACCCTGTGAGAGTGAAAAGTGGCGTCGCGACAGCCTGGGCAGCCGGTACGAAAGTAGCGGGTACCCCACCGCGCGGAACCCTGGGACCAAACCGGAGAGAGACAGGTGCCGAGGCAGGGAGGGCCCCCTTCTGACGAGGAGAGCAGGGCCTATGCGAGTTAAGGGGGAGAGGAACGTTGGTGTGGGAGGAGCCCGGGGACACGCACAAAGGAGGGGCCCGTTGCTTCCTACGCGTTAAAACTTAAGACCCCACCCGAACACATCACTGGTGACATAGCTGCCTGATCTAAGGTTTAGTACCCCTTGATGGTCCAACCCCGCGAATAACAAAGGCGTGCCCTGTAATTACGAAATGACATGGAGGCCTTCCATATATGACACAGGAGGAAGATCGTCCGGATCGTAGAAATCGAATATAATGGAACGCAAATGGTGAATCCCGTCAGGAATACACAAA
Organism: Notothenia coriiceps; assembly: GCF_000735185.1. Taxonomy (NCBI): domain Eukaryota; kingdom Metazoa; phylum Chordata; class Actinopteri; order Perciformes; family Nototheniidae; genus Notothenia; species Notothenia coriiceps. The sequence goes on along the minus strand of NW_011369945.1, from coordinate 10,998,730 downwards.
TTAGACACGTACAAAATGTGAACGTACATACTCCTAGTAATTTCAACTAACATTTGAAGAAAAAAAAATATCCCACAAAGTGAGACAAGAACTTTACTAGTCACAGTGACGGTTGTAATTTAGTTATTCCTTCGTACCGACGAGTAAGGGACCGCGAGAGTTTTCTCAAGACCCGCCGACAAATTTAGATACAAGGTTGACTCTGTCATGGTTGTGTATCTAGCTCTTGTCATCGATGTGATTAAACACTATTTTAGGGTCTGTTCTTTTAGTGTTGTCTATCTAGTGGTGTGTGATGGTATTATGTTGAGAAGAGGGTGGGTTTTCCGAGGGTATTAAGAGTTTCGAGAACCTCTTTGGAAACTGTAACAAAACCCAATCTCAGACCTTTGGATGGAGAGACAGTCACCAGAGGGAGAGGTCAATGTGTTGTTTGGACTGGGTTCGATCCACACGGCATGAACACAATAGGTTAGCAAAGTCTCTATTGACATACTTGCACATGGGCTGTCTTTCTATATCTGTCACATCTTTGGACAATGTTTGTGTCTTTATTTATACTCTTCTTCTTCGCCGTGTTGTACATCTTATCTCTCCCTTGGTACAAGTCTCAGGTGGAATCGGAGTTTGTGTATGTTGATTCGAATTTTACCAATGTTACTTGTTTCGTGAAGTGAATTTTTATACTCTTGTATAGTCCAAGAACCTATATTTATGGAGTAAAATCAATAAATCTGTGTTAATTGTGAATATTCAAAGTATAGAATATGTAATTCTTATGCTAGGTATAAAGAGACTGTCTACATTATTAGTATATCCCGGCTAAAATAACTGGATGGCCTACCTGCCTGTCAGCATTCCATCTGTGCACAAACTTATCTCGTGCCCTCATTGGTCTTGTGCGCGTTCGTGTGTGTTGGAGGAGGGGCTCTGTAAGGAAGTGGCAGATTTTCTCCGGTTGTGTATTTTCAAATTCTAGCGCACTCGAGCTGGTTTCTCCGAAATTACCTACCCCACCTTTAAGTGTTATTATGGGAGAATTACTATTCTTGTGGTACTACTGCCTTATTAGGCCCATATTGAGCAGAGCATATTAAGACCAAAACTCATGTACAACAACTTCCTTACTTGCAATAAATAAGCACTAATTAGAGGGTTATTGAGGAAAAACTCTCAACTAATGGCTTATTACGTGTAGAATATTGTCATGTAGAATAAGGCATTAATACGTGTTTTATAATGACTAATAAAGAGCCAATATACTGCTAATATGCATGTTAAGCTGATGGTTAATTTGTGTACCTTAATATAAAGTGCTACCTAGAAGTCAACTCTGCACTAAATAATCAAAATCTGATTGAACTCGTGTTAGATGACTCCCACTTGCTCATCAATTGGAGGCGTGTTGTTTGTTAAAAGCATATGTAACGCCAATTAAACACTGTATAAATGCAGATGTGTGCAATGTGCAAACACTCTGTCACGTGCCCAAGAATTGTAGAGATGCCACCAAAAAAGAGCTGTAAGAAGCATAAGTTTAGCAACAGTTTAAGACTGTTAATAAACAAACTAAATGTGTTTTACCGCAGTGTCATAACTGGCGTTTCAAAAGCATCCAACATTCTTCTTGCACTTGTTTTTTTCTGTTTCTTCTTGCACTATTTGAATGTCTTGTGCATATGACGATAAAGCCTTTGAATGCAACGTCTGAATCCTTGAGTAGTATGTAAGCCTTTATAAATGCTAGATGCACGCAATATCATACTCCAAGGGTTTTTTAGTCAGTATTGGAATCAGTAGAATAACTCTAGCCACAATCTAATCGTTAAAGATTGTATTTATTTCAATACACAGGTTAATCCAAGTTTGATTATGTGATGTTCATGCATTTATTTTATGTTCCTGAAAAATAAAACCGAGATTTCGTTACGTTGGAAAACCAATTTGTAGCTCCCGAAAATTCAAAAAAATATTTTTTTAGAGAAAAGGAAAAAGGAGAGAACCCTAAGAATCTCCGTACCAATACAAATAAAAACAAAGCATGGATATGAACACAAATAGGAATATATATGTGTATCGCTCCCTGCATGAGGCCCAATGAGTACATTTGGTCACATTGCTGAAACCAAACAGATGCCACCATTCACGTGCTGTCAAAGAGTCTCCTCGTGGAGCTACTCAATCACCAGACAGTATGAAAACATTTGTTCGGTGGGAAGCTCATTCTCACACTTGGGGAGCTAGATACAGTAAATACAACATCATAACTGAGGTCTCACACCAGCTCCATAATAACTTCCCACTCAATGAGCTTCAGTGACTCATGAAGAACTGTTGCTCTCCTCTGTTCCTCATCTTACATCCTTCTCTAAGGAGACACTTCATCATAAAACGCTAAAATAGTCTCACATCACGACACATCTCTTTATCTCTGATCTCCTTTTCATCTTTTGTTGCACTCAGTTACCATCTAACAGGGAGGTGTCAACGACGGCAGCACCACTTCCATTTGTCTGTGCCTCTCTTCCTCTCTGATGGACTACACAAAGCACAGGTGCATTCTGGTATATGAAGTCTTTCTTTGAATCTGTCCCTGAAGATAATAATACTTACATGTATGTAAGCAGTGGCTGAAATGTGTTGTACCTGTCTGTGTATAATTTGTATTGCAAGTCTAAAGTTAATAATGTATTAGGAAGTTCGGGTAAAACGTGTAATTTTTTCAACTACATAATTACTCTGTAGCTATGTTAATTTGACAATAAAGAACCTTGAATTGTTGCATGTGTTTGCAAGAGGCCTGTTTTAAGACTGTTTGGTAATGCCGGACAGTTTTTGGTGATGTGAAAGTTGCAGACAGAAGATCAACTTCTCAGACACAACCACAGAAGTAGGAAGAGACACATTTATTGTTAGACATTAAACTCTTCCTCTGGTTTTCATTTAGTGTTAGCAGACAGAACAGAGTAGCTGTTTTGTATGAGAATAAAGGTATTTAACATTAATCAAATGGGAATTTAGATTTATAGTTCTTTAAAATATGTATTTAACTTATTCTGAACATGCAACAAAGAAATTGAACAGTAAACATAAAGATAGATCTTAAAATAAAAATTCTCATGCACAATAAATGATGTATGTGATATATTTCATGACATAGGAAGAAGTAGACACCAAATGTTTAAGTGTGACAAAGATAAAACAAGCTAACAACCAACCATGCACTCAGAAATAAGTGGTGGTATTATTAGCTGCTAACATGCTACCTACCTATTTAGCATATCATTATGCACAGACAGACAGTGACTAACATTGGTGCTAAAATGTGCTAAACTACTCTTCTAGCCTAGCAGTGTTGGTGAGAGACATGTCTCGATGGATTATTCTTTATTCAGAGGCTAACAAACAACTTTATTTTGACGGTCGAATCAGAGTTCAGCACAACAGCACTAACCCTCACACTACCATTATTGTCCAAAGCTGTTGTTTTCGAAGACACTTTTCATTTGGCTTTCAACAGAAGTAAATGAGAGGAAAAGCTAATTCTGAAGCACTTTGTTGTCTGGTTGCATCTTTCAAGGTATATTTCACCCACAAAATGACCTTTAGTACATCAATTACTCACCATGCGTGCCACCTTGAGTACTCTAGGAAAACCTGCATGCTACACGGTAAGCAAGAATACAAAAATGCAAGTCCTGATGAATTTAAATAAATCAGGGCCATATTTAACAGCATACTTCCCATACATGTGTGTGTTTGCTCTGTGCTTTTCTGTGCGAATACGGTTCTCTTCAAGAATTCAGGGACACAGTGGTGAATAATTAAAATACATAGGCCTATGGTCATTTAGTCGGTTAGGTAATTATTGAAGCTCGTCCTACTCTGACCAAAAGCGTGTTCTTGAGCTCATTTGACCGAACAACTTGTTCAAATATTTATAACATCCACCGTTAGAAGAGTTCATCAACTGGGCTCCTCTCACTGTCCCCAAAAGTAGTCACGTAACCTGATTATAAATAAGGGCACCAGGTCTTCATAACCTTATTCTGACCTAGCTTTGCAGAGCAGCATGTGGCCAACACTGCTGTGGGCACGAGAACACAAGACCACCAGACAATAGACACTGAGAACACACACACACACACACACACACACACACACACACACACACACACACACACACACACACACACACACACACACACACACACACACACACACACACACACGTGCCCCCCTCCTCTTATTGCCAGCAGGCTAGTGGTAGTGGTAGATGTGAGTCAAAGGGGGAGGGGGTGTTGTGAGGACATGCTGAATGTGTGTGTGTGGTGGGGGTCTTTGTGAGGAGACGGGGGGGACATGGCGTTCCATTTCTCATAGACCAACAGCTGCTGTCTTTAGTGCAGAGAGAGGGGAGAGAGAGTGAGGAAGAGGGAGGGCTGCGTGGCGTGAGGCAGTGCGTGTGCTCGGTGTTTAGGTGAATCCACAGCCCTCTGGCTCACAAGGATAAAGGAGCTTCTCTAAGGAAGACACAGAGAAAGGCAACACTAGGACTTCCTTTTTGACCCTCTTTTTTGTTGCATCCTCTGTCCCTCTTGCTGCATTTTCTCAAGACTGGTTTGTCTCCTTTTTTTGGGTCTCTTTTGTTCCCGGCATCCATCTGTGTTTCACCTCCTCCTCGGTCCAGGGAGAAAGGAAGGAAGAGCATCATCCTCCCCTCCTGCACGCCCAGCCGGTAAGATCTTCATTCTTATCTTTTACCAAACGCTCCATCCTCACAGTCCCACCCTGCACCTAAAAGAGAGGCTTCGCTGGAGAGGGAGGCTGAGGCTGGAGGATGTGGGTTAAACTGAAGCCTGGTGCCACGACTGGTGCTTGTTTTTCGAAGTGGTTTGTGGGTAGAAGGACTAGCGTGGGTCAGGATCCCGGGGGCAGGGAGGGAGTGATACATTTGTCCCTGGGTGGATGGTCAACTGGGGCTTGTCCTCTTTCACTGCAGTGGTTAGCCAGAGCGGCACGGTCACTGCCACCGTCACACACACACATACACACACATGTACAAACACACACCTCAGCAATTCTTCCTCAAATAAGGAAAGGGGAATATGGAGTCTACATATCCTTGTATTTCCAGTGATGTATGATGGTTTTGGTCACAGGACATATGTGACCTAGAAGCATCACGGCACATGCATCACATATCTCACTGATACACCGGAGTGTTTCTGGAACAATGTGGGTAGATCACATGTCAAACTCGCCTCGACAGCTCCATTATCACACACACTTCATATCAGGAACAGTTAGCATCACTGCAAAAAAAAGGCATCCGGTTTTCTTACAGTGAGGTAGGTGTTTGAGGTGTGTGTGTCTCTGCAAACAGCCTGCTAAAAACAATAGCCCCAGATTGCACTGCTGATCAGAAGGGGTGGGTGCATGCGACTAGAGTGGGGGAAAAACAGGGAGGAGGGAAAAGGAAGGGAGGAAAAACTGAATGGAGGGATGAATGAAAGAGGGTTTTTAGGAGGCTTTTCAAATGTGACACAGATCTGCTGGAGATGAATGTGTTCATGAGGTCGTTAGACGGAGCAGGTGAAGCCGTGTGACTCTGCAGGTCCTCTTTGTGTGCTAGGGGGGGGGGGGGGGGGTGATGCTGTGGATGGATAAATAGTAAGGTAGAAAGAGAAAGCATGATGAAGTGTGTGTGTGTTTGAGTGTGTATGGGCGGGTAGAGGAGAGGTGTGTAATTGAAAGCTCTGCTCCCTGTCTATCCTACTGTAATCTACTGACTGGTTATAATCCATGTGAGTAGATGAAATTATGATTTACTGCAATGTAGACTTTCAGGACAAACACACACACATATAACACCCACACAGACACACACTCGTGTTGTAATCTTCAATTCAAAAATATATATCACAAACAGTATGCAGGTATGTCCGATCCTCTCTTTTTGTGCAACATACATACACTTCTCATCCATGTGCATATACAGTATATGCCCACACACAGATATATAAAGATATACACATATGTTCATTCACACTTTTTAATTTATCTATATATACATTTTGGATTTGGATATAATTACTATATAATGTATTAAAACATGTACATATTAATGTAGTGTAGCTATATGATTTAGTCTATGATGCTGCGTGCCTTTGCCAGGTCTCTCATGGTTAAATAAACCATAAATCTTATCTACATGTATAGAGAATATATATCTTGGATCCTTGTCACAATATATCACTGTCATGTGAAACGTGCACTCATGCAGTGACTCATAGGGTTTTCGCTGTCAGTGTATGGCCATGAATCACAATATGCAGATGATAACCCATTTAAATAAAACAGCTAACGTGTGTGTGTGTGTGTGTGTGTGTGTGTGTGTGTGTGTGTGTGTGTGTGTGTGTGTGTGTGTGTGTGTGTGTGTGTGTGTGTGTGTGTGTGTGTGTGTGTGTAGGTTTTGTTCTGCCTAAGATGGAACGGAGGCTGGGATGGTATTTACTCTGCTGTTGCTAGGACACTCCCTTTGAACATTATAACCGAGCCTTTTCATTGGCCCGCCGTGATGATGCAAGACTCCCTCATCCCAAATCTTTCCTGAGAGCCCATAGAAACATGCCCGTCTGCATTTCCTCCTCGCTCCTTCTCCGTCACTCTTTGTCTCTCACCCCCTCTTCTCAGTCAGTATCTCTGCTTGTCACTCTCTATTCATCTCTTCCCTCATTAACCCATTTATTCATCCTCTGTTCTCAACATTTTGTTCCTTTCCCAGCCCCTCGTATCAGTCTTCATCACCTCGGTACATTCTGTCACTTCCTGCACCCTCAGTTGGTCAAAATGCTCAGCGCAAAATGGTGTTGACAGCATGTGCCGGTATCTTCCAGCACTGCACTATCACTCTGTCCTGCAGAGGATTTAAATGCTCTCACAATGTCCCATTTCCTCTACCCATATGAGGCGCAGTCTCTTATTAGGATGCCTTGGCATGTGTCGGAGTTATCAGGTCTGACAAGGGGGGAGACAGGAATGGGGGTTGGGGTGTCATGGTGGAGGAGGCTGTCTTTTTTTTCTTATTGTACTTCACTGCATGTATTTGAACCTTTTTTCTACTTGAAAATAACAGCAGTTATTCATGTCATAACTGCAATTACCCCAAGTTCACAGCTTCACAATATATTCCCATAATAGCACTCATTTCACGCTACAGATGTGTGTAATGTTATGGTTCAAGCATGTTGGTTATGACATGCTTTGGGACTGGGGATAAGGAAGGGGGTAGGCGAGGTTAGAACAATTATGTTTGTGTTGTTTGCTGCTTCTCACAGTATTTTCACCTCCGAAGCACTTTCAACATCAGGTGCATTGATGTGTAATGACCAGCTTTCACTGAACTCGTCATGGCTGAAGCCGCAGTAATAACCCTGACCGACAGTGTATGAAAAAGGCAGATGAGTGACATGTACAATGACACGGAAATGTGTGCAGTTACTCAAAAGTGTCACGGTTAATGCCTGGGAGAGCATTTCAAGCATCTGAATCAAGCCAAAGATGTAAGGAAATTACTGTAAACTAGTTTCAACAGCAGTTTACTTGTAAATATAACCATGTCATGATTATATCTGGAGGGAAATATGCTATTTTAAACCCAAACAATCCTGAATGATTAGGATTATTGCTCTTTTATTTTTACTAAGAAAAGCCTATTATAGATTTACAGTGATGTATTATGATGCCAGAAACAAGTTGGCCTCCCACGTTGCCTCCAATCCTTTGATTAAAGTACGAGATGATCCATATGTTTGTCCATGTGGCCCAACTGATTTCCTCATAAATGCCTGACAATCCACGTTAAATCTCAACACCCGTAATCTTGTTGACTGGCTGAAACCCATCTGTCCAGAGGTGACATCTGCCACTCAAACATCTGGCACTTCAGCTTTCATCCTTACCGTTTAAAGTCCTTTAGTTTTCATTGGAATTTAAAAGTCAGACAATTACTAATATAGCTGGAGTTGAGTTAATTTCGATTTTCAAGATGTAATCCGTCTCCGCCTGCCTGGTAATCTTGTGGATTTTAAGGGAGTATTGTTAGAAATGTCCCCAAAAGTACATTTAATCTTTCAAAGAGGAGAAGATCCTGTTAAAGGAGCACATGGCATGACAAAGGATCCTGATATAGCAAGAAGTAGGTTCAATCTAGCCAAGAAATAAATGACAGAAAATCAGTATTATAAGCTGTTTTCTATAATAGTGTGGAATTCTGGCTTATTAACGTGTTTAATTAAAAGATAAATTCCACTTTCCCTTTAAACATAAGGCTTTGATCAGCAGCCGGTTAGCTAAGCTTCCATCTGAAAGTATCAAAATCCATCTACTAGAATGCAAAATAATGAATTACCACAATACAATTCCATCTTCTGCACACAATAGTAAGATTATGAACCAAGAAGTTGTGGTTTCAGAGAGGACGTAGGCTACATGTATATGCAAAACATTTTTTTTTACCAGGAACCATTACTTCCTGAATTCCCTGCTTGTATCCTTGCAACTTCAAGGTGACAAGAATACTTTTACATTTAGTTTGTAAGGAATATACCACCCCTCTATAATGTTTTTTTATATGAAACAGATCGTTTTGAGCAATACTAGCTCGTCCCCCTGCTTCCTGTCTTTATGCTAAGCTAAGCTAAGCTAACTAGCATATGTGAAGCTTGAAATCTTATTTACTGTGGCATCGATCTTATTTCCCAAACGTTTGCCTTATTAGTTAAAGACAGATGGAGATGCTGCATGGTAATGTCACCGATCAGGAATTATACAACACAGTCTCACGGCATTTCGTGTTATAGTCACAAAATGTATCTATTGATTCGTGTTCACCAACACGATTTTCGCATTTTTTTCGTGTCACACAGAACGATTTTAAAAGCATTGTACAAATTTGAAGGAAAAAGAGATTTAAAAAAACACAGATTTCAGTATTCTGACACAGAACGATTTTAGAAGCAATATATTTCTATTGGTAGTATGTTTCATGCCTGCACCAAATAATAACAAATTAGAAGGAAATGTCTTTTAAAAAAATACAGATTTCAGTATTCTGAGGCTCTGAGCCCCATTTCTTTTCCTTGCGGACGGCAAAAAACTCTGATATTATACAATTTAAAATAAAAGGGTTAGGGTAAGATATTGAGTAAGAAAATGTTTTTATGAACCACACAGCTTCTGGTCTTCCAAGACCCGACCGGACAAAAAGACGTGGTGCAGGCACGAAACATACTACCAATAGAAATACATTGCTTTTATCGCTCTGTGTGACACGAAAAAAATGCAAAAATCGTGTTGGCGAACACGAATCAATAGATCAAATTAATTTCGTAACTATAACACGAAATGCAGTGAGACTGGGTTGAATTATATGTGTCTTCAGACAAAGACAACACAGGATACTCCAAATTTCCCAACAAATACCAATTGAACAGAAATCAAACTCTCTATTTCTCCATCCGATTTGTTTCAAATAAATAACATCATTCTAAGACCCAACACTTGATTAAAAAACTTGGCAAACAAGTTTCTCAATGAGTGATTCTTCAATTGACCACATGCCTGTGAAGTAACCCACTGAACCAGCGAGGAAATAGATTTAAGAGACAGTGAGATTTAATTCTCAGTGACAAGGGAGCCACGATCTGATAACTCTTTGATCACATTACCTAACTCTCCATGTTGGATGGCACTCATGGAAACTACTGCAAAGTCTTATTAAACTCTGTTATCATCCTTGTTACTGCCATCCTGCTGAAACTCTTTGAAATGTACGACACTACATCTGTAAGACACAGAGACGCGCCACAGTGAATCCTTTCTTTCTGATGAGGGTGTACTTCTAACCGGACGTGACTTGGCCTGTCAAACTCTCTATTTCTACGGCAGTAAAATAGGAGATGGTTAATTTCTGGATGTAATCAAATTACTCCAGATCTGCTCTCTAAGGACTTCCTACAGTATCATAGCCTGCTGTCCTTTGATCAGATCAATTGCTCTCCAGTAACATCAATGAACAGAAGAAATGACCGCCCTCTGGTCATATTTAAGATCAATAAGCTCAATTTAACGAGAAGGTGAAGCTGATTTAGGCCGATGGTGGATTTCAGAGCAGGAAGAGAGAGAGTATTACAATTAGTGTGTGATAACTGAAGAAGCAAATGATCTGCTAATCAATCGTATCTCAATTGAGGCTCCAGTGTCGTATTAAGCTCTCCTGCATGATATATTCTACTTACATGAAAACAAAAGACTTCTGATGTCAATGACTGAGCGCAGGTAGTGTTATGGTGCTAGACGATGCTGCTGATCAAAGTCTCTCTGTTAAATGTCCTCCTTGCTTTAAGTTGACAGCTTGCTAACAACCAGAACAGTGATTCTCCAATCATAGCTTAGCAAGCGTAACCAGGCAGAGCAGGCCTGTTAAGCTCTAGTAAGAACACTGCTTGTTATCCAAAGGTGCTTAATGCCTATCAAAACCAAAAGAACAAGAGCAAAAGCATCAGAAGTGGATTAAAACCTGTGTATCTGCTTCTGCGTTGTAAGCTGCAAACATTAGCATGTCTGGCTAACTAGATTACTTTGTAGTTTAATCGCTAGGCCAGTACTGAATCTCATCTCATACTCATCCATTGTGTATTCCCATGAAAATATATCTGCATATGGACTCATTAAGACAGGACATTTTAGTTTTTAGTTTCAGTAGTATGAACCAATCCTATTTATGCTAGCTGTGGTTGCATGCAGGTCAATAATACATGTTGAAAGCTAAAGTGGTATAGCGCATTGACTGAAATACAATATTGGAATCCTTTGAATATTGTCTGACAACTTTTTATCATTATTTATATAAGTGTTAACTTAGTGGAAACTGGCTACCTGAAACAATCATGTCATAGACGTCCTTCAAACTGTAACTCAGTCCTTGCAAGGTAATAGCTTCTCATATTCTTAACAAAATGGGCATATAGAAGAGTAAATCTTTTATCTGAAACCCACAAAATGTTGTCCATGAACCCCAAAGGCTGTATTTAATGCTGGAGTCCTAAATGATACTAGTTGAAGCCAGTGTTAGCAGCATTATCATGCTCTTTATTGGATTTGACACTCCAGTAACCCAAGTCAACTTTACTGGATAGCATTTGGTTTGCCAAACACATCAATCATTCCTTGTCCTCAAAGCCTTTAGGTTTGTATAGATAAAAAAGAGGCATATATTTAGGAAAATACTGCCAATCAGGCATAAATGCAACTACCACAACCTCTGCTTTGCACGTCCAATTACAGTTTGTCTTTCTGTACCATGCAATAGGGCTGCTCAATTAATCGTATTTTAATCGCGATTACGATTATGGCTTGCAACGATTACGAAAACAACGTAATCTAAATAAAACGATTATTGTTATTATTATTTATTTTAAATAAAAAA
>NW_011369945.1:10984299-10987229 GCF_000735185.1 Notothenia coriiceps | reverse complement strand
ACAACGCAACACAGAGCAACAAGAACGTTATCTACAGTAGCCATGAACTCGCATGTGATTGAGGGGGGTGCGGTGCCCCCACAAATAGAATAAAATTCTGTGGGAAGCACTGAAACGTACTAACACTTGAAGCTCAACACCCTAACAATAGCAGCTAATATTACTAACACATGGAGCTAAACGCCCCAATGACAGACTTTGTAATGATATTACAAAGAGGTTAGGCTAAACAACCCTGGCTAATAATAGCAGCAAATATTACCCAGCACGTGGAGCGAATACAGCAGCCGTAAAAGCATTAGTATGTATGTAGCTGAAGTAGAAGTAGTATCCAAATAGAATGTGGTGGTATGCTCCTCCGACTTGGTCTCCCGCCTCGATTGCGCGCAGTCAAAGCCACATCCAACTGAGCAACAGCCAGTGAGTGATCCACAGAAAGAGAGATTGTAACACTGGCAACACTCTAGAGTTGTTTGGAGAATTCAATAATCGACCTCCTGTTTCAACACCAGTGTTGTGCTAGTTACTGAAAACCAGTAACTAGTTACCATTACTAGTTACTTCATTTCAAAAGTAACTCAGTTACTTTACTGATTACTTACACCCAAAAGTAACGCATTAGTTACTTAAAAGAAGGGCTCCCATTAATGCCCTTATAGCCTTCATTTCAGTACTGTTATTGGATTGGAGAATAATACAATCTGTTGATCAAGAAATAGCAATAGAAATAGCCTGCATGTGTTCTACAACATACCGTGCAATGGCTTTATCAACTTTTTCCTGGCTAGCAGTCCCTCGGTTAAAATCCAGCCGCTGTTGCTTAGGTGGAGGTGGAGTGGCGTCGGATGAGTCTGGGTCTGTGGTCTTAGCTAGGCTACTAGCTTCGTCCCAGCATGTTGTTTCTGCAGATGTTTCAACATATTTGAATTGCTGTTTTGGGCAGTAGATAGGATCTTTGACCCGCCAAGACACAACTTACATTTAACTAAAACGTTCTTTTCTTTGTGCTCGACAAAAGTGAAATAGTGAGAATACCTCCAGGCGGAGAAACTCGACTTGAGCTCCGCAGCCGCCGTGATAGTCTTGTTAGTAAACACACAAACACGCCCACAGCGCGTCTCCGCATGTGACACAGGAAGTATCTTAGTACATTTACTCAAGTACTGTACTTAAGTACAGTTCTCATCTCTGTTCGCGCCGCTCACCAACGTCTGGGAGCCGAGACTATATAAAAAAAATAACGGAGTAACGCACCATGTAGTAACAGTAACTTAGTTACTGAATTTGAAAAATAATGCGTTAGAGTACTAGTTACTGCCAAAAATAACGGCGTTACAGTAACGCCTTAGTCCCAACACTGGTTACCTGTCATCCTGGACTTTCTGCTGATTGAAGCAAACATGGAAGTCTCTGAGCTCATCTATGAGTCCAGCAGACAACATCTCATCCACACGAGTATCCAGCCGCTTGTCTAGAGCTGGAGGAACACAGAGGGAGAAATATAACAATTGCACCAGCTAAATAAGACAGATCAATGTAGAAAATTATCTAAACTATTATAGCTCTTTAGCAATGTTGCCATTGTTGTTGTTTGAATAACAAGAGCTGCACAATTAATCTTAATTATATCAAATCGCAATATAAAATAGTGTGATATTCTAATTGCAGGAAGCAGAATATTTGGGTATTTATGCGTTAAAAATTAAAAAATTGCGAGGGAGCAAATATTTCCCAGCCAACTCATTTTATTCTATATCCTTAAAAAAACATATTTGTTTGGTACAGATCCCCTTAAAATAATCAAACCATAATGATAATGAGACAATAATTAAAAAAATGATAAACCCCTCCAATACCATGAATCATATCGCAATGGCAGGATCAGTCAAAAATAATCGCATTACTTATTTTTCCAAATCTTGCAGCTCCAGCAAAAACAGTGAATTGAAATCCAATGGAATCCTCACCTTCCATGTCAGCGTGCAGCCAGAAGATGCAGGGGTCTGAGTATCTCAGCGGCCCCCCGAGCCCATCGCCCCCCTCCTGCCCCCTCTGCTCCTGCAGCCAGCGGGTATGAGAGACGCCTGTCATCTCGTGGATCTGAAGACTCCTGTAGATAAAACACATAGCGTCAGAGATGTGGTTAAATACATCACTTAGTCAAGTCTCGCACTGTGTTGAAACAAGCAAAGTTACTTCCTGTTTGTTATTTGATGTAAATGATCTACAGTTTACAATTAGTTTACATCCCTGTATGTCGGGCCTCAGTAGGTTAGCTGAGATTAGTTTAGTTAAACATCCACTCATCCATTCAATTCAGTGCAAGTGAACCCCCCCCCCCCCCCCTTTTGAGGCTCAAAGAGGCTAGTTTGAGTGATTAAAAGGATTAACACACCCTAACACCAATTGAAACGACACAAAGCGGGAAGAAATATAAGATAAGGGATGAAACTAAATACATCACTGCAGAGTAGCATCCGTCTATTCCGCACAGTTAACATTCAGCCACTAAATCTATTTTCGAGAGGCTGAGATTCAAATCCAAAGCAGCCCCTTCAGCCGTTCCTCGCTGCTCTGAGGTTACGGAGAAAAGATTATTCCTGTCGCCTCCTGTCATCCAGAAGAACAGGGTAACCTAACCTGCTCACACGGAAGACCAGAGTGCACTGACTGCTACTCATCAAGCCGTGTGTGTGTGTATGTGTGTGTGTGTGTGTGTGTGTGTGTGTGTGTGTGTGTGTGTGTGTGTGTGTGTGTGTGTGTGTGTGTGTGTCCACATGTGTGTATGCCAGATCTGCCGTTGTCACAAGGGTTCTGGCAACAGAACATGTGTTCAGTGTTTGATCAGGCTTGTGAAGCGATACACAATCTTTTTCCCTTTCTGTACACACAAACACACATACGCTCACAAATTACTTCATCATGAGCTA
>NW_011369945.1:10975618-10984229 GCF_000735185.1 Notothenia coriiceps | reverse complement strand
GGGCACCGCACCCCCCTCAATCACATGCGAGTTCATGGCTACTGTAGATAACGTTCTTGTTGCTCTGTGTTGCGTTGTTAATGAGTGAGATACACCGGAGTTGAGGATCTGTGGGGTTTATTCTCCCAANTTTTTTGTTCTTTCTTTTTTTTTAAGAAAATAACATTTTGAAATTGTTTATTCTGGTTTGTTTTGTGTTTGTATCTTTTATTTTAAATTTATTTATTTATTGAATGTTTTGTGAGCTGAGCTGTGTGGATAAATAAATAAATTTAAAATAAAAGATACAAACACAAAACAAACCAGAATAAACAATTTCAAAATGTTATTTTCTTAAAAAAAAAGAAAGAACAAAAAAAGATTAAGAAGGTCCACAGCAACGACAACATGAAACACCCATTAATTTACTGCAACGACATGTCGGGAAACCCCCTCAAGGGGTCCCCAGGCATTGTGCGCCAAAACTGCTTCTTAATTTCAGTTTTGTTGCTCCGCTCCGGGGGTGGGGGGGACTTTACTGGCATTGATTCGGACCATTGACCTTGTATAAGATTCACAAGTGGACCTTTAACAAAAAAGTTTGAGTACCCCTGGCTTAGAGTTTAAAATATCTGTTAACCTTTGTCGCTAGAGATTGGAGGGGAAGCTTTTTCTGGAAACTATTATAATAAGACCCAAAGCTTATTTGTTTGAGCGGATTTGGTCGGAAGGACACCGAATGCTGCTGCCTTTGAGTGTTGTGCTTTTATCTCAGTACGCGTCATCGTCGCGTCATCCCTCCATCTCAACGGCTGTCAGACGGCTGGGAGGGGTGAAGCTTATTCATTCACAGTGTTGTGATAGTTACTGAAAACCAGTAACTAGTTACCATTACTAGTTACTTCATTTCAAAAGTAACTCAGTTACTTTACTGATTACTTACACCCAAAAGTAACGCTTTACTGTGAAAAGTAACGCATTAGTTACTTAAAAGAAGGGCTCCCATTAATGCCCTTATAGCCTTCATTTCAGTACTGTTATTGCATTGGAGAATAATACAACCTGTTGATCAAGAAATAGCAATAGAAATAGTAGAAATAGCCTGCATGTGTTCTACATCATACCGTGCAATGGCTTTATCAACTTTTCCCTGGCTAGCAGTCCCTCGGTTAAAATCCAGCCGCTGTTGCTTAGGTGGAGGTGGAGTGGCGTCGGATGAGTCTGGGTCTGTGGTCTTAGCTACTAGCTTCGTCCCAGCATGTTGTTTCTGCAGATGTTTCAACAGATTTGAATTGTTGTTTTGGGCAGTAGATAGGATCTTTGACCCGCCAAGACACAACATACATTTATCTAAAANTATATATATATATTGTTTTGCATCCAACAACAAAGAAAGGACAGGCAGGTAACTTAAAAATAAATCATGGACAGAAATTAACCAACAATAACGGCCAACATTTCAAACTTTCACACCAGGGAGCCACAAAAACGTCCCAAATTGCCTTTTTCTTCCCCGTTCATTCTCATCTTGTTCCATCATTTTTTTTCTCTGTATCAGCATGAGCCCATACATTACATCACAGCCAATTTCCTACATTCGAGAGCTGCAGCTGCTGCTGCTATTTCCCCTCCCAGTGGGACTGGGAATAGTGTAACACTGCATCCTCTGCCATGGGAGACACACTGCAGCAGTGCAATAGAGCATCGCCTCTGTCAAGGACATGCCGGCACTTCCTGGTATTTAAGGGTCGACGATTCAATGCACCGAGCTGTATTTAGATTCTAGGTCACGCTGGTGTCAGAGGTCACCACATTCATTCATCCTCTGTGGTCATGTGCTGCGGCATGCCATGTCCCTATTCCACTCTACATGTAGTATACAGTAAAGAGTATGTCCTATCATCATTTGTATGGCTCTGGCAGATGCATTGCAACTCTTACATCTCATGTGCAAAGCTCTAAATGGTACCGTTATTATTCCAAAAGGGAAACAGCAACAAACATTTTTGGAATATCTGAAGAAATGTTAGAGCTTTTCCCAAAGATTCAATACTATGTTTGTTCTCCAATGTCACTGCTACTTAATACTATTATCTATTATCATATCTGTGGTAACAGGGGTGCATTTGCAGGTATTTTTCCAATGTGAACACACTACCGGCTTAAAACCTGCTAAAAATTATTAAGTAGGATGGCTTGGTGCTTTAGACTCGTACAAAAACGTGAGCCTCACTGGGCAACTTGTTCATCCTACTCTCTTGCCATGTTTTCTGTCCGCCTGTACTATCAGATTTAGTCCAGTAAAGGTGAAGGAAGAAGGTCAAAATAAATCTTTAAAATGAAAAAATGTCTGTAGTATAGAGTTGCTTCAGGGCCACAGGAAGGGATGGCTGGAGAGAGTAGGAGTAAGAATTCATATTTCTGCTCCAGGAACACAACATATAATTGTGTTATAGAAAAATGGCTGGTGTTCATACTGCCAGAAGGTAGACAGGGGCGGACAGATGGACAGACAGACAGACAGACAGACAGACAGACAGACAGACAGAGAGACAGACAGACAGACAGACAGACAGACAGACAGACAGACAGACAGACAGACAGACAGACAGACAGACAGACAGACAGACAGACAGACAGACAGACAGACAGACAGGCAGACAGACAGACAGGCAGACAGGCAGGCAGACAGACAATGAATGGACTGAAGGAGTGAAGGAGAGTTGAAGGAGAATCACAAAACAGCAAGAAGCCATTCAAACTGCCTTTATGAACGTTTTTATGGTAGTCCTTGTTTTTCACCCAAGGTTTAACACTTATCCACACACACGCACATACACATATATACAAAGACACTGCATGCATTTATAACATAAATACAGAAAAACACATACATACATTACTCAAACACAGATCCATTTCAAACCAGCTCAATGTAAATTAATCTAATTTAACTCCAGGTGAATGCGCACACAAAAACATACTGTATGCACACATCACACACAACATGCTCACACACCACACGCTGTACAATTCGTCTCAATTAAATTGTATTTTCATCCCAATGTGATTAACTTCATATGTACACACACACTGCCCTGACCCATATAAATCAGTGTGTAAGCAGTCCATCAGAGACAAAGAGTGGCTGCCTGTACAGACAGATATCGTTACTCTCTTTGTTTACACACAACGGGGGGTCAAGGAAGGACAAGGAAAGGGGGGGTGAGACAAAAATATGCACACAGACACACACATCACAAGTCCCCATTTGAGTGTGTGTAGACCCCTCAAAGCCTATAGCGCTCCCTCTGATAGCAGCTAATTGGCATCCCACATCACAAATAAAGATAACAAGAGCTTACTGTACTTCCTCTGACAGCCGCAGCACAGAGAGGAAGCTGTTCGTAAAACGGCTTTCGAAATAGCTCTGATTTTTCCAACTCTACGCAAAAAACACCCCTGAGCCAAATTGAGTTTATGAAATATTAATGGTGACATTAAATATAAGGCATACATTAATCTCTGTGGTGGAGAAGAGAAAGACAACTGACCAAGAGTCTCTCATGTTAGACGTCTTCAGAAAGATAATACTGTTAAACAAATGCAAATAATGCTTACAAACCTTTAAAATAATCACATAATAGAGCCATTTTTTTCCACTTCGATGCCTCAAGGTCTCCTAGTTTTTTATTACAACCATAAAAAAGATCACACTGTGTTAAACAATAGAAATGGATTCAAGTACAGCTTGAACATGCCATACTCTCACTCTATCCTCCTCATTTTCTTTGTCAGCGCGGCAGCTCAGAATCACAATGCCCATTTGCTTTCATGAGGCACCATGCGCTGCTCTGGACTCAGACTGTGTGTGTGTGTGTGTGTGTGTGTGTGTGTGTGTGTGTGTGTGTGTGTGTGTGTGTGTGTGTGTGTGTGTGTGTGTATGTTGGAGAGTGAAAAGAGGGGGAGGGGTGATGCTGAGAAATCGTAACCTCCTCCTTCCATTTCCATCCCTCTCTTTTGCTTTCTAGCGCTCCATCCTACACTCTCACGCTAAGCCACTCTTTCCCCTTCCCTCCTCACCTCAGAGAAGGACGGCAGTATCTATAATTGTGTATGAATATGTGTGTGCGTGTGCGTGTGTGCGTGTGTGCGCGTGTGCGCGTGTGCGTGTGTGCGTGTGTGTGTGTGTGTGTGTGTGTTGAGGCAAATTGGCTGTAACATTTCATCGGCGGTCAATCTTTAGCGATGGTCTTGCTGAGTTTGACACTGCCTCCTCCCATTATACTCTGAAACTAGCATTTTGTCAATTCTCCTTTACTCGTCTTTACTTTTCTGTCTTACCTTTTCTTTCCCTGCATTTCATTTCCTTCCCTTACTTTTACAATTGTCTGATATATTTTCTCTTGCTTACCTTTCCTTTCCTATCTTCTCTTTTCATGTCCATTCCTCTCTTTAAATCTCCTTTCCTTTACTCTACTGCACTTTCATGTTTTCTTATTTAATTTCCTCATCTTCCCTGTCTTCTCTCTTCTTTCCTTTCTCATTCTCTTCTGTCCTTTTTTGACTTCTCCTTTCCTTCTCATTTCTGTTCTTTATTGGTCTCATCCTTTCCTCTTCCCTCCTCTCCTCTCCTCTCTCCCGTACCCTCTCCTCCCACGAAACTGACCTCCAGTATAGGATCCTCACTACCGGCATCAGCATGATGCACGGTATACGAACAGTGTACATTATATAATTCACCTTTCCTCCAAACAAACAAAACACAGGCTGTACTGAGTTTAGGTGGGTGTTTAGCTCTCTCTACATCCTCCTCGTTTCCCCTCCTGTCTCTTAAAACACACGAATGAGCTGGTAATTTACCGCAGCCTGCTGCACTCATATCTACCTTTAGGGAGAATATGCTGAGAACAAAGAAGGAAAGAATGGAGGGAGGATGTGAAAGACACACAAACAGAGGAGTAGGTCGAAAGGGTGTGCGATGAGAGTGAATGAATAAAAGAAGGGTGAACAGGGGGCGGAGAAATGGGTGTGTCGAGAGAGAGGGCAAAGAGGTTGACATACTGGAAGAGACAAAGAGTGAGAATGAGAATAATCACCAGTTTTTTAAGAGACGGACCTGTTCAATGAGCTGAAGTAACGTAAACTAAGTGCAGGGACTCTAATCCAAACAGACAGATGTGTGCATGCAATGACTTTGTTATCCATCTCTCAGGGAAGTTGCTGAAAAAGCAGATATATTTAAAGCCTGTCCCTCCGATTAGCCAGACTTCCTCTCAGTGTCTGCTCACTGGAGACTTCAGAGTAGTCTAATATTTGATTAGCAGGACACTGATTCATGGCGGGGCTCATCAAGTTGCGGCTACCGCCAATATCAATGTCTTCCTGAGATCTGATTGATTAGTTTTTACTTAAAATCAACAATAATTCATATATCAACACTGTATTTACACAGACTAGCAATACATTAAAGGGACTACACTCACAAAATGCACCAAGAAACAACAAATTACTATACAGTATATGAATCCATTGCTATGGACTTTAAAGCCACCAGATCTCACAAAAACCAACACAGTCTCTGTGTTGCAAAAACTCACAATGTATTCATTCATTTATTCACTCATGTAAAATATAAGTATTTTGTGCAAACAAATGTTGATATTCAGTCTGTCCACTATTTAACGGTTTACATGTTTGTTATACTTTTGTATTTCCTGTAGTTCCTGTCCCTCTGCTGCTGTAACACTGCAAATGTCCATGTTGTCTTACCTTAGATACAGCTATAATAGATTGTTGAGCAATTGGTCCTCTCGCATGATGAAAAGACAAAATGGGAAGATGTATTTTGGAAGAATTATGTTTACACCTTTGCTCTTTGTAAAGCACCACTGGAGATGCTTGGCAAAACATTTTCAAACAAAGTCTTATCAGCACATCGAATCACTATCCGTCATTAAAATGGTTTAGTTGTTATCACATCAGTATGGCGTTTCAGTCACGTGGCAGAAACAAGTCATTAGGAGAGTGTGGGGAGGGTTGTTTTGGTTCCAAGTCATGGTAGACAAAATAAGTTATGACGAACTACATGAACAGTGGAGATGACAGGATGAAAAAATGTAACAATAGCCCGAGGCCAAATGTAAACCAGGGACATGGTGGGTCATGATATCAACCCTCAAACTAAAGGGGCCGTTAACGATCCATCTTCATGTTTTTATTTTCTTGTTTTTTGATTGGTCCGTATTCTAACATATCAAAACTGAGTAGAATCAAGGATTATAAGTGCCTTTAATGGACTAAATTTGATCAAAGCGAATGCAGTTGAATTTAAAACCCACATACTGCATTACAACTAGAGACATAAGTTGGAGTTTGTGTTTAGATCACGTTGGGCAGTGCTGAAAAAGCAAACAGGTGGCATGGAGCTCTAATGGCAAACCAAAGCACTCAACTAATTAACAGAACTGAAAACAGTAATCCATCACACTGTGTTTTCGGAGCCATGCAGCTGGAGTAAAATGTAATGTTTGCTCTCAATTTGATCCATTAATATTTATGACGATAAAAGCTGCACAGGGCTGGTTTACATAAATGATGCACTGACTGACTGTACCCAAAACAACTAGACTTCTCAGTGGTTAAACACGAGAATATATACATACGAGTGCTTTTCAAAGGTGATATATGAAACACATATGGAGACAAAGTTCAGCAATTCATGTCCGTTTTAAAGGCCTTGGAAAAAGTTAACTTTATTTGAAGCTAACGTATACTTGCAGGAATATTGAGTATTATAAATGCTGTTAATCTAAACAAACTTAATTGAAATGTAACAATCAAAGTAAGACTCAATTATATAGATTTAGTTTACCTTAGATTTGTCCACACGGGTTAACCTCATTGTCTTAGTTCAAGTCGTCACCTCTCTTGACCTCAGCGTCCCGTGCAGCACTTGACCATTACCCTTTCCCCGAGAGGAGAGATCAATATGCATTAGGCAATTTACTTTGAGGGAACACAGAGCTTTAAAAAAACGAACCCTCTTTGGCTGAGGTAATAAAAGTCTCTATTTAGAGTTAAAGGACATTAATTCAAGGAGTGAATGGTCTGGTTTTACAACCCCTGAAGTAGAGAATAAGAACAGGAGAGTCTTTGCATCCGTCAATCCATCCATCCTTCTTTCCAATCCACATGATTGCAAAAACTGAACAGTACATGGCTGTGGGTTGCCATGAGAATAAGAGGCTGTGTTTCCCTGGCAACTATTCTTCAAAGCCCCCCGCCTTCCTCCTGTATGCACTCTCTCCTGATGAGATGATGCAAGGGCAGCAACAGTCGTGTTAATAGTTACACCAGTAAGACATAGCACTGGAGTTTTGAGAGCTGAATGACTCAAAAGAATCTATTATCGAAATGTAAAAATTAGGAAAGAAAGAAACACTTTCTAGGTTCTCAGATTAAACTCATTCAGCTTTTAGAAAGGGAAATGCTAATGATTTTGGATTGAAGCTATACATCTTTTGTTTCTTACCATAACCCGTGCCATGAGTGCTTGTAACAGCTGTTGAAACTCCATTGGGACTATCATGAGGCACTTAAAGTAGCTATAATCTTTTTGTTATTACATAAACAGATAAAATGACTACATATAATGTTAAAAGCTTCGCTCCTAGTGGAAAACTCATGGAGATTTATGAGCCAACTCTGCTTTTCCTCGAAGCATTGCTGAGCTCTTTAGATTACTTTTAGCTTGTTTTTATGGTCATCAAAAAAGACCGTAGTGCTGTTTTAGATCGATTTGTACTGTTTAATTTACTAATCAGGAAGCTGTTTTCATTGAAAATGCTCAAAAGCACCACTTTACCCCACCTGCATGGCATTAATAATAATCCTTATATTTATTAAAGCGCTTTTTCAATGACTCTCAAAGCGCTCCTTAGAAATACACATACATACATACATACATGTAATGGTCATGTACTGTGGACCATACCCACAGGAGCAAATTCAGGTGTGAAGTGTCTTGCCCAAGGACACAACGGCTTTACAGACGCAGCGGCGGCGGGTTTCGCCCCCTTGATCTGATAATCAATGCACAGCGCACTGCGCCACACCGCCCATCTTCACACCTCGAAGTCATCAAGGCGCTTTACAAGTACACATTGATATCATACATGTCCTGTGGACAGTACCCACAGGAGCGAAGTGTCTTGCCCAAGGACACAACGGCGAGTTTCGATCAAACGCACAGCCCACTGCGCCACCCCGCCCCGTAAACTAACTTGTCAATGTGTCTTTGGTCACGTATCATACAAATTAAGCGACTGGTGAGCACGCTGTATTAAACTGAGGGGTGAATACAGTCATAGGAGTAAACAAGCCACCTGTTATTGAAGTAAAAGCATCAAAAGAAACCTGAACACGAACTGTGAAGGACTAAGAACCAAATCCTCTTGGTTGTGGGTGAAGACACACTAGATTCAGATCGATCTAGTGCAGGGGTGTCAAACTCAATTTCATCGCGGGCCATATTAGCATTATGGTTGCACTCAAAGGGCCAGTTGTAACTTTAAGACTATATAAATATCGTTCGTTATTACATTATATTTTGTAAAAAGATATACATAAC
>NW_011369945.1:10973091-10975573 GCF_000735185.1 Notothenia coriiceps | reverse complement strand
GCTGGTGACTCGGGAGTCGGGACAGAGAAAATGTCAGGAGTTTGGAAGTATTATAAAATTGAAAGCGAAGGCAGTGAAACAGCCAGATGCAATGTTTGCAAGGCGGAGGTTCCGCGTGGTGGAAAGAACAGAGCTACGTTCAACACGACCAATCTAATACGCCACCTGAGAAACAAACACAAACAACAACACGACGAGTACACAGCGGTCACTCAGGTAATGGCACTGAAACAACCGACACTTTCAGAAAAATAACAGCCAAGATAGCTGAATTCATCGCGTTGGATGACCAGCCGTTATCTGTTACCTTTTTTTCTCTTAATGCATTGCATAAAGATCGGATCGGGAAAAATCGGTATCGGCAGATTGTCAAAATCAAATGATCGGAATCGGATCGGGAGCAAAAAAGGTGATCGGGACATCCCTATCTCTGATGCACCCAAAGATATGTGTGAAGAAATGTTTTCAACATTATGGTTTAAAACTGAAAAGAGCCAAAGTGAGGAAGTAACGATGATTTTGGATTATTACAGAAACTAAAGGCCCAGATACACCGGCCAGTCACCTGAGAAGTCGCCGACGCCGACTGTTGCGTCGCCGGACTCTCCTGCGTATTTGCCGACTTCGCGCACTGGAACACACCGCAAATCCGAGCCGAGCACGTATGAACTGCGTATGCGTGAGTGGCAATAACTCTCCTTACCAGCAGACGGCGGTAGTGTGTATTCATCATTCAAAAGAGGCAACAACCGGAACAACCGGAAGACAGAGAAGAAGAACAGACTCCGTGATATAAACANTACAAAACAAAAAGGACCATGTTCACGTCTTAAAGTCATCCTGAGGCCTTCGTTTTGGTCCCAAAAGAAGCAACACATACATGATGTTGTGTCATTTTAAACCAAAACGAAGGCCTCAGGATGACTTTAAGACGTGAACATGGTCCTTTTTGTTTTGTAACATTAAATAAAATAATAAAAATATTTTATAAAAAAAATTTAAAACAAAGAAAAAATCCCGATCCCCATTTTTTTTCTCCCGATTCCGACCTTTTGAAAATCACGTGATCTGCTCCGATCCCCGATCATGTGATCGGATCGGGACATCTCTAATTTATGACTTAATATTTGTTTAAAATAATGATATTCCCAACCACCTCAACCATTGCTCAGTGCAAATAAAGAGATGTTAGCATGATACCACGCTAAACTTAGCCATGTAGCTGCTTAACACTAGCATGTTACCAGGTGAGGGGTTTATCTTATTTAGACAGTGGAAAAAATAATAAAAATATATAATCCAAGAATCCACTCGATAGGTTTTGGGGATTTAGAAACGCTGACAAATACAAACACCTGAATGACGTAATGTGAAGCAATGCAATAGCCATACTGTCTCTAAATATTGACTATAACTTCAGTTGCTTTTCTTTTGAATCAACCCTGAAGCTGTACTTTGTGGACCAGTGTATATTTTTAACACTTTGTCCACATGATTTACATACTGCAGGCTGCCTGAAGGGAAGACCTCAGGGAAACCTTGCATTACAATACAATCTAATGGAACATCTCACACCCAGATGCAAAAATGATATTCATGATATTGGATTGAAACCGGTCCAGCAAG
The DNA here is from genome assembly GCF_000735185.1 of Notothenia coriiceps. NCBI lineage: Eukaryota > Metazoa > Chordata > Actinopteri > Perciformes > Nototheniidae > Notothenia > Notothenia coriiceps. The sequence continues at coordinate 10,973,947 of NW_011369945.1, read as the reverse complement.
GTTAGTAGTAGCCTGTGCTGTATGGAGAAGAAGAGTATATTTTTTTCTGTCCTCACTTGGTGTGATACTGACACATAAATAAAAGCAAGAATTCAAACATACTCTTCCAGCTACAAACCCAGCCACAGTCCTCATCAGCTGACTTTCTATCAGCTGAGTGTAGTCACTGTAACAAGTCTCCTTTGTCTCGCAAAGCACTGAACTGACGTAAAATCTGCCAAAGAGGTCTAACACAAAAAACACGCTCCCACAACTGAATCAACTTATCCACACAAAACAGCCAAATGGTGTGAATGTGTACAGGCATGCACACCCGCACGCACAACTTCCTCCAACAAAAGACCTTTGTTTTTTCATGAGAAGCCCTGATTAGCGCGTGGACCACACACACACACAATCGCATTGACCTGGTCTGATACAACTCTGCAGACCATGAAAGAGAGCAGACGTAGCTTGGAGCGAAAACGGTTTTTCATATAAGCAAAAAATAATGACAGAGAAAGAGAACAAGGAAGGGTATTGATGTAGGGACAGAATAATGTGCTCTATATTCAAAGCAAATGCTGAGTTACCACCAAAACCTTATACTGTATGGACATTGATAGGTAGGCTGAAACGTGGCCCTCCACACCTTTATTAGCAGTGCTGCTTTTAGCAAGAATATATACACTGAACAAAAATATAAACGCAACACTTTTGTTTTTGCTCCCATTTTTCATGACATGAACTCAAAGATCTGAAAACATTTACTACATACACAAAATAACCATTTCTCTCATATTGTTCACAAATCTGAAAAAATCTGTGATAGTGAGCACTTCTCCTTTGCCGAGTTAATCCATCCCACCTCACAGGT
>NW_011369945.1:10954688-10973001 GCF_000735185.1 Notothenia coriiceps | reverse complement strand
ACTAATTGAGCCGGGCACACCGAGCAGGACGTTCCTCGCCCGTGTAAGTCTCCCACCACCAGATTGAAAAACACGCCCACCTCTCCACTCTTCCAAGGAACAAGTGAAACTCGTGCCGGGGGGGTCTGCTGGAGGCTCCTGCTGGGGTGCACTGTCCTGCGAGATACCGGGGACCGTGGCTCGAAACACTCGAACAGCTGTTGTTGTTTGTTGTTTGTTGGAGCGTGCGAAAACACATCAGCGGTGACTGCGGGGGTGGGAGCAGTCAGTAGGTGGCGAGAGGCGGGGCTATGGCTTCACGTTATCAGGAATGATTGTATGGACGTACACGACGATTGAGCCGTTTGGCCCCCCAGAGCGTTTTCGTCCGCAGATCTATCCACCTTGGGACTCCGTTACCGTTTGAGGGATCCCGTTTCCGCGGTTCCGTTACGGCCTCGTGTGAACGAACCGTCCATACGATAGAGAACTGTAGCGGATACAACCCGTTTCGTGTCCGTGTGGACGGGGCCTAACATTCACACACATTCACACACCGTTGGCCATCACACATCGGGAGCAACTCAGGGGAATCTGTGTCTAGTATCTCTTTCTGGTTCCTGCACACCTCAGCGCGTTCAGAAGCCCCTCCACACTGTTGGACGGTTGCTCTTTCAGCACCTTGATGCAGCCCTTCATCTGCACAGAGAAAGAGTGTGTTAGTTAAAGGTCAGCGTCTCCACTACAGCAGCAAAACACTTATTTATAGAGGTAGCTTAAAGTTTAACCTATTGTGGATATAGTTCTGCATTCCTTGACCATCGGTCATGCAACACTCTCTTGCACTATTTTGTTCCTATTCTGTTACTTCTTGTACTATTATCTATTGTTTTTATTTTTATTTTTAAGGTCTTATTTACATATTTATGTTGCTTTGTTGGAGGAGCCTGGGACTTGATATTTGCTACTGTTCAAAGTGAAGCATTATCTCCTTTTCCTCTCAGGTGATGGTCTGTGTTTGGAGTTGTGAGCAGTTTTATTTGAAGAGTGATTGTTGCTCCTCAGGCTCCTTGATCTACTATTTCCAGAACTTCAAAAGGTAAATTATTAAAAGATAAAACATTGACTTTTTCTGTCTGTCTTCAGTTATCTTGTGACCCCTCAGATTTACCGTGGGAACCCTTTGGAGAGTTTCACACATTGCATCAATACCCAGGCTAATGGTGAGTAATTGTTCTTAAATCCATTGGCAGGATAGCCATCTTTTGTATCATAATTATTATTAGAAGTTGTGTTAAATAATCGAAAAATGTGAAGTATTCATGTTTCTGGTGTGAAGTTTTATGGTCTGTAAAGTATAATCGTTTGGCACTACTCTCTGGGTACTTCTGATTTGTTACCAAGTAGGCTTTCTACAAGGAACATACAACATAAATATATAAGAGAAATACATTACAAATATTACAAAAAATATGTACAATATGAAGCATTTCAATGTATAAAGTTAATTGCATAAAATGTGCAAAAATGTCCAATATATGTGCAAGGGTTCACAGTACAACATATAATAAAAGTATTTGTGTTCAAAACTGCAAACAATCCCCTTTAAATATATATGTTATTTTATAAGGTACAGTACTTCATTACGTACAGAAAACGCCTAACGAAGGCTATTAATGTCATTCAGTTTCCAATTCAATCAAATATACATTTTAAAGGAAGTGTTTAACAGTGTTGCCAGGCAGAAGTCACAGAGACGTTCGTCTGTTTTTAGACACTGGTTATGTGTGTGCACTCACATCGATTTTGGAGGTCTTGGCAAAAGCCCCGACGGGGTGAACGTGGTCGTAGAGGATGATGACTCCCACCATCACCCTCATGCAGAACAGCATGGTGTCTGTGTTGGTGAACCGACAGCGGTACTCCCTGTTACACAAACAGAAGAGAAGAGTTCAGCAAAAAGAAAACAGTTGAATAACACCAGAGAACAGTCCAGGTCACACACTAATGCTGCTGCTATTTCAGGCACTTCCTGATCTCCTTGAAAAATTACTGATGACTTTCTATTCATATAAAGACAACTCATAAAGAGGATTTTAAATAAAACGTGAAGGACTCTATGAATGATTCTCTGTGTGAATGTCAGTGTGATGAAGTCTGTTGAAATTGTGAGTCACACTTGAGAATGTCTCTTTGAGTTAGATAGAAAAGGCTTTATTAATAACTAAGAGTATGACCTTTGGAGGATGAAGGAAAATACTCACGGAGTCTCCAGCATGACACGGCACACACAGGCCATCGTGCTCAGACAGTCTGTGGTGTCCTCTATGGGCAAGGTCTTATTCTGAAGGACCAAAAATAATACAATTTAGAACAGATAAAAAGTCCCTATGCCTAAAAATAAAAGTATTTAAATACAGAGAACATTCACTGCCTTCTGTTGTTTCTGTGCTGAGGGAACACAATGCCCTACCACAAGGTGGAGACAATCTCTGCATAGCTTGGAAACGTTTAAAGAATGCAAGTAACTTTTCTAAGAGGCAATCCTGACCCCCTTGTTCTCTACATTTTGTCTCAAATATCACTTATGTCAAGAGGTGGAGAAGTTTTATTGCCAAAGGCTTGCATGCTGCAATTAAGGTCAAGCGTGCAAGGGCATCTATTGACTTCACCTTATTGTGGAGATGTTGTATAAGGAATAGTATAAAGTTATTAATGAAAGCATAATTTGTACAGTGTAAATATATTTCTAAATATTTTCGATGGTGAGGTGCAGTATACATCACATTTGACTCACTAGTGTATCCTGTGCTCTGTACCTAGTCTTCATGTCCTCTGGTCTAGCACATATTGGCTTCACTTATCATTCATTTTGTTAGTCTGAATGTGATTGTCGTTGGATGACTCATTTCAATGGCAATATTTAAAACCAACACTTATTTATTTCAATTAAAGGTGAAATATAATGCACATTTTCAGGTTTATACTTGTATTTTCCATCTACTCAAATTGTTTGAATACTTAAATGTGAAAAAAATAAACAATATTTATTCTTTCGTTTCTGTTTGAAAGTATTTGAGTCTCTATCCTGTAAACAATAAAACTGCTCTGATTGGCAGGCAAAAAAAACATGATTATTATTATGATTATTGGCAAAGGTAGTTCTTGAGTCATTTGGAGAGATACTAAGATGAAGTTTGACATTTTCGTATCATATGTCCTCTTTAAATCTTGACAACCTCAGTTCTGAAAATAACAACTCTTTGTGTTATCCAAGTCTCGATAAAAATACACTTATCCATCGAAATTGTAAATGTACCTCTGACACAAACTTGGTGGTGGCGTTACTCAGAGTCTTCAGCATTGGTGTTGCCTCAGCGTAGAACAGAGACATCCGATTGGCCATCTCATTGTTGACCTCGTTCTCCGCCTCCAGCTGTGCGCCAATACAAAACGCATTAGAAAGCATGAATCATTAATGTCATCCAATAACATCCAGTCGGTCAAATCAGACAGGCTCTAATCTGAGTAACTCCACTGACGGACACATTGTTGATTGTTCGTCTCGTTGTGTTGTTAGGAGGACAGAAACACTTCCACTTAAATCATTAATAATTCAAGAGGGAAAGGAAAGCTGAGTGTAAACAGATCCTCTCACCTGCTGGTTGTTCAGCCGGTTCCTGCTTATAGTCCTCCTGTAGTAGCTGAAGTCGTTCTGAATGGCTGGATTTGTCATCTACACGGTGAGAGAGGAAATTATTTCACGGTATATTGATTACTCGGCACAGTAAAGGTCACTCTCTGAGGTAATCACGCCAAACAAATCTATAGACAACACATTGCATAGCCAATTTTGTTGTGCAAACACACTACATGCAATGGGACAAAATTAGCACTAACATACGGTTTGATTATAATAATAATAATAAGTGTTTGCTGCATGTCAAGTGTGTGGGTTTTTTCAACCTAGATTTACTATTTTTCATTTAATATTATTATTATTTAATTTATTTGATATTCTTTTCTTATTGTATTTTAAGTATTTTATTATTATTATTATTATTATTTTTGTATTATTTAATATTATTCTTTTTATTCCTTTATTTTATTATATTTGTAATTTTATTATTTGTATTATTATTATTATTTTCTTTATTAATGTATTTAATATCAATTTAATATTATTAATGTATTGTATTTAATAATATTATTTATGTTAATGTTTTTATTTTATTTTATTGTTTTGTCATTTCATCACATGGACATTTATGTGTATCTTTGCCTTTACTGAATAAAGAAATACATACTACTAATAATAAATAAATCCCCCTCACCTTTAGCTCATCAAAGCTGAGTGTGAAATGCAGGATCTCAGCGAACTGTTTGGCCAGCGCCTGCTCTCTCTCCAGGTGCTGCATGGGGGCGTACGGAGGGCTTGTGAGCGCCTCCAGCAGGCTGCGCAGGGCGTTCTCTGAAAACACAACTAATGTCACTAAAGTGTCTGCAAGCGGGAAACTACACGTCATACGGCCAGGGGGGAAAGGTATGAAGTGCATTTACTCAGGAAGACCCTCTTAAATCTGTGCAGTATGGACAACACTGTATAACCTGTGCAATTATAAAATACTAATAACAACGCTAAGGAATACTACTGTAATACATTGTGACATTTTGAGCAATAATGTATTTGTTATCCTTAATATCTGTATCAGTGCTATTACGCCACTGTATGTCTTGTAATATACACATTTTTACACATTTATTGTTTTTATCTAATATTATAAGATAAGATAAGAAGCACTTTATCGATCCTAATTTGGGAAATGTTTGCATTATAATTATAATCTAGTGATTCTGAAATTGGCTTTACCAAATAAGTACTTATTTTGATGCCAATCCTTTTCTACTTTTACTTTAGTAAGATTTTGAAAGCAGGACTGTTACTTGTAAGAGAATATTTTACGTTTTAATTTTGCTGCTTTAACTTGAGTCAAAGGTCTTCTTCCATCGCTGCTTCCTGCAGACTTGTATCCCCTTATGTTCAGACAGCTGTAATTCTCTCTAATCTGGCTTCTCTGATCTCTTTCATGTCACCACATTAAATCAAAATGCAGCAGCGGATGGATTTTAACGGGTTCAAAAAGATGAAATCCCTTCCCTGTATATCTGTCACATTCTTTCTGGACATCACTGGATACCTGTTGGGCTTTTAGATACCGACCCGGCTCTGTTGAAGCGCAGAGGGATCCGGCCTCAGGCACTTTCACAGACCTTTGTTTGAACCACTGTCTGAGAGCAGACTCTCAAACAGGGTTTCATATTTCATGTGACCAGAAATTGAGCGTTGGAGCCCTCAAGCTTTGGGACATGTCTTTAAAACTCTGTGTGGAGTTCTTTTAACATTTCTTTGTCAGGTTGCTTGGCTTTGAAGTGATGGTTTTGACATTTGAATATGCAGTTGTATAATGTATTTATTCTTAGTGTAGGTGGGAGTGTGCACGCCCTCAGTTTAGAGACACAGAGAGGAGTTATACAGAAAATAAGCAATGTAGCAACACCTATTCAAGCCACTCAAAATAAGGCCAACCGAATAAATGAAATGCCAGTTTGTAGGCTATGTTTTGCATTTTTCCCTGTTTTACCTTGCAGTCAAACATTCCTTTCTGATGGGGAAAGGCAGCAGTTATCTATGCTTTCTTTAAATCCACCAGACTCCATTGACAAAAACAATCATTTTTATTTTCCAGAACACAAAAACGCCCACTTCCTCAATCTGTTACATTTTTTGTTTGTGTTACTGTCTGACTTAGGTGTGACTGAACAGACTGAGACATATCATCCACTAACACCTCTAGCAATTTGGTGAGTGACTAATATCATAAGAGTGATCCCTTAATGCAACCTGAAGTACCAACAGTTTGTCGGACATTTTGGTTGTGTTATACTCTTTATATATACATTCCATAGTTATGCTAGAAGCAGCGAATGTAACCTTACACCTCAAGCGGGCTCCAGAGGTCCTGCAGTTCAGCAGCTCCCTATCTGCATTAAAAATACATTTCCAGACCAACTAAATGAACATATACTGAACCTTTCCTCCACACAGATCACCCTGCATCTGATCTCACAGCCTGAGCATCCTTGTGGACACTGTATCAGTGACCGTGCATCCCCCGTGTCACATATGTTATTGAACCTCAGCCTTTGCTGCCTCTAACGAATCAGACCGAGCCGGACCTCAGAAGCTCTGTGTAAAGCCTTAGAAGTCCCCTGGGGCCCCATCCCTTCCTCTGCATTAAAAATGCACAAGGCCTTCTATAAATACAGCGCTGAAGTGTTTCATCTAAAGGGCCAGAGACCTTCCCTCCTGCTGTTAGCACTGAAGTCCCTAACTGGAGCACTGACTCCTGAGGGGATATATGATGGATTGTTTACTGTAAATATCTTGTTGTCCAATAAATAACTCAGTGAAGGCAAGGGATCTACTGTGTGAATATCCCCTTCTCTCCATATGGATTCACCGTCTACAAACTTCTGTTGTGCTACACCTCCTAGCCACATTAGCGCAGATACATTATCCTAAATTATTACCTTGCTCTCTTTCTTAGCCGAGAACATAATGTCCATGACACAGAAGTATTATTGGATGGTAGAGCAGAGGCGTCAACTAAATTTTTCTGCTCACACTCGTCCCTCTCTTTGTGCTGGAAGACCATGTACCACTGTTTCCGTAGCAACGGCTGCCTGGCTGCTAGGTCAGGATGCTGCAGAGATGGCTGGGAGGACATCGTGTGTGTGTGTGTGTGTGTGTGTGTGTGTGTGTGTGTGTGTGTGTGTGTGTGTGTGTGTGTGTGTGTGTGTGTGTGTGTGTGTGTGTGTGTGTGTGTGTGATCGCTTGTCAAATCAGGATAGTGACACGCAGAAACTGACAATTTGAACTTCTAACCATAGTAACAACGAGAGTCTCACTTTTGATCACCTTAACATGAATCTGCCTCTTATTTGAGGTTCAGAGAGATATTCTGACTGGCTGGCAGAAAACGCTCTTACTAATTGTAGATTGAGGTTACAGCAGCTATAACTCCAGCTCTCATTGGACCTCCAATATGGCCACCAGAGAGTGTTACATCACCATGAATGACTCTATAGACTGAATGTAGCCGTGCTCACCCAGTCTGAGGGAGAACTCGTAGAAGCGCTTCAGTTTGGCCACCAGGGGGCAGACTGCGTTCCAGGCCTTCTCCTGCAGAGCGAGGTCGCCCGGGTTCTGGATGGCCTGCAGGCGAGCAACACAGATGTTAGTCTCCAGGAAGGATTTACAAATATAACACCTTCCAATCTCCTTTTCCCTCTCTTCCTTAAAGCCATATGTCACGTTATGAGAGAAATATATCCTTTCCATATTAAAGTGATTACAGTTTAGCAAGAATGTAACAAATCCTCTCTATCAAATGTCATTCATCAGCAAAACGTCATTTAGTTTTACTGATATGCAATCGAATATCCATCTAATGAGATATCAATGTGTTTATTGATATATATATATATTATGAAATATACTTAACCAAACTATCAAACATGCATATATAAAGCAAAAGATTCAGATACTCTATCGTCATATGGACAATATCAATAACATATGCTGGCCATGTACATTTTATGAATGCCTAAGCAGCTTAATAAAAGTCTCTAAGTGTTCAAGATAAGGAAGTCAGGAAAGGAAACTATTAAGTCCTGACAAATAGAGAACAATGCTCACAGCTGAGCAATAAGCAGCAATGGTTCAGGGAACTGCTCAGTAGAAATGTCTCTCTGAATCTGAGCACAATAAAGCTCTGTGTTCTTCAACACCAGCTTTCTGATGGTTGATGTTCATGCTTCTACCAGAGCAATTAAAAAAACACACTATTTTATGAAATGTTTGTTAAAAGTAAAGAGTTTCCAGAGTATGAAGCAAATCACCCCAAAAATCCAACAAAGATAATAATACTAATAGTTGGCAGTTAAATAAATAAATGAAAAACCCAAAAATTAAATGTTTTACTAAACAAATAATACTATAATTGAAGTCTCATCTGGTGTCAGACATTGTTTACTAAATGAAGTCATATTTGTGTCAATAACAAAACAAATCCAAGAACTAGGTACAGTTTAAATTGACAAAAGAAAACTATAAATATTGCACAAAAGGTTTTTTTGAAAATATATTCACATAGTAATTGAGCAAAATCACCCAATAATCAAACAAAAAACAATACTAATAGCAGTGAAATAAAGAATAAGAAAAAAATATATATTTGTATTATATAATTTGAAAATGATCCAAGAAACAAATTAACATGAAATTGCCCAAAACAAACAAAACATGTTGCATGAAATGTTTGTTTTTTAAAATGTAATAAATGTCTTTGTCTACATGTCCTTCAACTTGGAGCAGGACACCTTGGGTGGCTCTATCTGTGTAGGAAACTATTCATCATTAAAGGCCATGTGAACCACACACTGTTAGTGGCTCGACTAAACTGTATTTTATGGATGTTCAGCACTGATGGACCCACTTCTCGTATCTCCTGGCCCGCCCCGTTGTAGGACTGCAGCTCGGCCAGGATCCCATGAGCCTCCTCCAGCACGGCGCTGACCTGGTTCCACACCGCCGTCTCCGCCTCCGTGGGCTGGGCATCTGTGAGGAGGAGGGGGAGGGAGAAGAGTAAAGAGGAAGAGAGAGAGAGTGGGAAGTGAAAGTGTGATGTAAGGTAAGAACATTTTTGAGGGGAGGCGGCAGAAAAAGAGGAAAGGGAACATGACGGGGAGTGGAGAACATGAGAGATTTGAGGAAAGAATGAGGTTAGTGATGAAAGCAGAGAAGGCCAGATAACGAATCACTCCCTACATGACTGCTGTTAAAGAAAGTGACTGTATTATATCCTGATAGTGGACATTGCAGCCACTTAATGTCATAATCTGGCCACTATAGTGAATAACTCCAATCTACCCACATTATAATGTACCAAGAGACCTGTAAATCACCCTCTGTCACACAGCGAGGTTTGATTACAGTGTGTGGTCAGTCAATAATGACCAGGAGATAACAAGTGACTTTCTCCTCAGGGAACTATTTTTATGATGATGTAACAGCTGATAGTTTGATGGTTTTCAGGCGCAGTAAAAAGTTGTGTTTGTTTATTCACTGGAGATGTACACACTCTGAGAGGTGTAATTGTCCCTTATGTAACGGTCTAATCCATTTTTTTCTCACTCTCTAAATGTGTAGAGACTCGCCCTTGAGGTGTAATTGTGATAAATGTTTAAACAAACAAGCAGCAGGGAGGAAAACCGCTGGGTATGATCACTCTTTTCCCTCTCTCAGTTTCCCTCACTAAGCATACTGTAAACTCAGTGTTTTCTGCCGCAGGGCTCCTCCCAGTCACTTCTGCTTTGTTTGCCCATGTGTCGCGCTGCACGCAGACTGGAGGGATTAGGTGTTAGAGCAGGGACAATAATGTGAGTCATCATTGTGTTTCCCCTCCAATTATCCGTCACAAAGTGTGATTCAGGTATGGGCTTCTCTTTTGATATGGCACCCCAGTTTATTTCTGCACCCTGAGGCCTTCCTGCAGAGAAATTGTAATCATGGGATATTTGCTATACGTGACATAATAAGCGCAGCAAGCACGGTTTATTTGGTGAGGACTTCTCACTAACCTGCTTCTGCTTTTCTGTGGCGAACAACAATATAAGTGCAATAAAAAACTTAAATGAGAATGCATTTTTTCTCATAGTATTAAAGGAATAGGTTATCTGTAGTTAGTTTTTGCCAAGTTATATCAGAAATGTATGAAACTCTTACATCTGTTTACTTAATATAAACCTGGAGCCAGGAGAACGTTAGCTTAGCTTAGCATAACGACTGGAAGTAGGAGAAATGGCCTTGCTTTTCAGTTAAAGTTTTTGATCATTTTTTAATAGGATTCAATTAATCTTTCTTTGCATTTCCTTTCCTGTGACATGTGTCCATGCTGTAATGTTCAAAAGGCTCATACTGCCTGTGCTGCAGCACCTCTTTTCACCCTCTGTCTGAAAGCAGAGCCCAGTCTGCTCTGATTGGTTAGCTGGCCGGCTCTGTTGTAATTGAAGCAACTAAATTTTTTACCTTAAGAAAAAAGTTGGGTGTAGAGTGTAATAAAAAGAAGATTATACTATTTTGAGGCATCATGTTTAATGTCTAAGACTTAACCTTTAAATAAGAAAGTATCCAAAAATAAATAAATATAGGCCTATGTATGTGTCCCGATCCTTCTAAAGGTTTTAGCGTGGTATAATAATGAGCATTCAGCTATACATAGGTTAATGAGAGCTCAGTGATTCAAACTTGGAGTTGTGTGACAGAGGTGACTGTCTCTGGGCGAGGGGGAGGGGGGGAGGCGTCACAGATGGCACCGCGGTGGATGGGTGAGGAGGGGGAGAGGACGTATCTAAAGCCATGCCTGATTCTGACTCACTCCACTTGCTTTTGAAGTAAAAATGAATCACAGGCATATTAAATGAAGGGGGGGGGGAGAAATTCAGCCTGTTTGACAGCTGACGTCTCCTGCCAGCATTGAGCTCTCCCACGCTTACATGCAGTCAGTGAAGGAGGCGCGGGAGGAGGAAGGCAGCTGTTGAAGGGGGAAAGTGTTTTGAGGAGGAGGAGCAGAATATGTTGGGTTTCACCGCGAAACATCTCCATCTAAACAAATCATTTAGTCACATAATCAGACTCTCCAGTAGGATTTGATTTCAAAGATTACTCTTAGTTTGCACACTGTGGTCCATTTTTGTTGAGAGGAAAAAGATTGGCATGATATTAGAAATAGAAGACTTTTTTTGGTATTCATTTTTTTGCTGAGAATCCCTGAGTTAGTCCCAGTGATTGAGGTCAGTTGTTTTAAACTTTCACAAAATATATTTTTTTAAATGACTTGTTGAGATGGACATTTTCACATTGCAAAGTTTAAAATACACTGACTGGGAAATTGAGAGAAAAGGGGGCAAAGAGGTGCTTTTATTTGCGCACTTCTTTCCCTATATCTTTTAGTTTCCCTTTATCAGTCTCACTCTCTGACACACACACACTATTCAGCACACACACACACACAGATTGGTCAGGCACACAATAGGGCATGAGGAGATGAGGAGGTGGAGGGATGACGATAAGCTTTTTGTCAGCCATCTTCATCCCCGAGCAACAGAAACCCACACAGGACTGGCATTTGCTTTTCAGATTTGTCTCAGTTTTGTCTGTAGCTTAGGAGCCGGGATCAAAGCATTATTGTTGTCGTTGTGCCACAGCGTCAACATGCCATTGTGCATCTGTCTGCGTCTAATAAGATGTGTCGTGTGTGAATAAGACCCTTCAGAAAAAGAAAGCCAGTCCCTGGAGCAGAAATCAAAAGATAAAACAACAGGGAGGAGGAGGAGGAGGAGGAGGAGAAGAGCTGGGGGGCGAAGAAGGACGTCGTAAAGATGACTCAATGTCCAGCTGAAATAAATGGAATGAGGGAAAGCAAAGCCGAAAGGCAACAAAGAGCAAAAGGACAACTCAAAAAAATAAGAAGCGGATGGTCTCACGTTCAAAGTCAAGGAAAACTATTGGGCCATGCTCAAGTTCGGCGCAAGCCAGCACTTTCAGGAGGTTTCCCATGAGCCCCCTGGAACAGAGAGAGGGGACATTTCTGTGGGTGATGAGGGGACGGGTCTCGGGGTTGTGCGCGTGTTCAGTGTGTGTGTGTGTGTGTGTGTGTGTGTGTGTGTGTGGTGTGTGTGTGTGAGAGGTGAAGGTGTTGGGGTGGGGGGCTGGATGAGCGGCTGTTGGGATGGTGGATGTATGTCCTGGGTGAAGCATGGCAACGTGGACACAGAGCTTCTTTAATCCCACTCCTACAGTACGGTAGTATTAGTAACTTGTTGGATTCATAATGACTATTGTGGTGATGGCAATCTTCAAGTTTAAAAAGGTCAACATGTTATAAAGAATATGTGAATGGTAACAAGAGAAGAGACTAACTAAACTTACATTTTTATTTTGTAGAATTTGATGTTAAATAATGTACATTTTAGAATGTAGTCCTCCTACACATTTTAATATATTATTTTGTGTTATTATTTAATGAAAATAAATAAATAATAATAATAATAATAAGGACAATAATTGGATTAGAAATTAAATGAATTCAAAAAATAAAATACTATAATTATTTATTATTTTCACTCAAAAATCTGATTTTGTATGGGATCAAATGTGTGTTAATGGAGCCCTTGTAGTTTGTATGCAGTTATGACTTGAGATTGTATCGTGGTCAAATAATTTGAAATAATCTTCAAATAAAAATGTGTTTCCATTTCCTGGTTGTTGAGAAATAATGAGTAAAATGTAATCCCATAAAATAAAGATTTTACACTGAGGAGTTTAAGCTGACTGTTCAAAAGTAAATCAGTTCAAGCGGTAACAGTATAAAAACTCCTCTCTTTAATACAACTGCTTTTGGTTCATACTGAAGCTTGTTTTCCTCACTATAAAACCTACGCACCGTGTATTTATACCATCATAGAAACAGCTTTCAGCAGCAGAGAGCTCTGAGAGTGGGACTAGAGAGTGTGTGATAATGACAAACCACACCCACAAAAACACTCCATCACACCATCAACATCGCAGCAGCTCACATCCAAATACTCCTCCTATGANTTAGCATAGCCTACATATACAACAAGCAGATAGAGCAATGTTGGCATACATTTAAAGTTGCAAATGTGTGAATGTAAATCCAATATTATTGCTCCTTAAGCTCCCTTAAGGAGCAATAATATTGGATTTACATTCACACATTTGCAACTTTAAATGTATGCCAACATTGCTCTATCTGCTTGTTGTATATGTAGGCTATGCTAATGTGTGGGGACTATCAACCTATGTGTACAGTTAGATTTGACCTCAAAGGCCAGTAGCCTACAAGCAGCAGCCTGATTACTTAGGCTAATTCATGTTTTTCACTCTTATGTTAATTTGCTCTTGTTAGGAATTCCTAACCCCGAGAACAGGGTTAACTGAAAAGAGTCCAAGGAAGCTTCTATAAAAGTTAAAATCATTTAATTAAACAAATGATACGATTATACAAATGAAAATGTGCAAGAGAGGTGGCTCCCCCCACCAGCTGTGGCCGGCCGGCCAGCTGAGTTGAAAGTGAGCGATTTCTCCCCATCTCCACGTGTTATCAACTGTAGTCTTCTCCTATTGGCCGGCGTCGAGGGGGGGCGGGTCCAAGGCATATCCTGTCTTTTCCTGATTACATTTACAATATTCTAATATCTGTGGTTATTACAGTATTGCAGCGTCAATAAGTGAGGGTTAAAGACAGTGTGTTTAGTGTGCAACAGCACGTGTCATTTGGTTCTGGTTAGCATTAGCATGTATGCTAATGTCACTTCCAGAAGTGACATTTGATAGTGATATTTACGAACATCCGGTTTTCAGAATAAAGCAATTTTAAATTAGAAAAGTGTATGTAAACTTCTGGTTTTCAGAATAAAACAGCTTTAAATTAAAACAGTGTATTTAGTTTAAATTACGCCATAAACATTGATTTTATTTATTACACTCTTTCTTGTTATACTCCTGCCTTTGCCCTTGTTAGACTCCAAGTTAAGAACAACATTTAAAGGCTCCTACATTCTTGTTTTGCTTTCCCCCGACACACTGCACATGATGTTGAATATTATGTTGATTTCTCTTTCTCTGTCTCTTTGTCAGGTGGTGGCTGCTGATGCTGTAACCACTGTGTGGAGCTGACAAGCGCTGGTTGATGCAGTGAAGTGTTTTAGAGGGATAAACACAAGCTAAGGTAGGAATGAATATTAAGGAATCGGAAAATACATTTTTTAAAAGCACACAGCAGTGAAACTGCTCAAATGGTATACGGGGGGATGGATAGTTACTAAAAGAGTAAAAATGCTGCCTGGTTACCCATTCAGCCTGTGTGTGACAGAAAGAGAGATCATTGTGGTTTAGAGGCAGAGAGAAAGACACACAGTCAGATTGTGTTATTGGTGAGTTAATAGTGGTTAGACTTGGCAAAGACAAGCTATTCTGTTCAGTAAATCCACAGCAGTGAAGCTCCTGGGCTGTAACAGGAGGAAGCTTTCAGAGCGAGCTGAAAGGAAGCTCGGCAGGCCTCGTTCTGCCTGCTTGGCTCCCGGTCTGGACCAGGTTTGCTTTTCAGCCGCAATGTGGGAGCTGAGCAGTGTCTTTATTAGGACTCGAGGAGCCCCCTTTGATTTGGTTTCTCATGCCGGACTACAGATGAGAGCTGTGTGCTGCTGAGTTGCATAAGACAAGCACTTTGCTCCACTTTCACTCTGGCTGACTGCAAACATTGAGAGAAACTCTAACCAGTGGCCACCAAACACACTTCCTAGTTCACAAAATGCCTAAATGTTCAAACAGTCAGCCTGTGATATATCCAGCGGCTTGTGTGTAATGGAGATTATTGAGTTTAAGAGGAAATGTAACGTTTTGCCCCTTAGATTTGTTTGCACCTTTGGGCCAATAGTGAGACTGAATGACAGAAATGTTCGATGACAAGACGACACCAGAAGATCCGGGAAAGTGGCGCTGAGTGGTGAAATAGAGAAGTGAGGCAGAAAGGAGAGCCGGAGGGGATATTTTTGAGGAACTCGTTCTGTCATCAGAAACTAAAAGAGTGCGTTTAGTTTTCTCTTTTAGAGTTGAAAAGACACAGACGAGGACGAAACAGCCAGAGGAAGAAGACAGAAATGTAAATAACGTTGAACATATCTAATGCTCAATAACCGGCAGACTATATCGTGTTCTACAAACAGCATGAAAAACACAAAACAAAGAGCGGCATCTAGCACGCAGAGCAAATAGAGAAAACCACAAAGGCTTTAAATAGATGGTTGAAAAAGAGAAGTGTGAAGTGGACAGAGATACACAGAGGCAGAGGGAGAAGTTAGCATCAGTCTCTATGAAACCAGTGCCACGGTGGGATTGAATGTATCGCTCTGAGACGGCTTAACCTGGGATTTACTCACAGCAACGATTTCACCAAGCAGGGAAGACGGAAACAGGGGAATAAAGATAAAGGAAAAGGCGAAACACTCGTAGGAAAACAGGGTAAGAAATAGAGAAGTGTTCGTTCGATTCTTCATTTCCTGTTTTTTTTTCAAGGCTTGGTAACAATGTTTGTGTTCTGCAAAGACTGATTGCTGTTTAAAAGATTGATGCATCAGATCACTGTTATGAAACTGACCCGAGTGTGTGAGCAGAGCTCGATGCCTTTTCCTCCACATCTTCGACGATATCACCAGGCCAACAGTATCCTGGCAACCATCAGGCGAGCGCTGCTCTCAGGATGGACCACATGCTGCTCTAGCCTCACTGTAAACGTGTGTGTGTGTGTGTGTGTGTGTGTGTGTACGGCAACATATAACACACACTCACTATGTCAGAGAGCGTTCACTTCAGTGCTTTGTGTGAGGCTGGAGATTTGGATTTTCGCCTTTGCAATCACCTTGTCAGGCTGACAATGTGAATCTTATTCTTATTTATTCATATATTAATAGCTGTCCGTGCGGTGTGTATCTTGGAGCAGGTGGTCTAAAAGTCAGGGGGATATGGGGAGCGTTTTACAGATCTGGACTAATGTTTGTAGGCTTTAGCAATGACTCAGCCTCAGAGGTGCAAGAAGTACTCGGGTACTTAATCAAAACTAGACTCTGGTCTTAAAATCCTCCATTAAAAGTACAATTTCCTAAAAGATATTATTATAAATAAAAATAGACTTAGACCATCCAAAGTAAAAGTTCTGAATATGCAGAACAGCACTTTTCAGAGTCATTATTATTAAATAATATTATATTATTCCGTTTTTATCATTAAAAATACATTTTAATGTTGTAGTTTGTCAATGTGGAGTCCATTTTAGATACTTTGTAAAAATTCTGGCTTGATTGGTTGTACAGTACTGCATCATATCAGCATATCATGTGTTTATATAGTGTAACATTTCAGAATAAAATAAAGATTTATATATATAAACAAAGAGAAGTTAAGTTAAATATTGAAATTGAAAAGGTATCTATGTTTATATGAATGAATGAAGTACAATGATGTCCAAACTTAAGAATTGTACTCGAGTAAATGTAATTAGTTACCGTCTGCCACTGCTCAGCATGTAAAGCTCTCTTTCTCTGCCTCCCAACAGATTGTGTTGTTAAATATAATACATTAGATGCAGTACTCATATTAAAGAGCTGCTTTGGAGACTGGTGACTGTCCACTGTAACTCCATCCCCTCTCTGTCTGAACCTCAGTGCTGCAATGCAACACCACTTCTTGCTGAGTAACAGCGAAAAAGTCCAGGCTTTTTTTTTTTTTTTGTAGCTTGGTGGCATCTCGTAAACATGCTAATGCTGGCCATAAATCAGTCTTGCAGGGGGGAAACTGATAGGCCTCCACTGTGTGCTAACATAGCACATAAACAGAGAGAGTACGGCAGAGGAAGTGAAACTTGGCAGCTGCTTACCTTCTGCTAACGAAGGCCTTTATGATGGAGGAGGACTGAGGGATTTCATTCACAGCCATTTTAAAATTGGATTGGTGTGATATGTTTTCTTATCGGACACATGTGGCCTCTTAATTCTCCTCCTTCGTTGTTGCCTTAACATCTATTTAACCATTAATTTCCTCTTTAAGTAAGGTTGTTGAAATCATTATATTCCACACTGTGCAACAATAACACGTTTATTCTCTATCATTTTGGTCCAGCCCTTTAATGAAGCTGTTTGATTAGTTGAATATTCAAACTTTGAATTTGTACGGCTGCTCCATTAAATCAAATTCAAATATTTCAGATGTCTGAATTAAAATACTGCTATTAATGAACTACTAAGTCTTGTTCTAAATATATATTGAAGCATTAGGGCTGCGCAATAGTTCAGTACAGTACAATAAACAACATATTTAATTAACAATATGATCAACCTCTTATTATATCAAACTATTGTCAAACTAAACGTACCCTCTATAGTGACACTTGGAACGTTTAATACGTCAAGTTTTTGATTCACACAGGAGCACACACAAATAGGCTTTTAGACTTGTTGTGTATTGAGTTAGAACAGAGCATGCTGTACTATATGCTTCATTATAGAGATATGAAATGACCTATTTTGGGATAAAAGCTTTTGGACAAATGTCGGCCCTATCTAGCACTAACAGGATCGATACCAACAAGCAGATCCATCTCATGTTAGATCAAATTCTGTGCAGGAATATTACACACTGTAAAATATGATCTTTTGCCACAAAATCCCTAAAACTCCTAATAAATGGCTTTTTAAACAGGCTTGTGAATCATTAATTAGACAACATTAGAAAAGAGGTTCAATATTTGACGGTAATGAAAATGTATTCAGAAGGATCCTATCAATGATGCATCCACTCAATAAATCATGACCCATGGCTCTCCCCTACATGATAAGCTGTTTTTCCATTTTAATTGGCGGCTCTGCCTTTTTTATATTTTTTGGGTTTGGATCAAAACCAAATGACTGGTTCCATCTCTACCCCAATTTGTTTTATAATATTTGTCTCCACAGCCTCAGTTTAAACTGCTTGGCTTGACACTATCATGCTCTTATCTCTAAAACTCCTGACATATGTTGTTCTGTCTGGTGCTGTGCTGTACATGAACATATATTCCTGTCCATCTGACCTATAATCTGATAAAGCTTGCATCATTGCTTCCATAAAGCTCTGGCATCTGGCCTGTGGGTATGAAGCATAAAGAGCTCGTCATAAAGCATCCATAGGCTGCTGCACATCAAGAGCATTAGGGGAGAAGAGACTACATAGCAGGCTTTTATTAGGTTACTATAGTAATGTAAATGGATTAAAAAGCACTGCTCAGCTCCAGTCAGGGATCTAAATCACCCACCACTGGATTTCAGCCGCCCTCTATTGGAGTACAGCGTACGGGACGCAAACTGTGATCAGTGTCATTTATAACCCGGATGTCTCTGGACAATTAGACCAGGGGGTCCAACTCATTTGAGTTCAGGGGCTCAAGTGGGAAAATATACTTAAATTACTAGGAGTTAAAGTATACTCATTGCAAAAAAACCTCAACAAATATTTAAATAAAAACAGCAACACTTTTTGAACAAACTTCAAACTTCTTAGGTTTTAGTGACTTAAAGGTGACTTATCATGCAAAATGCACTTTTGCACGTCTTTTGTACATGAATATGTGTCCCCGGTGTTCCAGGGAACTCACCAAGT
>NW_011369945.1:10949249-10954647 GCF_000735185.1 Notothenia coriiceps | reverse complement strand
GTTTAGTCTCTCAGGATACACACTTAGGGAGGGGTCAAATTGTGATGTATTACTTGCACCTCACCAATTCGGAAAATATTTAGAAATATTATTTTCAGTATTTACCACTGGTTTACAATTTTATTGCTTTTTCATTTAATAAACTTATTTACTATTCCTTTATTACAACATCCTTTCCACAATAAAGGTGAAGTCAATTAGAAATAGATGGGCCCCTTGGCACGGTTGACCCTAATGCCAGCATTCAAAATTTTGGCAATAAAACTTCTCCACCTCTTTGGACATAAGTGATTTTGCAGGGGGACAAAAAAAGGGGGTCAGGATTGCCTTCTTAAGAAAAGTTACCTGCCATTCTTCTTAAACATTTCCAAGCTATGCAGGGAATGAGATTTGTCTCCACCTTGTGGTAGGGCATTGTGTGTCCCTCAGCACAGCAAACAACAAACGTGAATGTTCTTCTGTTATTTAAATACTTTTATTTTTAGCCCATAGGGGACTTTTTATCTGTTTCTAATTGTATTTATTTTTGCGCTCCTTCAGAATAAGACCTTGCCCATAGAGCGACACCACCAGACTGGTCTGGAGGCAACGGTATGGCATGTGTGTGGCCCGTCTCATTGCTGGAGGACTCCGCCCTGAGTCATTTTCCTTCATCCTCCAAAGGGTTCCATTACTTTTCTTTCTAAGTTATTAATAAAGCCTTTTCATATCTACACTCAAAGAGCACATTCTCAAGCTTGCTGACTTCCACAATTTCAACAGGACTTCATCACACTGACATTTCACACAGAGAATCATTCATAGACGTCCTTCACGTTTACTTTAAAATCCTTCTTTCATGAGTTGTCCTTCTATATGAATTAGAAAGTCATCAGCCTAATTTTTTCAAGGAGATCAGTGCAAGTGCCCTGAAATAGCAGCAGCATTAGTGTGTGACCTGGACTGCTCTCTGCGTGTTATTCAACTGTTTTCTTTTTTCTGACTGAATCTTACTCTTCTGCCTTTTGTCGATAACAGGGAAAGTACCGCTGTCAAGGCATTCAACCAACACAGACACCCATGCCTGTTCGCATGAGGGTGGAATGGTGGGAGTACATCCAATCCTCTACAGAACCGTTCACCCCGTCGGCTTTTGGGCCAAGACTCCAAATCGATGCGGCAGTGCCACACACAATAACCAGTGGTCTAAAAACAGGACGAAACGCTCTCTGCTGACTACTGGGCCTGTCAAACACTTGCTTAAACACTTCCCTTTAAAAATGTATATATTGATGAATTGGGAAACTGAAATGACAATTAATAGCCTTCGTTAGGCGTTTTCTGTTACGTAATGACAGTAACTGATACCTTATTTAAAATAACATATTATATTTAAAGGGATTGAATTGCAGTTTTGAACACAAATACTTTATTATATGTTGTTACTGTGAACCCTTGCACATATATTGGACATTTTTGCCACATTTTTATGCAATTAACTTTATACATGAGAACATGCTTCATATTGTACCATATTTTGTAATATTTGTAATGTATTATACTCTTATATATTATGTTGGTATGTTCCTTGTAGAAGCCTACTTGTAACAAAATCAGAAGTACCCAGAGAGTAGTGCCAAACGAATTATACTTTACAGACCATCAAAACTTCCACACCAGGAAAACAATGAATACTTCACATTTTCGATTATTATAACACAACTTCTAACAATAATTATGATACAAAAGATGGCTATCCTGCCAATGCGATTTAAGAACAACTCTCACCCATTAGCCTGGTTATTGATGCAATAGTGTGAAACTCTTTCCAAAAGGGTCCCACACGGTAAATCATGGAGGGGTCACAAGATTAACTGAAGACAGACAGAAAAAAGGTCAATGTTTTATCTTTTAATCAATTTACCTTTTGATAGTTCTGGAAATAGATAGATCAAGGGCCTGATGGAGCAACATCACTCTTCAAATAAAAACTGCTCACAACTCCAAACACAGGACCCATCACCTTGAGAGGAAAAGAGATAATGCTTCACTTTGGAACAGGAGCAAATATCAAGTCCCAGGCTCCGTCCAACAAAGCAACATAAATATGATAAATAAGACCCTTAAATAATAAAATAAAAACAATAGATAATAGTACAAGAAGTAACCAGAAAGGAACAAAATAGTGCAAGAGAAAGATGTTTGATATGGACGATGGTCAAGGAATGCAGAACTTATTCCACAATAGGTTCAAACGTTTAGCTAACCTACATATAAATAAGTGTTTTCTGCGGTAGTGGAGACGCTGACTTTACTAACACACTTCTTTCTCTGATGAGCATTTTGGGGGGGGAGGGAAGGGCTTGCAATCAAGGTGCTGAAAGAGCAACCGTACCAACAGTCGTGAGAGGTGACTTCCTGAACGCGCCTGAGGTGATGCAGGAACCAGAAAGAGACTACTAGACACAGATTCCCTGAGTTGCTCCCGAATGTGTGATGCCAACGGTGGTCGTGAATGTTGTTGTGAATGTTAGGCCCCGTTCCACACGGACACGAAACGCGTTGTATCCCGAGGAGATACAGTTCTCTATCGTATGGACGGTTCGGTTCACAGAGGCCGTAACGGAACCGCGGAAACGGGATCCCTCAAACGGTAACGGAGTCCCAAGGTGGATAGATCTGCGGACGAAAACGCTCTGGGGGGCCAAACGGCTCACTCCGTGTGTACGTCCTATACGATCATTTCCTGATAACGATGAAGCCATAGCCCCGCCTCTCGCCACCTCTGCTGCTCACCCCCGCGTCACCGCTGATGTGTTTCGCCGCCAACAACAACAACAACAACAGTGTTCCGAGTGTTTCGAGCCAGGTCCCCGGTATCTCGCAGGACAGTGCACCCAGCAGGAGCCTCCAGCAGACCCCCCCGCACGGTTCCCTTGTTCCTTGGAAGAGGTGGAGAGGTGGGTGTTTTTCAATCTGCTGGTGGACTACCGGGGAGAACGTCCTGCTCGGGTGCCCGGCTCAGAGTTAGTGGCAGTGGGTGCGGTGTACCTGCCTTTTACAGCAGGAGCACACGCTCGCCTCGGGGAGGGAGAAAAAGAGAAACAGAGGCCGCCGAAACAGCCAGAGCCCTGCCTCTCCCCACCTCTGCTGCTCACTGCTGTAGCATGGTCAGTAGCTACTGCTAGTGACCATGCTACAGATGTTAGTGCAACATCTGCAGCTCCTCTACCACAACCATCAGCAACAAGTGGACATGGAGAACTACATGTTGCTAAATCCACCGCGGAAAATAAACAGAAGGACAACCAGGCAACCATGGCAACCATGCTCGGAGGAGTTTTCTTCGCTGCTTTTGGTGTATTTTGTGGCGGAGGTACAGCGCCACTTACAGGCCCGGCATATATACTACAGCGTCTCCAGCGGGTCGAGCGGCCTCGTGTGGACGGACACGTTTCTTGAGCCGATACCGTGAGGACGGAATACTTTTTTGATATCGAATTCGGTTAGTTTTCGTCTCCGTGTAGATGCAGCCTTAGTTTCCTAAAGCAATTGGTACAGCTCTGTATGAATGAGGTGTGAAAGGGTGAATGCCTTGTAGTATGTGAAGCACTTTGAGGGGTAGTAAAGACCTAATAAAGCGCTATATAAGTACAGCCCATCTCTAGAACATTACAACTTTAACATATCTCTCTCTTCTTCAGGTATACGACACGACATCTAAACGATGACAGCACCTCCAAACAAATCAGGGCCCTCCTGCAATGAGAAGGTTCAGAGGAGAGAAGGAGCGCACTTGAAGGAGAAGAGAAAACGAACGCCAGTGTCTGATAAAACCTGTTGGTTTACAACGATCAAAGAAGAAGAGGAAAATAATTATATATATTGTCAGCTGTCCATCATTCTGTCTCTCATTTTGTAAAGTAAGAAAAGAGAAACAAAGCCAGAAAAGAAAATATAGATATATATTAAAAACAAGTGCAACACAAGCAGAAGATGAAACATAAGTAGGACTAGAGTGGGAGTTATATTGCAAAATCTAACGTCAGAAACGACGCAAACTGAAAATGTACAAAAAGAAACAAAAAAAGGGTTCATGTTCCAGCAGTAGTCTGACAAGTATTTTTGCACACAAACAACACCATGTCCTTTCCCCTGAAGATCTGATCCCAAACTGACCCCTGCAGACTTTCCTGTGCCCCCTCACACACTCGCTTTTTAACTCTCCAGATGTAGTTTCCTCCTTCAGCTGCTCCGACCTCCACCTGCAGGAGATTTAAGAAGCAATGTGATGGATGCACTCCGGAGATTTGCTTCCTGTTTTGTTTATTTAATGCATCGGTGCAGCTGAAGGAAAGGAGGCAAGGAGATGAGTGTTATTTCATCTCCATTATCGCTAAGTTTTCTCCCATCATTCCTATCCATCCATCCTTAGGGGTTTCTCATTGGCACAAAATCTCCATCATATGTGCCCTGACACTGTATACGATCCAGCATCATGTGTGTATGGCTTTACTTGAACAATGTAGTTCACTCTCTTTCTCCATGGTGCTAATGTGGTTTAGATATCACAGTACTAGCTTGTTAGATATCCGTTTATTCGTCCCTCTTTTGCACTAATCTCAATTTTTGAGAACATCTGCTATAAGCTTTAATGTGATTTCACATTAGTGCACAAACAGGGACGAATCACAAGACATGTAAACTCAAAAAAAGGCTTTGTAGGAAACCACAGCACACTTACTTCTTCACCCAGTGCCAAAGCTGATTGGTTATTGCTTTTATTTCATCATGAAGCGAGGATCTGAGGATTTAAGGGGGTGAAATCTTGTAAAACATCACTGATAATCATTTTAAGAACACATGAAGGTGCAACACCAATTCATGCACATAAAAGTCAGAAGGTGATTCACACACATGCATTTTAAAAGGGGAGATCTGCAGTGTAAATATGTGAGGCTTTTTTCAACGGGCATCTACATGGTCAGCTTGGGTCCTCAAGGAACAACATTCATCAAAAAACCTGCATAGAGTTATTTCTTTTAGTACGAGGTTGTCTAAAGAACTAAGTAATTGAATAAGTGAAAATAAAAAACTGAGATTAAAAAGAAGTGCTGTACTTTGGATGTCTATAGCCCTTAGTCTAATTTAATTTGATCTTATAATATATTTTCTATACAGGGGTATGTGCACAAGCATAGTCTGTATAAATATATAGATGGCATGTTGTAAGAGTTCTGACAGAAATGTGTACATAAGGTGTTTTTATTCATTTTTAATTGTTCAGTGACGCTGGAATTGGGTATGTGTTGTCTCTCAGAATTACCATGCGTTTGGCTTGGACCATCAGACTTGCCGTAGTCATAGGTTTCAGAAACTCAGCTTCATTATTGCAGATGAACCAGAGGGAGGGGAGGGG
>NW_011369945.1:10940130-10949226 GCF_000735185.1 Notothenia coriiceps | reverse complement strand
TACCTTATATTGTCTTTTACCATAGAGCTCGGCCAAGAGATTTGGAATGAGATGGGCTGGAAATTCTCAATTTGTTTTCGTTACCAGGTGAGCTTCAATGCGTCATGTGACTATTTCGTCTTGTGCAACTGAATAATTTACATAATACAGGTTTGTTTTTCTTGGATTTGCCTTAATCCACCAAGTTGTCGTTCAAGCAACTTGGATTATTCGTTTCCACGTATGCACACACCTCAACAGATTGTGTGGGTGTGTCTGTAAAACTTCCTTTTTATGGGAGACTCTGTAATCTTTTATTTTGTGAACACAAAGACAAAGCTCGCCAAAGACATCTAGTCCAATTACAAGACAGTACTAGAAAGGAGGAATAATTGGGGCTTTGTCAATCCTGAGAGGAAACCAACAATGTGTCTCTCCTTTGTTCACGCATTGGCTTCGCTCCGCAGCTTCGCTCGCGCTACAAGCCACACTCACACACCTACTCACTCGCACTCCGTCTTCACCTATGTCGTGTACATTCTTATTCGATTCTTCATTTTACAGGGTCTTTTAGTAATTTTCGCGAGTAATGCTTTAAACTCTACTCAAATACAGGACGCCGTCATAATAACTTAAAGGCTTCGGAATAAAAAGTGTTACTATCGCACAATCCCGCTCATGAGGTAACTAAAGTCCCTCATGGAGTGTACGTCGGTCGAAACTGCCATAAGACCGGTTGTCGCGGACAGTGTAGCTACGTAGATGGGAGGTCCTTTCCTTTCATAACTTTTGTGTTTGTGGACGCCGGAAAGACAGAAGACTTCGTATGCTGAGATACGTGATTTCTCCTGCCGATACCTTCTAATGCCTAAGCTTAAGAGATTGATGAAGACGACTGTCGATAGTATAAGTCGACTTGAATATCCTCTTATGTAAAAGTGTCTTTTTATATTGGCCAAGTCGTTTGACGGTGGATCACGACGCCGTACACTCATTAATTGGGACTCTACCTAGGAACTTCCTAGTGCTCTGATAATACGTTTTAAGGCTAGAAATAGTACAGAACAGATAAATATTTCATCACGGGGAGCACTCTTTCTCTAAAGACTTTTCAAAGTCCTTTTTTCTACTCGGAGTGAACCTACAGTATTGCTCAAAAACCGAACTTGGCTAATCGGTTAGGTGGGTTGGTTCCATTGCGGGGCGGTGATCATCCAGTGAACTTATTCGGACGGATCTCTCGTCGGCTTTTATCCGCGAAAGTGAGCCTTCATGAAAACCTCACCTTCTTCGACCCATCTCTTCGACTGACCCCTAGAGGTCGTCGCAGATGACCTTCGAAGGCTATATTAAGCGGTCTTGCGGCTGTGGAGGAGTAGTGAGGTGGCCGAGGGTACGCAAAAAAAAAAACAAACGGGTATTCCCACATAAGAGAGACGGCAACCGCGGACGACGCCCCCCGATCTCACCGCATTACGCACCTCTCTCGCACTCGGTCGCTCTCTCGTCTACCGTAGTTTATGTTCGCTCTCCCTCGCTTCTCGCCGAAGTGCTTCGGCGCGCGCGCGCGCGGCGTGTTACTTTCTCTCTCTCTGCATCCACACACGCACAACCACACTTGCGTTTTAAGGTCGTGATTCGCCCCGATTTGCCTTTTCTCCTCCGCCCATTTTCATGAGGCCAGCGCCACTTGCGCGTATAACACACAAAACCATTGGTTTATGCAGAGCTCCCCGCCCCCCTCACCGCAGAATAAAACTGTAAGATCTTCATTGTCTGTCTCCACTTAGTCGCGTGAAAACTCTTGTCCTCCCGACCTTCCTGCTCTCCCCCAAATACCCGTCGACGATGCCGTCTACGTACTCAGACAAACCATAAAGCTCGGTTGGCTGCAAGTCTCTGCCTAAAACCAACAATATATAGCACTCTGGTTACTTTGTCCATCATACTACTTTTTTGTCATATTATCTCTGGAAATTTTTCTTCAGTTAGAGGGAAGTTTACTCACATCAATTTAACAAATCATAAAACTCATTGATAATGAAATGAACATATTTGCCTAGTCCAATCTGCCCCAAATTCGTAAATTCGTCACAGAGTCCAAATTGTGCTACTCAAGTAAGTTCTCAAAGATTTTCTCCATCGCTATCACAAATACGACCCGAAGTGACAGTGCTCGACCTGTAACCTCAATCGACCCTCGATAACCAAGTTCAAAAAACCGTACTACAGACGAATTATGACCGCAAAAGAAAACCACTTATAATTAATTTATGTTATGTATAATTTTTTACCATTTTGAACTACCAGTCTTAGCATGTTTTGTGGTCCATTCTTTATTTTTTAGTGACAACAAATTGTGAACTCCCTCCTGTATTTCATACAGTAGTCACCTCAAATTGTTGATAAAGTACAACTTATCAAATGTTAAAATGTAACACACATAACACTTAACGCCGCAAATTACAAATTCCAGTCACCGTTCTAGAGACCAATCGTCAAACCCACACCCGACAGTTAGTAAATTCTCGGGATGTATTGATTGGTTGGCGTGTGTTCACACCAGGTGAATACCAACGGCTTAACCTGAAGGAGAGTCCCGACACCCGAGGATGGTCTGAGCAAAGACGAACTAACTGTGGAGGGATTGGGAACAAAGCCGCGGACGTCGTTTACTCCCACCGATAGTTGTATTATTTCAGCACACACTGTACCCAGAGGGTCCGTAAGTAGACTGCATTTTGCTATTAATCGGTCATTAACTCTTTGTGAAGTAAAAAAACTTCAAATAAATGCAAAGGCTTAAGTTCGATGGTTTGCTGTCATTCTTATTTACCAATTGCTGCTCGTACTAATGTCTACCCGTATGCAGCAAATCCAGAAGGTACAGTCAGCCAGCTACTATACTTGCACTCCTCATAACTCTAATGCCAATACATCGTTACCAAAATACAAAGGGAGTTAATACCGCCTTATTCCTATAACTCAGTATATAACTTAGACGTCTACTCCTCTGCTCGCCCTCACACATGTGACGCTGAACTGTCCCTATGTACCATTTATAGTGGGAAGGGTTGGCAGAGAAAAGGAGACCCCACTTGACCAGAACCTCTACATTACATACCCAGCAACTCAACGACTCAACGTGGAACGATCCAAAGCTGCTCTCTCGTAGTTTTGTGTCTCAGTTCAACACACGCCCTAGGAAGAAAATCCAAGCGTACGAAGACACCCCTCGATCGGAATCCCCTTCTCTCTTAATCTCCCTATTCTCTTTCTTCCTGACGTCTGTATTCCTCACCCTCGTCTCCCTTCTTGTACGTCGACCTCTCTCTACCGTATGCTTCTCAACGAACTAATTGCCAAGGTAATAAATCATGACGAGCTTTGGTCGACTTTTATACAAAACTTATGTCTTGGTCCCGAGCGCCTACTATAACCGTAATAAAGCCAATTATAGTTAAAACCTATCACTTCGTTCTCAAATACCTAAACTAACTAAATAAACGACGAAGTTATGTAAATAAGTCAATCAACAAGCGCGAGGAGACAACAATTATGATTCGAGGTGACTTAGCAATGTTGTGCTCGTTTGAAGTTTAATCTTCACAGTGTAAGTGATTACGCGTGTCACTTGACGACTGTCTGTTTCTCCCCGCTCCTCGTACTCTTTAATTTTCGCACGAAAACATGGCTGCCAGGTCTATTTAAGGACGAAGCTAAACGAGTGAGTGTCGGACTCCCACTCCTAACAATTAATTCGGTTAGTGAGGTCTTTCTCTCCTTCTCTTGTCGTAACATGCTCTCTTCAACTCTCTTATTGTTCCCTGTATTCTGCCTAAGTATCTCTCTAATCTCGTTTCTTTCCGTATAGATGAACTTAAAACGTTGATATAAACATAAATCTTGTTGGAAAATTCCTGCGGTATTACTAGTTAATGGCTAAGGTACTAAACAATACATAATAACACCTTACTTCGACTCCAGTCGTTATTAGGGAATCAGTTATCCAATTCTAACACAAGAACCATTTAATTGTTTCTAACGGTATCACCCATCCCATATCCTGTCAACACATCCATTTAGCAATCTAAGTACTACAGCTTCAACATTTTCAATCCAAATACTTCATCTCACTCCTGCCTACCACCTCAGCTCTCTCTGCACTCCTCACTTTATAGTAAAGCACTATATGTAAGACGACGACGGGCTTCATCATGTTATCCTTTACGACATGTTCCTCTCACGCACGCGCGCAACCACGCTCGCGCACGAGCAGTTGGATTTTCTATATCGACTTATACTCTACTCAGGACAAACACTTCGGTGGAGCGTGTCCATTCCTCAGTACGCACACTGTCACCACGTCCCCGTAGGCTAAAATTTTCGCATAGACTCATTTCGGGAGTTGAGATACCTACAGACACCTTCTACACGAGAGCACTATAGTAATAAAACAAACTCGTGACCTTTTGGCGTTAAAACCCAGTGGCTAGTCGTTTACCTCAATACAATTAATGCTCAATAGAATAACGGTGTCCTCATGTAATAAAAGGGGTAAAGGACCTCGTCTTAAACAAGTCTTAAATCCTGTCTTTCTACGGAAACATACTATAATGTAAACGCCCCCTTTCATAGTACAGTTCCGGTCTGCGATACTTGACTATTCTCCAGTACCACCCCCCCACAAATGGAAAACACACTCTTATCTAACTTGGACGCATTAACAAATCGACCATATACAATAATATA
This sequence comes from Notothenia coriiceps, assembly GCF_000735185.1. NCBI lineage: Eukaryota > Metazoa > Chordata > Actinopteri > Perciformes > Nototheniidae > Notothenia > Notothenia coriiceps. The sequence goes on along the minus strand of NW_011369945.1, from coordinate 10,944,495 downwards.
CGGTTAAGGGTTACAAAACATAAAACTTTTAGTTATATAAAGTACAGTTACTGCAAGCCATCAGACTAACACAATACGGGGGTTTTTTATTCATAAAAAGTACGTCTAACTAGTCACGGTCTCACAAAAGACGAACAGTCTTCCTGTCCACGACGGACGACGACCGACGACGACGACGACGACGACAGGACAGTGGTGTAAGTAAAGTCAATATACTCCTCACACTCTTGGACGCGCAAGTCGCGCTCACTTCACTCGCGCACTCGCGCTGTGTGCTCGGCTCTCGCTCGCTCGTCGCGGTCGCATTCGCTCGCTCGCTCGCTCTTGGGTGTCGCTCTCTCGGTGGCTCTGTGCTCTGTCGCTCGCTCTCGCTCGCTCGTGCTCGCTCGCGCTCGCTGCGTCGAATATAGAAAGTGAATAATGAGAAAAAAAAAAATACTGCTTCGCTCGCTCAGATAATACAACTCACTCTCGTCGTGCGTGCTCGCTCTCGCGCAGTGCGCTCGTGTAGCATAATTGACATCTGAAAAATAACACAAATAAACACAGAGTCACACCCCACAGCACAACCACACACAACAAACAAACACACCATAATACATAAACAAAGAAATACAACATAGAGGAGAGATTTTAAAAAGATAATAATAAATTATCCGTACATAAACTTTTCGTCTCACGCTCGCGCTCGCCCTCGCGCGCACTCCCGACTCTCGCTCTTCGCTCGAGACCTCCCTCCCTCCCACTCTTTTCTCTCTCTCTCTCCTTCTCTGCCCCATTCTTTCTGTCGACTATGTCTCTACGTCTCCTTCCCTCTTGTTCAGTAAGTTCCGCTGGACTTCCTACTGTCTCCCCTCTTATCGTTCCAAACTTCGTGTCTTCCTTGTCCCTCGTCTTCTCTTCTTAACCCTGTCCCTCATATTTGGACTTCTGTGCAAGGGAACTCGGTGGACGGAATACACCTAAGTCCTAATACGCGACGTAACCGGAGCCAAGTGGAAGTCATCCGGAACACTTTGAGAGCCTTTGTTCCGGTTCGTAAGTAGGACAGACGAGTCGTGTTACTAATGACCAAGAACGTTTGACGTTTATACGGACGCTAAAAAAATATCTACCCTTGTTACCTACGTAGGTAAAACACATTTACTGCCCTATAAAACCGGTATAGTACTAGGGAGTAAACTACCGTACACAGTAGCATTGGTCAAGCCTACTTAACATAATTTACACTAAGTCTGTTTCTAAATTGTAACATACCAGCTTTGATTGATATAAGTACTGAATGAATCCACGGTGTGATTCCAGATGTAAAGTTAAACAAGTTTATGAAAAAGTTTACATACTGTAAGGGATGTCTGAATCGGGATGACATCCATTCGGTAATGCAACTCACCGATAGGAGTGGTCTCGCGTGGAAACAAAGATAACAGTCTATTTTGAAAAACAAACCTATTAAGTTTTCGCATGAAGCGTAACACTTCTTTGAATTTTCCATCTTTATTATGTAAAAAAATGCAGACATCTTAATCCGCTAGTTATATTAACGTCACGGTCGTAAACTTTCCGTTTTACGGGTTCAAAGAATTACTTTTATCTTTATTTACCACGCTTTGTAAACTCCTTCTCCTATCGCTCTACCGAGAACGTCGTCGAATTGTCGAAGTGTGTAAGGTGAATGCTGGCCGACTTATACTTAATATATTATATTAATACATATTCACGAATTCACTGGTATGTATTACTTACACTACCATCCCTGCATAACTTATAGGTTAGATTGGTAAAATTTCCACCCGAGGTCCTTCTGAGATAATAAAGACCTTAATGGAGGTTGGAAGACGTTGTAAGAATTAAATTCATTACGGTGGGTAAGCTAGGAAACATTGTAGGTGTGCGTGACAACATAAACAAATTACAATTCCAAATTGACTTTCAATAACCCTACTTTACATAATTTCAGTGCCTCATGAAGTATGAAAGGGGAGGAAGTCGGATCGGGGGGGACCTCGAATAAAAGGGAAAAGGGAATTCAAAACATCATTACTTTAGTATAGTAAAAGGAAAGTGGTGAAGTTGTTCCAAACTTCACCCCTATCACTTCTACTTAATATGATTCTACTCACATGAGGTAACGACTATGATTCAGGATCTCTGATCGCTACCGTCCCTAGGTATGCTCCCATTTATTCACAGTTATCTAACTCGGAGTCACCACAATACAAATAACATCCCGATAGCAATGAATATCTTAAGTGCTTTGACAAAAAATCCATAAAAAAATGTCATCTGTGGAAGCCGTAGTACTGTAAAAAGCACCGCCAATCATCTGCGCCGGCCCGGCTAAAATAACTGGATGGCCTACCTGCCTGTCAGCCTTCCATCTGTGCACAAACTTATCTCGTGCCCTCATTGGTCATGTAAGCGTTCATGTGTGTTGGAGGAGGGGATCTGGAAGGAAGTGGCAGATTTTTTCCGGCTGTGTATTTTCAAATTCTAGCGCACTCGAGCTGGTTTCTCCAAAATTACCTACCCCACCTTTAACTGATGAAAGAATGTGTGTTTATTATTTTAATAATATCAGTTAAAAATATTCCGACTGCAAAGAAACGTGAATGTCAAAGCCTTGGAGGCAAAGACATAGGTCAAAGTGTGAAAACATAAACAGTCTTTTGTGTTATTGCTGCTTTGCCACATTCATTATGCACGGCTAGTTTAAATGAATAATGCAGGTGACTAAATGGTTCAACAGAAGTAGTTCAATTATCATCATGAATTATAAATGTATCATTAAAAGGTGCTCTGAGATTTTAGTCACACAGTGAGGCGTTGCATAATCACTTTGCCAGATTTGATTGTCAAAAAAACTCCTCTTCAACACGACCTCATCGCAAACAACAACAACACAATATCTGTACTCAGGCCGAGAGAACCACTTCACAATATCGATATCAAGTATTTAATTTGAAAAGAAAATAAATTCCCACTTACTCAAGGTAACTGATGCATCTTGAGTGTTTACAGTCAGAAGTAGATCAAATGATCTCAAGAAGAAAATGTGGCAACTGGTGCCTGAGTCATCAGTATGACAAACAAAACTCACATCTTTCCACTTGTGAAAAACTGTTATTCTTCATTTTCTTTTCACCAACTTTTCCTCTCCTAGTCTAATGGTCTGATCAAAATGTATAATTTCTACATTTTCTCCCTTCACCCCTTGTCCCCGGCCACGTTTCATCCACTTGGCTAACCATCATTCATCAGCTATACCAAGGAAATTACAGGGGAATTCAATTATTAATGTGCTTTAAGATCCAAATGAAGCCTCAATATACACTTCAGATTTCCATCCATCCATCTTTATAACATACTGTACCTGCCATACATTCAGTGTCAGAGCTGCAATGGTGCCCCTCTCTCTGCATTTGATTAAAGAAAAGGGAAAACCCTTGTCATGCAATAGCCACGTCAAATTTCCAAACATATTTTTATTATTCAGATGAATCGACTTCATGACAGCTACAAGCTTGAATTCTAGTCTAGTTGAAGTCTACAAGGTCTGAGAAATCTGGTGTTAAACTTGTCTGTGAGCCAGGATATTAACAAATAAACCAGAAAGATTCATAGTAAATGCAACAGTAAACGTTTTTTAAATTAAAAAGAGAATATCAAATATAAATGGAAATAATTACTTTCTTTCATATAACACTTCTTGAAGAAAATGTGTAGGCAAGAAAGGTTAAGTACGTGGACTGAAAGGTAATGAAGTGAAGATCCAGTGGAGATTGAATAACTGGCAGGAAGTACAAAGACACAGCAGGTCAAATGAGGCTCTAACCCTTAATAGGATCAATGAGTCATAACTTATGACTCATAAGTGGAAAGTGAGAAAAAGGCATTCATTGGAATTAAGTCAGATCCAGTGTTGTAGTCAAGTCACCAATTCACGAGTTCAAGTCACTCTCGAATCCCCACTTTTCGAGTCCAAGTCCGAGTCACCTAGGGAGAGTCGGAGTCGAGTCCGAGTCCAAGTCACCCAAGAAGTGTCTGAGTCGAGTCCGAGTCATCATTACCTGTGTTCGAGTCTGAGTCCAAGTCTGAGTCACCCAAGGAGTGTCCGATTCGATTCCAATTCATCATTACCTGTGTTCGAGTCCGAGACCAAGTCCGAGTCACCCAAGAAGAGTCCAAGTCAAGTCCGAGTCACAAGTCTTCATGTATTAATCTTAGTGGATATATTTGTTGAAATGTAGCTGCTCCTCTAGATTGCTTTTATCCTGTCATTTTATACTAATTTGTCTATTGAACTGCTGTGAAGCGAGTTTGGCTACAATTCTTATATAAAAGGTGCTATACAAATATAAAGCT
>NW_011369945.1:10925527-10940090 GCF_000735185.1 Notothenia coriiceps | reverse complement strand
GTATTAGTTTAAATATCTGTGTATTATATCTTTATGTTTTTTTTACATAGAAACCCGTTGTGCTCCGGTCGACCAAAGTGGGGGAAGGACATCACCCAGGAGCAGCAGCAACAACGACTAACTTTTGGGGGTGGTATCAAGACAGTAGGCTTTTTGAGACCTCCTTCAGTCAACCTCGACATCCACCCAGTCGTCGATCTCCAGACTGTTGGCAGCAATGTGTATGTCTGATTATTGCATGCTATCCGATACAATGATACGTTTATCATGTTTGCATTACCAATGTTACCTCCTGCTTTATTTGTACATATTAAAAATTCTTCTTCTCGCCTACGAAGCCCTTAATGGGCAGGCGCCATCTTACCTTAAAGAACTCATTATACCCTATTGTCCCCTACTAGGGCATTGCGTTCCAAGAATGCAGGGTTGTTGGTTGTTCCTAGAGTCTCTAAAAGTACAATGGGAGCCAGAGCCTTTTCTTATCAAGCTCCACTTTTGTGGAATCAGCTTCCAGTTTTTGTTCGGACGGCAGAAACACCTATCCGTTTTTAAGAGTGCGCTTAAGACCTTCCTTTTTGATAAAGCTTATAGTTAGGTCTGATTAGATTCAGCCCCTAGTTTTGCTGATATAGGCTTAGACTGTCGGGGGACACCTTACTTCTTCCTTCTCTCTGTCTGTACCTGTGTACTCTCATGTTCCGATTAACCCAGCTTCCCCAAATTTCTTTCTTTTTGGTGTCTACATACGCCGGGATCCGGAGTCATGGATGATCCTGCGGTCCTATGTCATGGATNGATTCAGCCCCTAGTTTTGCTGATATAGGCTTAGACTGTCGGGGGACACCTTACTTCTTCCTTCTCTCTGTCTGTACCTGTGTACTCTCATGTTCCGAATAACCATTCGGAACATGAGAGTACACAGGTACAGACAGAGAGAAGGAAGAAGTAAGGTGTCCCCCGACAGTCTAAGCCTATATCAGCAAAACTAGGGGCTGAATCTAATCAGACCTAACTATAAGCTTTATCAAAAAGGAAGGTCTTAAGCGCATTCTTAAAAACGGATAGGTGTCTGCCGCCCGAACACAAACTGGAAGCTGATTCAACGAAAGTGGAGCTTGATAAGAAACATCTACTTTATTTGATCAATTCAAACTGAGAAACCCCTTATAATAAATTAAGATTAACTAAAACATATTTGCATTGTAAGAAATCTCTAAATCTTCAGTTTGAACAGGATATCCTTAGTATCTATAAAGTGTTGCAGATGCGTGGTTACTGCACAGACAACATGAACGAGTATCTGCATGTTGCTCTCACGTTTCCTGTCCCTTTTAAAAATGGCATCAACTTATTTAGAACAAAAGTGTTTTTCGTCAACTGAGAATGTAAATGCAAAATTAACGAACTGGAAACTAGATATGATTCTTTTATTAACCTGCTTACTGTTCATTTTTTAGACAGTGAAGAAGGAACCATGGTGTAGAAGATAAGAACCAAAACATGTATAAAAAAGAACATCTTAAAATTATCTTCGATAATGAATTCCTAGAACTGTTTACCCCTCACTCCATGTAAAAAAGCATGACATGCAAATGCAATATACCTTGAATATATCAAATATACAAGTATTCATCGGTGCACATTCCGCATGATCACACATACCTATAAGGATGTTATAGGAACTAAAGAGACTTCATTTGTTTTTTCCAGCCTGCCAAAAACAATGAGATCATAAAACATCATCTTATAATATTATATGGAAGCTGTAGTCTCAAGATCTAATACTCTTGTCATGTCTTTATCATACTTTGTCACATGTACTTCAGCCACCTTCTCTCTTACCACAAGGGGGCAGCAGAGGACCAGTTTAGAAAATACTACAAAACCATTCAATTAGATAAATACTTGATGCTTAATGGGATGAAACACCTGACACTATAATGAAACAGCAAATAATTAATGATGGAATTAATCTGTTGGTCTAAATAAGCAGTAATGTCTGACACTTAAACAACTTTAAATCATCGAATTAAACACTTTAACTGCGGGGTATCTCTGCAAATGTAATAAAGACTTTGGGTAGGGTTTTCAAAGATGGATACAGAAATAGCTTCAGGCACAAAGTCCAGCTGTTTTGTGAAGTGTGTGTGAGAGCTGGAAGGTGTAAAGTGGGTCAGGGGGACACAGGAGAGCCTGTCAAAAGTTATATATGGAAAAGAGAGCAGCGAGCAGATAGTGTATCACGTTATAGAAACCACAGTTTTCACACAGAGAAAGACACCGCGCTGAATTAAAAGGGATTATTTGGAAGTAAAATAAAAAAGATAGTAGGCAAATGATCTGGTGGTTTGAGTGTGGTTGTGTACACGAGTCTGGCTTCGTGCCCCAACTGTCATGCGGTAAATAAGGAACCATGCCTCCCTTTACTTCCCTTAATGGCACGCATTCAAACCTGCCTTATTCCTGACAAACAATGATCCTTTACTGCCTTGAACTGCATGAAAAAAGGCAACATAATGGAAAGTGAAGTCAGATAAGCAGCAAAGGCACTGAAGTTGCTGCAGATGTATTTAAAGGAAAAGTTTCACTTAATGCCAAACATGTAAATGCTGTGTTTTCTCTTGGCATGTGTTCTTGTTGAAGCTGAAACAGCATTCCACAGACAATAAAACATATTAAAAACCAGACAATAGTAGGATTATTTAGCACCATACTAATATGTGACACACTGCTCCTTTCAATACAACTCATTTACAACTAATTGTATAAGAAAATGAGGGAATAAAATATGCAAATAAATAACGTCAGTGTAGATTTAAGACTGTTGAGCAATGAGCAGGGACTTTTATATTCTTCCAACAGTCATGGCTATCAGATAATCCCAGAAGTTCCCTGTTTCTTCTCTTGCATTGTTAAATCTGCAGCAAACAGATCAGCTATTAACCGTTAACCGCCTGGAGGAGGGGACACCTTATCAGCCGTGTGTGTGTGATACAAATTCAACAGCGGTTACTCATCGTTGGCTTTCTCTACCCGCCTTTTTACTGAACTTTGATACATCACACACACACACAAAATCTCTTTTTTCGCTTGTTGTCTTGCTCTCACACACCTTACTGTTGAACACACACCCCTAAAGCATTACATATCAGCAGATAGCCATTGTACTCGCCTGACAAAATGTAAAACAGCAGGAGTATTGTTGAGCCTGGTGACCAACTGCTGCTACGCAAAACCTGCCACACTTGCCCACCAACTGAGGGACATTTCTGTGTGCTTGTAACACGCCTGTTTATGTATCTGTGTGATTCAAAGTGATGAGCAGATGTTTAGGATGTTAAAACACCTGCATAACTAGCAGCATAACCACCTTTATTGCACGTTTCAGCTAGTCTGTCTTAATTGGAGGGATCCATCATCAACTTGCTCCCTATAAAAGTAATAAAATAAACTCTTTATATAGCAACTTTCAAACAGTGAAAGTAGATCAAAGGGTTTTACAAAATAAAAGATCAAAACAAATGCAAATGATGCGTAATAAACCAAGCAATGGAACAAAGGACGCTGTTAACCCTTAGATGCACGAGTGACTGGACCCACACTCTTCCATAAGTGGGTTAAAAAGGACCTGTATTAGAATAATATGTGTTTTTATGCCATTTTTGTCATTTTGGTTCAGAAAAATCACTTGTATAATATTTAGTATTATATTTTGGTTCACTCTAGAAATATTTTATATTTAATTTTTCACTTTTTATAAATTTTGAATTTTTTTTAACATTTAAAAAAAAAAAAAATCCATAGAAAATGCATGCAGGTCATTTTTTACCCACTTATGGAAGCTTGGGGTAGAAATACAAAAACTACAATTTCTTAAAATGTATAAAATGTCAATTTAAAATTTGAATGGCATGATATCCAAAACATGTTTTTTGAGGAATAGCTGGAATATGAAATGATAAAAAATGTAATTACAAAGATACTTCAAGAAAACCACCTCACCGGGTCAAAAAATACCCACTTTTTTTACATGTCACTTGTTAGACACTTTTTTATCCAAAGCAACTTACATACTCAATACTGTGGACAATCCCCACAGGAGCAATTTGGGGTGAAGTGTCTGACTGCAGTGGGGTTTGATCCTGTACACCAATGCACAACCCACTACACCACGCCGCCACTTATGCATCTAAGGGTTAAGAATATGTAAAAGATAATCATAAAAGAAAGGAAGTGCAAAAGTAAGGTAAAGGCAATACATAACTGTTTTATAATCTTGTCTCTTTTATCCTTGTGAAGGGAGTTCCAGAATGTTGGTGCATAATTAAAAAGCTGGAGATTTTCTTGCATTCAGAGTTTGGTAAACATGTGAAATGACGTTTAAAAATCAGTCCTCAAGGCCACCGTGAGCCAGTGCAGTTTATCTCCTGCCCTCTCAATCTTGTTCAAAGAAAACCCCAGCAGCAGAATTCTGAATTAAGTTTATCCATGAGTTGTTTTGGAAAATAGTTGATAAAAACGATATAGTATGCTTGAAATAACGTTTTTCAGCATCTTTTTGGGATGGCAATGGCCATACCTTTGCAAATTAAAGAATATATAATACTTTATACTAAAAGCGTAAATGGAGTTTTAGCCTCTTCAGACTTTTTCCTTTCTCCATGCAACCTGGAAATAGGTGAAGTAGGACCAGAAAAGAGTGTGTTGCTTTCAGGGTCAACAAAAATGTCCTTCTAGAATTGATCAGGTTATAGAATAACATGTGAGCCGTGGTAGGGAAGTACCCTCTTTCTTTCCGTAATGTTACACATGCGTAAAGCTTTAAATGCTGCGTGACTCAAGTGCTCCATTCATAAACTAATGCTCTTTGACTTTACACACAGGTCACACACATAAGCATGCAGCTACTGGCTCTAGGAGGAAAGCAGATTGCATGAGTACACATGTTAAAGAATCAATACATTGCATAACCTCGGAGCCTTGGATCAAATATCATATATGTTGTAAGACTGCTGTAGACTGCCTGCCTCCCCAGCAACAACTGCATGTGTATATACAACAGAGAAATGCACACATGGAGAGAACAGTGGGTGAATATGTGAAATATTTGACAGGGTATGAAGTGCGGGACCATGTTGAGTCTCCATCCGGCCTGCTGCTGCTTAGCATGTTAAAGCACACAACTTGTTCATATAATAGGGCCCTTTGTTCGGAAAGGGGGAGAAGGGGGATGTGTGTGGGGCCACATGTGTGTACGACAGCTGCTATTGGTCTACATGCCATCTAATGTTACATTGGGGTTACATAACACACTTAAAACATGGGTGAGCTGTGGGCCTTTGCACCAAAGTGGAATCACTCACACACACACGCTTTACAATAAAAACTTAGCGGAGCTCCAAGTACTGCAGAAGGTTTTACAGTTTCTAGTGAAGTATCAGTAACACAATACAACTTAAGTAGTTTACATTTAGAGAAAGTTTAGGTGAGCAGCCAGCTGTTAATCCTTTTGCTTCAAACTATATGGAAACACAAACAAGAAGCAGCTGGAAGTTCAAACAAACGTGTTTTTGCATCACATGGATTTGATTTCAGATGATATATCATTTAGATTAAGAGCTTATTCATGGCAGGGATATATGAATGTATTGGCAAGAAGACCAGCTTTACATTCATTTTTTTAGCGAGGTATTTCCTAACAAGATTCTCCAATAAAACAACGGAAATTAAGACACCTGGAAAAAAATTGAAGAAAAATGGTGGACAGTGATGAGACAGTTTCAGAAACATTATGAAAAAGAAAACAAATAAAAAAGTATTTGGAAAATCGAAATATCCAAATGTAAAAGTTTACGCTCTGTTGATTTTAGCTTTAGTCTCCACCTTCTCCGATCTGACCCTTTAGCTGCTAAATGATCCACTGTACTCTGAGATCATCACAGAGTTTGTCTGTCTAGCTTTTTTGGGATGGACAGGTGGTGTAAGAAGGAGTGAATCGAAACAGTACAATTGTGTACAGAAAACCCTAACAAGTGGAAAGACACTAAAGTGGATTTGGTGGAGAGTTGGAAGTGTTTGTGTCACTATGAGCACCCCTCTTTAAATGAACTTGGCAATTTGATCCATTAATGAATACATTGATTATAGCAGCTTTATTTTCTAAACATTAGGCCATGCCTTTAGGAGGGCACCTCAAGATCTAGTTTAAACTCATGAGTTCGCTTTTCATGTTTGATAATTTAGCTGTTATAGCATATTGGATATTTTGGCAAGGGTGTGAAATGTGTTTTCTCTAATTTTGTAAATGTAACCTTCCATAATAAGTCTATAATATTCGCCAAATAGAGACTAACAACCTTAATTATAACCCAATAAAACCCAAATAATGTATTCCATTATATAAGGTTTTACACATAAATCCATAGTCATGGATAAAGTAGGTCACATAAGGATTGTGTGCACAATAACTACCAAAAAATCTAAAAGTACAGAGTGTACACTTCATGGTAAAACATGGGGAAGCTTTAGATTCTGACGATTCTGACACATCATGGCTATACTTCTTCAATTGACCTTAACTTAATCCTAAATCGAGCTCTACTTTCTTTAGACCCTCCTCATTGCTCTGTCCTTATGAGGACACAAGAACAAGAAGCCACACACACCCACCGCATTTCGCTGACTTCCACTCAGGCAGTGAAAGGGTTAACCGCTGCAGAAGGGGAGGCTCCCGGCCCCGCCCACTCTCAGCTCATTTGCATATCGGGCGGGAAGCTCTGGCTCTTCGTTGCTGTTGGAGCCCCGCCCACAAAACACCGCACTGGCGGGAAAAAGCCAGCTACAGCGCTTAAGCCACTGACAATGGAAAACAGTAAACACACCGTCTCAAATGCGCCACACTGCAGAGTATACACTACTCCCTGTGAACACAGATGCAATAAAATGAACATGCTTGCTCACACACACACACAGTTGATGTTTTATGGGCTGGTACACCTATTTCCTGCATGAGTGCAAAACAAATGCACCACTATAAGAAAGGGAATTGGCAGGAGAGGGTTTATTAATATATGGAGGTAGATCACACACACACACACACACACACACACACACACACACACACACACACACACACACACACACACACACACACACACACACACACATCAATAAATGATGGTCTGTATGCACTTGGCTCTGGATGCATACATCAGATCGCATTGAAACATTTTAAAACACTCGCACTCTCTGGCAATGAGTGTGTGTTATCCATAATGCATACAGGTACAAACACAGCTATTACACTTACGCAGGGAGAAACACTAGAGCGGCTTGCGGTGTGTTTATTAATAAATGTCTAATCTGTAACATGCCAAAAAGGAGACATGTCTCGTGCACACACAGACAGACAACACAATGCTCTTTTATCTGATGTAGTCACTCCTGATAGTGTTGTGATTCTTACTTGGCTATGCAACACCCAAGTTTTGTATCCTTTTTGTCCTCTTCCAAATCACTGACCCTGAACGGAGGAAACTCCCATTCCAGGAAACATGCATCTTTAAAAAAAACATAAATGTGTAAATAATGTTAAAGGGCAAACATCAAATCAGATTGCATACTCAATACTCAAGTTAAAGCTCAAAGAAATGCACGCACACAACAGCTGGCAGCCACATTTGACCTTTTTCCTTATCTTCACCGTGTTGCCTCCAGTGACAAACATTACACATTCTTAATAAGGTCCTTCACGTTCCACATAGTTGTACAAGATCACAAAACTGTGTGGTGTCTAGTATTCGGCCTTCTGTAATATCTGTAAAAACATGTTTACGTTCCACATTAGCAAAGCTGGTATTTTTTTTTTTAAAACAAAAGGTTCTTCTTCTTGGTAGTCAAGTCAACAGTGTCTTGGACCACAGCTGCTGCTCTATCTGATTAGTTGCCCGTGTGTGTGTGTGTGTGTGTGTGTGTGTGTGTGTGTGTGTGTGTGTGTGTGTGTGTGTTTTTGTCTCACCAGGGCCAGATGGCAGGGAATGTTTAGTCAAATGGGATTAAAGATTAGGATTAAGTGGACTTCAAATTACCTAGACGCACAGTCACTGGATGACACACTATTACAGCAGAGCTCTCTGGGGAGAGGAAGGCGGGCGAGTTCAACAACACACACTGTCATTAGCTTCAGTAACATTCAAACAAACAACAAAAAACACTAAAAACGTAGTTTGACTGTCTCAAAATGTTCCAATAAGGGAAAATTCAGGAAAAAAAAATGCCTCACTGTACATTATCCGGTTTACTTAATAAACCAACGACTTGAAACACAATATTGATGATTTAATTTATTTTTAAATGATTATTTCTTCTGAATGGAAAAAATAGGAGCATCCAGCTGCATATCTGCGGCGACAGCACCGTGTCGTATCGGTACCAACATCAAAGGCGGTATAGATTATTTTATCTAATTTTTTAACTGTGTTTTCCCCCCAGAAACTCAAACTGCTAGCGTTTATAACATTTATGTAATTATATTTATTCTGCACCCAAATTATCATCCTTTAGATTGTTTGGCTGTTCGATTTAAAGCCAAAAGGTCAAACAATATTTAATGTATAGGATCTTTAAACAAACCAGCTGATGTTGTCAACTTTTCCCGATACATGACACAAAAAGTTACGTATCATCTTATCATAATCAACTTATTTCCTCGAGAGCATCGAGTATTCAATTAATCTATTAGTTGATGCATTTGATATTCAAATGTATGTGTAATGGTATATTTCCAGACAAAATAAAATGTGAACTCATTTGTAGAGATTTCCTGCTTTTCACTGTTTTATATCAATAAACTGAATATTGTATGTTTGAGTTTCAGAGAAGAACTTTTAAAGACGTCACCTTAGACCTTGAGAAACTGGGATTGACAGGTTTCATTATTCTAGATAGACTCAATAGTGAAAATAAATGTTAGTTGAAGGAATACTGTAGGATGATAATTTCAGCTGTTATCACCGTCATATATGCATCATGACAGTCAGTGTGAAGGTGACGCATCATTCGCATCAAGTGCAGTACACAGAAAAGAGAGAACAAAAGTCCACTGCAAACAGTCGAGACACAGACATGCAGCATCTATAGGCTGCAGAGTGAGTTACATAAGCAGTCCTGAAGTCCCCCCCCCCCCCGGTGGGCCTCATGCAGACAGTGTGTGCACTGTGAACATGTACAGCTACTGAGCGGCTATGTGGAGTTAGACTGAGAACGGGAGAGACAGAAATGGAGCGCTAAAACGGGGCCAATAAACGCGCCGCTCGCTGACAGATGCAGCTATACATGTAAATACACACTGAGCAGCGCTCATCAAATCAAACACTCAGGAAAGCAGAAAGATCCACTTTCACAGCAGGTATTTGTGTGGGAGGCCACAGTTGCTGGTTTCAAAGAGGTGCGTTTATTCTTTGTGCTCACTGTCTGCGACTAATGAGTTCACTCAGTGCATTTTACCTGTGTGTGTGTGTGTGTGTGTGTGTGTGTGTGTGTGTGTGTGTGTGTGTGTGTGTGTGTGTGTGTGTGTGTGTGTCCATAGATGATCCATTGCATGGCGGTAAATCACTCATTAGCCTTGTGACCGCGGACGTTGCCCCACTTCTCCACTTCTGTCCAGGAGGCCTTATGTCATTGAGTTGCACAAGCTTCCTTTTTCTTTTTCTTTTTTTTTTTACACCGAGTGATTCAGTAAGTGCCTGGAGGTGCCAGGGCAGATCTCTGAGGCACTCGAGATAAGAACATACCGCACATAAAGTTACAAAAATGTGAGGCTTTTAAAATCATTTGACTCGTGATAAGAATTCCTCTTCTTTATAAATCGCTCTCATTGTTTCTGTAATTATAGAGGACAGAGGGGACACCCAAGGGGAAACGGAAACGGTCTGCCTGATTAATAAATGTCCAACAGAAGGAAAGAAAAAACAAATAGAAGCACAGACAGGGTAATAAAGAACAGACACCGGTTGCAGTGACCTTTGCTATCAGTGTGAATACATACTGTTTGGTAAGCCTCCAGTAAGCTTGAGGCCTGACCCAGTTTGGAAATGTGGGACACACACACACACACACATATTTCCAGCTATTATACGGCTGGAAATATTTTTAGTCATGTGGATGAGGTCAAACACTGGGAGCCTGTGAACAACGCTGAAAGAAAACGTCTAAAACCCGGACTGAAGACTTGAAGAAAGAGATGATGGAGTGTTAGCCGGGAATGTGGAACAATTGTCCGACTCCGAGGAAGGGTATGTGAGAAGAAAGAGTGGCAGGTGAGGAGAGGGAAAGGGAGCGCCAATCGAGGGCTCTGGAGCCATGCCAGCGGTTGTGTAAGTGGTTTGGCAGCAGGCGGGCACACCTTGGTTTGAAAGAGGGTACGACAAGCCGCTGGATAAACAAAGACGTGCAAACACTGCTGTGAAAACACACGCTCTGCTAGAAGTCGGCCATTTATAGTACCGTCAGAACAGAAATGCGTTCGCTAAGCTGCGCTGACAGACAACAGCACTCATCGGGTGACGAGTCGTTATCACACAAAGGGCTGGGGAAACGTATTTAATGCAAACACTTTGTGCTGTGTAAGCTTTGCCGTGACTGGTAGAAAGGTACATTAAAGCTGATTTGAAATGCTCTCTGATTTCATTTAGTAAATCACTTCATTGACACATAAGCACTCACTGTTTATAAGAAGTGGATGTAGTCACTGTGATGTCACCGATTTATTGTGGACTGTTGTTTTCAAACCTTGAGTTTTGGGCGTTTTGGCTGTTATGGTTTGGGTTTTTGGAACCAGAAGTGCCACAAACAGTTGGAGCATGAACTGAAAACACACTGAAAGGGTAAAAGTCGTAAGAACACATAGGCAAACCAACACGGTGGTAGCAACCTATCAATGGCAAGTTAGCCCCCCCTTTCCAAAAGCATACCCTGCTTTATAGTCTATTTCGCATTGTTCGATCAGTCAGGGACTAAAGACCTTCATTGCCGGAACTTGGCTGAATCTATTGTGCATTCGACAAATTAAGCCTTTGAACGCTTTTGTATTTTACTCGAAATAATAACATTTACAAAATGAACATCATGATGCATGGAGGAAGATTTAAAACTCGAGCTTCATTGGGAAAATGTTTACTGAGGTAACACAGAGTGAGAATTAAGTTCAGTTTTCTCATAGACTTCTATACAATCAAACTTCCCACTTCAACCAGTGGAGTCGCCCCCTGCTGGCCATTAGAGAATATGCAGTTTAAAGGCACTTTACAGACGTGGAGTTTGCCGCATCAAATCAATACATCCTCTATTAGTAAACAAACTTTAAAATCCTTCATTTTTTGAAAATGTTAATTTAGTGGATGAAGGGAAAAGAGAATGTGATTATGCTAAAGACAAGTTTAAAAAAAAACTAAAAAACTTGAATCCAGAAATGCTAACACATACAACATTGAAGATATGGACAGTATGAAAAATAGCCACGTCATTTAAAATGGAAAAATAAAGTTAATTATTTTAAATAACAGGCAAGGGGAACAAAACCACCTTCAAAATCACACATCAAAAGTCAAGGTCTTCCTTTGTGTCTCCAATGTTGAATCGTCCTTCAGCCTCAAGATGAACCGCTTGAAGGTTATATACTTTACGGATGAAGGTAAAAAAATCGGTTTTGAATTTCGAGTATCTTCATTGGCATCCACATTCAGTGTCATAAATTCCTGTGTCATCCCATAGTACTCCAGGACGATCAAACAGAAGGGGAACCAAGTTAGCAGCCCTATAAGGACGGTAAGAAAACAGCTGTTTGTGCAGGACAGTGTTGGGAACCTGAGTGAAGATATCCAGAGAGTCTGCGTCACCCTTAAAAAGTCACAGGGACTTCCTTGTGTGTTGTCACGGTTTCTGGGGATGACTCCTGAGAGGTTTCTGTGCTGCCGGGGTAACAGCAGCAGAGGAGTCCTCAGAGACGCTGTCCACAGCAGAGGAGGAGACCTCACAGCCTGAGTCAGTCTTCCTCTTCTTCCTCACATGATGGTGATGCTTTTTGGATTTCAGGTGAGCTGCAGGTAAAGAAAATAAACAAGAGGACATTGTTGGATATATTTGGAATGAAATGGGACCGTTTCATCTCAATGAGTCATGAACATGATTCATCAACAAGAAAAATAAATAGGGATTTGGTTTCAAGAGGCAGGGTATCAGGGGTGATCAGGTTTGTCATCACTCTTTGTGACACTGTGGCCTTTGTAGGTACCTTTGTTTTGCCCTTGGAGTATGAAAACATTTAAAGATGTATTTTTATTTGTGCTTTAGGCATGATGAGCCAAGTGCCATTTAGTTCCCTTATATTATATATTCAAGAAAAGGCAGACATGTCAACAGCTAATATCTCGAACACCCACACTAAAAAAATAATAATTGATAAACAGCACAGCACGTAAGAGCAATAATATGTTTTTTATTTAGCAGATGCCTCACCTGTCCACTCCAGGTCTCCGATGATGATCTTATCACACAGATCACACGTATTACGGCTCCGTTTGTTCCGCTGCTCCTCCCCCTGCACTCTGATTGGCTGAATCGCTGGCTCCTCCCCCTGATAGATTGTGAAAAAACATGCACTGTAGAGTTTTCTTTCTTTTTTATGATTCAAATGTGCATTGTTTATATCATCCAGTAGTCTTCTTCACCAGTGACTTTGTTGGGGTATAGCTGTGTTTGTTGCCATGTCACATTTGCACTACTGTACAAACAAACTGGAATTTTAACTTGGAGACAAACCTTGAAGAATATTATTATATATTTGATACATTTTTAAGGGAAAAATGGAGGGAATATATTTTTTATATTCTTCAAACAGATAAATGCCATTACAACTTTTGTTATCTTGGCTGGTAGCAAAAAACAGAAGAAGGACCTCTGATCCGAGTCAAAGTATTCTTTCTGAAACTGTTGTCTGAAATTCCCCTGAACTCAAAGCTCTGAGGGGGATTAGTTAAGCTTCAAGTATCACACACACATGTCGACAACAGTTTACTGGGCCATGTTGTAAAATGCTTCAGTGTCAAACACGTCACAAACCTCTTCAAATAGTTTAGTGAGGTCAGTGTGAGGTCAGCGTGAGGTCAGCGTGAGGTCAGCATGTCCATGTCCTTAAGGGGAGTTTTTTTAGCCGCTTTAGTTAGCACTGCTCTTTAGCACTGCTTATTTATTGACTTGACCCCTGCATCTCCAAACAGCACACCTGATGTTATCTTTGTCAGACATACCAGTTTCAGGAACTCTGCAATTGCCATCTTTAACGAGCCGAGTCCATAACGAAACCCACAATTTATTATGCGCAACGGGAGAGAATGAGAGGAACAACTCCACATGGTTCCTTCAATAGAGCGTCTATGAAATAAACCTATTAATTAAGAACTACGAAGCTGGAAGAAGTGTGGGATAGTTGGAGAAGGCATAAATAAATGTGTAAAGTTGAAAGTAATGGTAGGAAAAGGAGGGGAAAAGGGAAGAAAGCACAATGTATAGAGGTATAGTGGTGGAAGAATGAGTTAAAGTAAGAAGTTAAAAGAAAGGAGTATAGGACAGAACATTCTAAGTAATCTAATAACAGGAATGGGAACAATTCCTGTTTGCCCTTGAGCAAGGCACCGGACAACCCCCTTCCCCCCCTCACTCCCATTGCTCCCCGGGCGCTGTACAATAGCTGCCCACTGCTCCTAGTATTAGACTCCTGGTACTAGGATGGGTTAAATGCAGAGGCCACATTTCACTGTGTGTGCTGTGTGCTCTGCATGTGTGACCATTAAAGAGGGTTTCATCCCTCCCAATTCTATCTACCTATCTATAAATGAGGACATATGAAGCATTTTGAGGTCATAAAACAAGCCGTTTAAGTTCGTTATGGTTATGTAATTTGGTCCAGTAGGCGGTTACAAGTAGCTCAACATAACATTTACAGAAGAATGCTACAGACATGTTCAGACTGATTAGGTAAACTGTCAGGCAGATATTCACCAATCCTTTATTTGATTAAGTCTGCACTGAAATGACTAGTTAGACAATCAACAAAGACATTATGGGAAATATTATACGATCAACAAAAATGATCGCACAAGATATGCAACAAAAAAAAGTTTCATGTTACGAAGGCAAGATATATTGATATTATATAGATATATTGTGATATGAGACTTGATATCATCTTAGATTTGGATATTGTTGCATTGCATAAGGTTCCTGGTTTTAAGGTTGCATTTCAGTAAAGTGATGTCATTTTATGAACTCACAAGAATGTTCGTGCTTTTTTACTGATGATTCATCGAAAAAAAAAAAAGATTATGAATATTTCCTGAGAGCACCTGTTTGTGTGTGTGTGTGTGTGTGTGTGTGTGTGTGTGTGTGTGTGTGTGTGTGTGTGTGTGTGTGTGTGTGTGTGTGTGTGTGTGTGTGTGTGTGTGTGTGTGTGTGTGTGTGTGTGTGTGTGTAGTGTACGTACGTACTACGTAGTACGTAGTAGTAACGT
>NW_011369945.1:10915383-10925509 GCF_000735185.1 Notothenia coriiceps | reverse complement strand
ATTTCCTGAGAGCACCTGTTTGTGTGTGTGTGTGTGTGTGTGTGTGTGTGTGTGTGTGTGTGTGTGTGTGTGTGTACTCGAGGAACAAAAGCAAGTGCTTAAGGGAATATTAGGAATTAAATACAGAGAGAGGGACAAAACCTAAGAATGAATGTACACAAAAGGGAAGAAACGGACTGTAAAAGAGGCACATAGATGGGTTGAAAAAGGAAGATAGAAAGGACAAAAACAACAAAAGCAGTAGAAAAAACAAAGTAAGCAATAAAAAAGGTTAGAATGATAAAAAGCAGGAACAAAAAGGCATTGAAGAGGATGTGTGAGTTTGTCCCAACAGCAGATGAAGAAGCTGGTTCAGAGTGCCGAGCCCCACCTTGCTGAGGCTGTCCAGTATCTGCAGTGCAGGGTTCAGCACCGTCTCCTCCCACCTCGACACGTCCGTCACCTCCAGGCCAAACACCAGCGGCACGTTGTCCCCGGGTCCTACATACACAGGGCAAACACAAATGCACATTAGGCATTTTACAAGTCCAACAAGGACTGCCAATGAATATAATTAAGTTGTGTTCAGGGCCAACATTTTGATTAGTGTTTCCACCGTTTATGGACCTTGAACAGGAACTTTTCTACCACTTTCTACTGTTTTAGTGACACTATATCTTCCCAATGCGTTTCCGGTCTTCTCTTCTCATTGACGCTTGATTCTTAATGTGTTGAGATGTATTGACTTGCTAATAATGTTACTTATTATTTGACATCTGATAAGAGACAAACAGACATTATAGCAGGGACAATGAGGGGGACTTCAGGATGCATTCAGCATAGAGCGGGACCCTGACAGTAGCAGTGATGTGCAGAAGCCGCGCCCTGAAGCTCCGTCAACCTGCTGACTCACACTGGCTCGATAATGTCTCTCCCTCTCTCCCTTCTCTCTTGTGCACCACCCCTCTCTTTCTCTTTTGTAATCAGTCTGGCTTCAGCTTTCACTCATTCTCTCTCCCTCTAACTGTTCCACCCCCGTGTTTCTATTTTGCATCAGTCAGCAGTCTCTATGCTGGGCCTCAGCACTACACAGCAGCACGAGTCCTGTGTGTCTGTGTGCCTGCATCATGAGCCACTGCCCTGCATTGATTGACACAGATGCGCAGGAAATGAGGGCGTGTGCAACTTGAAGAGAAAGTGACTTCAAAAGACTGCAACAGTGTGTGAAAAAAAGTCCAATTGTATGCATACCTTATACATTTAGAGCACATTTAAGTAAAACATATTAAAAATAGCAAACAATAAAGAAAAGTGAAATCTAAAGGGCAAATGTGTACTACACTAGCAGGGAAATCCAAAGCTGTTTTCCTAAGTACAAAATAATGTTTTCACCCTCTGTCTGAAACCAGAGCTCAGTCTGCTCTGGTTAGCTGTCCGGCTCTGTTGGGATTGGTCAACTGCTTAGAGATGTCCCACCCCTTAGCCTATAACGTACAATGTGTTAGCTGTCCGGCTCTGTTGGGATTGGTCAACTGCTTAGAGATGTCCCACCCCTTAGCCTATAACGTACAATGTGTCTGAGCAGTAGCCAATAGAAGTGAGACCATTGCACTAAAACCTATATAACACACCACAGGAAAGGGAAAACTCCCAAGAAGCATAAGATGGTCTCTTTAAATAAAATCTGGCCAGTGGTTTTACCCTCATCCTACTAATTACAAACAAATATAAAAACAAACCAAAGTTATAAAAAAAAACTAGGTTTTGTAGAGGTAATGATTTCAGAAACACATGATACATGACAAATATATAAAAAACATGTCTATGAAGTGTTTTGCTCAAAGGTCACCTATCATGCTATTTTTAGGCAATAGCATAGGTCTCATATATATGAAAATATATCAAAAACATGTCTATGAAGTGTTTTGCTCAAAATACCAAACAGATCATCCATTCTAGCCATGCCTCATATTCCTCTATTTCACTTCCTGTTTCAAAAGTGCTGATTTTGGGTATAAAGCTTTAAAAAAAAAAAAATTGATACCAAAAGGAGGGGGCTGAGCTCATGCGGGACCCGGCAGCTACTGTCTAAACTAAATACTGCCGTGATGAAACACCATATCATGGATTATCAAGGATTATTTCTGAAACAGTATGGAGCTCAAAGGCTTTCTCTCTTGCCGGTTATACCACAAGGTGAGTTCCTTTTTATTTCCTGCTTCTTCACAAACATGCTCTCCAGTACAGGTTAGCTCTGAGTGTTAGCGATGCTAATGTAAACACCGACCATATTACGTCCAAAACAGTCGGGCATTGTTTCTGATAGCAACTTTCTGATAGGGCCGTGGGTCTGCATTGCCGATATTACGTCATATCGGACGCAAATCTGGATCAGCTCCGTTGTATCCCCGTTTTTAGAGATTTGGGTAGGGAGGAAAAGAGAGGGTTTTATTTTCTGACGCTACGTTAGTTCCCCGACACAGCAGGGACACATATTTATGTATAAAATACATAAAAAAGTTCATTTTGCATGATAGGTCCCCTTTAAGATGGCTTTTTCTTCAGCATTAATTGGTTATGCTGCACCTATGGTGGCTAAATAGGCAGCTGCAAAATGTCGTGCTATCTGTGCTCACATATCCATTTGTATCATGTATGATACACCTGTTTAGTGCTGAGGTGGTGATATAACATGTGAAATACAAAGCTGAATTATAAACAGAATCGAATCGTCATTGTCATTTACAGAGTCAGGCTGCTAAAATTCACAAAAGAGACACAGAGCAGGACCTAATAGGGAACCGTTTTTCATATTATAGAAATGTGTTAAGAGCATATACTCACGTAAATGAATCCCATTAACCTGTAAGGCACAGTTAGCACACTCAATTATGGCTTAATCCTTTCCACACACAGCAGACGCCCAACAGACTGAAGTTATTATCTCTGCTGGGAACTGTCTGGGACTCCATCATTACAGAGGCATACAGAGCACCGACTGTATAACTGGTTATCTGTACAACTATTGAGTCTCTGAGAAGAAGGAGTGTGTGTGGGAACAATGAGAGTTTTCACATGGACACGCCTAAGAGCTATATACTTACATGTCGGCCTTGGTTAAATTCCTCTAGCCACCATGACATGAATAATTGGTCTGTGGACAACGGTTTTTGAAGCCGCTACTTGATGTTTTACATGCTCTCTTGTTTTCTTTGGAACCAGCAATGAAACGAGGAAAGTTATAAGAAAATACCACAGACAACGACCAACCTGGACCATGCCTTTGCAGCAACCTGTCAATCATAAGGAAGCCCCGCCCTAAAGCATACTCTGCTTTATCGCCTATTTTACGCAAAATGGGACAATAATTTCTTAAATTTGACATCATTGCATGTTAAGGAAGACCTGAAAGTAAGGATTGAGATCATATACTAATTGGGAAAACGTTACCTGAAGTAATAAACCAAGTAAGAACAAGGGTAACTTTCTCTCAGACTTCTATACAATCACACTTATTTTTTGCAAACAATGGAGTAGCCCCCTCCTGACCCTTAGAAACAATGCAGGTTTTAAGGCATTTCCGCATTTTCTTTTTGATGCTTGTTCCAACTCCTAGTCTCACATTGCAAAGAGGCTTTTCCTTCACAATAAGCTCCTATGTGCTTTCCTTTAAGTTTCCTGTTAACGCCAGCTTAGCTTAATTTAATTGCTGACAAAGGCAAAACAAACACAAAGGTCCTTCATGGCAACATCTCAGCTCTCTTGCACCTGCATTACATTTGTTTCCAAGAGTGTGTTTTCTCTGTGCACAACTCTAATCCCAACACTCGGACTGTGTGATGTGTGTTTATATAGTCCTTTTGTTCGAGAATGTTGTTCTTTTTAAAACAGCAGTGACAATCACAGCCTCATGTTTCAATACCAGGAAAGTCAATACTAGGAAAGTATGTTGTGTTTGTTGCACAATAGCAGGCAGGTGGTGGCATACCTATACCAGATGAAGGGTTGGTGCTCTAATAAAAAGCTCTTATAATAGGAATTGTTACCATTGAATCAGAGATCCAGGGTCCTGCGATTGAATCAAGTCAATCCTAAATACAGAACTAAATCCCAGTTCAAATGTAAGTTAGAGGGTCTTGAGCATCTTTCTCTTCAGTGATCGTTATGTCTTGTTAAATGTTTGTTCTCTTGCATCTCGCCTTTAATATTTGTCCTCGTTGTAGTTGCAAATGAGAACAGAAAATAAACATTTCAGACTCGATCTGACAATAAAGTATTATCGTAAATACTTCACCTTGCCAGCCGTGGCCCTTGTACCGCTATCTCTCTCCTTACTTTGTTCTGTTAATCTCTCTGAAACACCCCCCCCTCGCACACTTTGCACGATTCCCGTTTTGCCACCTCCCACGGGGCAGAGCGGTAAATAAAAAAGGGAGATAATGTACGGTGGGTTGCCAGATGCTGGATGGGATCTTGTTTGGGATCTGGTGAAATTTAACTCTGCTAATCCACTCTGTAGTGAATGAGGGTTGATAAGAAACGTTAAAAGGACAAAGAGCAGGGGGGTCGACACACACACACACACACACACACACACACACACACACACACACACACACACACACACACACACACACACACACACACACACACACACACACACACAGTAAGCGTTGCGTTTCAAACACACAGGGGATATTACTGTGCCAACAAGAAAGAGCATCCCCTGTCGCCCAGCAGCTGCTTGCCAGTGTGTGTGTGTGTGTGTGTGTGTGTGTGTGTGTGTGTGTGTGTGTGTGTGTGTGTGTGTGTGTGTGTGTGTGTGTGTGTTGAAACAGTAGTCCACCTGTTGCAACAAACAGGCTAGGAGTCATTTGCTGCGTCATCCTGGTGTTTGCCGAGCGAGGGTTGTGTGCCTGTGTGTGCTTTGCTATAGAAACTCACTTACTGCTGCCCCCCCCCCCCAGCTGTTTTTCTTTGGCTGCCGTCCACACAGTAACAGCTGCCTCCATTCACTGAGTGGCCTCCTTCCTCTTTACTATGGTTCCTCTTCCACTTTTTGTCTCCTTCACCTCCTTTGTTGTTTGTTGTTTGACATTTCTGCAGCAGGTCAAGTTTAAGTCAAGGATATTTCTTTTTTGTAGATCCGGTCAAATTGATTCAAAAGATGAGTCATTGTATCAGGATTGTATTATATATCTATTGTATGTGCGTACACTGTGCCTCTGTTCCTTTTCCTTCACTCTAGATCTATTGAAGCTGCTAAAATCTGTAATTATATATCAACGATAGATCCCAAGACTGCTAAAATGGGAAGAAGTCGCTCACATGATGAAGATAACAATCACACATTCCTCAATGGAAATGAAATGGGATTAAAAGCCCTAATGTGAATAGTGTTTTTGAAAGTACACCACATCTGGAGACGCTGCCTTTTTCTTCACGAGAACCATTGCCTTTTTACAAAGATGATAGAGAAAGGCTGAAACAAGACAGTATTTGTTTTACTACAGCTTTCATCTTCTCAGGGATGAAAGAAAATGTGTTCGGGTCAAACCGAGATGTTTCCAAGGATGCCTTCAGGACAGAGGAATAGCTAAGTTAAACTGCTTTCAAGTTTTATTCAGTAAAATGAACAATAGGTGATGTAAAATATAAAGTTATCATGGTGTGTCATCTTGTGAAATTTAGTTTTTGACACAAAAAAAGTATAACACCATTGTTGAACGACATATTTTTTAACAGCAAGATTATATGGATATTAAAGAGGGAATTTCGACCCGTTACACTTCCTAACATTAGCACTAATTATTTCGTTTTTGTATATTTCTGTCTTTCATGGTATCAAATTGGTTCTCGAAAACTGTTTGGATACTACATTTCTGATATAGAAACATCCCTCACTGCTTTTCCTTTTAACTCTGTGACATTCTCGTCTCCTCCAGCGCTCTGGTCTCTCTCCCCCTCGTCAGGTGACAGGGGTCTCTACAGCCCTGACTTGACTTCATCCCCACAGGGAGGGGGTTGCATTAGTGTGTACGGGAACATGAAAGCTTCGCACTTTCTATAAAACAAGGGTGTAAACTCGCCGCGCACCTGTTCCCCCAGCTGGATCCGGTTACCTCCCCTCTCCATCCACCCAGCTGCCCATGTGTTGGTCCCGTCGCTTTCTGTCTGGCTCCCTCCCTCCATCCTTCACTCCCTCCCTCTCTCTCTCTCTCTCTCCCTCTGGACTAAAAGATACCTACACCCTGTTACTTAACACTCACAGGGCCTCAGCCACACGACACCTGCCTACCCTGGTTACACACAGAGCGTGAGTGCTTGTGTGTCTTTGGGGAATTACAAAAATAAAAAAACTTAGAGGGCACTGGCAACTGCTGGCATTTATTAAAATTAATGTAACCTCAAATTAGCATTTGCTTTATGGTTAATTAAATCCACTAATTAACAATTCCCCTATACCCACACAGTCACACATAAAGCGTACACCCACATACAGACGCACTTAAAGGCAGGACAAATGAAGCTTGATTTAATTTGCGCCGGCTGACCTGGCGCTTAAATCCCCACAGCAACAAGAGTTGAGTCAAACAAAAACCACGTATCCTGCTGAAAAGTATTCAAGAAACCGAACGCCCACCTGCTCCCTCACAGAAAGGGTAAACGGTGTGCTTTCGAGGCGGGAAACCTGCAGTACATTCACATGAAGCATTTGGGTCATTTTCGAGCTTCTATGAGCAATTTGCTGGTGTTTTCCTGTCTGAAATCCCCTGTCATGTCCAATTCATTCTTCCCCTTTGACCCACTAGTCCCTGTATGCTTGATTTGGCCCGAGTATCCCCTTTTGACCCCGATGTCTGAGTTTGTGTGGTCGAGCCAAATTCCCGGCAGCTCTGTAATGCTTCAGGAGATTAGCCTGCTCAGCTGAGGCCTGCCGGCACCCGTGTGAGTATGTGTGTGTGAGAGTATGTGTGTGTGGGGGGGGCTCAGACGAAAAAGAAAATAGGTCAGCAGTCACGGCGAGGAAGCGAGGTGAACGCAGACGATGCAGTCCGAAAGGTGGGTTAAGCGGGGTTAGAGACCAAAACCCTGAGACAATCCCCAACAGGTGTGGGCACAAGGACAGAGCTGCGTGACACTGAAAACAACAAACATCTCAAATACATATTAAAGGAACAGTGCTTGCCAATAGAAGTGCCAGTGTAAGATGGTGATGTCACTATGTTACTGAAGTTAACAAAGGAGTCCAATGGAGGCGTTTCAGGGGGAGAGAAATTCCCTCTGGAGACAACTTTGGGAGTTTAGCCTTTGCAGACCATTCGCATGCACAAAACCCTACAGTATATAACACACTACAGGAAAGGGAAAACCACAAATAGCATAATAGGGCCCCTTTAAAGTGGGCAGCGTCTAACAACAGCTTAACTATATCAAAACATCTGTTTATAAACTCTCACACAACTTGAGCAGTATGATCCAAGTCTAATTTAAATAGAAAGGTTACGTGACATACCGGTACATGTGTTTGGAGAGTAGTGAGCATACATCTGTTTAAATTAGACTTGGATCATACTGCTCAAGTTGTGTGAGAGTTTATAAACAGATGTTTTGATATAGTTAAGCTGTTGTTAGACNAGTGGGCAGCGTCTAACAACAGCTTAACTATATCAAAACATCTGTTTATAAACTCTCACACAACTTGAGCAGTATGATCCAAGTCTCATTTAAACAGATGTATGCTCACTACTCTCCAAACACATGTATGTCACGTAACCTTTCTATTTAAAACACTTCCTCGTTAACAGTGTCATGCTTGCGCAGATGCAAAAAATATAAGTGTTAAAAATAGTAAGGTTTGAGTGAAATGCATGTGTTTGAGAAGTAGTGAGCAAACGACTGGATACATGAGACTGCTGTGTTAGTTTTGTGAGTTAGTTTTATTTTTATAAAATTTAGCTGGTTTGAAATGTGGCCCCCATTTGCTAAAATTCATTCAAACTTGTCTCTGTTTTTGGAAGAGTTAAAAGGTAACGGAGGCGAATTATTTTTCCTTTTACATGAACTACTATCTGTAGAGCTTTAGCCGAACAGAACAAGATCTCTTGCAGTTACAGCACTGAACATTTTACACATCTACTGGGATGTAACGTTTTGTGAAATAGAAGTGTGTTTTTACTCTGACCTTAACTGCACATTGACAAGCAAGCATTATATCTTTTGGGGTAAAGGAGCCAAGTTTCCTACTGCTTTCCAGGAAAAAATAACATTTAGCAGAAACATTTTGTGGTCCCTGCCGTGCAGTCCGCTACAGGAGCTAGATGGATTTCCAGCAGAAACTTTCCAGGTTTACTTTGAGTCAGGCTGGAGTGTTTTTAGAGCTTTTTGGAAAACTGTTAAGAGTACATGTTCATTTATTAAATAAACTAGATAAAAAGTTCACGATAAAGTTATGGTAAACGTAACTTTATAGAGTTTAAAACCAATTCATTACAATATCCCTATCCCAAAAACTACGTGCAGTGTTTTCTCAGCTATAACTCTTGAAACTCTTAACTCAAACTACACATCTCCATCGAAGCATGTTTTTGCATGTGTGTATTTGAACTGTGACTGTACTGTATATCAACATCAGAGTGAAACCTGCATTTTCCCTAGAGGATTCATAAATATGCCATTTTCCAACAGCTAACTTTTTGTGAATTTAGGAGAAATATACAAAGTCAAATAGATCAAGTTTAGGAAAGAAAAACACCATCATTGTGTATCTAGGGTGTTTGTTTTCCAATGAAAGAAGAGGTAGAGATTTTAGCCTTTGAAGACATTTAAATGCACAAAACGAATATGACACACTACAGGAAATAAGAAACCCCAAAAAGCTAAATAGGGCCTCTTTAAAAATGTTGATTTCATTTTCCACCGGCACAGCCAGACCTGCCTGAAGTCGCAAGGAACTGTCTGTTTGTTCTGTATTAAGTGTAAGCAGGGTCTTTAGGGGCAGTTACGACACACACAGACAGATCCACATGAGTGTGCAAAAGCGCAGACGAGTTCAGACAGATTACTGCATATGTAAAAGCGCAGGAACACATGTGATGAAGAACATATGGTGCATGCAGCGCGGACACGTAGGCAGAAAGAGGGGTACTGAGCTGTAGGCCCGGCAGCCTAAGCCACTTGGGCCTAACAGGATTAGGAGGCTGGGTCACTACAGGGCGGCTGGCGGAGGCTCAGAGGCCAGCTTTCCGTTTGGGACACGGAAACAAACTGATCCTTTATGTGCCGTTTAAAACACATCTGACTTCCAGGGGTTGCAACCAGGGTGGGAAATCACCGCCTGCCAAACACGGGTTGATTTTGGAAACGTGTATCCATTCAGCAGCGCCAGACCCAACCATTACAGTTCCTTTATATGCATTCAGTGCCACAGGGGACATAATGCTGGGAACAAGTCGTTAAAACAGCTGCAGGTGTATGCTGGGGATGGATTTGGAAACATTATCCTCCATTTAACTTCATGGCAGCTCACACACGCTGAGTCAAATCAAATCCAATGTTGTGCCAGTGAAGTCATAAATGTGGCGATTTCCACATTTAAAGTTGACAGAATAGTGCTTTTGTATTCTGAGGAAACACGGTCATGTTTTCATCGATCTATGCATCTAACCGTCAGCAAGAAAGAGAAAAAAGCTAATTTCCTAAAAGTGTTACACCGTTCTTTTAAAGAAAGTGAAACCTTTGGAAAGTGAAAAAGAGGAAAAATGCAGCTACAATAAGTTGAATATTTGAATATCCCCATGAAAGCCTATAAAAAAAGGTGGATGATTGATGAAAAATAAACACTTTTTTATATTTCCAACAAAACTGTGCTGATGTTCTTATTTTCTTTTCTAAAAAACCTACAATGATTGTCTTAAAAGTGGCATCTCATCCAGACACACACTGTCTGAGAGGCTTATGTGTCTAATGGAGTGCATCTGATCTTGTTAAAGAGAGTGCTGATGAGCACACACACACACACACACACACACACACACACACACACACACACACACACACACACACACACACACACACACACACACACACACACACACACACACACATCTCTCTAACACACACACATACACACACACACACACACACA
>NW_011369945.1:10911051-10915343 GCF_000735185.1 Notothenia coriiceps | reverse complement strand
AGGAGAGCTCTTTAAAGTAGAGACACTACATACTGATATACACCTGAACATCAGCAGGAGAGGACTCTTTAAAGTAGACACACTACATACTGATATATACCTGAACATCAGCAGGAGAGGACTCTTTAAAGTAGAGACACTACATACTGATATACACCTGAACATCAGCAGGAGAGGACTCTTTAAAGTAGAGACACTACATACTGATATACACCTGAACATCAGCAGGAGAGGACTCTTTAAAGTAGAGACACTAAATACTGATATGAAGCTAAAATGAACAGAATAGGGAGATATTTTAGGTTGTGTCTACATATGTTAAAGTTTTAGTATCAAACCGAAGGACGAATAAATCAACAGTAAAGCTGATTTTCTGCGTTCAACCTGACTTGAACACCACCGCTGTGTGAACAGTGTTTTTGTGAAGTAATAGGAACTGTTGATGGAGAGCAAACACACTGTGTGGGAGAGGAACAGACCTCAAGAGGCTTATGAAAATGAATCCACTCAAAATAAAAGCGATGGCAAACGGAAGTTAGGGTAAATTGGGTACAAGAAGAAAATTGCATTAAAATGTATGTAGAGATTATTATGAGAATTAAATACTGAGTGATTGAAAATGAAATACAACAGGGATGATGAGGATGGTGTCTGACAACCTGTTATATTCAGAATGACTAAATTGCTACTTTAACTTACATTAAACCCTGAAAATCATTGTTTTACTGACTTATTCTGGTGGAAAGTTGGTGGTTTGCTGCACATTGGACCACAAACAACAGTCAAATGATAGTGTACTGACTATACCTAACTAAATACAAATACTCCCTGCTGTATAGAAGAATAATAATATTTATTTATTTGTATTCACTACTATGAACTGTTACTTAAATGTTTGCTTTAATTTTATCCGGCACGATTGTATCTGTATCTGTCATTCACTTGAACAAATATATAAAAAATAAAGTGACTCTGAATCTTTACAGGATACATTTGCATTGGTATTTCGACCAAAGCACGGTGCTCCTTCTTTACAGAGAGCGACAAAGACACAGCGGCTGCTTCTCCTCAGTGATGGCCGACTTTCTGGAGACGGTGAAAACCAATAATTCACACAAATCTACAGAGTGATGGGCTTTCAGAGAGCTTTCGAGGACACACTGATACACACTGGCTAGACTGGTGACAGACACTTGCCCTTCCACACTTCCACATGATCCTGCACACACACACACACACACACACACAGTACTCACGTTTAAGGAAGCGGTTACGGACCCATTTATTTTGTTTGCGGGCGTAACGCCTCGTGGCAATCTTCAAAGCTTCTATTCCTAGAAAGAGTTGAAAGCAGGCCGTTAGAGATGAAGGGGCGATAGGAGCGAAATCTTTAAATGGATTCTTCAGTCCACAAACGGGGAATCTGAATCCATCTCTGGGACTTTCATCACTTTATTTCTGACCTTTATCTTTAAGCGCGTCTCTCTCCTGCTGGGTGCTGCTTTCAGGAGCGGTCAGGAACTCATGAAACTCCTTAAAACCGATCGACTGGAAAATCCCACGTTGATAGTCCTGACTGGAGAGAGGAGAGGAGAAGTGAGAAGATGAGAGGAGAGAAGTGAAAAGAGGAGACAAGGTGACACGAAGGAATAGGAAAGGAGTAGAGTTGAGGAAATGAAAATAGTGAATAGGAGAGAACATTTGGAAAGGAGAGGAGACGACGTGAAGGCAAAGGAAACGAGAGTAGATTTGAGGAAAGGAAAGAAAAAGAGGAGAGGAGAAGACAGGAGAAGGAAAGGAAAGAAAAAGAGGAAAAGACAGGAGACACAACAACGAAACAAAAAGGAGAAGAGGGGAAGACATTAAAGAATAGGAAAGGAGATTAGATTTGAGGGAAAGAAAAGATAGGAAAGGACAGTAAACAGGGAGAGGAGAGGATACGAAAGGGAAAGAGGAAAACGAGAAGAAGAGTTAAGAAGGGGATGAAGAGTGGAGAGAAAAGGAGAAGACACAAAAGGAGGAGAGGAAAATACATTAAAGAATAGGACATTCTTGCGGGAAAGAGAGGAAAGGACAGTAGGAAAGGACAGTAAACAAGGAGAGGAGAGGATAAGACAGGAAAGGAGATGAGAAAATGGGAGAGGAGAGGAGTGAAAAGAGGGGAGCCAAATATGGGGAGAGGAGAAGACATTAAAGGATATAGGAAAGGAGATTAGAAAGAAGGAAAGAGAAGATTGGACAGTAAAAAAGGAAAGGATAGGAAAGGAAAAGAAACAAGAGGAAACAAGAAGAGAAATGAGAAGACATTAAAGGAGAGATGAGAAATTAGGAGAGGACAGGAAAAAGATAAGAGAAGAAAATAAAACTTCCTCCATCAATAAAAGAGCACAACGTTTCAGTGTCCATCTTGACATTTCTAGACACTGGGTGGTGACTCATTTCACCTTCTCTCCTTCTCCTTCACTATCTCTCCTACCCTCCCTGATCGAAGAATATCAGTCTGAGCAGATGTGGGGCCCTTTGGGGGACAACGTGACAGAATGACATTAAGGGAAGTGAACGGCCGACAGAGGATCCCCAGGGGTCCGAGTATCCTCACCGGAGTGACATGAGGTCGAGAGGAAGCCCACAGGATACCTCCACGACAGCAAAGCCAAAATATTGACTATCAATGTCACTCCGTTTCCCCGTAATTCCAGTATTACTGTCGGTCTCAGATTGTAGATATAGCTCCTCAGTTGGTGTGCGTGTTGAGTTCACTGACCTTTTGGCATTTTTCTGTGTACCTCTACCAGAAAAGGTTCTACGTATAACAGTTCACTTTACAATGCCTCTTTGGATTTATTAGATTACATTTTCATTTAATAAAAAAACTGCAGCTACTTTGCACATGTATATAATACCTTATATTCATTTGTTTCTGTTTAAGGGGTAGATTTGATATAATCCTCTTATTATTCTGCATTGCATATTCTTTAGATACTCCATTGATATATATATATATATATATATATATATATCTCGCTTCTACTGTTACTGTACATTTACAGTTTATTTTTGTTTATTATATTTTAATTTTCATTCAAATCTGAAATCTAAGGAAGTAACTAGGCAGTTTTCCAAGCACATTTACGACGGAACCAAACTTTGGCTCGTATGACATCCATAAATTATTTTTTTTTAAAAAAGGGTTTATTATCCTATCATCAATATCATGCAGTGCCCAACAAACACTGGTAACCAAAAACTGGTAAACAAACTAGGGCTATCCCGAATACCATTTTTCGGGCTCCGGATATTCGGTAGTAATCAGCAGCGAATATTTGGATATTCGGCGGGCGCGCGGCTTCAACACGTGTATTTCGGTTTATTCAAAAGGCATTCATTTTGTTATTCTACAGTATTGTTGTTTTATAGTTATTTGTTCATTTAAATAACCCAATTTATGTTCTTTGAAATTGAAAATGATATTGTGTTTGTTACTTTCGTTGCAGTTGTATATATGTCTTAATTTGGCTTGGCTTCCTATTTTGTATGGACATGCTTTTACTTTGAAGGAGAGTAACGGCCCGTCCACATGCATGAAAAAAATCTTTCAAAGCTTCGCCCATTAACTTGAATGGGGTGACGTAGAAGATTTTTAATCTTCGCCGAACTGCATTGTGGGGAGCGGAGCATGGCTTTGCAAGCATCGTGAGCATCAAAAGTTGAGCAATTAGACCCTCCAGAAAAACGCGATTCTGCGATCGCAGAATTTACCGCATAATCAGCAAAATGGCGCAGATTTTTAAAAGGCCGCATATTTATCAAAAGGCCGCATAATCCCCGCATTTTTCCACACAAAGTTGAGAAGAAAAAAAAGTTAACTTGTCTTGACGTGACGTCATCAGCTCGCGCATCACAGAATGTAAACAACACTGTATAGAGTGAACGTGTGGAGCTCACACGATAGAGAAAACACCAAGATGAAAAAATCTAATCCATCTCATTTACCGACGAACATTTCTACTAAAGACCGGGCAAAAAGTGGGGGGAAACTATTCTGCACCCCGTGCAACTGTGTGTTGGAGCATAAGAGAACATCGACGTGACGACCCACTTTGATTCATTCAAACATTTGAAAATGCTTTCTGCTGCTGCGGAAAAGAAAGCCAAACAACTCAAATTCACCGAGGCATCAACCTCCAAAACCCCTTCGAGGGCTACAAGAAACGAAGTGAGTAGCCTACAAGATTGAAGCTGGTCAGATAACGAACGAGTAAATGAAAACAGAATGAGGCGGAGGTGTGTGT
>NW_011369945.1:10892892-10911006 GCF_000735185.1 Notothenia coriiceps | reverse complement strand
AATAAGTTGGCAAAGGGAGGTGGCCGGCTTGGAAAATGTCCTTGACCTTGCCCGTAAATAACGTTCTGCGAAAGGACTAATGCCCAAAGGAATAAAAAGGGTTTTTCAAAGGCGGTGGAATCCCAACAGGGTGTTCTCCTTGGTCGTTTGACAATATGAAAGGCAGAAATGGGCTTCAAACATCATCGTCGGTGGCCTGTAAGAAATTCAAAGTCCAGACAGAGAGGCCTGAAGACGGTTAGAGGAGGCTGACTTTTCCTCTGAGGAATCAGAGGCAGGGGGCGTTCTTTCTACACGGAAGGGGTTTGGAAGTGATCAGCACTCGGGGGGGATCTATGGATCTGACGAAACGTAGAAAAAATAGTGAATATACTGGAAATAAGGTGACTGTTATTATTAGAATACATTACTCTTTTTTGCCACACTCAGCGATTCTTTTATTTGAGTTTCACCTTTATTTTTTTATCTATGCGCGTTGTCATATCCATACTTTCATCTTGTTCACTCGCACATACACACACACACACGCACGCACGCACGTCCTAACACAAGCACACACACACACACACACACCAGCAGTTTCACGTTAGACAGGGTAATTACCGTGATTTTGACCGGTAAAAATATGACCTGAAGACCCCCCCCCCCCGGGGCAAATCTTAATCTCTCCGGTCAAATGTCCGGTCAAAATATTAATCATCCCCTTAGCACATACCGCCATCAGTTTGCGCCACTTATGTGACGACAAGATAGGTCAATTCTAATGGTCTTAACATTAATGTGGAGAAGAGATTGTCCCGTGTATGGATTAGTTGTGCCCGTTGGTTAATGCCTCGGGGGTTCTGGTGGGCATGTTAAACAAATGCATAATGATGCGCTGATACTTTGCGGCGCCTCACCCGGTTGCATAGGCCCAAACGCTTATTGTTTTATTGTGTCTTTTTGATAAGCAGTCAGTTCAACTTATATTTGCTAGATTCTGATCGCATATGGGACATTAAACGCGCAAATGAAGTCATAATCTGGACGGAGGAGGGGGGGGGAGAGAGAGACAGCTGATGGCCTTGACGAAGTCGACACGCAGCTCTTGCACGGATCCCATGCATGCCGGGTGAGTGGAGGCAAAAACACAATACTTCTGAAAATCACAGTTATGCTAATTTTAAGTTACCCTTCAAGACTACCTGTTTCGTAAACTGTATAGTAGATATGTTTTCATTTGGTTTACTGTCGTGTCAGCTCATTACTGGATCCCGGCGAGCGCCTGCGATGGATGGAATACTGACTGGCGTGTTCTAGTGAGAGGAAGAGAGCACGTGCGGCGTGTTTATTATTCCCGGGGTGATACTTGTAAGTTAAAAAGCACATTGTAACGCGAAACTTCTGATCACACACACACACACACACACACACACACACACACACACACACACACACACACACACACACACACACACACACACACACACACACTCACTCTCACTCACCGACCGTGTGAAGGGTTCAACATGATCCTTCATTCAGGCCAGCGGCTGAGCTTAATGTGCTCCTGGTGGTCCCCTCAAATGAGTTTTTCTGTTATGCGTCTCCTCTCCATCCACTGCGGGGCTATTCCCTCACAGCCATGTGTGAATACTAAGCTGCGAACAGTGAGTATCAGCATCAGTAATGTCTGTGCGAAAGCACCAGAATGGGGTTTACTGCAGGCTTGTATCGCACTGTAAAACAAATAATTTCATATCTTTTTTTTGTACCTTGGGAATATGCATCTTTCACTGTGCTGCATCTATCTAATATCAAAGTGTAAGGTCCTGAACACCCCCTGAAGAAGAAACACAAATTCCCTAGCTAAAGAACTTGGCACATCTCATAGAGTTTCAAGCAAAGCTGTGATCATTGATCATCTTCCTTCTGTATTTGCTACCTTTGGTTGTGTTCGGATCCCTTCCTGTTGCTCTGCTTATTAGCATTTCTGCAACCTGGCAACTGATTCCACATCGATGCTCACGTGTACCAATTTAGAAACACAGATATTCAAAGGTATTTTACTACTGATACAACAGTCTCACAAGGATGCATACATATACCCTTATGGATAACATGTTAGCTATAATATTATTCTCTACTGGTGCTGAGCAAAGCTAATGAACCTAGTTTTATATTTTGTTCCACTCTAATCTAGGGCTGCTCGATTATGGCAAAAATCCTAATCACGATCATTTTGGTCAATAATTGATATCACTATTATTAAATACGATTATTCATCGACTTTGAAAACATCCATTTATTGAACTGTGAAACAAATACAAAT
Source organism: Notothenia coriiceps (assembly GCF_000735185.1). NCBI lineage: Eukaryota > Metazoa > Chordata > Actinopteri > Perciformes > Nototheniidae > Notothenia > Notothenia coriiceps. The sequence goes on along the minus strand of NW_011369945.1, from coordinate 10,908,695 downwards.
AATAATTTGAGCAGTCTCTTTGTAACTGTTGATTACCCTGAACGTATAATTCAACTGAAAAACCAATACAAAAATAAATCAAATAAATGATACATTTATATTTACATTTAAATAAATAATATCAAAATAATAAATACCAATAAACAAGATCAACTAATATTTTGGAGCGCACTTCCACAAGCTACTAAACATATATAAAGTAGATAAAATATGTTCCATTGCAATGTCACAACCTAGCAAAGCAAAATAATCGTTTTTTTCGATTATGTTGTTTTCGTAATTGTGGGAGGCCAAAATCGTAATTGCGATCAAAATACGATTAATTGCACAGCCCTACTCTAAGCATGACCTCTCATTGCTTTGTGATCAATGACTGGACAATAGAATACATCACAAATAGATAAACATTTGTACTGTTTTCTGTTTCCTTCCTATATATTCTAAAAACAGCAGTCATGTCAATTAGGCATTGAGCGTTGATGCTAGACAACTCCCCAAGAAGACAAGTATCCTGGATCAGGGAAAATCATTTATACACCAGCAAGCTCTTAAAAGAATCCAACTCATGGTATTGAATAATGCCGGAATATGTCATCACTGATACATTTCAAGTCTTTAAGCCTATATTTGGCAAGATTTTCTCTGATCATTATCATCTTATGAGCCCTCACACAGTTTTTTATGTTATTATGCAATCACAGATAGTGTGACACAAACAGAATGACTAAGTAGACGGAGACTGTGGCGATATGTGTGTGTGTGTGTGTGTGTGCACGCGTACGTGCAAGAGAGCATTACAGAAGGGTAAAAAGATATGCCAAGTGTGGAATACTGCTTTGGCATGTGTGAAAATGAACACAGTGATGTGGATTAATGACCTTATGGGAATCTAAAGTGGGCATAATGAGCTGGAAAAGGCATATTCTAGATAAACCCGCTGGAATGGTAATGGAACAAACTGCTGGAGTCAGGGCCCGTTGTTGAGAGATATCGACGCTAGATTTAGACCTAATGGATTTCATTTTTGCAAACCTTAGGGTGATGAAGCTCTCTGATACTGCATTTCAGCCAACTTTCCTAATAATAATGTGCGGCTCAAGTGTTGTGTTGTTCGGTTTCCATCATAAAATGTGTATTATATGGACTACTAATGGATTTTTTTACCAAGCTGTTCACATTTTTATCCATAACGCTGCGTTACTCTTTTGACTGATATTTTTTTGTATCTTATTTTTACTTTTATTACCTAAAAATGAGTTCATTCACGGTTCAAATATGTTTTGTAGGACATGTAATGGCACCTCAAAAAACCATCAAAATAATGAGGAAATGTTAACCTTGAATTTAACTATAAAGCAAACTAAGGAAGGCAGTAAGTACGTCTCACATTAAAAACCTGTGACATCAAACTGACTTTCAAAGCAACACGTTACTCAATACTGGATTTAAACGCCTTCAATATCCTCTCCTGGCAACTAAAGAACAACTATTTCTGGGTAATAATAAAAACACAAGCTGACTTGAAGCCCCATTTGTGATGCATTCATTTTCTCAGTATTTAACCCTATGACTTTCCGAACGAATTAGAAGTATTAGTAACCTAAAGCTAGATTCATGGTCCATAGTTAATGGTAAACAGTAGTCTCGTCGTAGAGCTCTACAGCATACAGTAAGGGTTGATTTATAGCTTATTGTTGGACTTCACCCATTGATAGTACTTTGCCCATAGCAGAATTTAAATGGGAATATACAATTACAGTAAAAATCAAGCTTAAAACTACAGAATCTGGTATGCAAGAAATAAACCGTGTCAAAGTCATGTTCTGTGCAGAATAACAATGTCATGTAAAATAATTTCCAAGTAACCATTTTCTGTTTCATTGAGCGTGGGTATACAAAACAGTTAATATCAATGCAATGTAGATTTTATACCAAGTAGCATGCTGTACAATAATGTCAAACTTTTGATGAATGAGAAGTGAAAAGTCCTCCTCACTAGCTTCTTCTGACTGTCTTTGACCGAGTTTGGACCTTTCTGGGAGGCGTCCTCTTCGGTTTGCGCTGCCGGCTCTGGGGACAGATGTCTCTGGTTGTCACTCACATCAGTGTTACAGTGGGGGGTGAGAGAGCTGGAGGAGGGAGCAGCATGGTGAGTAACTGAAGGGTTGAAAAAGCGGCCCTCTGGGAGGATCACCTGTTAGGATGGAGCGGTGGGGGCCAAAGGAGAAAGAGAAGGGTTGGTTGGAGGAGGCTGAGTGAAATGAAGGGTGAGGAGTGAATTGAAGCAGTGAAAGGAATTTTTGGTGAACATGTGTCGTGCACAGCTGCTGTCCTGGTGACTGTCAGCGATGCTTTAGGCCCCAACTGTGGACACTGGTGGGTGGTCATGGTAGGAAGGAAGATGGATTATGTAGGGGGGATGGTATAGAAAATAGTTTGACGAGAGGACGAGAGGAAAGAAAGACTGTGAAACAAAAGAACACACTGAAAAACTGAAACGTTGGCAATATTGATATCCTCAAAAAAACTCAATTGGGTTTGAATTAAAACAGTCTTTCATGATCTATAACCATACCATTATCTCAAACATATATCGGTACTTTCAAAGATATGAGATCATCAAAACTGCTGGAACCAAGAAATGTTGTATTATGTCAACTTATATGTCAACAAATTATTATAACGTAATATTTTTGCTTTCAACTAACTAGGGCTGTACCCGAATTTCCGAATATCCGAATATTCGTTCGTTGGCCAACTATTCGGGTTTCAATTTCATTATTCGGATATTCGTTTTTTAAATTTTGTTCCTAAATGTATGCTATCAATAAAGGCAAATTGCCATATTCTTATACTATATTTATACTTTTGAATTGCACTGTTAAAATGCGGAAATATATACAATTTCAGCCTGGGCTCCTGACATCGCGTTCACTCAGTAACGAATGCAAACGGCACGCTTCACCTCGTTTCACACACCTGAACACAAAATGCCGAAGACTTCAGCTGTGGGGGGACCATTTTAAATTGGACAATGATTAGACAAGAAACTGGCCTACCACGGTGGCACAACAACTCTGAAAAGTCACCTGGATGCTGTAAGTAGTAGCCTAGCTTAGCTTAGCTGTTGTCAAGTTGCCATGATGAAGCTGCTTTATCCGCCGTTTAAACAGTAACGTTACACATGATAAAAACGTGCACTTACTTTGCCTGGAAATAAATATAAATCTTATAAGTATAAATCATAATAGTATGCTCTTTCTGCGCTTCTGCTTAACAGCGTGTTGTCAGGTGTCTCGGATTCTGAGCATGTTACGAAACGTTTTGGAAAATGTTTTTTTATTAAAAAAAAAAGATTCTCTCCGTTCCGAATATTCGCTGCTGATTACTACCGAATATCCGGAGCCCAAAAAATGGTATTCGGGACAGCCCTACAACTAACCTTATAAAGTTATGTGAAATTTGTTGGCATCATACACTTCATTAAACTCCACTTGTCCGTTTTTTCAGTGCATCATGTTCTCAAAAAAATCATAATTTCTGCTCATGTAAAAGCTTTGTTTCACATTTCATAATCACACATATCCCAACAAATACTCTATGATAACTTTTACTATTCGAGGACTACGGGGACCGGGCTACTGAAATAATGAGACCATGTTTGTCAGTGAAGACGGTGACTCTGGGAGTGGATGTTTAGGTAAAGCTTCAGTCGCTCTCCCAAAGGTCCTCTTGATCATCACACTTGGCCCTGGAGGCTATGACTCAGTTCAGTGCTCCTTTGCTCCCAACACATGCCCATCATGTCACAGAGAGATATGTGGGGTCTTGGGAATGGCGCACACGTATACACGGGCCCACACATTTCCTCGGCCTATATACGATTTTCCTTGACATCTGGTCGCGTTCTCATCACTCTTGTGTTTGTGTCACGTTGGTAAATGCCTCTTGAGTGTTTGTGTATGTGTGTGCACATGCCAGTAGTCTTGTGTTTATGGGCCATATGTCTTAAAATGTTAGTAAATGGCCCAACAGCTCTCCAGGGCCTGATTCCACTCTGACAGAGAAACGACCATCCTGACCGTGAGGATAAACCAATAGTCATTACAGATGGATGTTGGCACTCTTGGGGATGAAAAGACTTCATGACCTACAGTACGTTGAAACCCAACATTGTGTGAACTGGGTTTCTGTCCCTTTCACACAGAGACTTCACCTTGACAAATACACCTTGCATCCTGAAAGTATAGGTCACTGAAATGAACCATTTGTTTTTAATGCATAACAAAAACGTTAGAGATTTGCACAGATTTTCTTTTTATTGAAAACATTTGGTGCCATTTTTATGGTTTAGGAGTTGTGCTTTCATTATCTAGTCTGCTTCTTTAAATACTATTTAACTAGCAAGATAAACCAATATGAAATTAGTTCAAAAACTAGCATTTAGTATATTGTAAGTGACCAAATGCCTTGTGGTTGATTGGAAAAAGACAGAAAAGTACAGACAATAATATATCTTGGGATGTTTTCTGCAATGTAGATAACAGTTTTATTCAAATACATTATGAAAAAAACCCACAATCCTAAAGTCAAGAACATAATTTCTATTCATGCAGAACAAGTGCTACTGTAGTACTTCTCTTCACTGTAGCCTTATTTCATTTGCATAAAGCAGATTCATGTGGTGGCTAATGCAGTGATGGCATCAGAACCTCCAAATTAACATAATGAACAATTCCATACAAAGCTGCCCCATTTCACTGGAAGTACCGTTCACATAAATAGCATCCACAGTAAAGCAGAGCTGCTCATGTTTGGAAACAGAAAGGAGGCAATAATGTATATTCTGAAAACAAATCTATGTTACCTCATTTACAGACTTAAAAGGAAGCAGCATACCATTTCTGCAAGCCAACTTCCTGTGGGTAAATGTGTAGCAGAAGCAAGGAAACAATAACTGTTGGGCTCTTTAAAAAATCTATATGAGCTTTGGACCAGAACCAGGGTTTTTCTTTTGAACAATACAAATGAATCCTCAGTTTACTCAGAAAAACCTGTACTCAAGAAGCCATTGTTCACAGTAATGATGATTAATTAAGGCGTTAGACGCGTTTTATATTATTTATAAGGGTTGTCCAAATACTGCCTGACACAATTCAGAAAATAGGGTTAGAAAATCTGAAAACAGAAAACGTAAGGTCCAGTTTGAAGGACAGCAGCTAATATATTGTTTATTAAAAAAAATATATTTCATAATAATTTAAACTGTAGGACTAAATTAGGGGCTAAAATCATTGAATCGTCTCCACAATGGACGTAGAGCATGGTGCGGCAGAATTAAACTCATCAAATATTCTCATGCTGTGTGTTGACAAGCCTGATTGGATTTACTGTTGATGCACATCTCAGAGGCATTCAGCTACCCATGTCAAACACACCATGTTTGTCCTTGGCTCTCTGGCTTTCCTCCAAGGGCACATTGAAATGAGCAGACTTCAAGACCCCTCCTCAGCGAGTGTTTGATCCCAGCAGGAAGAAGTGAGCAGTTTGGAAAATGACTTCTATTGTGTGTGTGTGTGTGTGTGTGTGTGTGTGTGTGTGTGTGTGTGTGTGTGTGTGTGTGTGTTTGTTGACCCACTTTCTCACAGGGAAAGAGAGGTAGAGCTGTAAAAGTTCCTCTGCTCTACCTCCTCTAACTCGCTCTGCCCTGGCATCCACAAGGATGCAGCGGTGGCTATGGCAACGCTGCAGTAGCAAGTAAAAAAAGAGGAGACTTCTTCTCACTTGCTGCCTTTTTTCTATCTTCACTTCTGTCAGCTCAAGGCTATGTCGCGGGTACGCATCTAGATTTTGTCTTTTTATAATGACAAAGGTCCCTATCTTCGGATTTATTTAGCATGCTCCCATCGCGACCTTTCTCAGCAGTATGCTTCTCATTTAGCATCATTTGCATCAAATTACTTTATACACAGTAGTTGCAGTGGGGTCGATGTTAAAAGAGGCTAACTGCAAAAAGCTATAAACTTCATTTCAGCACACACATTTAGTTTGGAGAGACATCATATCACACTCCTCGATTCCAGGAGTGTGTTGGCTGCTTGAAAATCATCCAGGGGGCTATTAGGATTCTGTCGCCAGCACCTTGTTGTTGTTAAGGGATTCTGTTGTGCTGTTGACTCTCCTTCCAGCACACTCCTGATTCCTAGATTACACCTCCTCTGGCTCTGTTTTTCCCTTTGCTTTTTATATGTGTGTGTGTGTTTGGATGTGCCTGCCATCTCTTTGGCACAGTCCCACCGCCCCTGCCCAGCAGTTTGAAGCATAGGACTCCTGGCAAAGACAGAAGGGCTTCTGGGACCTGCAGCCGTATGAATTTTTCATTCACTTCCCTCAGCCAATTCTCGCCCCCTCTCTCCCTTTCACTCTCCCGCTCGCTAGTCCTCTCACGATAAGTATTGTCTCTTTCTCGGTCTGCGAAAGAACACCTGGTGCACATACAATCCTGTAGAGTAAACACAGAAGCCCGCACTCACATTCACACACACACACATTTGCTCAGACACAGCGTGTAGCCTGCAGACAGAGTAAACAGCTTCTAGACAACTTTGCTTGGTATTCTACTTTTCAGTGTTTCTTTTTTTCCATTTTCCCTTTCTTCCCGGGGTCCCTGAAGCTGGGCATGTGGAGAGGAATGCAGAGGAATCCTTTCTACAGGGTAGTGTTAAAAAACACAGGACAGCAGGCGCAAATACACACTGGAATTGCACAAATTCTCACACTGGGCACTACAGAGGCGAGTGGAAAAGAACACTCAACGCCACTGCATCGACACAGACACAACCTAACCTAGCCTCTCCTCACAAATCTGTCCCCTCTGTAGTACTTTGTGGGAACTTTGTAGAGACTTGAAGTTGTGACAGATATTTAAAAGAAAGAGATGAAATCCTATCAAAGCTACTCATATAAAATGGACTGGTGAAAGAGTTAACAAGAGGTATGAAAAGTCATCTGCATTATGAATAATTTCTGCAGCCATGCACATACAGGGGGAAAAAGCATAACTCTACGTGACAACCTGACATGTCCTTTTCATGGGTTAGAAAATAAAGCTGTCAATACAACCCGGACAGATTTCTCGAGCAAAGTTTCCTATCAAAAGGCAATTGAACCCGAAGGCCATGACATTTAAGATCTCAGCTCTCGAGACATTTAAGATCTCAGCGGGTGACATGCTACCTCGGCCCGCTGTCTGTGATTGGATGAACATGACTTGGCAGGTCTTAGAGCTTCAGGTAATGTCAGACATGCAGAGCTGTTGTTATTGTGGAACCTGTTTGCGTCGGGTTACTCCGTCTGGTTTTACGAGGGCTCGTGGACCTTGGGTGAAAACGAAAGTGGTTGCCTCCACACGCTCCTTACACTCTTTGAACTGTTAGGAAATTCCCTTGATCAATTATTGATCAAAGCCCTTACAAAGTTTGTCGCATGTGAGTCGTGATGCTCGTGGGTATGGGAGTGTGTGTCTGTGTGGCAGAGAAAGAAAATAGTAGAAACTGAGGGGCATACAGATGAGGAGGGCAAACAAGATGAAGGCTCAGAGATTAAAATAAAGGAGAAACATGTTTGAACGTTTGATGTTTTGAACTGTTTTAAGGCATTTTCAGATTTGAGGAGTGAGTTGCAGGGGTTCTTTTTGGGGAATGCACTTTTGAATTTACTCTTGCTTTCCTATACTTAATGGGGAATTCCCCCATTAATTATTGTCTTTCTTAATTGTAAATCATAAAAATATCCATGTGACACTTTTTGGAATTTTTTCTTTGACACAGATTTTGTGACCTTGTGTCATTTTTGCTAAAGATATATTAGATCAAAATGAGTTTTATTTGAATGTAGGGCTACATCAGAGTATGTTCACTTATCCCAGTAAATCACAATGGGTGCTGTCACGCTGTCACAGGATTTGTTCTATTATTAACTGGCCATGGAGCAGCTCCAGGACTTGTAAATCATACACTGCAGTATTGTATATCTGCTGCCCAAGAATTCAAATGAGCAGCCCAGTATTAGGGAAATGTGTGATAACAGTTTTCATGGATCATGCTTCCTTTTAATGTACAACATAATGGACAGTATGACAGCGGGACAAAACACAATCTACCATAAAAGGGCAAAAGGTTAAATAGAGCACTTGTATGGGTTATGTAAGTGTGTTCTTTATTTAAAAAATGAGTTAAGTGTTAAGTGGTTTTCAACATAATTGACATACATTTTTGTCAAGTACTTGCCCATCTAAGAAAAATACATCTTCCCAAGTAAAAGAAAACCTTTATTATGCTCCGACTTTTAAGGGTTGACCCAGCCTGCGCTTGCCAAAACTTGTTAACCCTTATGTTGTGTTCGGGTCTCCCGTGACCCGTTTCAAGTTAAAATGATATAATAACTACGCTCTAGTTTTTTTTATCGGAACAAGGCTTCATGATATCCTCCACAACAGCTTTATAAACACTACAAAACAGATTTAGACAATTTTAGCCATGTCTGAACGTCTCTAAAGAAAAAAGTGTATCATTTGGTGTTCAGGTCTGGGAGGACCCAGCAGAATTGTTTTGGGTGACTCGGGGTCAAATTTGGCACAATCAAGATTCATCTTTGACTTTAGACACCCCTCCCCCTTCATCCACTGTAACAATACTTTTTCGCAACATGCACCTGGTCTCCCCTCCCTCTGCACCCCTCCCCCCACGGGAACTCCACCTTTCTCAAAGAATATGTACAGCACACTAACACTTGAACCTGAACTCACACATGCACATGTGCAATATGTGGTGTAATGTGTTTTGGGGCCATAAAATACAATTGCAACAGGATTGTGCGGTTATGAATGCATTATACGTTAGTTATGATGTAGTTAAAACAATATTGGATGATAGTCATTATTTGTGTGTGTTTTGGACTGAGATAAATCATGGGTCAAAATTGACCCGCGAACACCATGAACGGTAACAGCTTTCGAACACAACACGAGGGTTAATAAAATGGTTGAGCATGTTTTGTATTATCTAGTTACATGCAATGTAATCAATTCCCAATAAAGAAATGTAACATACACAAACGACAGGTCCAGAACTACGGAGTCAGAGGTATAAATGCTAAGAATCTAGGAGAAAACCCTGCATTATTACCTCTCAATCTAATCTAAAAATGAATCAGTAATACGAGTCAGACCATAAGTAGACAAAGTTGTCTAGAGGCAGCCACAAGGGATATGATAAGGTTGACATTACATGATATAAGGTAATATACCTAATCTAAATAATCAAGCATTGTTTGTTTAGAGTGTAAGCCAGTTTCACTGATACTCAGATTTATTTATGCATGATTGCATCCATGAACTTGGCCCAAGGCTTCGAACTGGTGAGGCTGCCGCTCTGGAGTTACATGATATATACAGGTACAGGTTTTCATTGCTTTGCATCAGTGGGAATGCATCATTGTTTCTTGTTACTTATAGGCGTACAAGTATAGGGAATTACACAGCATTAGCTACTTTGTATTCTATGTTTTAGTAANCAGATGAGAACTGTACTTAAGTACAGTACTTGAGTAAATGTACTTAGATACTTCCTGTGTCACATGCGGAGACGCGCTGTGGGCGTGTTTGTGTTTACTAACAAGACTATCATGGCGGCGGAGGAGCTCAAGTCGAGTTTCTCCGCCTGGAGATCTTCTCACTATTTCACTTTTGTCGAGCACAAAGAAAAGAACGTTTTAGTTAAATGTAAGTTGTGTCTTGGCGGGTCAAAGATCCTATCTACTGCCCAAAACAGCAATTCAAATATGTTGAAACATCTGCAGAAAGAACATGCTGGGACGAAGCTAGTAGCCTAGCTAAGACCACAGACCCAGACTCATCCGACGCCACTCCACCTCCACCTAAGCAACAGCGGCTGGATTTTAACCGAGGGACTGCTAGCCAGGGAAAAGATGATAAAGCCATTGCACGGTATGATGTAGAACACATGCAGGATATTTCTACTATTTCTATTGCTATTTCTTGATCAACAGATTGTAGTATTCTCCAATGCAATAACAGTACTGAAATGAAGGCTATAAGGGCATTAATGGTAGCCCTTTTTTAAGTAACTAATCAGTAGTAACTGAGTTACTTTTGGGTGTAAGTAATCAGTAAAGTAACTGAGTTACTTTTGAAATGAAGTAACTAGTAATGGTAACTAGTTACTGGTTTTCAGTAACTAGCACAACACTGGTTATATGTGTATTCCCAAGTGAAAGAAATGTGTTTAATCTTAATCTCAATGTAGTGCTATAGTCCTGCCGGAGTGCACCGGAACGAACAACACTATCATAAACAAATGCCCACACACACCCTGGCGACCGGACATATTCTTCATAAAACGAATCAATTTAAATTGAGGCCACGTTTTATTAACTCGTGCGCACGCTTTATTATCTCGTGCGAACGAGAAAGTAAAACGTGGCCACGTTTTATNAGAAATAGCCTGCATGTGTGCTACAACATACCGTGCAATGGCTTTATCAACTTTTCCCTGGCTAGCAGTCCCTCGGTTAAAATCCAGCCGCTGTTGCTTTAAGCAACAGCGGCTGGATTTTAACCGAGGGACTGCTAGCCAGGGAAAAGTTGATAAAGCCATTGCACGGTATGTTGTAGCACACATGCAGGCTATTTCTACTATTTCTATTTCTTGATCAACAGATTGTATTATTCTCCAATGCAATAACAGTACTGAAATGAAGGCTATAAGGGCATTAATGGGAGCCTTTTTTTAAGTAACTAATGCGTTACTGTTCACAGTAACGCATTAGTTACTTTTTGGTGTAAGTAATCAGTAAAGTAACTGAGTTACTTTTGAAATGAAGTAACTAGTAATGGTAACTAGTACAACACTGCAGGTAACTGATCTGCAGCAGAACATGTCTACCATCCTGATGAAACACTATCAACCCGATGCTAAGTTGTTATTTTGATAGTGCTCTCAAAGGTTGTCATTGCTTCAGATAGTTATTGTTTCAGATGCAGGGACATAACCTAAGGCAATTTGTTACATTACATGACATGTTACTTGTTAGACGCTTTTATCCAAAGCGACTTACATCCTCAATACTGTGGGCAATCCCCACAGGAGCAATTTGGGGTGAAGTGTCACAGGGACACAACAACATGCTGACTGCAGTGGGGTTTGAACCTGTGCTCCCTTGATCCGAACACCAACGCTCTATCCACTGCGCCACACGCCTCCGTGTTAGACTTTGTGCGGCGTCAAAAAACATACACATGTAAATAATACTCCCTTAAAACAGACTGATGTGTAAAAAACAGTTCCCCTTTAACACCTATTAGTCAAAGAGGCCCTCTTGTGCTTCCTGTACAATGTTATTTAGGTTTTTGTGCATGTTAATGGTCTGCAAAGGCTACAATCCAGCCAGCCAACCAATCAGAGCAGACAGGGCTCTGGTTTCAGACAGAGGGTTTAAAAGAGGCAGAATTAAAGCATGGAGACATGTCACAGTAGATGCACAGAATACATATATGAACCTTGAAATTAGCAGAATAGGGTCCCTTTAATGTTGCTCTTCCTCCTTTCCCAAAGCCAACATGTGCGTCATACAGTATTGCTTGTGTTTCTGGCAAGCCTTCTCTAAAAGAAACTCTACAACCTTTTTAACGGCAACATCCGACTTTAAGTGACGGAGTGGGATCTGCAATCTGTTAAATGGGCCAAGAAGCTACGTCATACTTGGCTCTGGCTCCTGTCGCATCATTGTTATTGCGCATTAAAAAGGATCCAATGTCTGTAAAACCAGTCCAAGATCACATTCTCATCCTCCTATCCAAATGGGTGATCCAGACATTCAGGCTGCACACGTTCCTCCTCTCTTTCATGTAAGCAGGGCAGCGGAGTGAACTGGGTCCAGCAGTTATTTATTTCTGACAGGTCACTCCGTTCTGTGCGCTGTTGTTTCCCAAAGGCCTGCAGACCAATTTAGATCTGGCCCACACTGTTGCTAGTTTGGTTCAGATGGGACTGGCATTTCTCCAGGATGTCCAGTGATTATTAATAATTGCCGAGATAAGCCCCCTCAATAGGACATTAGCACTAACAGGGGAGTCTGGTGGACGCTGCTTATTACCTCAGGGCCTCGCACTGAATGGACATCCTGGTGGCCCTGGAACAAATTACTCACAGCACGATGTGGTCTGTTAGAGATGCTATTGGAAGATAATATTAATATGATTAGGATTGATTGTCTGATTTTCACACAATTACAACGTTGTCCCTGACATTTTCTACAGTAAACCTCATGACCAGGAGCACACTGCAGCTGCGTCACTCCTCCTGCTCTGTGTGGGGTGGATCATGGATTTAGCATGCTCCCCCGGGAAGATTTTTTTTAAATGTTGAAGTTAAAAGCCTCAATCTGGTGCACTTTGAGAGCAACATTAGGAGATCTATGGATACATCTCTCAACACCCATATGAAACAGAACTGTAAGCAGATTTTATTTTTCTTTAAGGATATTTTACAAATCACTCCCCTTTCAAACTGTATTCTTGTTTATTAATAACAACTTTTTGTTAGTCATATAGTATTTTATACCTGTTTACTTTATTCTCTTATTTTTTTATAACTATAATGATTATATAAAGATGTGCCTTTACCTCACTGGTTGGAGAAAAAGCTTCTTATATTCGTTAGCATAGCTAGCTAACCAGATGCTAATAACAACAAAGTTATTGACTGTATGATCAGTATAACAGATGAACAGATCATCACTGGGCTTACAACTAAAGACACAGCCATGCAGAAACTGCGGCATTTGTACGGCTCCTTATGGGTACTGCAATTTCTGGTGCTCTCCGGCAGCACTGTCAGTCGAGACATATACCACGTGATGACACGTTAGGCTCGTGTTGTGTCATTTTTGTCTTTTTTGCGTGTGTTTATAAATTACCTCGAGGGCCGTACCAAATGGTCTCACGGTCCGTATATGGCCCGGAGGCCGGAGGTTCCCCGTCCCTGCTATACACCAAATCAAATGTCAAGCATTAAAGTGGGATTTGTTGAAAATCACTTCTTTTTTTTAAATAAAAAGGGAATCTAGTCTACGCCTACCAATATTATTTATGTAGTTCTTATTTGATAAGTTACCATTTTTGTTTTGCCTGAACTTACTCACCGAGAATTGAGGAACACTATAAAACGTTTATTTGTACAGAATTAGCATGAAAAAAGGTCATCTTTGGTCTTAAATGTGCCTCTATGTGTTTACATTGAGCTGATATAACTAATGTTAAACACACTTTACTCCGTTTTCAAGCCACAATGCATTATTATTAGCGGACTCAAATCTGAAATCCTTTGTCCCATTGTGGGAAGTTTACAGCATTACAACAGCATCGGCACAGAGCAGCTAAAAGGCTAAAGTAAAAAAAAAAAACATCATACAAATTAATTAGAGGTAAGCACACATTAAATACAAATGATACTGCAGTAGATGTTTGAATCAGCCCCTCTTTGAACTGGATCTCTGGAACTATTTTGAAGAAAATTATGAAATAGATTGACACCCCTAACAACCAACAATACTTAAATAAAACCTTTCTATGTGCTTTTTGTGTCTTGAAAGATGTTTACACATGCAGGCAGGCTTCAGTATAGCTGATACAGCTATGATACACTGCTGAGGTGTGTGTGTGTGTGTGTGTGTGTGTGTGTGTGTGTGTGTGTGTGTGTGTGTGTGTGTGTGTGTGTGTGTGTGTGTGTGTTGGGGTGTGGCTGCGGGGAGTTGATGCATTGGTGGACCGATGCCCAGGAAGCTGCCAATTCCCGTCCCTCCTCTCCATCATCAACCCATCCCACCTCCTGCACCAGCCTCCTCTTCCTCCTCCCCCCTTTCTCCCTCCATCTCTGTCACTATTGCCCTCTCAGCAATTTGATCACCCCAGCACTTTACTCCCCCCTCTGTCTGTGTCTCCTTTGCCCTCATGTCTCCCTCTCTGGCTGGCTGCTGTGGCCAGACATCAAGGTCAAACCTCTCCCTCCCTTCCTACGTCTCTCTTTTTCTCCCCCCATTCACTCTACGTTTCCTGTGCTCTGTGGCTATTCTCACATTTCTGTCTCTACCCGTCTAGCCACATTTATTTTTGGTTATTTCCTCCTCTTGTTTCTGTTACAAGTTTAAGTTACAGACCCGGAATAGTCATTGTATTTTTTTATTATGTGGGTTTTTACAGGGTGTTAAAAGGCCAATTAAAGTGCTTTACAAAGAGAGAGAAATCAGCATCAAAGCGAATTAAAGGTCAAAATTCAAAAAATTACATAGAAGCAAGTCTGTAAATCAAAGTTAGTTAAAAGAAGAAAAAAAGACGTACGAGAACACTATAAGAACACAATGTATCCGTCTAAGGCCATATTAAAATCCTTACCTAGAATAATAAATAATAATCAAATGATTGTGTAATATATATATAGAAGCAACCATTTATTCTCTAACGTCTTTTCCTGATTAGTGATTTCCATCCTTTTTCTTCAGTATCAAATCTAACTGCTATATACTGAGGACAGGAACTGCTGGGAGACAGAGACACTTGTTTTGGTTTGTCATCAATAACAGGGTTTGTTTTAGGGCTGTACCCGAATATCCAAATCGGATATTCTTTTTTTTTCTTTTTTCAAATTGAATTTATTGAAATCTCCAATATCAACATAAGAGCTTGTGCCTCTTCCGGGGGTGCTAACACTTAACCATAAACTTGATCGTTTACTTTCTCTGTCTTTATATGTAGATATGACTTTTCTCCGTTAATCTCCGCTCCTTTTCTCCGTCACGTTGTTTCCATAGCAACAACAACTTCCTGTCAACAGCGCTAACGGCCCGTCCACACAGCGGCGTGCGTTGAAGCTTGCCGGCGGGCGTGTCTGAAACTCGACCAACAACTAGTCACATGAATCTCCCGCCCCGGACACACAAGCAGCAGTTTGATTGGCTAGAGCTTGTACTGGCATATGATTCGATTGGCTGAGGCTTCCGCCGAAGCTTCAGCGAAGCAACGCTCCCACAATGCAGTTCGGCAAAGTGTGACGTCACCCCATTCAAAGTGAATGGGCAGAAGCGTTGAAGCTTCAACGCACGCCACCGTGTGGACGGGCCGTCTCTCTCTATCTCCACTTTCAAAATCTATTTAAAACTCATTACAAACAAACAAACAAAATTCCCAAAGTTGTCCTGAAATTAACTTATTAAATAAACAAAACGAAAGATATAGCCTACTTATGCAAACACCATTGAATCTGGACTTGAAATTACTCTGATTAGGCCTAGCCTACATTGCAAATAAGCAGACAGCGCTGCTTTTCACACACACACACACACACACACACACACACACACACACACACACTCTCTCTCACATACACACNGCACTTTCACTATCCGACGTGTTTATGATGCGCCAGCGGACGTCAAGAATCGCTATAGAAAACTGTAGTTTCCATAGTTTCCCCACAGCAGCAGATGCACATTCTTGACGTCCGCTGGCGCATCATAAACACGTCGGATAGTGAAAGTGCATTCGGATTCTCTAAAGTACCGTGGTCTCTTCTCATAAGTCCTTTTGAATTCTCCTATCCACTATCCCTTAACCCCGTGACGTTTCACTCAGAGGTCAAGGAATAGGAGATAGGGTTAGAATTAGGGGTGCACCGAATGGGAAATTCTTGGCCGAAACCGATACCGAAAATAGGAAACAGTTGGCCGAA
>NW_011369945.1:10884715-10892852 GCF_000735185.1 Notothenia coriiceps | reverse complement strand
CCAGCTTCATCAGGAAACCGTATTAACTTTCTTCCTCCCCCCTTCGCGCTCTCTCTCCTCCGGTAACGGCACCCGTAAGACATTGCATTTAGGAACGCTGTGGTTGGCTGTACTGCTCCAGCAGTCTCCTTTGTGTTTGTTTGTTTTCCCCCTGTTTGTGTGGGCGTGTGGCTGTCACTCCTGGGCTCCCGCTCACCTCCAATCACGCTGCTGCCAAATCAGCTGTGCACCTCCCGACTACACACCTGCTTTCATCAAGCCAATTTAACGGCATATCAACGGAGGCTCCAACAACTTTCTCCGCCCAGATCGTCAGTATGCAGCCGTATCTCCGTCTCTCCTCCGGTACACAGCCCGTAGTATGGAGTTTGCATTAGGGTAACGTGAAGATACGCTGATACTTGCGCATTAGTTTCTGTTATGGATCAGTATCAACAGTCCTGCCAGTAACGTTACTATATTATCAATACTACTTTAGTTATAGCCTGATATATGATAGCTAACTTTACAATGTTGTGATGTGACGTTAGCTAACATTCTGTAGCTAACGCCGGTCACTCACCAAGATAGCTGCCCAGTTCTCCACTGGTTCTCCTCACACCACAGCTCAATTTCTCTCCGATGGCCGTTATTTCTTCTAATCCTTGGCTGCTCCTGGTCTCTTGGACGCCTAGCAGGCTCATAATTATAAGGTTGTGGTCCGTCATATGCATTCGAATATTTATGTTCAACTTCTTCTGTGTCGAAACTAGCATTGGGATCCATGTTTATTAATACGTTACACCGGCCGCTCTCTCCCTTGTGTCCCCCGTGTTACGTCACACGCGGGAGGTCACGTGCCGAGGCTTTTTTATGCGGAAGTGAACATTTCTTACAAAAACGACGCCAGATGTCACTGTAGTGTATATTTCTGTATATTTTTTTGAAAATCTAGTGTATTCATCATTTTCCTACACATTTATTCACAGGTGTTTAACCTGGAAGTTGCTCTTTAATTAAAATACATTGACTTCTCCGTCACAGACCGTGTTGATAAGTTAAGGACTCATTTGTGCAGTGTACATTTTTGAACACAGTAGAGGTCAGTGCAGGCCCCCAGAATGTCAGAACGTGTTAATAAGGTTTTTAATAATTTATCTTTTAGTATGGGTCTTTGTTTATAACATTTATAAATGAATTATTTTATCTCGTAAATGATGGGTTGAATTAGTAGGGTCACATGGATATGGGCAGCACTCATAATATAATCTGCTATATTTTTTTGTTGGCTGCAACATTTTTGTAGCTGGATAATAAGGATCATATGTTTATGACCATTGTCATTGTATCAAAATTGTGTTCAACTTTTTGATTTTGTACTTTTAATATATCCCGATTAGTTTTGTGTTTCCTAAAAAGATGACTGAATGTCCGGTCAAGGCTAATCCTCCCTGCCTTCAGTCAGTTGAGCCTGTGCTCTGTCTTCTTGTGTGGATGTTATGGTAGTCTCCTTCCCCAGAGCTGGGAACTGCAGGAGGTACAAGCACTCACAACTCCTCCCGGTGTAGTTCATCAGGGGCCACTATACAGTCTATGGGGGCCACACAGCAGTTGGTCTGGAAGTTCTCTTAAAGCTTGAGTGGTTTATTTTGCCCATGAGACCCCTTTAATGTAAAACAAGTTTTGAAATAATGCACATTTTGGATATGCAGTAAAAATAAAAAAAAGTTCAGACAAGAATGAGTCATGTTTACGATTTTGAATATGATCAAACTACTCAAGTTTTATTCCATTTCTCCATTTTACATTTTCAGTATTTTGCTGATTCATTTGAAATAGGTGTGATTACTGTGCTCTCTGCTAAATCTGTAAACAACACAAAAACAAAACACTTGAACTTCTTTTTTGCATTTAGAGTCAGTGTTTATGCCAGACAAACAGTAGATAATAGGATGCAAATGTCTGTATATCTTGAAGTTGTTGTAGTCACCCTCTCACTTCTCCTTCTGCTCTCTTCTTTTCTGTCTATGCTGATATTGACTCTGCTCAATTTTTGACAAATAATACTTGAGAGGAACCTTTCTTTCAGTCTGCCCTTAAATTAAATTAAGTATTGGATTTTGCTTCCAAAGCCAGACGATTAGGTTGTACTGTCATATTTGCTGCTGGTTCATTATACAGCAAGTGGCAAGATGATAACAGCTAGTTTTTTCATATTGCACATCAGATGTACTGCCTTGGTAGACCCAGTCATAGTTCATAATAAGGTTCTCTTCCATGTTCACATAGACAACCAGTTTCACTTGACCCTTACAGCTATTTATTCTTTGTAGACTTCCCCCCCTCAGAGATTAGTAGTGTGACAATCAATCAAGAGCAGCAATCCTGTTCACTCACTTCTAATGGAATATTGACAAATTATGACATTTGAAATGAGTGATGGATACCCAAAAAGGTACTAAATCTATAGTCCCACTTGTTAACTGTCAGGCATATTCAGTCAAACTCTTCAAGTTAAACATTTTTCACATGGGGGAACTTATCCCATTGACAGTGTGATTATTGTGGGTTAGATCTGATTGGATAAATAATGAATGCACAAATAATGAATGATTTTTGAAGTCTTTCCTGTCACAAAGTCTATAACATTGTACCCAACTTAAAACTATCTCATAACCACAAAATGTGTACGTGTGCTGCTTGGTGCTGAGCATAGAGTAAAGTGGGTTAGAGAGTTTCTTTTTTTATAAAACATTTTGTGCTGAAAACAGCTGCTGGTAACAGGGGTTAATGAGAGCAGTGAGAGTGAGCCCTTCAGTACATTTACAGACTGTGAGTGGAGTTTTAAAGCCTACACATACAGCTAAATGGCTCTCAGTTTGACTGACATAATGTGTAATGCTGCCTAATACCTGTTTTAATGGTGCATTCTCATCACTAAAATTGTAATGTACATTTAAAACAACCACCGAGTGACAAAACTGAATGTTGCCAATCTGAAATAAGGCCATTATGTTTCAGCAGAGCTCAGTCCAGATTCGCCTGCTTAGCTTAGCTTTAGTGTCCTCTGGCATTCCAACGCTCCTCTCTTTATTGTCGATGACTAGGGTTTTAATGATTACATCTGGCGGTGCCACAAATTAATTCCTGCCTCTCTGGCAAAAAGCTGTTCCCCACCTGATTATGCAAAGCAGCCCTACATTTTGTCCCTTTGAAGTGGAGGAAAAGCTGCTTAGAGATTCTCCCCTTGAGGAAACACTTCAATATGGGGAACATCAACAAACCAGGGTTCACACAGGGGTCAGCAACATGGCTAACCTACAATGAAGCCTTACTTCATCTCCGCATCTCACTTCTGATATGTTGTGGTGGTGTGATGACACTCATATCAGTGTACTTTCATCTGAAGCTACTTTTCAGGCAAAAATAGCCATATGAATGCATCCAGTAATGTTTGTGTGTATGGCCACCCAGATTAGTTGGCAGCATGGTTCGTGTAGCTCTCCTATTTCAGCAATCACATCCTCGACAGCGCCCATAGACTCTTTCAGAACCACCAGTGGGATGTATTTGGGTGGGAAAAAAATACAAATGTTCACACATAACTACCTCTGCAACTGCACATTTTGTCTGTATGTACGAAGAGGTACAAATATATATATTGTTGTTCATTATCGCTACTTTCACAACATGTTTTGGCTTTTTGTCTGAGTGATCACACCCTGATGAAAAGCCCAAACTCTGCAATAAAGTAGTCTATTTTCAATCAAGCGTGACATGAGAACAGTCCACGCAGGTAATGAGCCGATGTAAGACATGAAACTGCAGAGTGAATCACACTAAAGGGAGGTTTGGTGACAGATGGAAAATTACTTGAAGTATGTGTTAATTCAGAGTAGGACAATGCAAAGTTAGTACGACAAACTGAGTCATTTCAGTCTTCCTTATTATTAAACTAATCGCTCAGACAGGAAACGTTTTGCTTCCTGTTGAGTGTCTAATGTCCATGTGTTGACATTTGCAATAGCGTTATGGCATTTAGTATTCAAAAACAAACAGATGAGTCACAAGTGTTCAGATAGAAACTTTGTGATCAGATGCTGTTGGTACCTGTACATGTGGATAGATATGTAAATTGTAATCCTTGTAAATGTTGCTATATGATGTCCTTTTGTTGTTCTGTTGTTTATGTTGTTATGTCTTCATGTGGAACCTACTGCTGCAGGGGGGTATACTACGAAGCAGGGTTGCGTTCCGATAATCCAAAAATCAGCTCCTAAATTCTAACCCTATCTCCTGACCTCTGAGTGAAACGTCACGGGGTTAAGGGATAGTGGATAGGAGAATTCAAAAGGACTTAGGAGAAGAGACCTCGGTGCTTTAGAGAATCCGAATGCACTTTCACTATCCGACGTGTTTATGATGCGCCAGCGGACGTCATGAATGTGCATCTGCTGCTGGGGGGGAACNGGCATATCAAGATGCTGATTAGACAGCATGATTATTGCACAGGTGTGCCTTAGGCTGGCCACAATAAAAGGCCACTCTGAAACGTGCAGTTTTGCTTTGTTCGGACAAAGCAAAACTGCACGTTTCAGAGTGGCCTTTTATTGTGGCCAGCCTAAGGCACACCTGTGCAATAATCATGCTGTCTAATCAGCATCTTGATATGCCACACCTGTGAGGTGGGATGGATTATCTCGGCAAAGGAGAAGTGCTCACTATCACAGATTTTTTCAGATTTGTGAACAATATTTGAGAGAAATGGTTATTTTGTGTATGTAGAAAATGTTTTAGATCTTTGAGTTCATCTCATGAAAAATGGGAGCAAAAACAAAAGTGTTGCGTTTTTATTTTTGTTCAGTGTATATATAAGCTTTCAACTGTAATTAAACCTGCTTTGACTGCGTAAAGTTTTGAAAAGTCCAAAGAAAGACGTGTATCTGTCGAAAGAAGAAACAAGCACACAATGAAATGCTAACCTAAAAACAGCTAATGTTTGGCATATGGGACATTGTCTTGTGTTGCAGAACAAAACGTCCAAATCTCTTATGCTTGTATTAACCACAAACCTTATTTAAAGTGAAGTATAATGCTAATTCCTGTACCACTCTATTAAGACGGTCTGTGGGTGAGTCTAAGTGTACTTTGATAAATATTGTTTGGTGGACTGCTGCTCATTTACAAAACGCAAATAGGAGTCAAATGCTGAATACATACAATGTTATCAGAGACTGCTTGGTCGTGACAGCACACACACGCAAACAGCTATCATGAGATGCTTCCTTGCTGTTATTTCACAACTCACTGAGGCAGCCAATCAAATCATTCGGGGGATGAACACGCCCTCGGCTACATTTAACCAATGAAGGGTGACTCTGGCTGACGGACTGTTTCAGACGACCAGTTACAGACTGTCTCTTCATGCAACACTTGAGTTGGTGTCGATATGAACACCAACTCATATCGACCCACCCCGCCCCCCACGGCTGTTACCCCTCCCTCTCTTTTTCTTTCTCTCCTTGTGTCTACCAATCCCAGGATAATTATATTAATAATTATCAAGGAGAACAGGGTCCAGAAGAGGAGTACACTTTGCAACTTGTCAACCATGTCCCTGTCTCCCTTTGTCACTTCCTCTAGGTTGCCTAATAAGTGAGAAAATGTTATTTCACTTGCCAATCTCATCTGAAGCTCAAAATGGCTTTGCTCCCCTCCTTTTTGTCTCCCGTAACTCAATCACACTTATCCTCCCCTCACCCTCTCCCCCCTGCTGTTTCTTTCCGCATTCCCACATCACTATACCCTTCATTGAAATAAATAAATAATTGTCCTCCCTGTTAGCTTTGCTGGGTGTTCTTTTTTCCCTCTGTTCCCCGAGTAGTTTAGCCTCTTTTTTTAATCCACCACTTCATTCTTTATCACTCCTCCCTTTCCGTATTTCCACCACTTTCAACAAACTTCCTATTTTCTCTAGTGGAGTCCTTTCTAAGCCAACTTAGAGACTGCTCTTCTCTTTCTTTCCATCCATTAACGCCCACTCTCCCTCTGCCTTTCTGCATAAAACACCAGCTTTTCTTCCTCCCCCTTTTATTCTCCTCTTCTGATGCTTAAACCCAATTATCTCCTGTTCTAGAGAAACCACACACACGGTGGGAACAGCCTGTGGGAAGCAGTGCAGCCGTGAGGGTCGGACGGCGTTTGTTCTCCCTCCGGCCAGTCGCCTCCGATCATGTCCGCATGGCACAAACACACGTACATTGTAGGAGATAGCCAGGTATGAAGGAACAAGATGAAGCAGAGGGCGTGAAGCTCCATATATTATATGCTCAAATTCTAATTCCAGAGACATTGTTTAATATTTATTGAAAAGATTCTGCATACAGCTAATTGTAGAAAGTTGTTTTAGTCGTATTCGATGGGCTACAATGAGCAAATTATGAATGTTTGTGATTTACATAAAGAACGATCCATGTGACTTGACTCATGCATTCTAATCATTTATAAATTGCTGTCCTGTGTGTTGGTATAAATGAGTAAGTGTGTTATGCTTCTTCATTTGTAGTTCACTGTCTATTGGTGCTATTCAGCGCCGGTGAACATCAGACGGGATAAAAACACATGCAGTTTATCGGTTGTTTTATATGGGCTGTAAATTGTTAACAATGTCAGGAAGACTGACTGTGCTCATATTCTCAAACGGGCTTCTTTGTGTCATTTCAAGCATATTTACTTCCCTCCTTATTGTGAATCATTTAAATTAGGACTCTATAACTTGATTGGAATTTAAAGGAGACCACAGAAAATGATATATATAGTTTGAGATATCCTAACTTTTAATACCGTATAGTTTTGAATCCTGAAGCCTACATCTCCCATAATGCAACTTGATAGCATTGTTGATTAGACTTTCACTGTTTGGAAAACGCCCATGTCTTTAACATGCAATGCCTGAGTTTGTTAGGCACATTTCCGATTATATATTTGTTACCACCAAGCCAAGGTCGAGATCATCATTTGGGTTATTTTTAACTTGAGGGTACTCCCAACAGAGCCATTATGCAGCTGTTTTTGCAGTATCAACCACGACAAGTAAACCTGGAGATATTCCTTTAAAAAATAACCCAATAATTGAAAAAACAACAAGGCCTTACGAATATCCAGCTCAGTGGCTGGTTCTAAGGACTTTGTCAGAGCCTAGCACACACATCTCACACATCAATGAAAAGAACAAAAGGGAGGGGGCCGCACTTGGATCTCTAATCCTTCCCCCACTTTTTATAATGGCTGTGCCAAAGGGTGGCTTCCTTGGTTCAGTTCAATTAAGTGTTGCAGGAATGAGTCCTAAACCCAGAAACTAGTCAGCATTTCAATTTTTTTAATTAGTCTATTAGTCGAACCTCCATGCTCCGTCTGTGCGGTGCACTGTGACTTATGGCTTTCTACATGTAACACTTAATTAAATATTTAAAAAGGTACATTATTTCAGTTTTATTTTATATTGTGTGTGTGAAGCACAACGTACCATGCCGATATAATAACCTTATTTGTCACCCTTTAAAACTGAAACCATTTTAGGAGATAAAAATAAATAAATAATATTAATAATCATAATTTATCATATACGTGTTACGATTAGTCGACCAATTGCCTAAATTGACGGCGATTGGTCGACTAGAAACATCTTTAGTTGAGGGCAGCCCTAGTGTAATGTACTCATACTTTCCTATAATAGTTTCCTTACAGACTCACACACATACAGTGAGCGCTGCTGAAGAGGTCAGTATGCCAGCTGGGCAGCGAGTGAACCTTTGCACCCGTTTAAACACACACAGGTCCCATAAACAGATGGCCTTGCACACACACACACCAAGCACACCTCCATGCAGGAGATAAAGGTATGTTGTTAACACATGACCAAAAGTCTCTTGGCTTGCTACACTCCTTTATAGGCCATCATGTATATATAGACAACATACACAACCCAGTCTTTCACATGTTTCTCTTGCTAAACATCCTTTAAACTTGCATTTTCTACAGTATTGTAAACAGCGCTTCATATTACCACTGACTGATCGCCCCACACACACACACACACACACACACACACACTCTAATCAACTCATCTCTGTCTCTCTTACTCTGTCTGAGGAAGGCC
>NW_011369945.1:10876332-10884495 GCF_000735185.1 Notothenia coriiceps | reverse complement strand
ACACACACACACACACACACACACACACACACACACACACACACACACACACACACACACACACACACACACACACACACACACGCTCCACTCTCACTCTATCTCTCTCTCACACACACACACACACACACACACACACACACACACACACACACACACACACACGCTCCAGATGTTCAAAGCGCTGTGAAAGAAAATGCAGTTAAGGGCTTTCCACTGCTCGGATGCGGTTCCGGAAATAGCAGAGCGTCTCTGAACAGGAACGTAAAGGCTTCCCTACAGGGCGATGTCCACCACTTGAAAAGCAGCTTCCCACTCTATGATATCATATTCCCTTTGAATAGAAGGACTAACACTAGAACATATTGTGAAAAATACACGTAAAGGCTCAAATGGCACCACTACAGCAATTATTCCAGTTTACAAAGACAGAAAGGTTCTCCTGCATTAGTTGAACATGTGTGCCAGGTCTATGACATCATCACAGGGGGAGGGGGCGTTGCACACCATTATTTTCTTTTTTAAGGCACATTGCATCACAATGATTTCTATAATGAAATCGGTTGGCCCTTAAGAATCATGCAGGGCGTATTCAATCAAATGATACTTTTTAAACAGTTAACAGAGAATGTGGTCTGCCAGATGCAGTCCCAACAAATCATGTATAGCAAGAATAGCTCCTAGGGTGTTCTCAAACAGAAACACAGAGGTGGAATAATTTAAACAAGTAAGCGTGGTGTGAACAAGCTGAAAGAAAATTGGCTCTCTTTCTGTCAGGAAATACTGTCAAATGAATAGTATACAGTACACCCATCTTTTGTATGCATAATAGCTGGAATATTAGTATAATATTGGTGAGCCTGAGTGAACTAACAAAGCCACATATTAATATTATTTAAAGTGTGATTTCCTACAGTGAAATGAAATCAAGAGTGAAGTTGCTCCCAAGGTAATGACCTATCATATACAGTATATGCTTAATGAACCCACTGGGAGCATTGGTCAGTGTGCAGAATGTGCTGTGCTGCTGGAATGACCATATTAACAGCTGAGAATCAGGCTCATCTGGATCCAATGAATCGTGTCCTCATGTGATATGTCATATAAGAACACAACCAAAGCCTATTATCGGCTAAAACGCACTCAGCTGTCTGTAAAATGAAGCAGCAGAGGAGATTCAAGAGAAACCATATGTCACCACTGCCCGGATTACAGATAAATGACGGAGAGCGGTTAAAGTACAGTACAGTTCTGTAAATCCTGTAAATATATTATAGGATTATTGCAATGATATAGTAAATTCAAAAATACTATTAAAGTCGCAATGAGTTTTACAATAAGCACCACAAACAAGTCCCTAATAACCCTAACCCTGAGAGGACACTGTAATGATACCGCAGGAGGAAAAAAAGACAACTTTAATTACTGCTAAGTGCCACAGGTACACATTATGTCTCTACAGGGGTAAGGCAGGAGCACTGAGGTTGGATTTTATCAGAGCCCTATGGGATAGCTATATTAGTAAGAAGACATTAGACACAGACACCAACAGGCCACATGGTATTGTGGTACTAGTTCTGTAACGGTAGAGGATGTTCTATCATCCTTTCCTTTTTGTCAAACTGTATCCTAACACCGTTCAACTGAAGTTGCGTATATCTGTGGCTAAACTTCATATAAATATAATGTATGACAGAATCACCCTATGTCAATTAGCTGAGTGAAAGAAGAAGAAAACCTACTTAATGGCAGGACCCACTCCCTCTGAGCAGTCAGGCAGACCATAACCTCAAAACCGAGTTACATATTGAATCAATAATTATGTTTACCATTAAACCTTTTTAAAAAGTATTGTTTTTCACGACCAATAATCAAAAAACATCCAGTTGGCAATAACTGTACACACAAGAACATAGTAAGTCATCACATTATAGAAGCTGGACCCATAAGCCTTTGGTGCAATTGCTAAAAAGAAAATACTAAAACGATACAGCCTAATAGATTCTCTAAAGATATGTCAAATATTTTCCTCCCGAAACAACAAATCAATAAAAGGATTGTAGCATACTGTACAGTAACACTGTCGTGGCAGAGTAGGATTTGGTCACCCAGATTTTGTCAGTAATGATCACTCATTCGGGAATATTATTGTAAGTAAGGTATAAACCTACATTATATATGCATTTTAGCAGCATTAAAGTGAACAGAATTCGTACAAGTGTGTAATGTGAGGTTGCCTCCGCACCTGAGTCCGAAGGAGCAGATGTGGAGGAGGAAATCAAAGTAAATCAGAGGCAGTGTGGTCCTGCCCTTGAGCATTCATATCCTGACACTATGTGATATTGATTAAAGATTGCCCCTGTCCAAAACCCCGTTACCAATACTGAACCAAAGTGTGTGAGCATAACAAAGGAGAGTTTAAATTGATTATTGTCGTGACATCTTCAATTTGCTACAAGAGTACTATACATTTCCAACATGACCTGGTGAAATGGCCACACGTCAATTTAGTTAGGTTAGTTGACTTATCTTTGCAGCTTTAATAGACACATAGTCTAATGAGAACAGACCATATCATACAACCATAGCAGTAGAGATATTCACTAATCACTACACATACTTTTTTCCATTCACCCAATTAGGCGCATGACTCCGCCCACATAGAGCAACATCAGATGTTTGACAAGGTCAGCCCGGGTTAATGTTTGGGCTGCTATAGGGTCAAAAACAAGAAAAAAAAATGACACAGAATGACTGTCAGAAACAGAAAGAAAGAGTGAGAGAGGGACACACATCCACTCCATAGGGTTATTAGACAGTGCTTTTTAGAGACTTACTTCATCTGTTTGACGATGGTGCTTTTCCCTGACTCTCCAGCCCCTGATGGATAAGAGACAAGAAGACAATGTAAACAGGAGGGGGGGGGGTGTGTGTGTGTGTGTGTGTGCTGTGTGTGTGTGTATCTTAATGTGTGTGTGTGTGTGTGTGTGTGTGTGTGTGTGTGTGTGTGTGTGTGTGTGTGTGTGTGTGTGTGACGGGGAGAATCAGCCTCCTAAAAACCTAAATGAATATGAAAAGCAGCAGCAGGGTGGAGATTGAAAGATGGAGAATTGGCTGCATCCTTTCTTCCTCAATGTGCTTCCCTTTTATTATTCCTTTCTATCCACCATCTTTCTAGTAAGTCAATCAAATAAATAATTCTACTTAAAGGCTAGTTTCCCACAGAGAATCAATGAATCAATCTCCCACCCCAAACCA
The DNA here is from genome assembly GCF_000735185.1 of Notothenia coriiceps. Taxonomy (NCBI): domain Eukaryota; kingdom Metazoa; phylum Chordata; class Actinopteri; order Perciformes; family Nototheniidae; genus Notothenia; species Notothenia coriiceps. The sequence goes on along the minus strand of NW_011369945.1, from coordinate 10,881,237 downwards.
ATGATACAACACTGCCTGTGCTTGGGCCTCCACTGCTGCATAATGCCATTTTAAAGGCCCCCAATCGGTAGGTATCATAGATTGTCCACCTTGTACCCACTGATTCCTCAGAATTACAGTTAATCCACCTCTTTAATAAGAAAAACCTACCATAGCAGGTTGCTTCAACGTGATGTAATGAGCAGACAGGGTGTGTTTAGTATGGAGAAGGAAGCTAATCAATGCCCATGTATGGGATTTTGGCGTTGTTTTAATATCTTATGAGGGATGTCATGTATTTATGTATGTCCAGAACAATCTTCAGTAATGGATGGTCATTTTTTACCAGATGCTCACCCCCCCACACTACACCTTTCATCACCCCCGAAGGGTTTCATTTCTGCCGTGGCTCTACAGGCCCTACTGTGAGCAATTAAACTCTTACCGAGCAGAAGCAGTTTGACATCTTTGGCCATGGTGACTCCGTCCTCCTTCAGGTTTTTCTCGATGGCTTTGCTCCGATCCAGAGCCGCCCTTTCCTCTGCGCTCAGAGTACATCCCATGGTTAGAGAACACAGCTTGAAAGCGTAACCGAAACCTTGATCCAGAGAAAATTAAAACAATGAAAGATTGAACGAAGCGTGTGCGCGGAAACAACGCTGTTTGCAAATCCGTTTTTTCTTTTCTTGGTTGATTTCCTCCTTTTCTGCGCGGTGTCTTCGATCCCTCTTCCTCTTGCTCTCTGGGCAGCTCCCTCTCGCTCGCTCTCAAGCCAGGGGTACAGCTCCGTTAAAGCATTTAAATCACTTTGATCCAGGGCGCGAACACAACTCGTTGTAGCCACCGCAGTTTCTCAAACGGGGTCTCGGTGGTGGGTTGTCCGTCCGCTCGTCCTCCGTCTCTCTTCGGTGTAAGTGTCGGTAAATCACGGTAACGGTTTTCTCCGCTCGTCGACAGTAGGCTCTGTGTCACTCGGCTGCGGCTCGCATCGTTTGATTCCAACACTGCTTCTCACGGCGGCGCACAGCGTACCTTCCTCCGTGTAGCTCCTCCGAGGCTGGCGGCGGGGACTCGCTCTGTAACTCTACTGCCTCCCGGTAGCTCCGGTAGGGGCTCGGTCGTCCGTTAGTTAATTCGTTCAATTGCAGGTTGCTGACGTCAGAACCGTGAAAAGAGAGAAGTGGGGAGAGAGGGAGCATCAACTCGAAGTGGCGCGGCCTGGTGGTTCAAAGTAGGCTTCCTTTAGAAGCTTTTTGTCCCAAAATTAGCTATATCAAACAGGTAGAAAGATATTAGACGCCGGTTAAATGTGGTTTAAAAATATAATTTAATCCTCAAATCACGTCATGAGATTACACAAAGTAAATGTGTAGGTTTTAGTTTAAAGTTCCTGATCTGCGCATGTATCGATTCTAGATTAATGTTATGCGGTCACAGGTGTGTACGTGACTCAGCCAATTAGAGTTTAGTAGGACATGAACAAATAGACCAAGATGTGTTACAGACATTATAATCCACGAAACTCATAGCCCACTATCTTTTTGTAGAATCAAATGGACATATTCTATACGTTCACAAAACAAAAGGTTTATTCAATCCGTCTCAAAGTGGTCAAATGTAGCTTCTATTATAAACATAATTATTCAAGTATAATGCACTCTAATCTTGAGCTTGAATTACGTGTTCTCTGGCACATTATACACAACCATGGATGATGGATGATACAGCCAATGAATGCACACTAAAAATGTCAATATATGGCCACATTGACACCCTTCACTAGAAGATCCCTGTGTATCTGCATAACATCATCCATACGCAGTGGTTCTCAACTGGTGGGTCGCGACCCAAAAGTGGGTCGCAGACCCGTTTCGAGTGGGTAGCAGGTATGAGTGAAGAAAAAAGTCAAACTTGTATTTTGAAGGCCCGATTTTCTAACGCTGTGCATGCAGTATGCGTTGGACTGGAAGTAGCCTACCGGAGACCATAAACGGTTTTGAAAACTTCTGTCGCGTAGAGATCATCTTCTCAATAGAACATCTTTGCTGATGTTTTTTCGAGTCTTCTGACCAATTAGAATCAAGATTGTTACTGGAAGTCCCCACGGAGAATAACTTTGCAGTAGAACTATTCTTTATACATCCATGGGTGCAACTTCAGATAAAGATGAACACGTAATGAAATATGACCCCCGGTCAGAACAATTGGAGCTATCTACCCTTACCCACAATTTAAAGTAATTCACACACACTATCTCCTCTTTACTCTTCTCTCTGTGTGGAGCAGCAAGTGCAGCTGCCAGAACAAAGTGAAACACAAACAATGGCATAAAATATTATTAATAGGTCGGGTAGTAATAGATTTATTTATTCTCTTCTCAGAGTGTACCAGAATGCTTATATGTTAGTATTNGTTTATATAAGTTTGTTGTTATACAGCAGAACAAGGGTATGACACACCGCGCGAGAAGAGGGTGGAGCTGTGTGTTGTAAACTACAGTAAGTATAAAAATTTTATGCAATGTATTTATTTTTATAAATTCTTGATATATAAAAATATAACACAAAGTAAAATTACTTGTTCATTTAGTGATAAAAATGTACTTCTGTTCCATTTATGATATATCAACCATAGTCATTTTAAATAATTAGATGTTATTTTAGAGCAATTTTTAACAAAATGCTACAGATTTCAATGACTATCAGTGTACAAAGGACGGACTGTATTGCACATAGTAATGGGAGAGAGCAGGCCCCGCATATCTTTCCTCGGGAGTTCGGTCTTCATCGTCGTGTTGTTCGACTGATCACGATAGACATTTGATACGGTGCTTTGTATTAAATAGTCGGCTTAGTCGCATTGCAGTCTAATCTTACGTAGTTTTCCGCCGTACTCAGTAGCGTACTTCACACAAGACACACAACAGAAACTTTCTTATGAGCATAGGTATTCCTACTGCGATGTAATATCAACTACTCTACGTGTCTCAGACGTCGACCTCGTGGTCCTCTGAGGCCACTATCACCTAGCGGCCTCACGACGATCGTAATTATAAAAGTACGAATAACATTAACATTCCTGTTACAGACACCGTGGTACCTCGTATTACGGGACAAGCTAAGATAGACATAGATTGTCAGTTTTCCTCTACAGTTAGGTTTTACCCAGCTCAACAGCTAAGAACAAGTCAAAAGTAGAAGGAGTGGGAGAGTCTGAAACTCAACGAGCGCGACGATTTCTCTGCGCGATGGTAACCCTTTGGTTTGTTAACCACATCGACGGCATAATTTCAGGCTCAACCTTTGTAGCGCAGGTCCTTCAGCTACCAGGAGGTGTCCAACGAGGTCCAGCCCCACGTATCACCTACCACAGTAGGTGTGTTGCAAGGAACGCAAAGTGATCGGCTCTCCTGCCGCAGTTTTGGCTGCCAACATCGGTAGGGGACGTACTGTTCCCTTTGGGACACCCACGGACACAATCGCGGTTGCCGGCCTTCCTACCACTACTTCCATCACTCCACCGCTTAGGCTGAGTGCGTCCCCTGTGACACCATCGGCAAGGTCCGCAGGCACTGCCAGAGGTCCACGGGACAGCCCTGCGCGCCACGTTCCACCTTGCCCCTGAGTCACCGCTTCCAGAGTGCAACCGTCCTTGAACAACTTCCCCCCTCTCCAGGTGCCCAGGACGCCCCCTTGGCAGCACGAAGGCTCACTGATGGTATGCTACCGTGGTGCGGTGACCGAGCGGCAATACCGTCCGCAAGTTACTGGGGTTCCCGAAGCAAAAGGGGGGGGGGCGTCCTCCCATAGCACCTGGGAGGCGGACGGTCACATCTCCGTGACAATCGGCGCACACCGTACGGAATCCGCATCGACGCCCGAGGTGCACTGTAGAGCTATCCACCGGGAGGTACGTACCACACGGGCTTACCCCCGTTCATAACTTACAGCTGCTCGATAGAGGGTTTCATCGGTTGGAAAGTAGGCAACAACAAGAGACGCATGTTCCCTTGCCGGTCACGACGCCCCCCGGGCCTGACGCGACTCCTGTGCCCGCATGGCCCAGTGGACCCGGGTGCGTCGGCGGCAACCGACTGGGCAGCGTAACTACCCTGTTCCCGACCAAACCGCACAGTCGGCACAAGTCCCGTGCGACAGGAACGCCCGGGGGACGTTTGCCAGCAGGCCTGCCCTTCAAGTGCCCGTTCTCTGGCTCCAACTCGTTGCTGAGCATCCTCTCCATGTACGGGCCCTGACTCGACGGATGCATATGGTCCCTTGCCGTCGTCCTACTGTCCTACATTGTGCGGGGGGTGACGTCCAGCAGCCTACTCCGGATCGCTTCTTGCGAGGGAGCTACCGGATATCCCCTCGCCAACCGCCGGCCTGTCCGACTCCGACTACCCAGCGTCCAGCCAGGGCGCTCTTTGGCGTCCGGTCCTTGAGGAGGTCTCTGGTTTCCAGACTGACGTGCGGTCACAGGAGCTGCCGCCTATAAGCTCGAGGCAGCCGGCTCCGGGGGGCCCACGACCACGGTAGGGAGTCGGGTTGACCGTTACAGGTAGCTCTACCACTAAATTTTACGAGCCCCACCAGAGAGTCGGACCGGCAGCAGGTAAGCGACAACTGTGTCGACTAACGCAGAGATTTCAAGACTCCTCTCACAAGACGGACCACCCCCCCACTCCTTTAGTACGAGTCCCAATAAAAAAGGGTCTTATTACAGATATACTCTCTTCACCCAAGGAGTCAACTTCATGAAGCAACCACTCGGCCAAATGGTCCAACACCATCGGAAGGCCCAAGGCCCAGAACCGACCAACGTCTACAGGGTGGCTACTTCCCGGTAAACCCCACAGTCCTTCTCACTACTGGCCTAGGACTCCAAAAGAAAAACCGGGACTAATTTTTGCCCTACACACGGTGA
>NW_011369945.1:10864545-10876302 GCF_000735185.1 Notothenia coriiceps | reverse complement strand
TGCTAGGCGTCCAAGAGACCAGGAGCAGCCAAGGATTAGAAGAAATAACGGCCATCGGAGAGAAATTGAGCTGTGGTGTGAGGAGAACCAGTGGAGAACTGGGCAGCTATCTTGGTGAGTGACCGGCGTTAGCTACAGAATGTTAGCTAACGTCACATCACAACATTGTGAAGTTAGCTATCATATATCAGGCTATAACTAACGTAGCATTGATAATATAGTAACGTTACTGGCAGGACTGTTGATACTGATCCATAACAGAAACTAATGCGCAAGTATCAGCCGTATCTCACGTTACCTAATGCAACTCCATACTACGGTGCTGTGTACCGGAGGAGAGACGCGAGATACGGCTGATACTTGACGATCTGGCGGAGAAAGGTTGTGGAGCCTCCGTTGATATGCCGTTGTAAATGGCTTGATGGAAAGCAGGTGTGTAGTCGGGGAGGGTGCACAGCTGATTGCAGCAGGTGAGTGGAGGTTGAGCCGGGAGCCAGGAGTGACAGCCACCACGCACACACAAACAACACAGACAGGGGGAAACAAACAAACACAAAGGAGACGGCTGGAGCAGTACAGCCACCACAGCGTTACCTAATGCAACTCCACACTATGTCTTACGGTGCCGTGTACCGGAGGGGAGAGAGAGAGAGAGCAGCAAAGGGGGGGAGAGAGAAGTAATACGGTTTCCTGATAAAGCTGTGGAGAGTATGTGCTGCAGGGAGGTGGATGCACAACGCACCCAGGAACGAACGTTAGCTCCGGTCCTTTTTACTGTGGACTCGATGTCCTGACAGGCTGGTATTTGTGCAACCTGCACAAACACAATACTGCACCATGATTACAAATGGTGAAATACAATGTAAAACTACCGAAAAATACCAGCTCCTTAAAACACAACCGCTCTACTCAACGCAACTCTACTATACCCGCGGTCAGAGAGCGGAGATGTGTCCCCTGCGTGATGTAATATGACGCGTTTGACGTATGACCTTAAAAAAAAGCCGTTTTTAAGAGCAGAGCTCAAAATTGCTCCTTTCCCTCTGAATTCCTGCCCTTATGTCTCGTAAAACATATCAAATCCTGCATTCACTTTTTTAATTGTAATTTTCAAGCAAGTTTAAGCATAAATGTAGAATAAATAAAAACCTGCAAGATGCTCTTTAAGTCATCACTGTTATATGCTTTTTTAAACAAATTCCACTAAACAAATAACACAATCCATGTGACTTGCCAGGTTTTGATCCTTCTGACAGCTCGGCAGAGCTGGATACTTTGAGTCAGACTTTAATCAAATGACATTAGGCTTGACTCAACTTTTCTCATTGTGCGCCTGCAACATAGAATAACAAGCAGAAATATTTAGAGCTTTTATCCTTACAGCCATTTAAATCTTTATTTATTTTGTAGTTATATTGATGTTTGAAATTGGCTTTTGCATTACTACCCCAATGTATTTCTGAGTCAAATAAAGGTTGAATGAATGAACCCTTATTACCACATGATTTTAAACATCTCTCTTTTGCTTGACTGCTGCTATTCGGTTAATCTCCAGAGGACACCATTCCTTATTATCAGTAAGACAATACTTTACGAAACCTCATTCCATTACTTGGAATACTTCCCGCAAAACGCATGTTAACCAGCTCCATAGCTGCAGTCCATGTGAATATGGTCCTGCCTTAAAGAAACATACACTGAGGCTCATTATTGACACTTATTTGACCCCTGTATGGATCCCTGCCTGGTGTTCTCTAGGACTAAAATGTCCATCCAGCAATGGAGTACACTCATCTTAGTATTATCTTCACTTCCCCACTTCAAACCTTGTTGAAGTGGTGAAGGAAAAGCATGAATAATAGATTTTTCTACCCAAAGGGGAAAAGGGGAAAATAAGTCAGAGGGGGGATAGGCTGAAGGAGGGGAAGTATGAAGTACCTGACTTTATACATTTCATCCCAATACTTTCAGTTTAAAACCTTAACATTAAAACCAAATACAACAGTGCGTGTGATGTTACAAAGGATCGAATGGGTGGCACTTACTTAAATTAAGAATGTTCGCAGAAGGGTTGGAGGTAATTCAGAAATAATAGAGTCTTCCTGGAGCCCACCTTTAAAATGGTTAGATTGGATATTCAATAGTCTATTCATCACATTTTATGTAGGCACTTAAGCACTTATACATAATATATTTATAATTCATATTCAGCCGGTCGTAGTGGAATGTGTGAAGCTGTTAAGTGCTGCAAGATGCCATCTCTCTCCTCTCAAATGTTTCGCACCATTTATTTCTATTTTCATTAAAAGAAACTTGGGCATTTGCCTTTCAAATCTGGCACTGAATTATATTGATCGCCTATTCTACAATAAAAAATGTATTATTCTACCTTTTAAGTTTCTTACAATGCGAAGTAGCTTTAGAATTTCCAAAAAGTTTTATCTGACAATAGAAACAAAGTGCGGCTCTGTGAGGATCCACTCAACGTAATGCTTACCTAGTAGGGCTAAGTCTGTAGGGAATGTCCTACATTTGAAAAAGTATTGAACAAATTGAAATGTAGACCTTATGGTGGCACTAAGTAAGATGATAAGTTATTTCGACCATAACAATGTTAACATCTTTGTCTGAATCACATTTAATACAATTCATCCAATGGTTAGTGACAATGCCATCAATAGGGTCATGATATGGCCAAAATATCCCGTCATTTACTGCAAAATGGATGCATCATTGTTCCCTAGTAAAAAATCTGCAGGCATATTTGCAGTTTGCAAGACCCAGTAATCATTGTGCTGAGCAGACAGGATGATGCTTGCCTTGTTCCGAGAGTTTCACAAGGCCTACTGAAGGTGACACCGAGGCCAATGCAGCGCATAATCTGAAGTCAGCAATAAGGCAGGTGGCAGAAGGGAAGTGTCTTCGGTTTATCCTCCCTGTCCAATTCTTCTCTTCCTGCCTCCCTGTTCCTTCTGTGCTTTCACAACTTGCTATTCTCTCTGTCTCCTTGTCGCCTGATGACTTGTTCTCCCTTCCTCTGCATCTCTGTATCAGGCTGTCTTTCTTACCCCCGATCCCTCTCTCTCTCTCTCTCTCTTTTTCTCACCCTCCCTCCCTCCAAGAGTAGGCATTTGATGTTGCCAGCCCTAGCACAGAGGTAGACAGTGATGCTGTATAGCTTTTCTCTGCCTATTAATGTCTTAACTCCTGCTCTGCCTTCTGCAGGAGGTCTACTGAGACATCATCTCCCACACCGCATGCTCTAATGACAAGACTGGACATCCTAATCAAGTCTACTGTGTTTGTGTGTGTGTGTGTGTGTGTGTGTGTGTGTGTGTGTGTGTGTGTGTGTGTGTGTGTGTGTGTGTGTGTGTGTGTGTGTGTGTGTGTGTGTGTGTGTGTGTGTGTGTGTGTGTGTGTGTGTGTGTGTGTGTGTGTGTGTGGTACAGGTACATTCAAATGAGGTGAGAAGCAGGTTTCAAATTCATATAAGCTGAAATGAATGTGGTGACAGGCAGCAGCAGCAGCAGCAGCAGCAGCAGCAGCAGCACCTTGTCCTTCTGACAGGAAAACACTCTGGCCTGATGCAATCTGATGAAAATATTATTTTTTGGGGGCATAACATAGATAAATATTACATGAAATATATTGATTTTAAAATAAAAACATTGGAATTGGACATATAATAACATTACACAGTAACAATTAGCAGGTTCAATATTCTACAAAAAGGTATCACAACATTATCATAAGCTCTGCCTTGATATTTCCCCGCAAATGTAATATCATCAAGGCATCTTTCTGTCCTAAATTCTGAAACAATTCTGCTCCAGGAAATGGGGAGAAACTAATGTATCTGTGGCAATAAGATAAACTTGTAAATTAAGATAAATATCCATTGTGATGGGTGCCAAAATTGCTTTTCCAGTGTCAAACAAAAATAATGATATCACGAGAGCACAATCTTCACAGTTAGAGTTGAGGGTTTACTCAGACTGCTTTAAAATGGATGCCCTGCCACACTGTCACACGCTGACGTTTACCTGTGCGGTGGCTTCACAAACAGGACTCATTATTTCAGCTATAGTTTTAGTTGAGCAAAGAAGCATGAACCAGAAGAGAGAGCATTTTTACAGATCCTATTGTAGTATTGGGCAGAGACAGAATGTATTCACGATAATGTTTTTAACTCCTAAATGCACAGTATTTGAAACACTCAACCATGTCTAATCTAACTCTAAACCTAACTATTTACAACTTCGACATCTGAATCTCAACGATTTACCTACACAAAACTGTCAACATAATAACCCTACCCCACTATGGCATCTTTGTTATTTTACCAAGAACACAATCTTACCTATTGACTAAGGGATTATTGCCTGACCTCAGCTTCATTCCACAATAATACATAACAAATCATGAATCGGTAATTTTGATCATTATGGCTCCTTAAAAGGTTGTTTTCTAATACAAATATAGTTGCAAAATTCAAAGTAGATATGCTTTCTTTGCTCTAATCTCTCTATGAATCCGTCTTATGTCCCTTGTTATTCTCTCAACTTCTCTCTAATGTCTGTTCATCTTCCTCTCTTTCCTGGAGTGATTGCTTAATTACCAATCCTCACCCTCAGGCTGTGAGGTGAGCAAATGAAGCAGGATTTATTGGCCGTGTAAAAAGACACGCTTTTAATTTCTCATTCCTCGCCCTCTTTGTCTGTCAGAGTTCACTGTGCTCATTAGTGAATTGTGACACTTCTAATTTAAGGTGTTTCTGGCTTTGTAACGATTCAGTGAGCTTAGTACTTAACAACAGAGGAGGGAACAACTACTGAATAAATGTATGAGGGAATCAATAAATCATAAACTTTGCTTCATATCAAAATTGATATTAACAAATAATGCAATATCATGCGAGCTGGTTTGTATTAAAACATATTTTCAGCTGGTTTCAGCAGTACTAAATAATGGAACGTTAATCAAGCCCAACCTTTCTATGCATATTTTCCAGCTGCATGTTCTTCCTCTGCTCCACTCCTTATGTCTGAAGTCCTTCTTTCTCTTCCCCTTAATCCTCTCTTCCCCTAAGTGCTAGCTCCCAGCCTGGAGCCTCAGGGATCCACACAACTTGATTGTGTTTTGATGTTCTTGTGAAACCTACAAGTGCACTCAGCACTCAAGACCCATAACATACATTCTCAAGACCGTTCACCCAGAGGAAAAGAGACGGTGGGGAAGGGATGAGTATTTACCATTATCCCTGTCAGTGCAGTGTACACACTCGCAGATTCATATATATACTCAATATCCTGTATTGCCATACATGTGAGGGAAACATAAAACATGTTGTATGAACCGTAAATCCTCAATACTTCACTTCATATCATGACCACTGACATGGAATGACTAAACGATATGCCCATTGTAATTCATGTCGTGTTAACCATTTATTTTACTGTGTTTGGTAGCTTGAATTGAAACGTAATAAAACTTCAAAAAATGAAGTGTTTTCAATTACTGGCTAATTATCGTTTTAGTCAGATGAATGCTGGGAGATGTCACCAGACTTTATGTGATAGCAAGAATTACATTTGTGCAGGCGCGAAACAAGGGTTAGGGAGGTGTCAATCAAGCACAGTTGGTAGGAGCCCACAGCCCTGAGAGGAAGTCCAATTCGGCAACATAAGTGGAAACACTTGTGTGGGTTGGTTAGTCTATGTAGGGCTTTTAAAATGATTGACAGCCACACCAAATGCTAACTAAGCATTGCCACTGACTTAAACATTAAACCCAATTAAATAACACAATGTAAAGATTAGTAAATATTAACATGAAATAGTTGTTAAACTCCACTGATGAGCAAATCTTATGTTACCTCAAGTGTTAAAACAGTGATTTTTTTATTTCTACTGGTGTTTTTGTAGATTTGACCATCATTTCTACCATTTTTAATATGTATTTATTTAATTAATATTCACCAAAAGAAAAGCCGTATTAAAGCAGACATCATGCCAAAAAACTTGAACAATAGCTCCCAGTAATCAATGTCAGTGTGACAGTGAGCCAGCATAAACACTATTAGGACCTTTTTAGAAACCATTGAATGAACTCAAGTGTTTAAATGAACACTGCTCTAAATGCTTAAACCTAACTGATCGTTTATTTAAGTAAAGTAATATTACTAAAATACTAACACATTTACAAACTAACACTCATTTGAAGGATAGATTGACTTTTTTTAAAGGTCTCCTATTATACTGTTTTTCATCAATATACTGTATTATTGGTCTCGGATATATACAAAACATGTCTCTGAAGTGTTTGGCTCGAAATACCAAACAGATCATGCATTGTAGCATCCCATAAACCCCTCTGTTTCAGCCCTGTTTCAAAAGTGCTGATTCTCTGTCTGTTACTTTAGATGAAAATAAGGAGCCACTCCCCACGCCCCTCTGAGAGATATTTGGTTAAAAAACACACAATAGGCGCGTTCACACCGGAGTACTTTTACCCGCACTTTTCCCGTTTAGTCCCGTTAGTGCCTGGAATTTTGCGTTCACACNTCGTACTTTTTACAGTACTACGGCTTCCACAGATGACATTTTTTTTAATGGATATTTTGTCAAAGCACTTCAGATATTCATTGCTATCGGGATGTTAAGAGCATTCCATGGAATATAACAAAAAGTGTATCTCGAGCCGGTTTCTCAAACTTACCTATACCCACCTTTAAGTAACATTTTTAGGTAGGCTACTTGTACTGGAATATTTACTTTTTTGCTACTTTGTACTTTTACAATTCTTTTGTAAATAGCTTACTTTTACCCAACTAACCTTTAGTTACTTGGCAGATTTGGATTAAAGATGTGAAATATAAACAACATAATACTTTAGTTACACCTAGAGTAAATCACAAGCTACCCTGCAGCATGCAGATAAATTCAAACTAGCTGCACCTTTTGATAAACACTTTGATGCATACATAATTATAATCAAAACATATGATATATTGTTCTGAAATCTGCACAATGAGTACTTATTCTTTTGGTAAGTATATTTTGATGCTAATACTTGCACTTTTACTTGACACATTTTGAAAGCTGGTTTTTAACTTTTAACGGAGTATTCCTACACTCTGGTAGTTTGACTTTTACTAGCAAGATCTAAGTACTTCTTCCTCCTTTGCAATAAGTCTCTATGTTTAGGTTTTATCCCTGTTTGTAATAATCAGCCTCTCCAGGGCATGTTGCAATGTTGCGTCTTAACTGTTCCTGTTTTGTCTTCTCCTCTGCAGTCCCTCGGGGAGCTATGCATCGTCTGCAGAGCTGAGTCGGTGCAGCAGTCGGCTGAGCGAGGAGGACTATGGCGTTGAGTACAGAGAGAGGGACCCTTACGACGAGAACGACTCTTACCACTCCTGCCACTCCTCGGTCAGCTACAGTAAAGGCTCTCCAGACTGGGACCCCGACGAGACGCAGGGGGCGTACAGCGATGAAGGCGGCTACAGCAAAGACGGAGGAGAGGAGGCGGCTCTGTACGAGGAGGAGGACGACGGAGGACTGTATGAGGGAGAAGAGGAGGGGCTCTACGAGGATGAGGAGGTGATCTACAATGATGAGGATATGTACATCTTGGATGGGACCCTCAGTGAGGACATGGAGGCTCCCTTTACCCCCACCCCAACTTCAACAGCGCCCCAAACTCTGGATGTACCCAGCTCCAGGCCTCCTCTGGAGAAACAGCCGTCCTTACACCAACAGCAGCCCCCTACTCAACCCCCCAACCAGACATCCAACCAGTCTCATCCTCCTGGCATGGCCCCGTCAGCACAGCCCCCCTCTGTCCAACCAACACAACCGCCTAAACAGCCCCCCTCTGGCCAACCAACACAACCGCCTAAACAGCCCCCCTCTGGCCAACCAACACAACCGCCTAGACAGGCCCCAACACAGCCACAGCCGGCCCCCTCTGCCCCCTCAGCCACTTCCTTCTTCTCCATGGCCAATCCCCTCACAGCTGCAGTCACAGGCCTGGCCTCCACTTTCCTTTCTTCTGTTCCCACCGCTCAGCCTGCCCAGACCCACCCTCCAGCCCCGGCAGTGTCTCAGCAACACCAGGCGGCCAGCGTCGTGCCTACATCCCACCCGGCCACCGGGACTAACTCACAGCCCCCCACGTCTACCACGGGCCCTTCCTCCCAACAGACCCCGTTCTCTGGGCAGCCTCAATCTCATCTCAACGGTCCTGCCGCCACACAGTCAGCCGCCCCTGAGGACCAGGACCTCCAGCTTGAGGAAGAGCCATGGCCAGAGGAGGAGATGATGTTTGACAAAGAGGCCAGGACGCCCCCTGCTAAGCCAGAGGAGACCCTCCCTAAAGAGGAGATAGAGGAGGAGTTTGAAGAGAGCAGGCCAGCAACGCCAGAAGAGGAAGAAGAGATGCTCCCGGAGAGGTAGGAGGGAAGTTGGAGAGGGATCAATGAACTAAGCACATCAAAACAGACTTGAAGAAAAACAACACATTTATTATGAATCTGTCGAAATGTATCGGCTGAGGTCATTTGCTAAAAATAAAAACTGTTTTTATGTTTCAGTCCTCCAGTGATAGAGGAGCCCAAAGAGCTGGTGGATCCAGCCGTCAGAGCCAAACAGAACTGGCTAAGGATTTATAACAAAGTCTTAGAGCAGGTCCGGGAGGTAAGGTCACGGTTTGAACCCCCCCACCCCCCCTCACTTCAAATACCAGTCGTTCACAACAAGCCGTCCCAAAGCTGCAGGCCTGATAGAGCTCCACCCTGTAATCTAAAAGATATTCCCATGTTCAAAAGACTCTAAAGCCCCGGCCACACGAGGACGATAACGGTCGTATCTGCTACAGTTCTCTATCAGATAGAGTCTAGACGGTTCGGCCACACGAGGCCGACACGGGAATGCAGATAACGATAACGATAACGGGTCCCTAGGTGGGTAGATCTGCAAACGAAACGCTCTGGGGGGGCAAACGGCTCCGTGTTTACGCCTATACGATCATGTCCTGATAACGCGCAATAGCCCCGCCTCTCCCCACCTCTCCTGCTCAGAGATCAGCTGCTGGGCTCTCAGAAGAGGGGGAGGAAAAGAGAGGCTCCGTTTTTTATTATTATATATAGATTTAAACTTTAACGGACATGTTGACCGGCGAAAACAAATCTAACTAAAACTCTGCTGCACGGTCCCCTCGTCCCTTGAAAGAGGCGGAGAGGTGGGTGTTTTTCATCTGCTGGTGGCAAACCAGAGAGATTTACAGCAGGAGCAAACGCTTGCCTTGGGGAGGGAGAAAAAGAGCCACAGCGGAGAATAAACAGAAGGGCAACCATGTGTGGGAAGTCTTCTTCACTGCTTTTGTGGTAGGAGTACAGTGCCACTTACAGGCCTGGCATATGTACTACAGCGTCTCCAGTGCTTTCGAGCGGTCTCGTGTGAAGGGACTCATTTCCGATGCCTGTTGCTTGGGGACGGAATACTTTTTTGATAACTATTTCGGTCCGTTTACGTTATCGTCCTCGTGTGGCCGGGGCTTAAGTACGGCAAAGTACTTGGTGTGAAAGCGGCTATAGTCAAACACCTTCCCCATCCCTGTAGCTCGAGAAAATAATAACAATGCCAACCATGGAGGAAAATATGTCGATAAGTCATTTCATCAGTTCACAATGTGTTAAATGCTCCTTCTGTGTGTTTAACAGGAGCGGAGAGTGGAGAAGAAAGCCAACCAGACNAATGGCGGCTTCACAACCCCCCCCCCACAAAAAATGGGGGTAAAAGTTCTCGGAACTAAGTTCTCTTTTTGGTGTGAACGCAAAATTCCAGGCACTAACGGGACTAAACGGGAAAAGTGCGGGTAAAAGCGTTAGTGCCTGGAATTTTGCGTTCACACCAAAAAGAGAACTTAGTTCCGAGAACTTTTACCCCCATTTTTTGTGGGGGGGGGGTTGTGAAGCCGCCATTGTATTTGCTGCCATTGTATTTGCTGCCATTGTATTGGCTGGCATTAGCATTATTAGCATTAGCATTAGCCCCGCGCACCAACGGAGAGAGAATAACTTATGGCAACAAAAAAACAAACATGGGAGCGGTGGAGTGATGAGGAGGTGTCGGCGTTCTGGCGAATTTACTCGGAAGGCTTCAGTAGAAGCTGCTGGGAGTCCCAGCAGCTTCTACCGCTTTCACTCCAAAGTACTTGGAGTGAAAGCGGCTATTGGTGCTCTAGGAGGTTATTAAGGTGATAAGGTGGGCGGGGGTTACCTTGGTTGGTGATTGGCTAATGGTTACAAGCCAAAAAATCGTTATGACATCAAGTGAGCTAATCTTTTTTCCTGAAACTTTCAGAATCTCTTTACAGAGGGGACATACGTTTATAAATAAAAGACATGATAAAGTGGATTTTGCATAATAGGTGACCTTTAAGGACCATCTCAGGGTTAATTACTCACATGCCGCAGCATAGGTGCAGTTTGCTGAACGGTTATATTGTTCTCTGTAAAAATGTATTCTAAAGTTCAGCTGAATATGATAGGCTTCAGCAGAAGTAGTTAGAGAAATTGATCCAGTATCTTCCATAGCCGTCCTCTTTAGTGCATAGAGTCTATGCTTAGAAGACAGAAAGGAGGTGTTTGTGTTTTCATATTTCTCTTTCCTGGAGGTAGATCGCATCGATGTGACAGGCGGCTGTTGGCCAGAATATCAAAGCTGGACTGATTGAGGTACTCCCTGAAATCAATGAGTAGGCCTACTATATTTGAAAAATAAGGCTTCGGAAATTCAATATACTGCAGGGATATTTAATAAATCTTGTAATGGAGCGACTTTTAATGATTTTCTGGGAATTTTATTTAGCTATTTACATTGTGTATTTCTGCTATGTAAATCAACATACAAACACAACATGGCTGATTGAGGCATGTTAGGTTAACTTGTTTCCTTGTTAACAAGCAACAGGAGAGTCTAACTGTTTGGGTTAATAAGGAGAATCATGACAGAACATTAACTGATCTACCAACCGTGAAACAGAAACAAATGTTTTATTTTCTAATGTCTCAGAGGGTATTTTTCTTCAAAATGTTGTGTGGTGTGTTAGACACATCACACACACGTATGCACCTTTGCTTATTAGGTTCAACGTATTGCTTTGAAACCAACCTAATTCCGTTTAGGTTTTTTGTTTGACATAATACATTTAATTAAAGTCAACGTTTCTGCTTTATCAGTGTATGGCAATTGAGTGACATTGCTTTTGTTTAACTCTTAAAGGTGGGGTAGGTAAGTTGGAGAAACCGGCTCGAGATACACTTTTTGTTATATTCCATGGAATGCTCTTAACATCCCGATAGCAATGAATATCTGAAGTGCT
The DNA here is from genome assembly GCF_000735185.1 of Notothenia coriiceps. Classification (NCBI taxonomy): domain Eukaryota; kingdom Metazoa; phylum Chordata; class Actinopteri; order Perciformes; family Nototheniidae; genus Notothenia; species Notothenia coriiceps. The sequence goes on along the minus strand of NW_011369945.1, from coordinate 10,864,917 downwards.
TTGACAAAAAATCCATGAAAAAATGTCATCTGTGGAAGCCGTAGTACTGTAAAAAGCACGACCAATCATTTTAGCCGGCCCGGCTAAAATAACTGGATGGCCTACCTGCCTGTCAGCCTTCCATCTGTGCACAAACTTATCTCGTGCCCTCATTGGTCATGTGCGCGCTCTGTAAGGAAGTGGCAGATTTTTTCTGGCTGTGTATTTTCAAATTCTAGCGCACTCGAGCTGGTTTCTCCAAAATTACCTACCCCACCTTTAAGGCTTAAGTACGTATTTTTTCAATTAGATGACAGCATAAAGTCAGAATATAGTCTACAACACCTAAACTTTGTGTATTTGTAATGTTGGGTTTTTAAACTTAAGCTTCTT
>NW_011369945.1:10849514-10864500 GCF_000735185.1 Notothenia coriiceps | reverse complement strand
CTTTTACAACAATACCTAAAAACAGGTTCGTGAAGTCCTATAAGTAACGATAGCCCTCATTCTACGTAAGGTACCTTATATTGTTTTTTACATAGAGCTCGCAAAGAGTTTGACATGGATATGGTGGAAATTCATTGTAAAACATCCATCCCGATGAACATGACCTTATAAATGAAAAAAACGATGAAACATGAAAATGTTAAGAAAACAATTTATCGAATGAAAAGGGGTTGATGGAAATCAAATGAACCGTCTAAACCTAATTTCTACACTTTATATTTTGTTGTATTATGAAATCAATGTGGATCTCATTTAGTGTTCCGATGGGACGTCGTACGTCTATTTAAAGTTTGATCGACGCGTGGAAACTATTTGTGAACTACGTATGTATTAATATTAGTTTTGTATACTATATAAAACAAGACTTTTAGACGTGTTACCTACCAATAGAATAAGAACAAACATTTATATAAAACTACGATTATGAACGTGAAAATGAACTGTGTAAAACTTTCGACCAAAAATTGAAAATTGCCACTCATAAGGATGTGAGACCATCAAACTGAAAATGATCGTTCTAGATTAGATGAAGAAGGAGGAAACGTATTCAGAGGATACAAAATCAAAAATAAGGACAAACATTAATTAGTCGGAGAGGTCCCGTACAACGTTAACACAGCAGAATTGACAAGGACAAACCAGAAGAGGAGACGTCAGGAAAAAAAAGGCACAAACGAGCGATCGTGAGACACACACACAGACTGGTGCTAAATTGTAGACCGTGCTCTCGTATCTTGCAGACCCTACGTCTGTCGCAATGAGAGGCACACCACTACCCCGATGTACTCCGATGAAAAATTCCTTTCTGTCAGCTTTGGGACTGCTCCTCCTGAATACCGCAAACTCATGTCTCCACTAAAGGAGGCAGACTACGACCACGATGAAATCGATTTACAAATCTGGCCGTAGTACTGTAAAAAGCACGACCAATCATTTTAGCCGGCCCGGCTAAAATAACTGGATGGCCTACCTGCCTGTCAGCCTTCCATCTGTGCACAAACTTATCTCGTGCCCTCATTGGTCATGTGCGCGTTCGTGTGTGTTGGAGGAGGGGCTCTGTAAGGAAGTAGCAGATTTCTTCCGGCGGTGTATTTTCAAATTCTAGCTGGTTTCTCCAAAATTACCTACCCCACCTTTAAGTACAGTACTTGAGCAAATGTACTTAGTTACATAACATCACTGTATACATAAACACATAAAAGCACACTCACTGGCCTGTACACTTTGTACTCTACTAGACAGCCTTACAAAAAAAACTTTTCTACATGTCTTGTTATGGCCATGAATAATGCCGATGGTTAATCAATGAAAAGTACTGGGGATACAAGAGTAACAGACAAGCAGCGAGAATTAGAGCAGAACTCAAAGAGAGGCCTGCAGAAAGCTGACAAAGGAATAAGAACAGGCATCCAGACATACAACAAACAGGGGGAAAGTATTTATACTCCTTGATAAATAGGGCTATTAAAACAGCATAGAGGCAAGATAGGAAGTAGGATGAATTGGGAGGGGGGCGGGGAGATAGTGAAGACAGGAAGGGAGTGACGAGCATCGAGAGAAATAGAGGGAGAGAGCGCAGGGAGTGAGTGTAGAGAGCCGAGAGGAAAGAGATGAAGAAGAATGGGCGGGGGTGTGTGGAGGCTGCCCTGTCCAATACACTCACACAAGCGTCTAATCTTATGTGCAGTATTGACCATTAGATTGCCAGTTGAATAATTCATGAAGCAAGAGGTGAAGGGGCACATACTTTCATGCCAAGTCTTTGAGAAGCATGTCAATATGAGCTGAGAAATGACACAGTATTGCAGACAACTCTGAAGTAGCGCTTTGTCTCTATAACCCAATGAAGGACTGACACACACACAGCGCACGGCAGAATGTCATTGACTATGATCATTCACTCCAAGGCCTTTCTCGTGGAGGGTATTTTGACTCGTCACATTGGGAAAAGCACAGGTGTAAATAATCAAATAAATGATGGTTGATTTAGTTTCAGGGTCCTGATACTGTGACATGGTTTACTGGGAGACTTCAATACAACGGAGCCATTGTTTATCATAAGTAACACGGTTTTCCGTCCAACACTACCTCATAAGTGTGCTGTGAAAAAGGCGTATTACCTCACCACAAAGTTAAAGTAATAACTGTATTGTTAAGTTAATTCAACGAGCAGAAAATGAATACATTTATAAATGAATGAACGACAACAAGGACCATCTTGGAAATAAGTCCTTCTACCCTCTTGTTTTCTTTTAAATGTTCATTTAGATCAATGTTACAACGTTTTAAGTTTCCTCTTAAGATTATCAAATCAAATGAAAAGGAGGTAAATACAGCAAATTGGTAAATGCTAAAAAAAAAAGCCAAACAGAAGCACAAGAAGAAAAGGGTCATAAAGTGCAGCAAATTAAATCGATAATGTTCATTATATAAAATCTGTCTAAAATAAGATTGAATTAGCCTCTATAAGCAAGTGAGTTTAAAATTCTTACAGGTTGTATTATGATATTTAGTTTATTAAAGTAAATTCTGTTATTACTTTTTTTCTATCCCTTTAAGCTATTTCATAAGCAAAAACGCTTCTCACCACGTTTGTTTTAAATCATTTTAAACTGAATAAGAAATGGATGGATGAATCAAACAAGCAATCTGAAGTCACCTTGTCTCTTAATAGTTTACAACAAATTATTTATCAATGAATTAATCAAAAAATGAAGATAATCATTCGTTCCACATGAATTGACAGTGCAGCTGGCACACACCTGACAGTCCTCTGGTGCGGGTACTCGAGCTCCTGGCCGTTACCAGAGCGCGGGTACGAGAGGCTTCTGGTGCTGCTGTGCTGTTGGTTGATGGGATACTGGTGGACGGAGGCGTTGGGCTGCGATGTGCTGTAGTAGGGGGGGGGGATGCTGTTACTGGTCTCACTGCGATAGTCGCTGTCCCTGTCATCCACAGCGCTGTCTGGGTCTTCATCTGCACAGACGCACATCAAAAGAAAAAGCTGCATCAGTCCTTGTGATGGTGTCATCATAGATTTCAGAAATAGGAGAAGATAAAAGCAAGAGCATGAGAAGAAAAAAAATTAAAAGGGATGATCCCGATTGAAACAATTCTCTGTACTATGGCTATTACAGATAATATAGAGATGAGATGTGAGCATACTGAACCCCTTTTAGACCCTATAGGTCATTCAGAGTGCAGCCATACATAAAGCACATGATGAATATCATTATCGGCTTTCTTCTCAGTCTCATCATCATAACTGCACATAAATCCACTCCTGCTCACCATCAGGACATGCTGTATTACTGTGGTGTCCACAGATCAGAGATGAACATCCCAGAGGGAAGTGATGAGAGACTTTAGCAGAGCTGAATCAGTCAAGAGCGAAACCAGCATCTATTAATCATTCATCATTATCCATCACCGTCTCACGCTCTGATGAAGGTGGCTCCAGCGACGCTTACACCTTCATGGTCATCTGTTTGACACTAATTAAAGTCATCGAACTTTGTTTCTCACTTCAACCGTGTCCCCACGTTTCTCTCTCTTTCCCTCTCACTCACTTCATCAGCTCACCAGCTATCATTAAGCTCTTTCCCTTTTCCTCTGTGTGGAAAGAGAGGAGATGAGTCTCTGCACTTGTGTGGGTGAGTTTGACAGACGCTTATATAAAAGCAATCGCTAATCACAGAAAAAGGACAGAAAGGAAGAGAGGTGGGGAGAGTTGTTTCTTAATGTATGTATACATTTCCAAGTACTCTATGTTTCCTATAAGCATTATGCACGGTTCAATGTTCATTATTGTGGCTCTGCACGGCAGAACATTAAATAGAAATATTAAACACTGCCTCGTGTTAAAGGGTATTTTAAGATAAATTACCCTGAGTAATCCACACACCGTTCATCAGAAATACTTTATACAAAATATATAGATATGAAAGATGGATATTAATAGGAGATATGTCATTTTCTAGAGCAACAAGGAAATCATTCTTGAAAAGAGATTTTGCCGTTTCATTTTCGAAGTGGCATTTTTTTAAGAGCACCACAAACTAAATGTAACTTAGTTGTATTGTTTGAGGGGATGGTGGCAGATATCACAGAGCGGGATAAACAAAAACTATCTGCATGACTAGATACCACAAAAAGGTAAGAGAGAAAAACAATGTTTGTTTTTGGGCATTTGCATAAACTCGCTCTTCTTCTGACATTCTTCTAATCTACACCCAAAAAACCAAATTGAAGCTTTAAGTGTTACACTCCCTGTTTCAAAGCTTTTGTGATGGTTAGAGAACCAAATGTATACAACATGTGATTCTCCAGATACATATGGACTCCAGTGTATGCACAGTATTTGTATATTGTATGTACACTTACTTTGTTGCTCTCCCCACAGGCTCCAGTTACCTGCAATTAAACAGGAGTGTTTTTAGTATTGATTATGAACTGCACTGGTGCCCAAACATAAACATGCATTCACGCAATTAAGGTTCCCAGATGGTGCTGGTGGATGGAAAGAGAGCACGGAGGAAGTGCTGAGTCTCCCAGAGTTTCCACCTGCAGCAGACAGCTGGCTCAGCAGCTCTGCAGACTGAACCAGAGGAAGCTCAGCAGCCTCCTGGAGAAGCGCCTCCGGACATCTGAAACCCCTATCGATTCTTTACAGTGCAGCCATCCTATCCCCCTCCGACACACACAACAACTCATGTGGGGGTTACACACATTATACTCATACTGAGCTTAAGCAATCTCATTACATCTCAACAGCTTATCGCATCATTCTCTTGCTCAGCACAAACAGATGGTTAATATATAGGGTGAACTGCCACTTACAGCACTGGGTTCCTGGTGCACGAAGAGGCCGCTCCTGCTCCTCCTGGTAAGAAAACTGGGGTCAGACAGATGGAAAACTTGACATAGATTAGCTGGTAAATTAATAGGGAGATGCTATATTCAGGAAGTAGAGAAATGTATGTGTAATATGGTGGTTTTGCCAATAAATCATCTGGGCATGTTGGTGAGTTGTGAGGATATTTTAGGGTGCTAAATCAAATGGGGGGACTACTTACATCTTGGTCCCTCATGGCATTGATCTGCTCCAGTTTTTTTGTCCAGTATCGTGCCTCATCCTCAGGGATATCTGGAAACAACACAGCAGGCAAACTCAGTTGACAAACACAGCTCTAATTGAGCTCTACCTACATCAGCCGTTAAAATAGATATGCATTTCCCCTGGAAACACTGCTGTCGTCGTTATAAACTCTGGAGATAAAGTGAGCTAAAACAACCCCAATATTGTGTGACCCAGATATTTTGGCCTGTTAAGATCAGTGACTTTGAAAATGGGCCTGTTCCCTCCCAGCTTCAAAGCCAATCCGCTATAAATAGATCAGCTCCACAAATGAAGGAGTCAGGTGAACAATATCGACTGGACGAAGAGGAAACAGTGAGAAAATGACACCTAATCAATGTAAAGAGGAGCATAGCTCGATCCCTGAGAAGTAAAGGACACAAACGCTCTCATCGACTCACAGACAGTCTTGAATACATATCACTGGAAGCAGGTCAGTTGAATTAATCATTCAGGGATTATTGGTGTTCATAAATCACAGTTTGCTGTGAAAATACATAGACAGACACCATTTATTCAAGTCGGCTTCTCATTCTCTCAAGGACTGCTGATTTCCTATATTTCTATATTTTCATCTTCTCCCCATATTGACAGTTTCTCACTTGTATGTGAATATTGATTTCTCACCGAGAGGCAGCTCAAAGCGTGTGTCGAGCAGCACCAGGTGGAGAGTGGGCTCTTTGGTGCCGGAGATCTCATTATCAGTCATGATGACCTGAGAGTCCAGCGTGAGCCACTCCCCCGGGCCCTCCTGCGTACAGAAAGACATTTTGAGGCCGACACACAAACAACGTGCTGTACAAATGGATGATCGTGATTAAAAACATGTCGGAGCAGCAAATGAGTACAGAGAGTTCAAATACAGTATTTCTCAAGTGGTGCTGGTGGCAAACCTCATTGGACTGCCGGATGCCCCGGAGGGGGATCCACACAGTGCCCACCATGGTGTCCCAGATCAGCCCTTTGTTCCACACCTCTACCGTCAGACCCAGGTCCAAGCGGTTTATTTCGCTGGAAAGGAAGAGGAAGACAAACAGGGGGGTTCGTCAAAAGTCAGAAGAAAAATGTATGACAATTCATTTTAAGACTTCTGTGGAAAGTTGGTAAATGTACTCAACTGCTAGTGAATGTTTGATTTATTTTTTAGACTTATAAAATATTTGTAGTTCAAATGTTCAGGACACGCATGGATCAGCAGTTTAATATTTCAATGCACATTTCTGGACGGCAAATATCTCTAAACATAGAGAGATACAACGTTTAATAATCAAGAGTTATATTGACAATACATATTAATTAATAAAGACTTGCAATATAAAAATATATATAATAAAACATTGATTGTATTAATATTAGTTTATTTTTGACAAGTTGTTATTAGTATTAACTAGAAAAATGCAAAAGAGACAAAAAAACTCTTCTTAATAAAAATAAGAAAATAAACAAAAGACCAAATTTACATTTGACATAGAGTACCTTATGAAAAGCATCTAAAAATAAACTGTAAAGAAATTGATAAAAACTACACCATTCGTCTTTTGAGGTAAAATTACCCAATATTTACAAAAAGAGCAAATATATAATAACATAAAATGAAACATGTTATAAATCTAAATATTCACAAGGTGATTTTGCATTACCAGTACTTTCACTTCGGTACTTGAACCATTTAGCTGACTACACATTATAACCTATTTGCTAAACACACAGTGAAGATGCACATGAATTACTTGTGGGCTTCACTGTGACAAATATAAGACAGCTCTCTGCGGGAGCAAGCCTAAGCGAATCCAACATAAAACATTTACAAGACAGCAGGAAGCAGCAAAAGAAGAGAGAAAGAGAGCGGGGGATGAATTAAGAGAGGAGAGGAGAAGAGTGTGATGAAGGCAGTGGAGGAGGTGATTGTATCGCATGCCTGCAGGGAGGGAGTGGGAACTTTAATTAAGAAATAGGGGTACTGGATTTCCCGTCTCCGTGGTGACTCCTTTTGGGAACGTGCCTGTTTGATGCATGGCAGGGACTGAGGGGGCGCAGTCACTTAAAGGCTGTTTGAAGAAGGCGACGAGGCTTTCTCTGCAGCCCAAACATTACATAATACAGCTTCACTGATGCAACCCCGGAACAACGATCAACGCCTCCAAACATCATACAAAACACACAGGACTCTGCAGTCAGCCTGCCTGCTGCATCCCACATGCTAAAGGATCCTCACCATTTACCGCCCTGACAGCACTGGAAAGACATCATCTCTGCATGCTGAAACAAAGCTCATACAAACTAGTGGGAAAAGCTGCTATTGAGCAAGAATAGGAGGAGATTGGAAGAGTTAAAAGTAAGGCTGAGATGTAAAGAGGAAGAGGAAGAGAAGGGGGAGGGGCTGAGTAGATGAAGATCAAGGAATGGTGTTTAAAGAATTGACAGAGGAGAGGAAGGTGGGGCTGGGAGGAAGCCAAGGTTTGGAATAAGGATGAGAAGGGCAAGTGTCGAGGGATAGCAGATGAAAAAAAAATAGAGGATTAGGCGTTTGTTTGAGGCGGAGGTGCGGATGTGGAGAGGAAGACCTACGTGGAGCAATGTGGAGATGAAGGGCACTTGGGGGAAGGAGGAGAGAAAGAAGAGGAGGGAGTACAGGTTGATAGAAAAAAAGAAAAGCTCTCAAGCAGGAGAAGTGGCGGAGACGATGAAGGGAGAAGGGAGAGGACGGAGCGAGGTAAAGGGAGAAAGAGAATCTGAAGAAGACGAGGGACTCACAACATGAAGTCTTGCTCCCAGCTGGGCAGGTTGCCCCTGACAGCAATGGTTGTGCTCTTCACATTTTGTACTTTTAGAGTCACATAAGTGTTGAATTTCTCTGTAAAAGGAGAGAGGGGGGAGATTAGAAGATAATAATGTAGATATTAGAGAATAGATTAATCTACATAGGAACTGACTGCATCCTTTGCATTAATGGCTGCAGCATGTAATGTGTCCTCAGTCTGCTTAAACATTTATGTGACGTAACAGCCAGTCCCTCCCTTTTTCTATTTCCAGGATCCCTGGTCTTACCTTGGGGTCCGTCCAGCTTGGCTTTCTTCACTGTGGACACACAGAGAGGGACAGTGTCACACACAGGAACGCCATCTGCTTTCACTTCTGAACGCTCATGCATGATCTCTACTGGCTTTCACCCAGAGAACAGGCACCGAGTGGAGGCTCGAGATCCAATAAAAAACACAGTTCTACTACATTGAACTTACTGTAAAAAAATGAATGCTGTAATATCAGCAATATCAATTTACAATCTGTAATAATAATAGTATTTAAACAGCACCTTTCAAAATATTGTACTTTACGACAATTTAAATAATGAAGCTTGGAGGGGTAGTCTGGGCTCATTTGTACCCTTTATGTTTATTTATTTGTATTCTACTATTTTGTATGTTCTTTCCCACTATGATCATGTATGTCATTAAGTATGGTATTCCTGTCATGCTATGTTTTGTCTTTATTATTTCTTGTTGGCTGTTCTGTTTGTCTTCTATGTTGAAACAGAGAAGCAGGATTTCCACCCCAAAGAAGTCGTACTATTGCTAATACTTACACGGAAATAATTAAGCTAAAACATGTTTTAAGATCAAATATAGGATTTCTATTTTAAAGTTATACATACTTTCAATTAGAAAGAGCTGTTAAGATAAAAGTGAGTCACTAAATTGTATGCAATGTACATATTTACATAGCACATTAGTGTTTATACCCAGTGCTCTGCCTTCTTTGTTGTTGCCATAAGGTCTGACATGTTGGCACTGAGTGTGGGGGAAATACATAGAAACAGACAGCGCTGGAACTTCATCAGTGTGGGAAAGAGAAAATAGCATACAGCACAGATTACAAAGGATTACCAAAACATGTATATCTACATCACTAATATGATCTGATTAGAAGAGATTTAAATAGAATACCATTGTTTGAGACTGAACACACATGCCTGTTCAAATGGGACTGTCTCATTGTATAAGCATTCAAGCTCCAGCTTTATCCAACCCAAGGGTTTTCACAGTACATTTAAAGCCCAGGCTTTCTCTCTGCAGCACTTTTTTCCCGGCTTTGACGTAACTCACACATACATTATTAATATTCTACCCACCGCACTCCACCGCGCACACACACATGCTCCAGATCCCCACACCTCACTGCAGGTGTGTACGAAGGTTCACATTAAGACAAAATGCAAACGCAAGCTTAATGCTTCCTGTAAACAAACCAACACTTTTATCGGCCCTTAAAAAAGCAGTGTGATCACCACTTGATGTCTTAGTTCACAATATTCTCCACAGACCCTCCACACTAGAACAGGTTGTCATAGTAACCACCAGGAAATGAAGAGTTGATGGAAAATGTCCCTGAGTCAGCAAGGCACTTTTCTAGTTTCCATTTCTCAATACTTTCACTTTGTGTATTTTTTATGAAACACACACACCCTGAGCTAAATCTGTAGTTTAAGTGCCATGGGGTTACATCAGCAGACGCACGCACGCACGCACGCACGCACGCACGCACGCACGCACGCACACACGCACACACACACACACACACACACACACACACACACACACACACACACACACACACACACACACACACACACACACACACACACACACACACACACACAGAATCACTCACATTCACCTGCGACAAAAAAAAGCTTTTCATCTTTGCTTCCATTAATACCTCACCAACCTTTATGCAAACTTAACCTGGAACACACTTAAACACACACATCTGTGTATTTGCTAAATGTATGCCCTGACACTGGCACAACTTCCATTTGAAAACCCAGAGTAGTTGCAAATAAATGCTGAGAAGGTAAGTAAGGAACCGAGCAATCCTTTACGATGTTTAGGCAGACCACATCGGAGCCTGCTTCGTCCTGTGTTTAAGTGTCAACACTAAAAGAGCCCTGGAAATATATCAGTACATGAGGAGGATCAATAAAAAAAGGAATTGGATTTTCGACAACGGAAAGCTGAAGTTTAATAATACCACACAATCATACATCTCCCTGACAGACTGAGTTATGATGAGAAATGTCCACAAGCTAACAAACAATATGTTTGTCACAACTGGATGTATCTAAGCAACACAAACCCACACATACAAATACGGTCCATGTAAGTGCCTATAACTCATAAACAATAAAGCTCATGATAGGCTGTATCATTAATAAATCGATTGAAATGTAGGCTTTCGCTAAGTAGCCAAGAAAACCAGGTCAAAGCTATAACTATCTATCACCATCTGATGAAATGTCTTGAAGGACATAACAAATCAAAGCCTGTTTGTTGTTGTATTCTTTAATCAGAGGAAGCACAGCACAATCTGTAAGACTGAACAGTACATTTTCTGCGAACCCCATTACTTCATTCAGGAAGTACCTCTGACACAGCAGACTCTGACTTATGGGAATAAGCGGATTGCCAAGAAAACAGAGACTCGACAGGGAATCAAGCAAACCCTTCAACATGAACTGTCAGGGAATGTAAAGTAGGGAGTGGGTGAGCCGAGTTCAGCCATCCGCTGACAAAATGAGAGGGCTGACATGATTCAGAGAGCGCCTATATACATATTTACATATATGTATGCACACATATCCCCACACACACGGATCTGCAGTAGTCTTTGTGACTGCTGACAGAACATCACACCTAAAAAAACAAAAACAAATCAAGACGGTGAGAAACTGGACATGAAGGAAAGCAGAATATCTGCAGGAAAAGATGCCAAGTTTTTCAGAGTTAATCTGTATCTGTGTCTGAATTCTGCTGGGTCTGCAGATGCTCTGAAGAAATGCTGCCTATTCCAGAGGCACAAAGTACAGAGGAGGCCAGAAATAGCTCCAGTCAGGTAAGCATGAATGATGTAACAGGAACAGAAGAGGGCTCTCTGCCAAGTCTCGTAGTCTACGACACTGACAGCCGCAGCCGCTGTTTATGAATGAATAACGGTCCGGGTCTTAATGACACCTGGGACTGACTCAGAGCAGGGCCCGGCAGTGGGTGGACTGGCAGCAGGATATGGGGGGGTAGCATCCATTATGGGCCCGGCGTATAGAAGGTGACTTTGAAACCTCCTTAACTATCATTTTATCCCCACAATATTATCTATGACAAACGTCTAGCCCCTAAACCTACCTCCAAACATATATTTACATGTACTGACTAATTGGGATCAAACATTTATCAAATATGTGAGAGAAGATGAATATGAATAATTAACAGTTTTGGGTTAAGGAGTAAACATACTTCTATAGGTCCTTCACTGCTTAATATCAAGTCAAGTGAGGACAAAATGCAGAACCTTTCAAATTGTCAGCACTATTTGTTCCAATGCAAGATGACACAACACCCAAATAATAAGGAGAAAGTTGTTTTTGCAATTATGCTGATTCAACCCCTATCTGTCCAACAGTGTTATTTTAGAGGGGTCTCCTCTCTCTCTCAGCGTGGATCATACACTCCCCTGATGACTGCAACCTGTGTGTGAGGCTGAAGGGTATTACTTTATGAGCAATCACAGCAGATGCATATTCATGGCATGGAGAGGCAACAGTGTCAGCATCAGGAGCTTTCAGGGAGTCTGGTAGGAGGAGGTGACGCATCGCTTCAGGGAAAACGCTGAGAAAGAAGGGGCGAGCATCTCCAGCCCAATACGAGTATTCCCTCACGACTACAGCGGCGCGGCAGAGCGGCAGGAGTGGTGCGGCAGGAGCGGTGCGGCAGCGGCAGGGGCTTTTCCTCGTCCTCCACCTCCTCTGACTGCCCACGCATGAATGAAGAGATGACACACGCTCACACCGCAACCCACCACCAGGATAGGAAAAAGCAGTTCTCCTCCTCCATGTACACATTTATAGAAACTCAAAGAGCCCAATGAATGGTAGGCTAATAGTCACGACTGGGCTACCCTATAACAATTCTGCCTACCTGTTTCTACGGTCAGATAATTCATACAAGGCATCTTTAATTGAGTTAATTAAGCAAGCATGTCATTCAGCAACAGTGCCGTTAAAAGTATCTCAGTGGCATCCCCCACTGTAAACGTGCTGTGTTTCCGTAAATACTAGCTGCTGCTGTGTGATTTAATGACTGATCAGCACAAATCCTGCTCGGGCTACACAGACTTTTCTCCGGAGCTGATGATAGCCCGCAGGCTCTGTCAGACAGCAGCTAAACCCCAGCAGGTGATACTTAAAGACATCAAACATAGCCCTTAAATGTCCTCTCTTACCTCCCACACATAGCAGGGACATCTCTGATATCGGCGGGAGCGTCCCCGGCTGTCCTCTGCTGAGAGCTCCGTGATTTGTTTGGTCAAGTCCGGTTGTCTCTTGGTTACAAAAAAAAAACTCAAACCGCCAAACCGTTACCGTAAAAGGTACCGGAAACCAGTCGGCATCATGTCAGAAGCGCTCGTCTGTTTCTCTGCGGAGATGTTGCTCTTCTGGCAGGACAAGACACACAGGAGTGGATTCCTCGCCCCCCTTTTCTCCCTCCTCTGCATTGCTTCAGGTCTGCTCTGCTGCTGCTCCTGCGCGCACAGCCATCTTGTTTCAGCAGCAGCACCCTCCGCGCGAGGACAGCTCCCCCGTGCCGCGCCGCCCTGACGTCACGGACGGTTGATGAATAGCAGGCAGGAAGAGAGGGAGGGGGTGGGGGAATACATAATAAACATAATCATGCAGTCAATGATGTAGGCGAGGAATTTCATTCATTATTTTCACAAAGTTTCACTCTTTAGCTTATTGTATTTGATTTGACATGCATATATTTCACTTTTCATTGGTCCTGCAACTAAATCTTGCACTATTTCATTTCTACAAACAGTTTCTTCTTGCACTATTTTATTTGGTTTATTATCATATGTCCTATATATTTATGTTGCATTGTTAGCCTGGGACTTAAGATTGTCATTGCCATAACGACACTATGTGTGCATATGACAAAAAAACCTTTGAGTGAAACTTACAAAGCATTTTAGAAACATTTTCGTATTCTAGTATTTCATAATCTAACCAAGCTTTGTAAAATGCAGTTTAAATGTATTTTTTTTTTAAATAAAATGTATAAACTAGCCAACAATACTCCAGTGTCAGATTGTATATGATTGGCATTATGCAGAAAAAGGGCTTGCTTTGGGGCATCACATTCTCTGCACTGAAGGGCACCCTAGAGCACAGCTGATTTATTTCGACATTATGCAATTCTGATCATTCACAATATTGCAAGGGATGCTCATGTTTGAATCACTCTTTTTTAATAAAAAAATTGCAATATTAAGATGATCATAAGTAGATTTTTTGGAAAATCAAATATGAAACAAATGCAATTTCGATTATTGTACTAGTCTTTAGTGTGATTTTCATACAATTCAAATTATATGTTTAGCCCTACTCGTTATGTAGAAGAGGGTATACGCAGGTAGTATTTCCACCTCCTTTTCTTTCAAAAAGCCATTAAGTTAGGAGAATATCCACTTTCTCCTTATACCGAGTACAGCCACCTTACCATGGGACGACTGGTTTTACTCTAGATGGCAATTTATGAGGGACATCCTGGTGGACCAAATCCTTTTTCAAAGCATTAGACTACTAGCATTAGACTACTAGAAAGAATTCTGCTCCGATTTCTTATCAGTACAACATAAGACAAACTGGATCCATACCAATTTGCCTATAAACAAGGGTGCGGTATACGGAAGATGCTGTGGCCACTCTGGTTCACATCATCACTAAACATTTAGATAAACGCAACACCTATGCAAGAGCCCTCTTTCTAGACTTCTCATCAGCATTCAACACAATACAAGCAGACATCTTGGTGTCAAAAATGGCCAAAATGGAAGTAAATCCATACCTTATTTACTGGTATGCTGCTTTCCTCACTAGTAGAGAGCAACTTGTGAAGGTTAACAAAACCCTGTCATCTGAAATCATTTTTGGCTCACCATCTGACTCCCATAAAGTCCCCATTGTCATCCATACAGATGAAATTACATTACATTGCATTTAGCTGACGCTTTTATCCAAAGCGACTTACAATAAGGGAGCAGGGAGTTTCATACAAATACTTGGGTGTAATGATTGCGTACTATGTTTAATGAAAGTAACCGAGTCTAGTTCAGACTTTAACTGAACGCAGTGTCGTCGAGGTACAAGCGTTGTAGTTTTCTGTTCAATAGGTCTGTGTTATGTACTTTGTGTTTGTTGTTGTAAATTGTATTGTCGTGTTAGTCACTCTCTTTTCGACCGAGTTTCTCGGAAGTCCACAACGTAAACTAGACCTAAAATCGGAGACTAATGACGAACTCCTAAACTGACCTAACGTGTTTCCTCACGGAAGTCAGACTGAAATAAAATTAAACACCCTGGACATAGAGGACTACATCTACCAATCGTCAAGTATAAATGACAAAGTCTTGTACCAAACCCAGTCTCTACTACCAACAACCTGTCGGAGTGATTACCACAAGTACTAGTATATTAGTATCTCAGAGACTGTCCCAACCTGGTTGTTAGAAACTCGTCTAAAAATTTGTGCCAACCTCGGTCAAAAACTAAAATGTCGACGACCTTGTTTTGTAAACATGGTCCATCATAACGTCATGACGTCTTATCTGTTCTAGTGTCTACCAATTTTCTTGTTGTCTCTTAAAGAGACGAGAGGGGTTTTCCTGGATCTGCCGCCTCTTTTATTTAAGAAACAAAACAGGAAAACGAAGTCTATAAGTTCACTAGGAAGGTACTGT
>NW_011369945.1:10843327-10849469 GCF_000735185.1 Notothenia coriiceps | reverse complement strand
AGTCAAGCTGGAGATTTTCCCTTGAGCGAGGGCAGATCACGTACCAATCACGGCCCTCGCGTTTCAAACTGTCTGAAATGAATCGCTACATCTGTAAGTACATCGGGTTTCATAGAGCCAAACATTTCAAGTGCTACTCAACTGGCTATAGATAAGCCAGTCCTTTATTAGTATATAAGTGCTCTGTTAGCAGTTCTTTGTTAGTAATTCTATCGCTCGAAGTGGAGTCGAAAGAGATGAGTTTTCAGTCTGCGCCGGAAGATGTGCAAGCTATCTGCTGTCCTGATTTCAATGGGGAGCTCATTCCACCATTTTGGAGCCAGGATAGCAAACCCACGTGTTTTTACTGACGGGAACTTGGGCCCCCCTCGCAATGCGGGTGCAGCGAGCCGTTTGGCTGATGCAGAGCGGAGTGCANAAGCTTTCTGCTGTCCTGATTTCAATGGGGAGTTCATTCCACCTTTTTGGAGCCAGGATAGCAAACCCACGTGTTTTTGCTGATGGGAACTTGGGTCCCCCTCGCAGTGCGGGTGCAGCGAGCCGTTTGGCTGATGCAGAGCGGAGTGCACGTGCTGGTGTATGATTCAGGGTTAATCATAAAAATACCTACTGGCTCTCAAACCGACACCCAAATAAAGCAGCATGGAAAGAAGAGTTTCCATTCCAATGTATTGGTGCTGAACAACTTGTCCGTCAAAATGTGAAATTCCCTGAGAAACGTCAAATACATTCAGTTTTTTTTAACTTAACAAAATGTATAGGAAGGTTATATGAAGAATGACATCATCAATGCCTTTAGATTTAATGTTTTGTTAGTTTTTTCCTGTTAAAAAAAGGGATTGGAGATCCCTAGTTTGTGTTAGGGTGAACGTTTTTTTTACAAGGGCTCTGCTATTCTTCACTAGGAGTTTTTGTAGCACAAGAAAAAGCACCTGGAAAAAGCAAGTAATGAGGAATGTAAATTGATAAACTGGGAACCTAGCCTACCTGTGCCAAGTGAGCCAAAGTAGAGAGCAATGGTATCGGCAAGGACGCCAGCAGTGGAAATGTTGAATCTCCTATGCTGTTACCCAGGAGCTTTCCCTGGCTGTCGTAGGCTGCTACTGCAAACACATACTTCTGATTTTGCTGCAGCCCCTCAACCCTCAGCACGCTCTCCCCAGATACTGATGGTACCTGAAATAACAGACTTAATATTATGGGCACACACTAGATCATAGAAGTTGAAAACATGTGTTGTGAAAGAGATGAATTGTACCCAATTTCCAGTTCCTGGCAGGCTGCAGTCCCCAAGGCGGACTTTCCAATTAGTGCCCTCAGCCGGACGTCCGCAGAGCTGATACCAGTAAACCTTGAGAGACACAAGAAGAAATGACACAGAGAAAATTATAAAAAAGTAAAGAGGAGGGGTTTGGGTACTGTTAAACTAACTAAATTCAATCTCACCTGTTCCTCTAAGTTATAAGATGCTGGGGCAAAGGTAAAGGAGAGGTCGGTGCGTGAGAGCAGGATGGGGGCAGGTGGAGGGTTTTCTTTCTTCTCCTTCGTTCCTTTATCTTTATTTTCAGCTGGAGTCTTACAGGTCGAGATATACAGTTTCCTTTCTTCCACTCCTGCTTTCTCTATCAAGGTGGAGGCCTCCTGTTAAGAACATGGAGAAGCTTGTTGAAATGTCATTACACTTGAAGAAAGCTCACCTCAATCACCAGTCATGAGTAAAAGAGGCTTGTATTGTAGTGGCTTTAACACTAGAACCGCCAACGGGTCAATTTTACCCGCAGCTGTTTATTGATTGTAGGCCTATGTAACTTTTTTTCAATAAAATATTAAAGTCTCCCAGTCCGTGACTTTTCCTGAAAGTGTGTTATGTAGCACCCTCTGTTGTTAAAAAATGCCCTTTATACCTATATCCGCCAGCGGGTGATATTTACATCATAGAAAATGCAGCGTAAACATGACATGTTGCTATAGCAACGCCTTTTGTCTACTGCGGTTCCTTATAGATAGAGAGATAGATTGAGAGATAGACAGATAGACCGTTATAGATAGATCGATAGATAGTTATAGATAGATAGAGAGAGAGATAGAGAGATTTGTACCTAAACAAAACAACACCAAGCGTTTAAATCAGCACTGGTAGCAATATTTTATACTTCATGCTATCTGCACAAACTATATCACATGAAAAGCTGAGAGTCCACACTCCACAGATTCTATTGGTATAAGTTTCATCCCTGTGCGATCAAAACTCACTGTTCTACATGATAAATAAAAGAACATTGTTGTACCTTGAAAATCAATAGCGGGTAAATTTGACCCTATGGCGGTTTTAGGTATACAGCGACCTCTGGCGGTTCTAGTGTTTTAATACACATTACTGTGTAGCATGTTGAACGTTCTGACTGTGTCTATGAAAGTGTGAACGAGGTTTGTAACCTCCAGCAGACTCTGGGTTTTCTGGCTGTCATTTGGCTCCATGTCGTTGTGCGCCAGCAAGGCTTTCTGGATCAGGAAAAGAGCTTTGGACCCCTTGTTCTTCTTGATCCGATTCAACAGTTCAGACTCTTCAACTAGATACAAGCAACAAAGCACCAAGACAAACCATAAGCCATATTAAAACCCCATTGTTTGTGTCTACAAGTAGGCATGTTTTATTGGAAAGGCTAATTCTTTCTCAAAAAACACAAACAAGTAAAGTGAAACTGACCTGCATTCAGCTGCAGTAACTTCAGAGAAGCCCTGTGGTGAATGATGTCCAGTTCTAGATGAAGGTCTGAGGCCAGCAGGAACACACGTTTGGACTGAGTGTGTTGAGAGCTTTCAATATCTGATTTTGCCTCGGTTTCCACTTCTTCTTTTTCCTTCCCACTTATTTCACCTCCTTTATTTTCCTCTTGCAATGATTTCAAAGAAGATATAGGAGTTGATGGAATGAGGGGACGAAATTTCTATCAGAAAAAACAGTTTTTAAAGTTCAAAGGTTTTCTTGTCATATGCACAAAGCTACAGTGTAGAAATGGCAATGAAAATCTTCTGACCTGAGCTCCTCCAACAATCCAACATATATAATAAAATACAAAAATACAAAATAAAAAGTAGTGCAAAAAGTCTATATACATGTCAATAGAATATGATATGTACAAGAACAGAGTATGAAGTAAAATAATGTAAATTAAGACAAAATTAAATACGGTTTATTGCATTGATAACTATTTATATAAATAAGTAGATTGCAAGATGACAACAGGAATGTTTATCGGGCACTTAGCAGAGCTCAGGTGTTTAGTGGTCTTATGGCCTGTGGGATGAAACTGTCCCTTTAGTAACACTCATCCAGTGTATTTTCTCATTCATGGTTTCTGAGTCTACTCAAATCTTGTATTCTCATCATTCTTGTTATGTTCTTATCTTACAATACAGTTTAATACAGGCAAAACCTGGCTTACAATGGTCTTAAATGAATAAATGTGAGACTGAGAAGAGGACAGGTAGCATACCTGCATGAAGGCAGAGTCAGTGATTGCTGAGCAATCCTGAGGCGGCGATATATCTACACCCTTTACCAGGGCATCAAGACCCTGCTCCACCAACACACACACTTTCTGAAGCAGCTCTGTACTTGAACTCTACAAGCACACAGAAAGACACACATTGACCCAATATGTAATTGGTTATTTTTAAACATTCACATACAAACACACGTTATCATAACTATTCAAATATCGTTTGATGCTCATTATACATAGTTAATCCTATCACATACCTCAAGAATAGAGAAAGTGTTTGGCTTCCCACTGTCACAGTTCACTTCACGAGATCCTAGACATTAGTCATAAAACAAAACAAATGTAGCTCTGTATATGTGTGTCTATGTCAGTTTACCAGAGTAATATTCTCAAAAGGAATAGACGATACTGTACAAGAGATGCATGATTTTAGCCGTACTACACACTAAAACAGGGAAACATTAGAATGTAAATCCTCACCAGGACATTGTTTGCTGCGTTCAGCCGCACTCTCTAGCAGTGTGGCCAATGTGAGAACCATCTCTGCTGTTATTATGTAGTCCACAGTTGCAAAATCACAGGCAAAAGCCACCTCACACAGCATAGACAGACACCACAGCCACTGCAATGTTACACACACATGTAAAGAAATCAAATAGATGTCTATATTAAACATACTGTCATTTCTTTCTAATATAAGCTTATGTATGATTTCTGACCATTCAAAATCAACGTTACAGTAGAAAATAAAATTAGCACTTTTATATTAAACAATAACTTGCTCCTCAGTAATGTTCAGTAATGCATACTTTTAAAATACATACCTTATCGTAATGATCCAACTTTTCAAGGTAATGTAGAAACTCTAAGTTTGGCATCTGCTCCCTCTGGATCACCAGCCTCACTTGACCCCAGATAAATAATAAAACATCCACAACCAGGTCTTCATCCGGCTGCACCTCCTACACAAACACACACAACAGTGCATAGAGATTATAAATGAACTCTACCTGTATCCGAGTCCTTGGCAGATCAACCCAAACACAAACAGAAACACAACTTACTGGAGCAGAGGCACAAACAGACTTGTGCAGGGTGTCTACCAGGCCGATGAACTCATCACTCATTGAGAATGAAGATTTGTGATTGCCTGTTGGAAACATCAAACAACATGACAAAATAAATTGAAGTAGGCTATCAAGGCATTGCTAATTCCTGGCTACATATTCCACAGATTCTGCGTAATAATGCCCTGCCCCTGCATCTGCTATTTCAATCTTTTAGCGCGTTTTTAGTGAGAAAGAATTCCGAGATACGTTTTTGCGCCATGTCAGTTACTTGTCACTTGTGTTGTGCGTCACGTTAAAAGTAGCCGACTAAAAACGAACAAAACACTTTCTTTCCACATCTCTTTTATTTTTCTTCCCTGAAGCTAAATAATTTATTATATAGTTTAAAATTATCATTTGAATAATAATATATAATACAAAATATATCTCAGGCACAATGAAATGAAAACAAATATATAAAAAAATAATAATACAGAGGAGCTCCGCCTGCCTGCCGCTAGGGGGTGCTGCAGCGCCCTCAGCACCCCCCCTTCCCGCGCCCCTGTCAGTCAGTGATGAAGCAAGACAAATGTTGGGCACATAATCAATGCTAGAATAGGAACAGTCTGTCAGTTAATATTTAACGGGAAGTAACTTGGTTAGGATATAGATTTGACAGCAGTTTGGCAACCCAGTTAAAAGCCAGAAGGTTGAGGAAAAATCAATGAAGTCTGGGATGCAACAATACATTTCTTATGATTATCCTTTATAGACCATTTATTTTAAACCATTATCTAAATAAATGTTTGAAATATCTGGCACATCGTCATTTTTGCTACCATCACTCGTGTTGTCCTCTTTCGGATGGCCCCTCTGGGAAGACAACAGAGTGTTGAAACTGTCAAATAAAGCAAGCTCCAGCTCTGCCCTCCTGTGTGACTGACCTTCCACACCCTGGCACAGAGAAACAGTAAAGACACTTAAGATTATCCAGAAACACAACACATTAAATTGGAAACATAAGAATATAGAGACTGATAGAAAGTAATATATTCCCATTCTCTGAATAAGGAGATGATTGTGTTCTATACTCACAGACAAAACCTGCAGCATCTCTCTGGCATGTTCAGTGAAAGCATCTGTCTGCTTGTACTGAAACAACATTTTGATAAACCTCATCGCAGAAATGAAGGGTATTTTGTTTCCTCCTAACAACACAAGACATCACATTACTTCATGATAAAGTGAAGGACATGTGGATAGAGTGCCACAGGAAGTAAACTCCTTCCGGTTCCTTCGACAAAAAAGCAATGCAATTTCTCCATAGGATTTTGGAAAATAGCTGGAAATAAGGTCTGTGGTCGACACACATATTTAAGAGACGGATCACGTTTTGTTCAGCCGGATAATATCCACATACCCTACTTTTATAATTTTCTAATCATAAATCTAGTCGCCAGAAGCAAAATGCTAACGTTATGCTATAAAGGAACTACAGCAGGGTCGCTGCTTCAACGTCACGCCAACTTAAGATCCATATTCAAAACTACACATTTTAAATTGTACAAGTTGAAGTGTTTGTTTTAA
>NW_011369945.1:10835624-10843284 GCF_000735185.1 Notothenia coriiceps | reverse complement strand
AGGAAACACCAAGGGGGGTACAGACACAACAAACACACACGAGCACATACGGGACAGAAGACACAGCGAAAAGGAAATGAATAGACGGACATAGCAACACGTGTGAGGGCTGATTGAGTACTGTGAACGTAATAGGTAGTTACAGTAAAAGTAAGCCTATAGTGAGCGTTTGCCTCCGAAAAATGAAGAATGTGGAAGAGGCGTTTTTCACACAATTTCATTAGTTCTGTCGTTATAATTTGATTAGAAACAAGGTTCCTAATAGGTTAGGAGGATGGTAAAGGTTTCAAGGGTCCCATAGTGTCGGAAAAACGTGCCACATAATTTTATTTACACCTTTTCGAAACGTGTTTATCCATTTGCAGCCATCTATAGCGAGCTATGAACGCGTAATCAAAGACAAACAACACGGAGTCAAGTTAGATCTAGAGAAAGTCATACAAGATGCAAGATTAAATATGTTAGACATGATAATCAATATCGGGACTGATACAATACAACCTCTTGGTTACAAATGGAATAATATAAAGTGTTGGTTAAAAACGAGCTACACATGCAATCGATTGTATACGACACATTCAGACTTACGGCCTAAATGAGAAGTGGATTCTTATCTTGTGACTGGGCAAGTTAGAGAGGTACGGATATGAGTGGTGGTGTCGAGTTAAAGAGAGTTTACACGACAATTTAAAGAAAAATATAGATACCGATTCAGAGGACCAGTAGAACTTAATACAAGACCGTCCTAGTAGTATTAAATCCAACTACCTCTAGATAATAACTAGCATAATATGTACAAGATATAAAACGACAGCATTATCCAAGGTATAACAGCTAGGTTTTACATAATAATAATAGGCAATGTGGCCGGCGATGAGGAGGGAACGAAAGCAGTACTATATATTAAATGATGTTTCGATTACCCTACCGAGTTGCTACAAATCTTACCAAAAATAAACGCCTTGGCACTTGTAAAAAGTTTTAAGCTGTCTGTTGTCGTATCTAACAATTAAAGTTAGATAACCACAATCTCATAATAACTAGATATAAAGATAACTTACATAAGTGAAGTAGATGTTAACAGTAAGATGTCACAACTATGAAAATTGGACCTTTTCAATTACATTTTCCTCAACAACACATACGCTCGATTTACTTTAACATTCTTTGAAAGAATTTAAAAATAATAATTAAGGACTAATGAAGGGTTCAGTACGCGCGGTCGCCCACAGAACAACACACATACTCGTACACCTATGATGACCTGAAATCTCTGTCGACACACAAATACCTCTTTGATCCACTCACATTCCTCATACATTAAGTAAATATGCTAAACACATTTCTGAGGTTATACCACAAACCGTTCTATGACGAGATGATTACTACCAGAGTTCAATTGATAGGTCCATGTCTATATCAATTTCCATAATTATTATACTAACCTGTAATCCAAGGATAATAATTTGACCCGTACACTATGCCTTTAAGTACTACATTTAACGAGACACCGGTCGACAATAATGACTCGACCAATGACACGTAAAACATTATTTTTTAACACTTTACACAGAGACCGGTTACCGAGGAAATTCCAGGCACTTACGGAGACTCTATTTTGACGGCTGGAGCAGTACAGCCACCACAGCGTTACCTAATGCAACTCCACACTACGTCTTACGGTGCCGTGTACCGGAGGGGAGAGAGAGAGAGAGCAGCGAAGGGGCGGGGGAGAGAAGTAATACGGTTTCCTGATAAAGCTGTGGAGAGTATGTGCTGCAGGGAGGTGGATGCACAACGCACCCAGGAACGAACGCTAGCTCCGGTCCTTTTCCCGTGAGGGAAACTGTGGAGTCGATGTCCTGACAGGCTGGTATTTGTGCAACCTGCACAAACACAATACTGCACCATGATTACAAATGGTGAAATACAATGTAAAACTACCGAAAAATACCAGCTCACTAAAACACAACCGCTCAACTCAACGCAATTACTAACTATACCCGCGGTCAGAGAGCGGAGATGTTTACCCTTTGTGATGTAATATGACACGTTTGACGTATGACCTTAAAAAAAAGCTGTTTTTAAGAGCAGAGCTCAAAATGACTCCTTTCCCTCTGAATTTCTGCCCTTATGTCTCGTAAAACATATCAAATCCTATATTCACTTTTTTAAATTGTAATTTTCAAGCAAGTTTAACCATAAATGTAGAAAAAAACAAAACCTGCAAGATGCTCTTTAAAAGCTGCTCTTAAACTCCTACTTCCAGATCTTCTAAAGTGACATGTCATGAAAAACTGTCTTTTTCAGTACTGTGCCCATTCATAATACAACCAAGTCATTTTTTGTGTTATCTCTAGATTAGAAAAAAAATGACATTCAACAAACCATTTAGATTTGTGTATGTCCACTAAGGGCTTCTTCAACTTTTGCAATGATGCGCTATATTTTATTCTTGGAAGCCAATCTGATCAGACTGAGCTTTTCCAGGAATGGGGCTTGGAGGGAAAAACGCTAAAATGAGCTCGATCAGAGACACAAAATACTATTTAAGAAGCTAAGCAATAATCATCCTCGATAAATTGCAATGTAAGAGCAGCATGAAGAAACAGCTCTTAAAAATCACATCTTGGCAACTGACAAATAAATCAAGGTCACACTTTATTATCACTAAACGCAGACTTATTTTCACGTAATGAAAAGTTGAAGATAAATAAGAAATTCATTCATCATTGCGATAAATAGTGTAGAGAGGCATAGAGGAGGATGGGAGGTGTGTTTGAGTTGCACTCACCCCTGTATCCACCAGGACTTTCCACAGCAGAGACTCAATGTAGTAGTTTGTTCCTCCTACAACGACTGGCAGTGTGTCCCTGCTGTGCATGTCCTCTATGTTGAAGGCTGTTAAGGAGAAACTGTGAACATTGTATATACTGTACAAGAACAGAGTGTTGCTGATTTTCATAGTTGTTACATAAATGCACCTCAATTAAAGGGCATGCATATCAGTGTACAGGGAATTTAGCTAAGAACCTTAAAGGGGCCCTATTATGCTTCTGGGTTTTTCCCTTTCCAGTAGTGTGTTATATCAGATGCATGTAAATGGTTTGCAAAGGCTAACATCCCAAAGTTCCGTCCAGAGGGAGTTTCTCTCCCACGAGCTTCTATCACATTATACATGATAGGTTAATGGGCGGGACAGCTCGTAGCGGTTGACCAATCACAACAGAGCTGGCCAGTCAACCAATCAGAGCAGACTGGGCTCTGGTTTCAGACAGAGGGTGAAAAGAGGTGCTGCAGCACAGGCAGTATGAGAAGAAATAAGGATTTTTTTGAACATTAAAGCATGGAGACATGTCACAGTAAAAAAAAAAAAATCTAAAACCTGAAAATGAGCATAATAGGGCCCCTTTAATGCACACTATTTGAAAATGTCAACTGGAAAGTTTTAATGCCCATTTTTCACAATTCTTCGAAACTTCAATTGACCAAATGCTAATGAATAATGTAAATAATCCTTAGCTATGGCAACAGAGTCAATACTGTGTCTTTATCACAAACTCAATATCAGCCGTTAGTTTGTGTCTGCTCCTAAATCAACACGAAAATATCAATATTGGAATTTAAACAGCCATTGAAGCCTACGACCTGCCTGCCACACCTTATTTCCCTTACTCTCCCCTTTTCTGTCGCATCTGCTCTCATCTTGCACTTTCTCTTTTCCCTTCCCTCGCCCACCTTCTCTGGGATAATCAAATAACCACACAAACAAGATAACAGCCACACACACACACACACACACACACACACACACACACACACACACACACACACACACACACACACACACACACACACACACACACGAGAGGTCTGCATCAGTGTTTGTAGAGGCAAGGAGAGAGGATGTTCGCTGACTGAGATTTCGAGCGAGGGAAAACAGAAAAGAAGGCTGGAAGATTGAGAGCAGTAAAGGAGAGAGGGGGTTATACGGATGGAGTTAATGTGAATGGCATGTGGAGTGAAGGATTGATAGCCGATGATGCGTCATTAGGTCCTGCGTCTCTGAACTTCTCAAGCTTGTCGTCGCCCAGGGAAAACAGAAAAGAGGCTGGAAGATGAGAGGCAGTAAAGGAGAGAGGGTTATACGGATGGAGTTAATGTGAATGGCATGTGGAAGTGAAGGATTGATAACAGCCGATGATGCGTACATTCAGGTCCTGCGTCTCTGACTTCTGCAAGCTTGTCGTCGCCCCCACCCCCCCATTCCTCCGTTTTCCTGCTCAAGAGTTTAAAATCCTCCACATCGCCGCTATCCTACTAATCTGTATTCATCTCTTTCCATTGTCTCCCTCTCCCACCGGTGAGCTCTCGCCGCACTGAGCCTATTCTTGGAGCCCCTCGCTGCACTGGTGTGTGTGTGTGTGTGTGTGTGTGTGTGTGTGTGTGTGTGTGTGTGTGTGTGTGTGTGTGTGTGTACGCACGCGCATGCCTTCCTGATCTATTAATACCGCCTCAAGTTATCACCTCCTGTCTCCACATCTTTGTGACGGCCAGTGTCTGCAGTAGGGTGTGACTGCCCAGAGTGTGTAGGCGCACACACTTCCCTACCAATATCATCTCTAGTGATCTCTCTCTTCTCATTTTCAGTAAAACATCTGCAGCGAGACATGTCGACAAAACGAGGACATGGCAGATCTTCTTCCTCACACATATTCACACACACCTCTAGACCAATTAATAAAAGTCAAATTGACTGCATTCCTTGTTCCTGCAGTTACCGTGTGATAGACTGGGAGGGTAGATGTGACGGGGGTGCTGGCAGCATGCAGAGAGGTGTGAAGGATAATATTGCTGCTCTTCTTGCACACGTTTCTTGGAAAAGGATATTAGAGCCAGGGCTTTGTTCCTGAAGTCCAACACCGTGTAGCCGCTGACCAACGGGTCCACGAAGCTGATCATGTGATGTTTGCACTGAGCGCGCTCCTCAGCCGTCACCTTATTGGTGATGATGTCCAGGCCCTGGTACACCTGGAGAAAACAAGCAGAAAAAGGTGATCAGAATCATCGTAAAAAAAACTCGATAGGCGAGTATAATTGCAATAATATGAGAGCATTCAATTAAATGTAGTTTACCAGACTCTTTTGTACAAAGTGAATTACAATGGGAGCAATAAACCATGAGGATACAAATTCAGAAAAGCAAGAATACTGATAGTACATGAGCTTAAAATAACTTTGTTAGTGCTACATACTTTTGATTTTTTTCCATTTTATTCACCAAGAACAAATGGATAAAACTACAAAAGAAGTCCCAATGAATGCACCATAAGAACAGAAGGTTAATGGAAGCTCTTTGTCCTTAAAACCATAAATTCCTGGGAAATATGTCAATTAAACAAATCTAGCAGAACATTGAAGTCGGTTTTAGTGCTAGGGTGTGTCCGAGTGTGTGTATATTAATCATTGTCAGAGTTATGAAGTGAATAACGAGGAGCTCTGGATGTCGTCTGTGTGAAAAGGCTCTCACCATTCCTTCAAACTATGGTACACACCGCCTCCGTCCATTTGTATCCCCCTCACCCAGCGAAGGGGCCTCCCTCATGGAATTTGACAGCTGGGTGTGATATACAGTAGTCTGTCATGATTTTCATTCTCAAACGAACAGGGTGAAGAGAGTTTAAAAAGGATCTCGGGACAACTGGGAAGGACTTTTTTCAGTCCTTAAATCTTCAAAGTTGAGTTTCCCTTTGTTCAATATCCTTGATCATTCGGAAAATCAAACTCTGTAAGGCTCTTTTAGGAGATTATATACACTTTCTGACTTGATCTGCACTCTAAGAGTAATGTCTGGATAAATATCACATTTTTATCTCAGGTGGCTTTAAAACATGAAATAAGTGGTGGAATGAGCTCCCCATTGACATCAGGACAGCAGATAGCTTGCACATCTTCCGGCGCAGACTGAAAACCCATCTCTTCCGACTCCACTTCGAGCGATATAATTGCTAACAAAGCACTTATATACTAATAAAGGACTGGCTTATCTAAAGCCAGTTGAGTAGCACTTGAAATGTTTTGGCTCTATGACACCTGGGGGGTATACTACGAAGCAGGATTTTCGCTTAGCCGGCTAACTTCAGGGAAAACTCGGGGTTTCCGGTCCTACGAAGCTGGTTCTCTTTTTAACAGGCTAGATCTCCATGGTAACTTATGCTGAGCGGTTAACCTGGTCGGGACCAGGTTAGGTTGCAGGCTAACCCCTAGTTTCCACCGGGTCCGTCTGCGTCGCGTTACGGCTGCGCCGTGGCGTCCACGAGGGTCGCGGCCACTCTAGTCAATGGGTGCTATTCCACCAGACGCGCCGCGTTACGGCTCAGAAGCGTCCCAGAAGCGTCTCGCCGCTGGGCTAAACTCGAAATAGGATTGAAGTCTATTTTTCGACGCGACGCAGCCGTAAGGTAATGTCGGGCAGGCAGGAAGTGGAACATTCAGAGCATATACACAAACTAATTTTGCAGACCCTATCCCGCCGTAGTCTAGTCCAGGAAATATGCCCAAATCAACAAAAACTGCGAGCCGGCAGGCAAGATGCTCCGCTTCTGAAACGCGCCCGGTAGGGTATGACGCCGGAGGAGGCCGGACGAAAACCGCGGCGCAGCCGTAACGCGCCGCAGACGGACCCGGTGGAATCGAGGGGTAAGAGATCAACTCAGTGAAAGCACTGCCTGCTGACCAATCAGAGGTCAGTGTGCAGAGTTTAAAGCGATCAAGTCATATTGCAGGAGAAAGGAAATACAGAAAAGCTGCCGTTGCAGGAAAGACGGCCGGCAAAAATCACCGACTGTGTGAACGTGAACATTAATAGAATATCACCTCCCATCTTCAGAGCAATCTGACTATTATAACATTAGCGTTAAGAAAGCTTACTTAAATATCTGCCACAACATAAGTAACCGGATCAGAGTAACATTAAGTACAGTCCGCGGCATATTACATCATAATGTATCATATATTTCCTTATCTGAGTCAGCTGAGCCGTATCTGGCCGTGCAACACTCAGTGTCACATACTGTATGCAAAAGTATTATTTTAAGCAACACATTAAGTTGACGAAACACTCGAGACAAATGTAATTAAAGTCAGATCCACTCGTGTCTTAGACGGGGCAGTGATATCATAAACCTGTTAATGTACGCATTCAAACACTTTTTCTTTTACCAGCTGTATTCACCTTGCAGGTGCAGCTATGTGGCTTTTATCCTGGATAAAGTGTTTAAGTCTTGGATGTTTAAAGTTTGAACTTCTTCATATATGTCTTAATATTAAAGTTGACTTTTCATTCAGGAATATGACGCTGCGCTGTCAGTACGCTTCTCCATGTTTGTGATTGGTCGAATGCTCCAAATACACCCCTTTCATGTGAACGCGCACCTAACTAGATAGGACACGGCTGGCTTGAGCGATCCACTTGATAACCCGCGTCGTAGTACCGTTTAGCGAGAGCGCGTATGTTTTGGATTAGGCCAACCGGCTAACTCAAACATATCCGGGTTAGGTTGAAGCAGCTTCGTAGTACAGGCCTCAGATCTTGTGTTGTTGTTTTGTGTTGCTTTGTAGTCATACATCTCTCTGTAGTCTTGGATTTCTTTGGAGCTGT
>NW_011369945.1:10822245-10835579 GCF_000735185.1 Notothenia coriiceps | reverse complement strand
AGAGGGGAGGAGCTCTTGAGGAGGCACCACGAAGTTCGATATATTCCTGCAGGAAGTTTTAACCGCACAGAACTAGCCTAAAGGCTTCAGGGCCCTCCTCCCCCTGTCTCTCCCTTCAGCTCCTCCCCTATAATCCTACTCCGATACCACAAATTAAGTTGAAAAATCTGACCTTTCTTATTTCCCGATATAACGTTGTACCCCCTCGACCACCGAGTCATCATTACGCGACTAGATAGTCTAGTCCCCTTTTGTTCAAACCGCATCAAGTGGCGACGTCAGTCGTACAAGCAACAAGGGACGTTCTGGGAAGTGGGGTCACCAAGCAACCCCTGCACCCCCTAGGCGAGGGGACTACACAAACTTCGTACCTAAAAGAAAAATATATATCAATTATTCATATTTTAGTAACAAATAGTCAACGTACATACAACACATCAACACAACATTATTACTTGCTTTTGTAAAAAATTATGGAAAGTGCTCATTAATATTAATTCTTTCATCGTAGTTCATAAAATACGTTAGAACTAAACCTTCACACAACACACACACCACAACACACACACACATTCCACCCTGTCATTTCACGAAGAAGTGTATGAGATTAAAGGGGAGGACGCTGAGTATAGGGAGCACTGAATCCGGTAGGTGTCCTCACACTCGGCCTCCTCAGTTCCTCCCCCCTTGGCTCCTTCTCCTCCCCTTACGTCGTCCGCCCAATCCTCTTTACTCTTTAGGAGAGGAGACTCCGCCAGTAAAATTTGCTCTGCAGGTAAATTAACTACCTGTTCCTCGTGTCGTCGGGAGACCAGACCTGACCCTTGTCTACACAAAGTACCTGCCTGATATATAAATGAAAAATTAAGTAGGTGTCACACCATACTTACTCTTTTAGTTGTCCGATGTCCGTACCTGTAAATAAATTTATATATGTTAAAAGTAATGTTCATACCTCTCGTGAGAAGTATCGTTCCGTTCAAATAAATATTTGTGAAATAGTTGGTGTTCCGTTAAGTTTCACGAAATGTTTTTTTTACTTTCTGTAATTCTTTACCGAAATTTTAGTCAGTAAGTTTTCTTTTTCAATTAAATTGTATTTGTAATTTTATTTTTTTATTTATTTAATGTACCTATTTTCAATGTCACGTCAGCATTCTATACAAGTCTAGTTTTTCGTCGCTGTTTTTCTTTATCAAAGTCGGACCTAAATTTTCATCATTCTCAACGTCGCCTTGGACCGTCCAATCATTCTGCATTGTGTTTAGTCTCTGACCTACTATAGTGGCGTTGTAGTGACAACCGGCCTTTATGTAGGACGCGTCCTCGGCACCTCCCTGGGTAGTCACATAGGACACTATATATGCGAGGGAGGTCTCTCGGAGGAGCTACGTAACACCTTTTAATACTCAGGAAAGTTGTACCCGCCCCACTTAGGTCAAAGGCAGTTGATGGTCTCCTGGCTCCCTCAAAAAGACTCCCCCCCTTTTAATTTCTTAACTCTTGGGAAAGTCCACCAAGGGGTGAAAACACGCCCCTGACACAATGCTGAGTCTGTGAATCCCTACAATCTGGGTAACGTGCTGGGCCCTCTGCCTCAATGTTCAAACATGTTCGAAATAAAAGGTTTATGTGTACTGTTGTTTTTTCATTTGATAGTTTAGGAGATCGACTCTACTGTTTTTATCTCTTGTTTTTTACTTTTGCGAGGTTGCATACTCCCTTAGTTTTGAAAAGTTTCGTGTTCCTCGTATCTTGGACTGGTATCGTTCTCTAACTGCTTGACTTGCTCCTGGTGACCTCTGTCCCTTAAATTGGTGTACTGTTACTCCTTTGTAACTTGTTAGTCCCCGCCCCCTGACTGCGACTACTCGTGTCCCTATGTGTCCTTTCCTACGGTCCACTTTGTTAGTCCTTTCCGACCCTTACTCTCTATTGACCACTGACTCTTTTGTTTGTATTTTTGTTGTACTTGGACCTTGAGAATCGTAAACAGACCAGCCACGTGTTTTGTCATGGGGGGTGGGGGGAGTATTCCGGCCTGAGGACTACCCGGGTCCGACTTAACATTTTCAGCACCTATTCTCAGCACCTATTCTCAGAAACAGAATGCTATTTACTTCGTCATGGGTCGAGGATCGGGAGTCCCTGGCAGGGATGGGAAGGTCAGATGGTCCTTAACGAAAGGGGGGGGGATAAATGTCTGGAAGTCATCGAATGCCTGGAACTATTTGGGAGTGGGGAAGTTTTTGACCCCACCACCTCCCCCGAACCTCCACCCTTGTTCACACGAGGAGTGTGTGGCCGAACTAATGACTGCACTTTGCTAGCCTACGTGAAGTATAAGGGGACCCCCTCAACGTTCGCATGTCTGTGGCCCAACTACTGAGACCTGTGGCCTTTTCCTGGTGTTTAGAGCCTCGGTTCAAAGAAACCTCCGCTGTACCTACATTCAGGAGATCACCTTCCGGTGGAAAACCGTGACCAGACAATCCTTCCTCGCTTGGGAACACTACCGCCAGACGTGTCGGAAGTAGGCCTCGACTTGAAGCCTTTTCTCCCTGACCCGCTCGTGTGGGTTTGAGCGCTTTGAAGACTAGTACCGTACTCCGGCTACTTGGTAGTGGAAGAAGGAGCAACAATGCCCTTTTTCGCTTCCCCCGACCTTTTGGGTAACCTGTGTTACCTTACCTTTCTCTGGACACCGACTGGCCATCCTTCTCATAACATCCCGTTTGAGCCTGGGTACACTTCCACCGAGTGAGGTCCACCCAGACCAAGGCCTCTGCTCTGTTGCATCCGCATGCAGAGATCAAGAACCCAAGTCTGCGAGGCTGACAGGTAAACTGACTCACCTATAAGGACCTACTGTTCGACTGCCACCGTGGATTACTCAACATGTTTTAGAGGGGAAGGTCTTTGATTAACACCTGGGGACAGCCTTGTTACAAGTAGTGCCCTTAGGTTACCTAGGACTTATGAACCAAAGTAGTAACTGGAAAGACGCCCACCTGAAACCTTTCTCCTATCGAACCCAGTTACCCTACTTCACTCGGTAGAAACTTTAGGAACAGTGTTTTAGGTAACTTTACACACTGGTTCGTGCAAAACCCTTACGGCCCGGTCGCACGACCCTCGTTCGGGTAGAACTGAAAACCTCTGCTCCAGGAAATAATGTGCGTGTGTGGCCTGTTCGTTATGTATGAGGCGCGGTGTAGGAAGGAGTACCCCCGACCGGTGGTCTTTGTCAACAACTTTGGACTGTAACAGGAACAATGATGGGCCTCCGGTGCTTTCCGTGTCTACTCACTCGGGTCACCTACCTGGAACCTCACTTCTCGGAGACCTTGTTTGTCGGTCTAACAACCCCTGTGAACGGGATCCACAAACTAGCAGCGTGGGTCCCAGAGAGGAGGGCGGCGGCGAAACGGTGGCTGACACCCGGTTCGCGTTTCCGAGGCTAGTGTGCCCATTCACCTTCCTACCAGAACCCGAGATGTCGTTCAACCAAGAGCTAGCATTCTGCTCCTGTTTGTATTCCAAAAACTAAGACTCCCGGGCCCTGCTTTTCTCTCACACCTTCAACTGGATGAATTTCTTATCACAGGTGGACCGGACTGCCCTCAACTCTGCGGAAATCGGAAAGAATTATATAAGGTCTAAAAACACTAGACAGGTCTGCATTTTTGCCGACGGAGACGGGGAGAATCGGTCACAAGAGGTAGGAGCTACCCCGTCGAAAATGTCGACTGCAAGGAGACAAAGGGGTGCAGTAGTTAGGCGAGACCGACAACAGTTGAAGCGCTGTCCATTCGTGTACCTACGTACGAACAACAGAAGATGTCTAGCAACTCTGTGATGAGGAGGTTAAGGGAGTAACCTACAGTAGTTGGAGCTGGTATTTGACCGGTGATCCCTAGACCTTAACCACTTCATACCCTCGAGTACACTCCTTTCGCTAACAGGCGGACCCCTCAGGTGAACTTTCCTTGGAATCCTCTTCAGTCTTGTACGTCTCCCCGTCGTTTGTATTGACTTTAAGGATTATTTGGATGGATATCTTCAAATCGTTTAAGGACTACTTGGAAGAAGACCTCGACCCACACCCCGGTGACCCTAATGACGTGACTAAATCGTACTAGGTAAACGTATACTAAATGCGGGAGGAGACGAAAGGGAGTATACACGCGAGCAGACTGCGGAAGTGTTTTCACTACTCGCGTATAAAAGCCCCGCCCCCACCTTCACAGCTGGTCGATTTCAACAGAGGAGAACCGACAACTGGAAGATGAGTGGAAAAGCGTCACATAAATGTATAAATGCTCACAGCTCCGTGGGAATTATTATGTGCAATTCATTTCTAAAAGGCTTTCACAAATTATATTTTTATTTAAATGTAGCCCTGCTACATTTTACACCAAAACGGAACACAAAAGCAGGACCAACCACCAAACATTGAATTCCTTGACTAACAAGAGAAAGATTCATTCATTCAAATAAATATTTAACCAGAAATGGGCCGGTTCTAAAGGGTTATTCAGTTAAGCCCGATGAGAGGGTATACAGCTGTGCACATGTCATCATTAACAGACGTCGTTTAAGAGTGACGTTTGAGTGAACGAGGACATCCCAATTAATACCTGAGGACTCCTCTGTCCTCGCTTCACCTCCTCGTGTCTCTCGCTCGCATCTTACGGAGTTGGAGCTAAGATGCAAGGAAGGGACGCGAGTGAGGGAAAGGAGGAGTCGAGGAGGGGTATTGGGATGAGGCTCATGAATAGGGCTGCAGAAACTCATCTTACTGGAGAGAGAGAAAGGCAGAGGGAGAGAAGGGTAAGGGACGTGTGTGTGTGTGTGTGTGTGTGTGTGTGTGTGTGTGTGCAGGGGGGGCGCTGACATATCTTCCATGTTAAAGTTGAGTTAGCTACTGGCCCCCTCTCTTACTGCTGATAAAAAGCGGTGGTAGCTGCATCACATTGCACAAAGAACGGTGAGACGCAGGGGAGGGAGGTCAGACACTTCTGACACGTACAGCTGTGTGCACAGCAGATGGGGGAGAGGAACACCCGAAAATTGGGGAGTGAGGAATGTTGTAAACAAAAACTACTGGTGAGTGTCTTTCATTTCAGGTTTTCTGGTCATTTAAGGATACAGTCATTACCTGGCTTGACAAATAAAAACAATATGGATATTTAAATATATTTAGAATTACCACTTGTATTGTGCAGATGTGATGTTTTAAAAGCAGCAGCTCTGGCACTGTCTTGTTCTTGTTTTTCAGCATTGTAGCTGATCCTGTTCTGTCGAGCTGAAGGACAGACTCTTTTGTCACTACATGACCCTGCTGCCAGGGAATATATTTTTAGTGCGAAATAAACGTGTTCTCTGCCCTTGAAGTTGTTTTGAGAGCTCTTTCGATAAAGTTCTGAATCAAAGCTTGCAGTTAGTGATTAAATACTTCTGAGATTTTGTCTCATAAGTGATGCAAAGTACACACCGAATTAAGACCGAGTAACTTGAAAAAGAAATAAAATACACATGTTTTTTTATGGATCTCAAGCAATATTTCAGACAAGAGTCATATAGGCATAATTTCTTTCTGACTCTTCTGGTGCTTTAAAGCAGCGGAAGAAGAAAATCTGAGAAAGGCAAAACTCAGCGCACAGTGGCGGGTGTTCATCAAAGGTTATAGATTCGCTTTATTGGAAATACCATTTTACCTTGTTTCTATAGTTTTAATGCAGCATTGTTTTCTGATAACATGCTATTTTAGCATATGCAACTGAGGTATGAGTAGGGTGAGGTCTGGGGGGAATTGTGTGCCCATGAAAACCATATTCTTGATGCATGGAAGCCTTTATCCTATCTATCAAATAATCATTCTGAGTCCTAAATGGATATTATTAAATATGTACATTAGCTTTTTTAATAAAACGACATACTAGCCCTTTAATTTAGCCAACCATATGATAAGCATATAGATTTAGAATGACGAACATTGCATTTGAGTTATTGGGTTCTTTTTTAGGTTTTATTTTCAAATGATTTTTTGTTTCATTCATTGTAAGTTTATGTCACGTGGTTATTGTAGATTACTTTCAGGTGGATGAGAGATGGTGGATGACGGATGACATCACTGTTCTTCAGTTGTTCCTGCAGACTGCCATCAGTGCTTGTGCTGGTAGTTGACATTCATACGTAAGTCTCACCTTTTCGGTCATTTTGGCTGAATTAATGGGTTGTTTTTTATCCAATTTTGTAAGTTAACCTCAGCTCATAATATCAAAGTGTGATGCCAGAATATGTCATAATGTGAATGACAAAAATTTCCTTTTTTGAAACCCATTAAAACCGCAATCTTTGATCCCAAAGCCATATAATCATGCATTCTATCATATCAGGCATTAATCTAACCTGTCTGGTAGAGGTGTCAAATAGACCAAGAGAAATGTTTTTGTCTTGTCATAAATAAATACAATTCTGACAAACAGGGGAGTGTGTTAGGTGTCAAACAGGCAGCTTGAGGCCAAACTCTGTAGGTTGGCTTTAAATTAGTTTGCCAAAAAAAGCTAAAATGACCTTTAATCATACTTTCCTGGTCTAGAACACAACTTAATGTTATCAAATAGGCTGTGTTTAAAGTAGATAAAAAAGATTGAACTGTGATGCACTAGGCAGAGTTGAGATTTACTTGAGGTAAATAATAGATCAAGTCAAAACCAGGCATGCAGTTTAGAAAATGCACACTTATCCGGGAGGAAAACCAATCTGCAAGGTTGAAAAACTTTAGGACATATGCCTATACTAAAAGGTTATGATCATCCTCCTAGTTTAACAATCTACTTATGCAACTACTTTTATAGTATGAGACAAAACACATGGTTTAGTGTAGTCAGGCAGGTATCAGCAGAGCTATATGGCTTCTGGCCAGGAGGTGTCACCATGCAACAGCAGATAAGTTGTTCCAGTCATCTATAACATTTACTTTTGAATAAATGTTATGTTATCTGTATTTATCACCATGACAATTAATTAAAAAAGACTTCCCCCCATGTGTAAACAATATACGAATGTTACACAAAGTACGCTATGATAACCAAATAACAACTAACTGGCAAATGCATTTTTCCATCATATTTAGTTTAGAATAATAAGAACAATTATTAATACGTTTAAAACAATTATTAATCTAAATAAAAACAATTGTAAAATAAATGTGTTTTGATTCCTGTTAAAATACATTTGTTTTCACTATTATGGATTTGTTGGATATATATTGTGTACCATTTTGCGTAGCCTACTTCTTATATCTTATTGGAAATGCAAAAGATGTCTAATTAAATTACAGTCATACTCTGCCAATTAAGATGTTGACCCAAAATAAATATTTTGCATAGAGCATTCATTATGTCTAAATCATTTATAATAAAAAATACGATTATTCTTGAAGTTGTGGATGATGATAGATAGGAGAAACCATTCATAATATATTTGTATTACATAGTTGAATTATCTGCCCACAGAAATGCAGGATGATAAAGTGCTCTTATTGTGACGTCATGGGTGAGAGAAAGACTTTTATTTTGAAGTGTGGTGCTGCCGCCCCTCTCCACGCAGAGTTAGCAGAGAGGCAGAGCCCGACACACAGCACACAGCAGCAGGGCTACAGCGACACTGGCAGCGGCAAGTATGAGAGGAGAGAAGTTCACAGGGTGAGCTAGGCTGGTTGGCAGCCGTTGTCGCATTCTCGGAGGAATAAAGCAAACCGCTGGACGCCGAGAAGTCGCGGGACACACCGTGTGACTGGACCAATAACTGGTGGATACGTGAGGTTCTGGATACTGAGCAGCGGCGGCGGCGCGACAGGAGCAGGGCGAGTGTGTGAGTGCTTCGGCGGCGGTCCCGCTGCTAGCGAAACATGAACAAAAACCACCGAGTGCCGAGCAACCGTTCTCTGAGTGCCGTGGAGGTGAAGAGCAAGGTAACAGCTACAAATATAGACTTATATTTCACTTTACCTGGTTTATTTGTATTCTTAACTACCCCCAAAGATGATTACCTTAGCTAATTTAGCCTGCTAAGTGGCTTGATAGCAAGTTTATGATGTCGCACAAATGACACAGGCACTAGCTAGAGCTTTAACTAGCCAATACAGGTTTACTTACACTGACTCATTTCTGCTAGATAGCCATACTTACAACTTTGATGTTACCCTGGCGTAGTGATATTTCAGTTGTTCTGGGTAAGTTTTAAGGTGGAGTTTATGTCAGCTGACGCCGCAGTGAGCCCGTGTCACCTGTCACAGCTACCTCCGCCGCTCCACCCTGCCCGTATCAAATATTGACTCAAAGTTTAGATCAAGTTTTAGAATAACTGCCTGTCATTATGTCAAATAACCCTGGTATGAGTTGTTGTTAGCTGCCTGTTATTTTCCGGAGCGTTAGGTGTTATACGGCCTGCGACAGGCTCATAGCTCCTTCCGCGACAGTGTGCCTCCCTCCTGCCCCTGGCATGGTTCTCTGTGTACATCTAGCTGGGGTACGGGTCTCAGTGCGCTTTTTACTGCTCAAAACTTATTATAGGAACTCAATACGGTTGATAAAAACAAACTGTGTGTCTGTGTTACTTCATCCAGACCACTTCACACACAGTTATAAAACACTAATTATTTTTACTTTGTTCTGCTATTTTACAAACCCAGCACTACAGGGTCATTTGAAATGTTTTGTCTATTCCTGTCTGAATGCGGGAAACGGGATTGGGACCTGTTCCCATACCTAGAGTTAATTTAATTATACTATGTAGCTACTAAATGCATCAGATGTCCAGGTTGGCAGTGAGTTGTAGATCATCTTTTGTCAGTGCTGGGCAACAGTAACCACAACACTTCTCATCACCACCACCACCAATGGGACATTAGGCTCAGTGTCTCATCAAAAGGGTTGCCTAAAAATTAGGCATTTACCTCTATTGATCCAGTGAGACCAAACTGATAACTATGTGTTTTGAGGGGCTGACAGTCTTTGTTACCACTACCAAACATCCTGTCAGACAGCTTGACTAGACAATGCTGTTCAGCCTTGAACATACTGCATCCGCAAACACAGACGTAGAGATACACACATCCCAAAGTACACATTAATAATTCATCACATGCGGTGTGTGTTGTCCACATGGATGACAGACTCTTGCATACAGCGGTTTTGAAATTAGCTAGGCTACCAGAACAGTGTGTACTTATCAGTATAGCTGCAAAATGATGGCTAACAAGTTGACCAGGATTATCCAGATCAATATTTTGATCACCAATATTACATTTAATTATTTTGTTGTTGTATCACTTCCATGTTGAAAACGTGCTACATTACTGCTAATGTATATTTTGCATCAGAATAAGAATAAGGCTCATACTGTATGCTTTTCCCGTGCTCTCTGTTAAATATGACTCTTCTACTCTGGTAAGCAGCTGCAACATTTAGGAGCACACCTTTTAAACTTTAATATTCAATCATTTTCATTTCATTGTGGGAAACCACAATCATGTATGCTTTTATTATCTGATTCATTGTGCAGCCCTCATCAGTCAGAGCCAGAACAACTCAGTCCTTTTTTAAATATTTCTTAATATTGTTTGCACACATTGTTTACATCTTGCCCATATTGCATCTTTTCTTTTTCTTTCTTTTTCATACCCACATGTTTTATAATTGTGCTCACATGTCTGCCTCTCTCCTCCATCCCAGTTTGGTGCAGAGTTTCGTCGGTTCTCACTGGATCGGTCGAAGCCGGGCCGCTTCGATGAGTTCTACGGCCTCCTGCAGCATGTGCATCGCATCCCCAACGTGGAGCTCCTGGTGGGCTACGCCGACGTCCACGGGGACCTGCTGCCCATCAACAATGACGATAACTACCACAAAGCCATCTCCGTGGCCAGCCCTCTACTCAGACTGTTCCTGCAGAGGACAGGTAAGCTCAGTGGAAGTGTTTGAACAAATAGCCACTTTCCACCTGTTTGTAAAGTCTGCTCTGCTTTACTGCGGATATACAAACAAAGCTCTCGTGTTAGTTATGAATAACATAGCTCAGACATATGAGAAGCAACTAAATATGGTTTTAAGCTTTGCGCTTATTTGTTAAGATAATCAAAACTATACCGCAATAAAACACCACAGTATTACTTTGAGGCAGTATGTTGCTCATGTATTTTTTTCCTTGTAAAGCTGTCATTGTAAACAATACCCCCGCTCGCCCTGGCTAAGTTCTTTGGTGTCACTCTCTGACCCACATAGTTAAAGGTCAGCGGCCTCGCTGAGAATTTACTTTAGAAGGGTCTGCAAGTGCAGGAAAACACACAGAAAAAAAACCTATGCAACAGAGATGGAAAGAAAATGTGCTAGGTTTCTTACTGTTTCTCACTTCTCACTGACCACCATTTCTAAAACTACCCTGGGGGAATTGTCAAAATACATAATATCCTGTTTCTGTGGCATGGCAGTCACATAGGAGGTGTGTTTATACTGTGTGACTGCACATACAGTTCACTTTTGAGTGTTTGACTCCTCTTGTTTCTTACTTCCCCTCAGGCTCTGGTGTAATCATAATAACTATTGTCCTGCATATGGTGTATGTTATCACTGGAGAATTCCTTTATCTTTTCAGGACCCGGGGAAGTAGTTGGTTCTATGACTTGGATGTTTTATTTCCTGTAATATTTGCTCATCACTTTAGTTTACTAGTCCTTGTTTGCACGTGTTTACAGATAAGCATAAACCTATTTCTGTCAGTAATATATATATATAGAATCTTGGTTGAATTGATTTTTGAAGTGTGACCTGTTGAACGCAGAGGGTCTGCTGGCCGGGGCAGGTCGGCCCGCGCTCTCTGTTGTGTTTAAGCTGTCTCGCTGTGCCATATGACCCCATAGAAGCTAAGCCACTTTGTCAGGAGGAGATTAGTGGGTTCAGTGTGTGGCTCTGCATGGGACTGTGTTTCAATTACACGCTCCAGACACTAGCCCCCACGCTGGGCTCACTCCTGCTCACGCACAAAAACACATGAAAACACAGGCAAGCAGGCATAACGCATGTTACACGCACTTCCTCGTAAAAAAGGAAAACAGAAGACGCACATTTGCATTAATGCAGCCACAACCCCCCTTTAGCCCCCATGTGCCCAAGACCCTGTTTCCCTCCTGATTCGTCTACCCCCATCACCTTCCCGCTTAGCACCAGTTGGTCCCAGCTTTAAAGGATCTGCAGTGTGGTGATGCAGCAAATTATCAGCTTATAGATCCTGTATTATTATCTGTAGTGAGTTATCACTAAGAGCTGTTTGTGTATGTCTCATATCTTTGAAATCTGCTCTCATAACAACAAAATATCATATTGACAAATTATGAAAAAATATTTAGTTTTGGAATATATTTTTTAAGATTTGTATTTGAGGGCTGCAATGGGATTATCAGTATATACACACTTTATTTTTCTGATTGTAGGACTAAATGCTGCTTTTGAAACCTAACCTGTTTGTAAAGATCCATAGTAAAATAAACAGATTAATTTATTTCTATTATCAGTTATTACCTTTTAACCAAAAAAAGTAGGGAATGTACATCCCGGTCTTACACTAATCTAATGCCACAGGCAATTATAATGTTGAAAATTGGGTTTTAAATGTTATTATTTGTTCTGCACCAAGAAGTAACTCTTTACACCCCACCCCTCTTTGTTTTCTTGTTGATCAGGCTAATCAACTTCAAACTCTTCCCTGTTTTCAGCAGCATGGGAGAAAGGTCATAGTGAAGGGCTACTCTTAGTCTCACTAACGCCGCATTAGACTACTACTGTGTCCTGTGAGACTGTAACTGAGCAATTATGTAAATGTCTCAGATGGTCAGTAGTCAGACGCGATGTGTTTGGTCATTATTGCATAAGAGCAAGCCTTCAGACAGGGCAACAGTGTGGATGCCCTGAAATCCTATTACAAAGTTATCTGGGGAAATGTGTATGGAGTTTATAGAAACATAATCTCCATTCTCAGGGATTGTAAACACATTTGTGACGGACAATTTCCGTTGTCATAATTTGTATGTGTGAGAAGAAAAAAAAAAAGTGTCTACACTTGGCCCAGTTCAGTCCATGCGTAAGGTTATTTTTGGAATCCCATTTTATTTGTGTGGATAGATGGACCCAATTCCTGCATTTATCCTAGGCTAAGTGCACTGAGTGTTCATTCATTGGTGGTCAGATGGATGGATGGAGGGCTGGATGGAGGGCTGTGAGTGTCTGTTGTTGTATTGTTGGGGTCTGCTTCTTGAATAATGCCCACATTATTGTTGTTTATGCATCAAGGCTACATCACTGACCAGCCATTAACATTGTATTGTTCACTGCTGACAAAGGGGCCAAGTGTTTGTTACTGTGCGTTGATTACTGGACATTTTTCAAATTGCTTCAACACAAACACCAATTTAACCCCCCCCCCCCATCCTTAAACAATGTGCTCATGATTATTGGGCTGGCAGTGAGGTGTCCACTGTTTACTTGTTGTCATGGCAGCAGTGAAGAGGTCTGTTCATAGGTGGATTAACAGTGCTCATGTCTCTTTAAGGCTGATTGGTGCTGCAAAGCATGCTGGGAGCAGTATTACTAGCATTTGAAAACACAAATGTAGCTTTAAAGGGATAGTTTGGGTTGAAGTGGGGTTTTGTGAGGTACTACTATAGTCTGTGTGTTTTTAGATTTGGGCCAGATGCCCTTATTTAGTAAAAACAGCCAGGAGTACCAGCTGGAAGCTAAGCAGTGATGTACTGCTCTGGACGGAGGAAGCAGTAAAACATAATTTAGCCACTTTGGTTCATTTGATTGATCAAAGGCTCATTAAAAGGCACACAAACAACCAATCGATGCAGCGGTAGACCAGCAACACCTGTATTCTTCTAAGTATAATGACTCTTTTTGTCAATGGAGACTGGTGGCTTTGAATAGCGCAGGGGTTTTCAAAGTGTGGGAAGGTGAGCCTCCCCTCAGAGAACATAAGAACAGCCGCGCCCCCCTTCCCAGTTATTATTGCTATTATTATTATTATTATTATTATTATTATTGTTGCTATAATGCAGGGGTATTATTCACCAGTAGAATGCCCTTACCTACTGGCCTAGTTAAATCAAAGTGGTTACTTTTTTTGGCTGGGCAGTGTAGTTTTACAGTTTTACACACATTCTTCTTTGACTTTCCGTCTACTTGGGTCCGAATGCTTCTCGTTTTGCGCCGTCCTGTTCAAATGAAATTGCCGCAAATCACATTTCCTCGCTCGCGCCAGGGCCGGGGGAGGGG
>NW_011369945.1:10819973-10822080 GCF_000735185.1 Notothenia coriiceps | reverse complement strand
ATTATTATTAACAATTATAAGGTCAATATTTGCTGGACTTAGTTTCTACACAACGACATAAAATCACCATTTTTTTTCGTAAGTAACTAGTATTAATAAGATACATGATATAAAAGTGTGTCACGGACATTTGACCTCCTCGTTGCGACCGTAAAGGAGGATGAACCCTTCTGATTGCCTCCCTATCCAAGACGTTTTAATCAAACACATATATATACACAGACTTGCAAGGTGAAGGACGGACGGGCTGTAATGGAATGCCGACGCAGCCAGCTTTTTATCTGAAGTTAGGATAAACGCTCGTCTCGGGTCCGCCGCTCTGCGAAGCCCCTTCCGTAGACTCGGCATTGCGCCGCGCAGACCACCTTATCGTGGGGGGGGGGGGGGTACAAAGTAGCTTTTCCAGGAAATATGCCGAAATCAACAAAAACTGCGATCCGGCAAGCAAGACGCTCCGCTTCTGAAATGCTTCTGAAACGCGCCCGGTAGGGTATGACGCCAGAGGAGGCCGGACCAAAACCGCGGCGCAGCCGTGACGCTCCACAGACGGACCCGGTGGAATCTAGGGGTAATGATACACACTGCGGCCAGGCAGGATCTGACTTGTCAGTGACTTTAGACATCGTAAAACTATTTTAAACAAGATTTTATTGTAGAGGGACGTTTATTCACAAATAACCCTCTCTGGAAAATCCTAAATCGTGGAATAGTTTGGCCATTAAAATGCTTTTTGATTCGATTTCTTGCGAGAAGTGTATTGTACTCTTAGAATCCACGTCCAGTTGATGTGTAGGATCTATAGTTTGATAGATATTATGAAGATGATTTGAGGTCTCGCCAGGATAACGTGTATGCAGCTTCCATGTAATGTTAGCGTGGGTGAAAACAGTTCTTCCGGTCTCGAAGTTTTCATAATAAAACCGGATA
Source organism: Notothenia coriiceps (assembly GCF_000735185.1). Classification (NCBI taxonomy): domain Eukaryota; kingdom Metazoa; phylum Chordata; class Actinopteri; order Perciformes; family Nototheniidae; genus Notothenia; species Notothenia coriiceps. The sequence goes on along the minus strand of NW_011369945.1, from coordinate 10,821,153 downwards.
TATTCCCCTCACTGTCAAATGATTACACAGTGATATCTGCATTACTCATCCACTAAAAACATCAGTTACTTGTTAATTACACACTATTGATTGGTTTAAATTGTGTACAATGCTTTTGTGTTTTTAACCTTCGATTCAGAGAAACAAATAGTTGTTTCGGAGTTTAGACACTACAGTTTCCAAAGACACTACACTACCCAGAATCCCCAGCTATCGTTTGGGACTACAACATCCGCCTTGCTTTACAAACCCCGTGATTAGTCATCAAGCCCTGTGATTGGATGTTGGAGTGGCAGTGCGACAAGGTTACGCTGAGCGTCAAACAGCTCTATGAAATGGAATGGAACCATGTATGGAGTCAGATTTGGGTCAATATTCTAGCGCGCAAAACAAGCTACTCACGAGAGGAAAATGTGCTTTTACACGCACATAAAATGACCCTTCCGCGCAGATTAAACCCCCGTGAGCGGCTATGCGCTCGCTCGCGAGAGAGACAGCCCTCTTGCTCGCTCGCGGGAGGGTCAGCCTCACCTCCTTATTGCCTTGTGTCAAATGTCATAGATCGGAGAAAACGGTCGAAAGGATATAGTAAAATTTATCATATATCGATAGCTTATATATCACAAATACATCAACAAAAAACTTTGTGATATCTTGTGAGGATCATTATCGGTACTATAAACAGTATCACTTACGGTAAATAAATGAGATGTCACAAAACATTTTCATATGATATCACAAACCCACAAAGGCAATAATTCTGAATATAATAAAATTTAATATATTGGTATCATATTATATACCACAAAGACATCGACAAAAAAACTTGTGTGAATATCTTGTGAGGATATGTCATCATTATCATGCTATAACCGTATTACTTACGTATAATAAATGATATCACAACATTTCATAATGTGAAGATACTAATTAGACATGTAAAAAAAATTTTATTTTCGACATTGTGAAATGCTTATATTATCAAAAAATACCTGTTGAAATGGTAAGTTAGAGCAGGTTTGACTAGAACGACGACAGTGAGGGCCGAGAACCATTGTTTTGTCAAGCCTGTAAAATCGTTGTGGACCGTTGAGGCCCAGAGAGGACCGTCGACAGTTGGTTCGGGTCACCGAGGCGGGTTTGACAGTCTTTGAAAAGTGCGTCGCGCGTGTCCGTCCGA
>NW_011369945.1:10814702-10819928 GCF_000735185.1 Notothenia coriiceps | reverse complement strand
TCTGAATTCTCCTGTCTTCTTGGGAACCAGGAAGTACATGGAGTAAAGCCCCTTTTCTCTGTCCTGAGAGTGCACAACAGACACAGCCTGTTTTTGCAACAGGGCCTGAATCTCTGTTGAAAGGAAACCTATCTCCTCCTGGGATGAGATATTTGCCTCTCTTATGCCCCTGAATGGAGGAGGGACGCTGCAAAACTGGAGTGAGTAACACAGTTTCAGTGTCCTGTCCATCCACTCTGTCAGTACACGGCTGAGCTTCCATTCCCCATAAAACTGTGTTAGGGGACATGCAAGAAGCTGTGGAGCTCTCTGATGGCCCACTCCGCCAGAAGTTTGGCCCATGGGGGGATGACACAGAAAGGGACGATTTTCTACTGAGGTTCTTGAACGCACCACGGCACGCTCTCGCAGGGCCAAACGCTCCATCATAATGCGGTCTTTACACAGACGGTGAAATGCATTAATCGGAACCATTACACTAGGTGAGGTGTGTTTTCTGATAACACCACGCCGGCCCTAATGTCCCTGCACACGCATAGCGCTAGGAAAGCACTTCTGTGGTTTATCACACTCACATGCGCAAGTGGGCGCCACTGGCTGCCTCCTTTACAGGGGTTTACATCTGGGTGCCCAGTTAACATCGTATGAAACGGATCTTGCCGATTTCAACGAGACATTATGGGGAAATGTGGAATTGTGGAGAGAGATGACTCTTACTCTGGGATAAATGCAATCGTTTTTATTGAATGCATTTTTCACACACACATCACTTTAGATAGAACTAGGGTTACAATAAATGACCCACCGTTCTTGCAACAGGTCCTAAATTTCTGTTGAAAGGAAACCTATCTACTTCTGGGATGATAGATTTGCCTCTCTTACACCCCTGAATGGAGGAGGCACGCTGCAGAACTGGAGTGAGTAACCCAGTCGCAGTATCCTGTCCACCCATTCTATCAGTACACAGCTGAGCTTCCATTCCCCATCAAACTGTGTTTTAGGGGACATGCAAGGAGCTGTGGTATTCTCTGGTGGCCCTCTCCTCCGCCAAACCTTCCATGAAAGGAAGATTGGGATATGGGGAACCAACATTAAAAGGGCCGATTTCTGCGGAGGTCCTTGAAAGCACCGCGGCCACTCTCGCGTGCCCGACAACGAGAAGTCTTCGTCATCCTCCTCCCCGGCAAACGGAGCCATCTGCCCCGCTGGAATGGCGAACGTGAATGGCGAACGTGAATGGCCCCGCCTCTGCCATATCCTGGTCCCCCAAACTCTCGAAGCAGAGGTGGTGGGGATCGGCACCCGCTATTAAGCCAGGGCACGAAGGACAGGCCCGGGTCTCTAGAAGTGGCGAGACCATGAAGGTATGATAACTTCTTTCTTCTTCTTTCAAACGTTTTCCTTTTCCTGGTGTTGTCCTGCTCACTGAAGAGAAAAGGATGACAGTCAGGAGGTGTAGCTGCCTTACATGCCCGCGCATTCAGGTAGGCTCGCCCTGATTGGCCGGCTACGTTTATACAACTTCAGTGTGTGAACCAGTGGCGTCGCCTGGCCTGGGCATTCGGGGCTTTATATAATATAATAATAATATAATACATTGACCGTGCTTTACGTGAACTTCATCATGACACAAGAGAGGACGGCAGGACTGTAATTTCCCGTGTTCAGTGAATGCAACAGAGGCATGACACCAGACCAATCACAGAGTTGCATGGAAATAAACNTACCTTTGCGAGTGTGGGTTTTCCGCATTGACTTTGATCAAAAAGCAAGTACCAGTCAACCAGGGGCAGTTGCCACCCCATTCCACCCCGGTAGATCCGCCCCTGGTTGACTGGTACTTGCTTTTTGATCAAAGTCAATGCGGAAAACCCACACTCGCAAAGGTAGACGGAGGTGAAGGGAATGAGCACTTTTACAGCCTTTTTGGCGAGGTGGGGGAACTTGGTCTCCGCAGACAGCCAAAAGTGTGCAAGTGACACGCCAATGACAGCTCTGCATGCATCCCCTGGATATTATTTTATTAACTGCTCTCATCGCAACGCAATGTTTACAGTGAGAACAGCTGTGAGGTCCGTGCAGAAAGCAGAGCAGTGTTTAAAATATATATCACTCAGTATAACAGGCCTATACTCTCTATTTGCTTTAGTTTAGTAGATATCTAAAAACAAAGAGTCGATATTTTTCTAAAACCATTTAGTGCTTCACATAATAAAATACACAATGTCTGTAGCCTGTCTTAGGAGCTGTAGGTGTGTGTGTGTGTGGTACAGTGTGTAGGTGTGTGTGTGGTACAGTGTGTAGGTGCAGCGGACAGACAGGTCCTGTTCCTTTCATCAGACGGGAAGCGAAAGAACGAGCAAGACCCATTGCTGGTATGATCACAACCTGGTACTAAGCACACAGGCATCTTGTTAAAGTTATCTTATCCAACGCCATATAGATAGATTATATCTATATGACGCTAATCTTAGCTATCTCTTAGTGGAGGAAAACAGTTATGACATCACTTACAAATCTGGGATTTGTAGTCTTTCTAGTTGCGTATTTTTCATAGTCTTATATTTCAACAGTTTTACGACAAACTTTGACTTTTTTGACATGGAAATGATTTTTTAAGATTGACAAACATCATATGTGTAATTCATGGCACAATTCAAACGGGATCAAAAGATACGTTTTCTCTCTTCATTGACTTCAATGCATAATTTTTCCGAAATAAGGTCCCATGGACCGGAAGTAGATGGGCGTGACTTCACCACTCTATAGATGGGGGGGGGGGGGGAGTGAGTTCAGTGATAAGGCGGGTGATAGGAGGAGAGAGCAGGGAGAACGACGTAGGATAGCGTGAGATGTGATGAAGGGAGCAGGAAAGGCAGGCGGTGCAGAGATTAATCGTACAGAAACGGATTTGTTACGTAATGATGTACTGAGAGAAAATTATGACAAATGAGGACAGACGGAAAGACGAAGTAGGCGAGATAATCCCAACTCTGTGCAAGAGGAGTGTGTAAGGAGGAGGTCACGAAACTTAAGGGAGCGTCGGTAGGATGCCTTTATAACGACGAGGACACCTGTTGAACTCTAGGTTCGGTCTCCACCGACTAAAGATAATAAAAGTGGTGTAAAAAACAAGTGGATTTGAGAAAAGAACTCAGAAAATTTTCCCCGGGGTAATACGAGTACAAGTAAAGTTACAGCACGGAGATTACACCTGTACCAAGTTTCGAAATTACAAGTTTTTGCAACGAAAATAATATCGAAATGGGAGTATGACGGACCACGACGTCGTGGTGCGCCGTGTGCAGAGTTTGTTCTCGGGTCAGGACGGACGCTGAGTTGTGGGGAATCTCTTGACGAGTGGGTGAGAATCGGTAGGTGTGAGGGCGTTGAGCACTACGCGTTACGGAAGTCTGTCCTGGTTGTCGCCGTGTGGCGCGCTGAGCGAGAGTGGTGCGCACTACAGTGATACAATGCGCTGTCATTTGTTTCCTAGGTTTCACTCCGCAGACCTCCTCGGAAGATTTGGGAAGATCGTAAATGTACCGTGATTTTGTATATTTTGTGTGCATGTGCCTGTTCTCTTTGGTTTTCTCGATTTATGCCGGGGGAAAGTTGTAAAGATGACTCGATGGTGTCATATGTAGGGAGCTGAGGCGGCGTAGGGAATAAAGTATACAGAGAAAGACTGAAGGAACACTAAACAGAAAGTCAGTTTAGAAAAGGAAATGTTGTGAGACCAAGGAACAAAGTGGACGAGGACGCTGACAGTTTGCGGTAGAGAAAGTGATACTGTGTGGGATGTCGTGAGATTAGTAATCGGTTGTCTGAGGTCATGTGAACGAATAGTGTGAGGGAGACTACAGCAATGAGGACCGACGATTACGAAGGCGGAACGTGAACAGCCGTAGCGACCATGGAATTTCGTGACATCGTAAAGGAAAAGACGACCAACCCCTTACTGAAGTGGCCGCCGCCGCGCGAGAGCGAGCCAGAGTGGAATAATGGAGGTGCCCGTGCACGGACGACTAGTGGTCGTTTATGTGGCGGTTGAGTGTGTGCGTAAGACAGGGAGGCATTTCTCAATGACCGTAGGAGTGCGGCGTGAGGGCTGTTTGTGGCACACTGCGCTACTTCGTTGCGAGTGTGTGTTTGATTGCGGACTCTCCAACGAACTTTTCGACGATGTGTCGTGCCACTGTTGGATTATTTGAGAAAACACAAAGCACACACATCCGTTTTACAAGACCTACTGACTACTTCTCCGTTTGTTGTGCGCAGGAGTTGCGTTCTCTTAGAGATGCTTTGGTTCATATGATGTCAGCTCCGACAGTGACAGTGGTATTGAATAACACAACCTTCTATCAAAGGGTTTTATTAACACTATTTGCTTATAAGCAGATCACATTCGTGTCTAAGAAACGATAACTAAGTTGTATCTCGTTATTTGTCGTATTTTTATTACCGTTCATGTGGGGCAGAGTTGTTTCTCGTTACCTGAATTTGACTTCTATCAGTCTCGAATCTTAACCTGACAATTGTTTTTTATAGAGTTTTACAATATTATTTTGGTTTGTTTTGTATGTTAATTTACAACCTTTTTTTCCCGTTAACGGTTTAGAATATTAACTTTTGTTTTGAGTCGAATAATAAAGCTATACAGATTTGAAAAACACATCTGGTGTAAGAAACATTTGTTGTGTCCCGGGTACGAGTTGTGTGGTGCGCCGTTATGAAGGGGTTGTTGCCAGTCGGGTTTTCTTCTAACTCCGTGAGTAACTAATGAAACGCCGTGTGCGTGACGAAAATGCCCAGAGAAAGCGAAAGCCTGTACATGGGCAGTGGTGTGGCGGTTTAATGAGTGAAGAGTCGTATGAGTGAGCTAGAGAAGAGGTTTGTGTTCGAGAGTCTGAAGTGGTGCGCGAGAGAGAGGTTGCTTTCGTGTTGTGAGGCTTGTCTGGGATGTGTTGCGATGAGAGTGTCTGCCCGTATTGGTTGTTGGTGTTGACGGACCTTTGTTTATTGGTATTGAGTTGTTGCCGGACTTCAGACGAGAAACAGTCCGGTGCAGACGTAGTGACATTGGTTGGTTCTTTTTGCTTTTTGTAAGGATAAAGTTTTCTCGTCTTCTTTTGAGTCACCTGGACTTAGTAGTCGTAGCTGTATTACTACCTTTGTGAGTAAATGTGTGCTCGAATAGTTTTTGTCTCCACCGCGTCCTTCATC
>NW_011369945.1:10803768-10814657 GCF_000735185.1 Notothenia coriiceps | reverse complement strand
TCTATGGCATACCATCCAACCTCCTCAATAAACTCCAACATATCCAGAACTCTGCTGCCCGCCTCCTCACCCACACCCGCTCCCGAGACCACATCACTCCCATCCTCCAGAACCTCCACTGGCTCCCCGTCCGTCAAAGAATCCACTTCAAAGTCCTCCTCATAACTTACAAAGCCCTCAACAACCAGGCCCCCCCCTACCTAACAGACCTGCTGCACCACCACACCCCTTCCCGCTGCCTCCGCTCATCAGAAGCCAACCTCCTATCCATCCCCACCCGCACCAATCACCGGACCTGGGGGGACAGAGCCTTCTCCGTCGCTGCCCCCTCCCTCTGGAACTCACTCCCACAACCCATCAGAGACTGCACCGACCTCACCACCTTCAAAAAACTCACAAAAACTCACCTCTTCAATCTGGCTTTTCATGTGTGACTGTTTTTGTATTATTTGACTTTAACTTTAACTATATATTTATTTGTTGTTCCTTTCTTCTCTTTTNGCTCACGCTGAATACAAACAGCTTTGACAGCTCCTCTCAACGTCGAAAGACGTTTGCCTTCTGTCCCACAGACCCTGAATCAGATCACCCGTGGTTACATATATACACACTCACAAGTGAATGCTTCATCCTGTGTTCAATGTTGGAACTGCATGATACATTCAACTTGTGCAGATAAAGTCAAACAAACTAAATACATTATGGCTCCAACAATATCTATGCATAACATTTGATATGCAAACAGAAAGGCATGACTGAAAAGGCACCTCACAAAGTCTACAACTCCAAGTAAATTCCACCTGAGTGTTGTGAAAACTATTACTGTTTTGAACTTATTTTTTATGACTTTACTATTTTGAGATTGCTTTATGATCAGGATTCTTCTTGAAAACGATCTGATGCCAGTTTAAACTATCTGCTGATCTTTTTGTCCGTGCAGTGCCCGGAGCAGGTGGTCGGGGGTATCTACGGCGTGTTGAACAGGAAACGAGGTCACGTGTTTGAGGAATCCCAAGTCATAGGCACTCCCATGTTTATTGTGAAAGCCTTCCTGCCTGTCAACGAGTCCTTTGGTGAGTGTGTGATTTAGAACAATTCACTTTATTTAATAATTTGGTTTTAGTATGTCATTTCCTTATTCTTGGCAGAGAATAATTTTTCACAATTTAAAGGTTTGGTGTGTAATATTCCCCTGCTTAAATGACAAAAGACAACTTGACCTGATGTCATGTATGTTGTTGAATTGTGCAGTTACATTATACCGAACATTTCCAAAATGTTTCCAATCTATCGGTCGATTTCAATGGCTGTCTGATAAGGTGACGTAACCCTTTGTCTTAGTGTCAGTGCTGTTGTTGTCTTCAAAGGCTGTCATCAAATCCAGTTTTAAGTTTTAAGCCCTATTTATAAAAGAAGAAAATGAACAAGGAAGAAATCCTCACTAGGAAAGGGTGAAGGCAATGACAATTGTCCAGTCTACCTTAAAATGTCCCCTAACTGTGTCTTTTGTTGTTGTTTTTATTGAGAGGCCTGTAGCAGCAGAAAATAACAAGCTGTCCATTTAAAACTAATGACCATTTAATTACAATTACATAATTAAAGTATGCATCTGTATTCATTTCCTCCAGGATTCACAGCTGACCTGCGCAGCAACACTGGAGGCCAGGCCTTCCCTCAGTGTGTGTTTGACCACTGGCAGATTCTCCCAGGAGACCCCAGCGACCCGGCCACCAGACCCTTCCAGGTTGTTGCCGAAATTAGGAAACGCAAAGGTCTGAAAGAGAACATACCTTCCGTCGACAACTACCTGGACAAACTTTAAAACTAAGCCAAGATAATACAATACCAAATCAATCTCTTAACCCTACCCCATGGGCACTTTAAAATCTTTGCACAGGCTTAAAAGATAAATTGCACAATTGTATTGACTTTGGACCGGAAGCTTTAAGCTTTTGTTGTAGGCAAGTGGAAGCAGCGATGCTTTTTCATTTCACAGCTACAGTACACCAAGTGCCTAGGGCGTGGGTTTTGTGGAACAATTGGATCAAAGCAGTTGTATTACTTGTTCTTTTATTTCTCCACATGGGTCCTCTCCCGCCCCCCCCCCTGTATAGTGCACCGTGATACTGCTGCAATAATGCATATTTAAAAGGATCATGGCCAGATAAAACCATGGAAACCATAATAATATGTTACAGAAGTCTAACTTCCTGGATTGGACCTCTGTGTGGATGTGATTAATAAAAACATCCAACTCATGATGGAAATGTGACACCTGTTATTTCTCCAAGGGGCTTTAGTTAATAGTTTGCCATTTTGCGAAATACACTTTTTCAATTTGGGGCAGGGATTTAGTTAACCGAATCCATACTAAATGTGTATCTAGTATACAACCACAATTCAGTTAATTAGCTTAGCTTAGCACAAAGACTGAACATGGAGAAACCATTTCTTCTTATTTCGTGAAACAGCAGTGAATCAATATCAAAATCCATCGCCCGGCTTATCTGGAGACCCTATGTACACAATATAATTAGTTTGTGTACAAATGCTAAAGTGTAAAAACCACAACTAGCTGCTATACGGGTTATGGCTGAGAGCCGTAGTTAAGAAATCAAATAGTCCTGAACAATATGTACCGTTTAGGTGTCGGTATATCATCAGTCTTTTATTATCATTCAATCTTCCACTAAACTTCAATCTTTATTTAATAATATTTTATTGTAGGTTGATTATTATAATATTAATTATTGCTATATTTTTCCTTCTATGCCCTCTGTACTGTGAACTCTAGACACTAGATTTGTCTCCCTAGAATGAGCTGTTAAAAAGATGTTAGTACTGCATGTTAGCTTAAAAGTTTTGGATGCTTTTCACTGATAGAGTGACTGCCATAAGGATAAAAAAAAAAATCACGTTTTATTACCCCCCGCCCCCCAAAAAAAGCAAGGGGACAACCAACTACAATAGGGATGATTTACCCTTTGGCCAGTTACTCAGCTTAGTTTTTATGCTAAGCTAAAGTAACTGGCTAATGGGTCAAGCATAGCCTCATATTTGGAAGACAAATATTTCTCCAAGAAAGCCAACAAGCATGTTCCCTAAAATGTTGAGTTGTTGCTATTGTTCAAGTGTTACTTAGATGGGGTATTTTCTAAAAATACAAGCACCACAACATATTTTCTTCACTCTTTAATCAATATTTTTTTCAAGTTACATATATAATGTTAATAAATGCCACTTTAATATACAACCCTTTTACTTCCGCACCAAAAAGGAAAGCTCTCCGCCCACACTTTTTAAAACAAAGCTAAAAAGAAACATGTCTGAAGAGTTAGTGTGCATTTACAGAACAACCACATAAACATATGCAAGGCCGAGAAGTGCAAGGTATCTTGGGTATAGGCAACTACCAAGCAAGGACACAAGATATCACAGATTGTACTGTATGTAGAAACCCAAAAATAGCTTACCATATCATGTTGTTAAGATTAATAAGAAGTTTGTTTCAAAGAGTTCGTAAGCCTATGATGCCTATGGAAATTACAGCTGAATTGAGTGAAATGCTGGTCTGTACTAAAGGGTGATGAAGATCTTGTCTTGGCATATCTGATGAACTGTACATTAATACAGTTTCGACTCCCCGCACTAATGCTCGGGAGTACAGGAAGGGGAATTCAGTGTCAAGCCTTATGCCGTCAATCCACAGCAGTGACATCGATACTGTGAATAATCTGAGAGGCTCCTCCCTCCCTCCCTCTCTCTCTCCCTCCATGGTGGAGTTGGTTACAGTCATGTCTGTTTCAGAGGCTGGCATCACTACAACACAAAGGGATAAAAGGAAGCCGCGGAGAAAGAGAGAGGCAGCGTCTCAAATGACAAGCTACGCCCCATGTAGTGACCTACATTGCTTCACGGATATTTGTCTTCCCATGTGGCCAACAGCAGTGCACTATATGGGGGGAACAGTATGATGTCTGAGTCCCAGGAACGGCTGCTGAGGTGTGGCCCCGCGCTGGTGTCAGGTTGTCACATTTGATGGAGGATCACTGCTTGTGTCAGAGGTGACTATGTGTAGAAGATGACCTCGGGAATCTGTCCGTCCTCTACTGAAGTGCCGTTGTTGTTGCCCGCCGCGTAACAGAAGGTGAAACACGTCTTTGTGCCAGTGGAGGACGACTCGTGCGTTACCTTTCTCATCCCCTTTGTCCCGTAGTGAGAGTCTGGGCCCTGAAAAACACACAGAGAGGTTGAATACACTGATGATGCCAACGCTGCACAGTGATATATAACATATATAGACATTTCCACAAGTGAGAAGGAACCACAGCTAACATGCTAAGTTGATTAATTCATTATTAGATCAACAAGGTCTGTACTGAATGTCTTATTTGCAATTGGTTTTCAAATTAAGCTTAAAAAGTCTGTTTTAATTTTTTGTGATATCGTCACTTTAAAAAACGCACAAGGTTTGAAATAAGTGAATCATCTGATTAAATTAGTTGAATCAACTTTCTTTCATGAATATAACTTGTTAGTTTGTAAACTAAACTTCATTTAAAACAGACTGAACACGGACAAAAAAATAATTATGCAACATTTAAATGTTGATGTAAAATGTAATGTCAACGTAGTGAATGAAGATTACAATTTCAGTACAGCCTTACAATCAACAGATTTTCTTATATACTGCTTTATTATTCTTGTCAAGTTTCTTAACTTTTGTCAGATTTGTAGGTTTTCTTGTCTTCTTGGAGAGTAAACTGAGTACATTTTGATTTCTACACTGCAAAAAAATCGATGGACGTGCAATGGCTCATTGTTTGACATGTTTTAGACCAAACAATGAAGGAAAATAATCCTTTGATCAAAAAGACACATTTTCCTTGTATTGGGAGCACAGTGCTGTATGTGTATCTGCTATCATCACATACCTTGAGTGTGGCACAGGCAGTGTAGTTGACGTTGGGTAGGATCTCCACCGGTTCTTTGAACATGACTCTGAAGGTGTTGGCCGACCCGTCACAGCTGAAGCCTGTATCGTTCTGACCCAGCACCGTGTTGCTGTCTGTGTGTATGATCTGCAATAAGACACACTAACATTCAGAATATGTTATGCTCTACACAAACTGGACTCAAACTTTCTGAAAGGTTCGGGTTCACACCTGTATGTTAACTTGGTAGTCTGTGGGTCCGTGTATAGAGCCATAGAGACCAAACCCGACCACAAATATCCTTCTGTTTACCGAAAACCTGAGGAAAAAAAAAACACAACAGATATGTATTAAGAGTCTGGCGGGTATGATAACTGTGGAGAAGTATTTGCAATATGTGGTGTTATTATTTCCGCCAGGCATATCGGTATCTAAGCAAATTGAGTAATATTAAAATCTTCTTTGTGTGTGAGGAGCGGAAGAAGCACCTAGCAAAGACTTTTACTCCACTGAGGGAATTCTTTCTACGACTAATTGTGCTTTGTGGCCACAAAACAGATCCCACTCACCGTATGCGGTCACTTGTCCCGCTGTAACCCCAGCGGCTTTCCACCTGTCCAAAACGTGTGATGCTACACTCCTTCCCGCGGAGGCAGCAGCGAGGCCGGTCGATGAATTCAACGCGGGGCTTTGGGTTAACTGTAAAGTGGAGGAAAAGACTCACCACCTCTCTATCACTCAGAATACTGGACTGGGCTGGACCTGAAGGGACGATAGAAAGCACAGTGTGTGTTCAGGCAAAGAGAATAATCTACAAAAAATGTTTCACTGTTGGATTCCTTGTGATTCTGTTTACCTGCAGCAAATTCCTCAATAGTCATGAGAGGGAAGCGGATTAGTGTGAGAGCCTTGCCCAGCACTTTGCGTTTGTTCTCGGGCGTGGGCTGCATCTGCTGCCTGTGAGCCTCGGCATCTGCCCAGCGCACAGAAGCACCGAATAAACGCACTTCCCGCACCCCGAGAGTGTCCCTCTCCAACACGGCCACCAACGTATCTGAGGCAGGGAGAGATGAAGACGGGACGGTCAGTGAGGCTGGTACTGTTAAATACAGAGACTGAGAGAGACTAATGACAATCACAAGGCCACATTACCCAGATCTATGTCTGTGAAGCCTTCAGCGGCGAGAGCATCTCCAGTGTTCTTATCGATGTTCTCCAGACAGAGGCTGGCGAGCTGAGGCTCGTCAAACAAGCGTGCCTGAAACAAAGAATGGATCACTTTGTTTCACTACAAGGCTCAGTCAAAAGCTCAGAATTGAACATTTGCAGATCTGGATTAAGATCTAATAGTAGGAACTCTCATGATTTTTGAGTCCTAAAAATAGACAAATGCCAAAAACTGGCATCAAATAAGAAAATAACAGAATATTTTCTACTTATTCTTTGATTGACATTTTCTGTATTGTTATTTTGCCGATTTTTGAGACTCATTTGGTGTTTTTAAAGCTGCATGGATTTCAACAACAAGTTATATTTAAGAACGTTGTTTTTTCTTTAAAAAAAATATTATAATGTTAAGATTTCTCAAAGTAGAGTATTGTTGTGGTATGGATACCGTAACTAACTCAGCACCAGTATCAAAGAAAATATCCTTTAAATGTAGGGGTTTAAATTTCAGCTCTGTTGCACATGATACTGACAGTTTCAGCACACAACATCTAGGGCAGCTAAACTAGGAGATGAAATAAGATCTGATCACTAAAAGACACAAGATATATCACTTTTACAAAAATAAAAATAATTGAAGCTCTGGGGAGGCAGACCTGTGTGAGCAGCATGAACGCATTGTCTGCTCTCAAGTTCTTCTTGAGGAACTCCACACAGTGAGCCTCCAGGGCGGGCACTGCATATTTCTTAGCTGTATATAGTGTGGTCATCACTGTCTCAGGCCCGATCTGGACTTCATCAGAGTAGAGAAACCTGCACAAGACATTCTGAGGTTATAATCATATAATGAATGCATTAGTGAGGTATTTAATGTTGCATTGTCTAAACATTATTATACCCGCTAACTAATTGCATAATGACACAATTATACACGCCCACTTTCAGGACAGTTTAAATGGCAGCCCTCTTACTTTAGCAGGGCCAGGAAGGCAGCTGGTTCCACATCAGGAAGCTCTATTTCCGTCGAAGTTGTCGCCATGCCTCCGTTGAACATGGCATCAAACACTGCGCTCCCCACAGCCAAAACAAACCTGACCATATCAACAAAACACAGGTTACGTTTTTTGCTTTGCATCGTCATAGTTAGCTATCAAACGTTTTGAATACTCATGCAGCTGATCTTACCTGTGCGCAGGTATCCTCTGAACCCCCATCCCTTTGCCCACTAAAAAATGAACGTCACTGAGCACTTCGTTGTTGAAAAGGAAAGCGAATCGCTCCTTGACGGTGCTCTTGGTCGCCTGCCAGTTGTACACCGGCTCTCGGTACACCAGCACAGACGCAGCAGCCGGGGTGGCAGCCGCTGCTGCCGAAGCGGCTGCGTTTGACGCCGCGGTTGCCATGTTGGTGGCCGGGGTGGACATGGCTCCTGCAGCACCTGCCGCAGCGGACTGCTGCAGGGAGTTCTGCGCAGTCGGTTGAGCTCCGATCGACACTCCGTTGCTGTCCCCGCCGCCAGGCCCCATCTGCGGGTTGGGTCGCCTCGTCGCGCCCTGTGCTCCCCCGGCCGCACCGCCAGCTCCGCCGTTAGACGCCGGCATGGAGAACACGCTATTGCTTGGCTGGCTGTTTCCCAAAGGACCAGGACCGGAGAAAGTAAGGCAAGGAGGCCTGCCGCTGTTGTCTCCAGCAGCCATCTTGAACGGAGTGTAGGCGTAAACAACGCACTTCGTCGCTTTTTGTATTTCTAGTAGTCTCGTCAGTCTTTGTTTCCCTTAGCTGACGCCTGGCGTTTGTTGTTGGTACTACACGGTGCTCTATGCTCTCCACCTGTACAGTATATGAGGTCCATCTGCCTCACACACCAGTATTTCATCCTTAGCGAACACACCTGTTTGTTTTCTCTTAACTAAAATCTAGTGCGTTCATCAAACCAAAACATACATTGTAAAGAAATAAAATACCAGGCATGTGCATTGTCCCTTTTTGAAGCAACAATATATATATATTTTTCATCAGGGTTGTTGCTGGCACTATGACTAATATCATGTTTTCTTAATTTTTCCTGAGAATGTAAGAGTTAGAGCGAGGTGGGGGGAGTCTGATATCTATATTTGAAAACTAGTTGGGTCACTTTTATTTTACATTATATTTTTAGGCTATATATACACTCGAATTAGGACCAAAACCACTATAATAATAATAATAATAGATTTAATTTGTTAGCGCTTTTACAGGTGCTCAAAGACGCTTTACAGATAATAGTGAAGAAAGAAAGAAAAGAGAAGAAAGGAACAACAAATAAATATATAGTTAAAGTTAAAGTCAAANGGGTGCACATAGCTTTTTGAGTGAGTTACTCAGATGAGTACCAGGAGACAGCGATTGGTACTCACCCCACAAGAAGCGTGGTCCTCCTCAGTGTCTCCTTCACTAAGGAGACACTGAGGAGGACCACGCTTCTTGTGGGGTGAGTACCAATCGCTGTCTCCTGGTACTCATCTGAGTAACTCACTCAAAAAGCTATGTGCACCCCTGCTAATAGTACACAATCCTTGGTAGGGAATACTCTTAAACTTTACAAACAGATAAGTCTACAGACCCGGCGGCAGACATACGTCTCTGGGCGGGCATTTGATTTACCAGGGCGGGCCCACCCCGAAACTTACATTTCCCGGGAAATCTGAATTGTCAACGGGGGGAGGGGGGCTCGTGAATTGTTGTTACGGAAACAGAGGGGTTTTAGGTTGCCATAAGGCTGTTGACGGTCTTATTATAGGCTACATCCATTGGTTGGTTTTGTGGCACATTTGTAACATTGTGCCAACTTGGGCAAGCACGCAGGCAAACTTGAGGAGCGCACACAGGGTGGAGTGAGGTTGAGCGATGGAGAGAAAGGGGAGAGAGAGAGAGAGATTGAGAGAGGCAGATAGCGTGTGCAGCGGTCTGCTTGCGCACAGAGCCGGAGTTTGTGAGAGAGCCGGCTTGAGTCAATTTCTCTTCAAAATATAATTGATTGCCAGCCTCCCTTGTCCCTGGCTGGCTTGCTAGCTCGTTGGTCCTGTCCTGATTACTTTTGTCTGCACATTTCTGCAATTTGAATTACAACAACAACAAGGCCAAAACTGCTCTAACAGGATTTAAATCCTCATCAGTTACTCAAACAGTGTTACCTGCTCACCTGTGTGCCATTGGCTTGTATAAAGCTTTAGTATGGAATTAGCTAGGTTCAGTAGAAACCCGTAGATGAGGAATATATTTCCAGAGTTCTACATCCATAAAATAAATAGCAGCCATTACTCAAATATCTCTGTCCCATCCATTTTTCCCCTCCCAGGCCTTAGGTATGGATGTCCAGATGGTGCCAGGTAAAGGTCCAACATTCCCAGACCCTCTGAAGGAGCCAGAGGACCTGCAGCGTCTGCAACCTAAAGTGGACGTGGAGAAGGAACTGGGTTATGTCTTCAAAGCCATCACACTGACCAGACACAAGATTGATGGCAAAGTGCCGCTCATTGGGTTCACCGGAGCGCCGGTTAGTGATCATACAGACAAGTTAAAAGCCGGCATAGGTATTTCTGGATGTAAACATGAAAATTACATCAAAAGTATTGTGGTTCTTACTCTCTCTGTGTGGTGTGCCTACACAGTGGACGCTGATGTCCTACATGATAGAAGGCGGAGGCTCCAACACCCACTCGAAGGCGAAGCGCTGGCTCTACCGACACCCTCAGGCCAGCCACATGCTGCTGAAGATGCTGACTGATGTGATAGTGGAGTATCTGCTGGGGCAGGTGGCGGCTGGAGCGCAGGTTAGACCTCCTACCTCTTTATCTCTGGAGCCGTGTTTACAATATGTGCCACTGCCATTACGCATAACTATTTAGGGTGGTAACAAAAGGACGCAAACAGATTGTCTTTGTACTTCGTCCCACAAAATCTGTAAATCTAGATTATTTTAAAACAATACTTCTGTCGTCTGCTGTTTGTTGTGCAGGCTCTGCAGGTGTTCGAGTCTCACGCCGGCATTTTGGGGCCCGTGGAGTTTAATGAGTTCTCTCTGCCTTACCTTCGAGACATTGCTCGCCGCGTCAAAGAGAAACTCAAGGAGACAGCGAAAGACATTCCCATGGTAAGCTGCAAACATTAGCATTCAAATATATCAATATGCCCAAATCCACACCCACACAGAGTAAGACTCCTGCTGTAATAATATCTCATACATCTGCATGTATTCCTCTGGACAGTGTCAGTAGATAATGATAATGATAAACGCTATAACTGTGACAACTCTATTCTTATATTTATTTTCCTGCTGTATTATTTAGTCTGTTCTCTTTTCATAATAGCTTTCTATATTAGTTGCAATACTCTGTTCTATCCTTACCATAAGTCTGTTGCTTCAACAACACTGTTTCCCAGGAGGCATCATTAACGATTCATCTGCTCTGTAATAAGTGAAATGTCCTGTTCATTACCAGAAGATGGCAGCATTTCACCAAAAATGGAGAATAACGAGTCCTGAAAAAAGTTGTTAGTTGATAATCTCCTCTTTTCAGATTGTGTTTGCAAAGGATGCTCATTACGGTTTGGAGGATCTGTCTCAATCTCATTATGAAGTGGTCGGGCTGGACTGGACCGTTGACCCAAAAGCAGCACGGTATATACACACACACACACACACACATACACATACACATACACATACACACACACGCGCACACACACACACACACACACACATACACATACACATACACACACACACGCGCACACACACACACACAC
>NW_011369945.1:10797726-10803698 GCF_000735185.1 Notothenia coriiceps | reverse complement strand
ATTGCACTTTTGGTAACGAGGATTGTCCACATCGAGACGGGTAAAGTTTAGCCACACCTCGGAGCGCGTTCTCTCCGCCAACTTCAGCGTCGTCCGTGTGTGTGTGTTGCTGCATGTAGCAGCTGCGTGTGTTTAAACTGCCCCGCCCCCTCGCAAGCAGGCGGGGGAGAGAGATCTCTCGTCTGGGTTGGAAAGATTGAAAATACTAAAAACACGCATTTTGCACGCTTTTTGCATATTAGAAACGGAGTTGGCAACACTAAAACTGCAATATAATGTTTGTGTAGCAATAATACATATATTTTTTACATGTCTCCAGTACCGATAAAAAGACCGTTAACGTTGGAGCTTAACGGTACCACGGTCTTTAATAATTCCGCCCCGGGGCCCGTTTAATACCGGGGCTCGGTACCCATCCCTACACACGGCTGCTACATGCATGCAACACACACACACACACACACACACACACACACACACACACACACACGGCAGAGATGGCGGAGAGAACTAAGCGCTCCAAGGTGTGGTTCAACTTTACTCTTCTCGATGTGGACAATGCTCATTGCCAAAAGTGCAATAAGAATTTAGCATGTAAGGGCGGTAACACGAGCAATTTGTCTAAACAACAACACATTATGTCCCTTAATGTTCCACCACAACCTCAATCTTCCTCCAGAAGAACCGTTAGGCCTTTTGCAGCAATACCTGTATGCCCCATCTGTGTTGCCCTGTACCACTGTATTTTTGCAGTAAATACTTGTTTTTTTATTTGTCTTTTACAGTTCTGTAAGTTCACTTTATTTGCAATTTGTTTAGTTAATTTACCTTTTTTTTCTCAAAAGAACCAACAAAAGTACTGTTAAAGGACCGGATCGATAAGCGGTATCGATAAAAGTAGTAGTGCCGTTAAAACCTTAACGATAACCATCCCTACTTAAGGGTGATGACTTAGAGGCGATACATTGAAGGGGCTAACTTTTGGCTCCAATTTAATGCCTTCTTTTTGCCCTCGTAGGTCTTTGATGCCATCATGAATTTCAAGAAGGACGAGACAGCCAAACTAATTGAGAAGCTGGACGTCAAACTGGACTCTGATGACAAGGAGAAAGAGGGGAAGCCCCTGCTGAAGGCTGTGATGCGTCGCTGGCTGCCGGCCGGAGAAGCCCTGCTGCAGATGATCACCATCCACCTGCCCTCGCCCGTCACTGCACAGAGGTACCGCTGTGAGCTGCTGTACGAGGGGCCTGGGGACGACGAAGCTGCCATGGGTCAGTGGAATAATATGTTTTCAGATTATTAGGTTTTGTAAAATTATAACCTAATTTTTTATCTTTATTTTGGCTATACTTTATTTATGGCTTAATATTTCTGCTGTCCTCTCAGGTATTAAAAACTGCGACTCTAAGGCTCCTCTGATGATGTACATTTCCAAGATGGTTCCAACCACTGACAAGGGCCGTTTCTACGCCTTCGGCCGTGTGTTCTCTGGCACTGTGTCCACCGGGCTGAAAGTGCGTATCATGGGGCCAAACTTCAGTCCTGGCAAGAAGGAAGACCTTTTCATCAAACCCATCCAGAGGTGAGCATGTTGATGTGCAAACCAATACATAGAAACATGGGATAAATACAAATCATTTCATGTTTCTTTTCTGTTTTCATGAATTTATCGGAAACCTTTTTAAACCTTGTCTTTCTTTCCCTCCAGGACCATTCTGATGATGGGCCGTTATGTGGAGCCCATTGAAGATGTGCCATGTGGCAACATCGTGGGTCTGGTTGGAGTAGACCAGTACCTGATTAAAACAGGGACTATTACCACCTATGAACAAGTACTGTATTTATTCCCCCCCCCCCTTCATTTACTGTTATTAGTTGCTGTCTGCCTTATTCTTCCTATAACAACAAAACCTTTTTATGGTTGTGTATGCAGGCCCACAACATGAGGGTGATGAAGTTCAGTGTGAGTCCTGTGGTCAGAGTAGCTGTAGAGGCCAAGAACCCCGCTGACCTGCCCAAGCTGGTGGAGGGACTGAAGCGTCTGGCCAAGTCTGACCCCATGGTGCAGTGCATCATCGAGGAGTCCGGGGAGCACATCATCGCCGGGGCGGGGGAGCTGCACCTGGAGATCTGCCTGAAGGACCTGGAGGAAGATCATGCCGGCATACCTCTGAAGGTGAGACTCGAAGAGTAGTTTTTCTAATAAGGAGAATAGAGTAAAAAGGTGAAATAGAGTAAAAAGGTTCAACTAATAGATATAACCATGAAAGTTCCCAAGTTGATTGCTTATATTAAAAAAAAATACGTTTTTGTATTACAAGCTTTCTGGAAATGTGTTTTTAAATATACAAATGTACTAATCAGCTTATTGTTTTAGGACCGATACCTAAATATTGGATAGTGCCATGTTCAAAATGTTCATTTTCTTGACATACATTTTTAAGTAGGGAATATTAGTGTCTCTCTGTAGTACCCCAAAAATCCCTAAATATTGTAAACAGCAATAATGAAATCAATTTTTGCCATCTTTTTAGGAAGAAATCGGGTTATGAATTATATATGAATAAACCCCTGTGTAGAGTTCAGTGTATGTAACAGATACTGAAGCTGTACAAAGCTTTGTGAATGTGTATAGTAAGCTATATTGGAAGACAGTTAACAAAAGTAAAAGCAATGCTCGGGACATATGACCCAAATTAAGAATAACAATAATCATTATTGCAGAAATACTCCTTATGTGTTGCACTACCACTCAAACTCTCAAGGTTTGCTGCCTTTTCTTTCATCTTCCAGAAATCAGACCCAGTGGTGTCTTACAGAGAGACGGTGTCAGAAGAGTCAGAGCAGATGTGTTTGTCCAAGTCCCCCAACAAGCACAATCGCCTCTTCATGAAGGCCCGCCCTTTCCCCGACGGCCTGGCTGACGACATCGAGAAGGGAGAGGTCACCCACCGGCAGGAGCTCAAGGCCCGTGCACGTTACCTCACAGACAAGTACGAATGGGAGGTGAGCGAGGCCAGGAAGATCTGGTGCTTCGGTCCAGATGGCAGCGGGGCCAACCTGCTGGTAGACGTGACGAAGGGCGTTCAGTACCTCAACGAGATCAAGGACAGCGTCGTGGCTGGTTTCCAGTGGGCATCTAAAGAAGTAGGCAGCAGTTTACTTCGAATACTTTGAAAATAATTCAATAGTTATGTGTAATCAGATAGTACACTGTTCTGGTGCAATGGTGATAATGTTCTGTCTTCATCATTCAGGGTGCTCTATGTGAGGAGAATATGCGCGCCGTTCGCTTTGACATTCACGACGTGACGCTGCACGCAGACGCCATCCACCGCGGTGGAGGACAGATCATTCCCACAGCTCGTAGGGTGCTGTACGCCTGCCAGCTCACTGCTCAGCCAAGACTCATGGAGCCTGTATACCAAGTGGAGATACAGGTCAGTACAGCGTCATAAATCAATCAGAAGCACTTTGAATGACCTTGTGTTGAAAGGTGCTATATAAATAAACTTGGATTTAAACTCAGGATTTCCAGTGATGTCTATTAATTACAATTTTGAAATCATCCAAAGGTAGATGACCAAAAATCAGTTTTGTAAATCTATACAATGATTTTAACATTCAATTTTCTGTGACAAATAACAATTGATATCTGTAGTGACTTTTTAACCTAATCTATACTTAAGCCACTGAGGGATGGGAATGGGAGAACTTTGTTCGGACGCGTGTTCCAGACGATAAAACAATGTCCATACGAGTCGTATATCTTTCAATCTATCGATCNCTCACGATTCGATTAAGATTATCCTGTCAACGATTCGATATCACGATGCATAACAATGCGTTGCTAAGAAGCCATGTGCGTTAATATAGAAAATTGAGGAAGCAACGCATTGTTATGCATCGTGATATCGAATCGTTGACAGGATAATCTTAATCGAATCGTGAGACCAGTGAAGATGCACAACCCTAATATACACTGCAGCTAGGACTAAGAATACATGTTTTATTCTCATCTGTATGGTGTAAACATCAGCCATCATGTATATCAGGGTATTCAACGAGGTCCATTTAGAGAAAATCTCCCCATGCAAAGGTCCGGAACATCAAAATGTCTAACTTGCTTTATGAATTAGTTTGATATTGAAGTAGCCTGTAGCTGTATCAACGTCTGCATGTAATCAACAACTGACTGCCAATCAAATAAAGAAAGTACAATTCAAAAACAACAATATGTATTTGTCAATTAACATTGAACTATGCATATATACAGTCAAATACTGTGGATATGCAACAGTCTAACTATATTTTGATGATAATACTTTTCAACTTTTACTTGAGGGACATTTTGAATGCAGGACTTTACTTACAACAGAGTATTCCTACACTCTGGGACTTCTACTTGTACTCAAGTACAAGATCTGAGTACTTCTACTTTTACTTGAGTCACGTTGTGAATGCTGGACTTTTACTGTAACAGAGTAATCCTACACAAGAGCTGAGTACTTCTTCCACTTCTGTCTGATTTCAAACTCTTCCATTAACACCCTGAGTAAGTTTGCAGCTGTGTGTTTTGCTCCAACTTGTTGTAAATAAAACTGCAGCAGCTTGACCACAGATCAATTAAAAGTCTCACATTAAGGAACGTTGTGATCAGCTGATTTGGCGCAGTTCTCCAGTGTGTGCGCGGGGCAAAGAGTGTGCACAGGGGAGTCTCCCTCGCAGCCAGTTGGCGTAGTTTTGGTACAATTATGTTGTTCATACCGACGTTAACAGCAGCCCTGTCTGTGCACACGGCGACCAACTCTGTCGTCCAGTGATCTAAGCCTCTTCCTCCTGTAAAGCTTCACAGCTCCGTCGGTTATGACCTGTGCGGTTCGGCCAGCTCCAGTTCAATCAGTCCAAGAACGTCCGAAGATTTTTTGCAGGGAGCAAAACGCCAAAGAGGCTGCTTAATGTATTTTTGTTTTTTAGACATGTCTAATAGTTTACTCCACTGACTGTTGACAAGAAACACGTGTAGACTAAATATGTGTTTTGTTTTTGATGACCTATCAGATACGCAAAGGCGCGCAGTGACAAAAGTGACGATTTTTTACGCGCATGCGGACCTGCGTACAAGTTACGTGCACCCCTAATTATAGGTCTGGGTCCGTATAGGTCGGCGTCTGGGTCCGGATCCGGACCGCGGTCCGTCTGTTACTGAACTATGATGTATATGGATGAATTTGTACTGCAGCACCGCAGAAAACAGATAAAGATAAAACCTTTAGTAGTTCTGCATTATCTTGATTATTATGATCATTATGGCTTGCCAAGCAGAAACTTAAACAAAAAAACCTCTTCCTCGCATCCTTCATTGAACCAGAGGTGAAGCCAGGACAAGATTAATTGGGTGCTTCAGTCTCTGCAGAAACAATGTGTCGAGCTGCAGATCAGCGAGGCTTATGTGTCTTTAAGTTTACAACGCAAACAACAAATCAATAAAAACCTTGAAAAAATAGAATCAGGAACGCCTGAAATCAAAGATCTCGGTACCTCAGGACTCTTCATTTCTAACACTAGACATATGATATCAGTCATCAATCTGCCCAGGAGTATAATGAGATACCACGGTTTTGCAATTTAAGAACGGTGATAGTGGACCTGAAAAGATAAGCGCTATGCTTTTGTGAGGTGTGTTTTGAAGTGGTATCAAACTCTTTCATATGATCTTCCAACTAGAAGTCAGCGGGGGCAGGGATTAATGGAGAACACAGTAGAACCATTACTGTCTTCCTAGAAAGTGAATAGTATCCTTATTACCCTGGAAACATGAGAAAGATAGAACAACATATTGAAGAAGTCATAAGAAAGAATAAAGGGCAAAAAAGTGTTGTAGGAAGGTATTTAGAAGCCTATCAAGGACATTTGTGTGTGTGTGTGTGTGTGTGTGTGTGTGTGTGTGTGTGTGTGTGTGTGTGTGTGTG
>NW_011369945.1:10791836-10797683 GCF_000735185.1 Notothenia coriiceps | reverse complement strand
GATGGTGATCAACTGCAGCAGGGCTTCTCCGGCGGCGCCGACGACGCCATCACAGCCTTCAGCAGGGGCTTCCCCTCTTTCTCCTTGTCATCAGAGTTCCAGTTTGACGTTCCAGCTCTCAATTAGTTTGGCTGGTCTCGTCCTTCTTTGAAATCATGGATGGCATCAAAGACCTACGAGGGGCAAAAGAAGGCCATTAAATTTGGAGCCAAAAAAGTTAGGCCCCTTCACATGTATCGCCTCTAAGTCATCACCCTTAAGTAGGGATGCGTTATCGTTTAAGGTTTTAACGGCCACTACTTAACTTTTATCGATTAATCCCGCTTATCGATTTCCGGTCTTTAACAAAACTACTTTTGTTTGGTTCTTTTGAGAAAAAAAAGGCTAATTAACTAAACAAATTGCAAATAAAGTGAACCTTACAGAACTGTAAAAGCACAAATAAAAAAACATAAGTATTTACTTGCAAAATACAGTTGGTACAGCGGCAACACAGATGCGGGCCATACACGGTATTGCTGCAAAAAGGACCTAACGGTTCTTCTGGAGGAAGATTGAGCGTTGCCTGCGTGGAAACATTAAGGGACATTAATGTGTTGTTGTTAGACAAATTGCTCGTGTTTACCGCCCTTACATGGCTAATTCTTATTTGCACTTTTGCAAGAGCATTGTAGCCACATTCGAGCACGGAGTAAGGTTGAAAACCACACTTGGAGCGCTTAGTTTCTCTCCGCCATCTCTGCGTGTGTGGGTGTGCTGTGTGTGGGTGTGGTGGTGTGGTGTGTGTTTTTGTTGTGCTGTGTGTGGGTGTGGTTGCATGCATGTAGCAGGCCGGTGTGGTAGGGATGGGGCTATCCGGCCCCGCGTATTAAACGGGGGCCCCGGGGGCGAAATTATTAAAGACCGTGGTACCGTTAAAGCTCCAACGTTAACCCGGCTTTTATCGGTACTGGAGACATGGTAAAAAATATATGTATTATTGCTACACAAACATTATATTGCAGTTTTAGCTGTTGGGGCAACTCCGTTATTCTATAATGCCCAAAAAGGCCGTGCAAAATGCGTGTTTTTAGTTTTTCATCTTTCAACCCAGTACGCAGAGATCTCTCATCCCCCGCCTGCTTGGCGAGGCGGCGTGGCCAGTTTAAACACACGCAGCTGCTACATGGCAGAACACACACACACGGGACGCACGGCTGGAAGTTGGCGGAGAGAAACGGCGCTCCGGAGGTGGTGGCTTAAACTTTTACCCCGCCTCTCGATGGGTTGGACAATCCTCGTTACCAAAAGTTGCCAATATTAGGTTTAGCATGTAAGGGGCCGGGTAACACTAGCAATACATCAAAATACATCAGACGCATTTTGTTGTCTTATTGCATATTAGAAACGGAGTTGACGAAACTAAAACTGCAATATAATGTTTATGTAGCAATAATACATATGACATATATTTTTTAAATGTCTCCAGTACCGATAAAAAAGACCGATAATGTCGGAGCTTAACGGTACCACTGTCTCCGATCGGAGTGGGAATAATAATAATAATCCGTGCATTTTATCCATTAATTTCCCCAAAATTGTGGTAAAAAAACCACACGTTTAATCCATGTTGGTGTACTACAACTACAAAAAGCATCGGTTTGTTTTCTCATCAGGAAATGCAGACCGGGTCAAACAAACGATTTTTAAATCATCATCCTCACGATCATTTAATGTATTATATGTTCGCCGAATTGACAAAACGTGCATTTACCTAACAGGTTCGTTTTCCACTGACCTTTTTTCGAGCTATTTTCCTAAATCCTATGGAGAAATCCCATTGCTATTTTGTCTCGGGAAACCGAGTGCAGCTTACTTCCGCTTTTTGGGACGCGTCACTGCACCACTAAATTGATGCGATCTGATTGGATTGTGAGGCAAGGGAAGCCAGCCGCCTCTGGCTTCCCTTGGCAGGGGCATGACGTGAGCCTCATCTGATTGGTCAATCCCTCCATTTTTTTTCACCAAGGGAAGCAAATTTCGGCTGGCCTCCTCTCGCAACAGAGAGTGCAATCTACTGTTTCACCATAACATCTAGAGGGGCGCTGTTTCACTCTTTGTAAAATACTCAATGAGAATGGGGGAGAGACGGGCCGGCAGCAACACACAACAAAGAATTTCCGAAACTAAACGAAGTGTTTTTATTTATTTATTAAAATTATAACTACAATCCGAAAAAACAGGGGAAGCCTGGCTTCCCTTGGCCTCCAGGAGAAAACGCCACTGATTATATAGTGTTCCCCAGATTGTATTTGCCGTCTACCACAACATATTTTTGATGGAACCACTACAAGGTGCCAAGGATCAAAATGTTTAATTCCTACACGGAGAAGCTTGAAATTCATTTTGAACAATACAGAGATATATGAAGGTCTTTAGAAAAATTAAGGCCTGACTTGGTAAACATTAACATGATTATTTTTGGTTTGTATCACTTATTTTCTCTCCATTCACCTTAAAGATGGGATCCAAAATGAGCTGGCAGAAGGTGCGGGGAAGTTTCTGGCCATCAGGACCGGTTGAAGACTTACTGAACTTGCCGGCATTTGGGTCAAAATATCTGTGCACAAATTATCGCACAACATCATGACAATCACATGATTGACATCTAGCTCATAATCCTGTTGTTATTGTGTATATGTAGGGGGGGAGTGAAGCAGGTAGGTTATTATTGTGAAATGAACCACAACAAGGTGAAGCAGAATCATCCTGAAGGTTATTTAATGTACATTATCCTGCTTATTACACGGCTACTGATGAAATCAACCCCAAAATTAATATTTGGATTTAAATTTGGATTATTGATTCCGCTAAGAGTCTGCTTGCTGTGTTTGGAGATAAAGCCGCATCCATAGCAACGACGGCTGCCGTAATTTACTTATCAGATTTGAATATTTAAAAAAGCCGTGTAAAAAATGCCAGTCATCGTGAGGATTTCTTGGTATTGACCACCAGTGGAAAATTTAGGTTTGCTGACTTCTAGTGGTTTTAAAGGTCACCTATTATGCAAAATCCACTTTTTCATGTATTTTATATATCAACACAAAGAGACGCTGAAAGTTTCAGTAAAAAAGATTCCCTCTCTTTTTCTCCCGATATAAAAACCTGTCTGAAAATGAGCTGATCAGATTTTGGCCACTTTATGATGTCATAATGATTTTTTGGCTCATGTAACCATTAGCCAATAACCAACCAAGGTAACACCCGCCCACCTTAAGACCTGAGGCCATGTCCACACGGAGACGAAAACGAACCGAGATCGATATAAAAAAAGTCTTACATCGACACTGAATCGGCACAAGAAACGTGTCCGTCCACACGAGACCGCTCGACCCGCTGGAGACGCTGTTGTACATATGCCGGGCCTGTAAGTGGCGCTGTACTTCCGCCACAAAATACACCAAAAGCAGCGAATAAGACCCCCCGAGCATGGTTGCCATGGTTGCCTGGTTGCCCTTCTGGTTATTCTCAGCGGTGGATTTAGCGGAGAACTACATGTCCACTTGTTGCTGATGGTTATGTTGGAGGAGCTGTAGATTTTGCACTAACATCTGTAGCATGTTCAGTAGTGTCTGGAGCATGAACGCAACCCTGTGATCCGCCATTGTTGTTGGCGAAACGCATCAGCAATGACGTGGGTGACGCGGGGGCTGAGCAGGAGAGATGGGGAGTGGCGGGGCTATGATCGTTTAGGGCGGACACACAGTGCCGCAAGAGTTACGTTACCAGACCTTCCCACTTTGGGATGCGTTACCGTTTGAGGGCTCCGTTTCCGGGGTTCTGTTACGGCCTCGTGTGGACGAACCGTCCATACGATAAAGAACTATAGCGGATAACACCCGTTCTGTCTCCGTGTGGACGGGGCCTGAATCTCCTCCTAGAGCACTATTTTGTTTTTTTTAACCGAATATCTTCCAGAGGAGTTGGGGAGTGGCTCCTTATTTTCATCTAAAGCAAAAGACAGAGAATCAGCACTTTAAAAAAAAGGGCTGAAACAGAGGGGTTGATGGGATGCTACAATGCATGATCTGTTTGCATTTTCGAAGCACCAAACACTTCAGAGACATGTTTTGTATATTATATATCTTAGAAACTATGAATATTTGATAAAAAACGAGTATAATAAGGACCTTTAAACTATCTTTATGTGATGTTGTACTTCCAGGGTTGTGGTCTGGTATACACGTGACCAGCACTGTCGGGTGTGGCTGCAACACCTCTGCTTTTCAAAATGGTCGTAGATTTATTATGTGGAAAATAATTTCTGTCTGTGATTATGTTTTATCATCATTATGTTACCTGTCTCCCACAAGTTCGTTCATCACTGTTCTTCCACTTTCTTACACCTCCTCTGCTGGGTCCCAGCTCTGCGGATTCCTTTTGCTGTGAACTTAGCCACATACATCTCAGCAAACTGCTTCAGGAGAACGCCCAGGCCATGGAGGCAGAGCCAAACCCGACTGTTGCCAAACAATGGGGGTCAATCTGAGGGGGGAGAAAGTCCATTATTCTGGTGAAATGACAGCTGTAGGAAGTGAAATGCAACCTCTTCCCAGCTATTGTAGCATATATATTGTGTCTGGAGTGGGTTGTTGGAGCCATCACCACCTGATGTTCCCCATGGCCCTGCTCTCATCCTCTCCATAGGTGGAGATAATGACGTTGACGTTCTCCACGATGCGGCTGAAAAGGTCTGAAAGAGCGGCATCTGGCTCCCACCCTGCTGCAGCTCCAAGTAGGGCCTTGGCCGTGTCCATTCTTGTTCATCATCGAACGGTTTGATGCGCTCAGCGATGGGCCTTGTCCTGCCGCAGTACCGTTTCTTCTGCACACGACACACCTACCAGAGGAAATTAACGGTCAAACTGGTTGAAAACATGGGAGCGTGTGTGTAGGCCTGTGACGGTTTGTGGATTAAGTTGTACTGCGTTATAGTACAAAAGATTGGATGTTATCAGCGTCTTGACAGATAACGACCAATTCGGAAAGACACGTTAAGGCGACAACTTTATAATCTTTCTGCATGTGGGATCTATTGCCACAAAATCATGGTAGGATCCAATAAATGTGCACATTACATTTGCAACAAGTCCTACGTGTGTTTGTGTGTGTGTGTAGGATGTGAAGGCGAGTGTGAGTCATCATTACCTGAGGACAACAGTCCACCACTACCCAGGGCTCCATCGGTGGACCCTGAGGGCAGCCGTCGACCTCAGAGGAGAAGTCTACGATGACCAGGAGAGAGTCGTATCAGGTTGGATGAGGAAGCGTTCCGTCCACATTCTCTTGATAAACGCCAGGTCGCTATCGGCAAGCTCGTAGGTACATAGAGATGGCCCTGAAAAACAGGAGGGAGGAAAAAGGTTGGGAACATGTTCACCTTTATGCTATTACTGAGCCTAACCCTAAAGTCAATTAAACGTTTCAAAACTGAATGTCACACCAATACTGCACAGGGCTCCCAGTTGCTGAGTGGAGACGTTCCAGTTCTCCAAGAACTTCAAACTGGCTTTACTGGAAGGATTTCAGGTAAATATGATTTAATATATGAATCAATGCCAGTGCAGGTGCTTTACTGCAAATCAAACCAAAACCAGGATTTTATAAGATTTAGACTTTGGAGTTCACTTACTGTAGAAGACATTCCACACAGTTCTACCACCAAGTGAAAGGTACACAAGAATACAAAGGTGTTTCCTAACTTTTCTTAAATCACATACGTTTGATTTGATGGTGATGCAGCGCTCACTGCTCGTCTTTGCGTGTTTGTCTGTGAAGGCGGGCTCTCCGGCTCGGGATGAAGAAATG
>NW_011369945.1:10777294-10791791 GCF_000735185.1 Notothenia coriiceps | reverse complement strand
TTTGAGGATTCTCTGATCTCTGGTTTCATGGAAGCCTCATTTTTCACTTTTCATTGCGAGGAAGATCTAAAACGACTTTGAGTTTTTCGTCGTCTTCTTCCTCGAAACTTCTTTGTGGCAGATCCTCTGGTTTTCATAGAAGCCTCATTTTCACTTGGGAAGAAATTCTGGCAGCAGTTTCCAAATAGAGTCCGTTCTTCTTCCCTTCCTTTGCACTTCTTTGTGCAGACTCTCTGGTTTCATGGAAGCCCTCATTTTCTCCTTTTCACTTGCGGAGCGAAATCTAAAACGACTTTGAGTTCTTCGTCGGTCTTCGTCTGCTAATTCCTCTAAACTTTCTTTGCGGCGGCTTCCCCTGCCGGAGTGGCCGAACCGCTCTCCAAATGTCAGTTGAAACCAGCAATTGATCTGCTGCTTCCTTATATTTTTGATATCTGTCCTCGTCCTCTGAAAACCGTCGCAGCTTGAGCATTGGCTTTTCGGGAAAAGCTGTGGTGAGGGAAGCACCTTATCATTTCCCATGCAAGCTCTCAAGATATGGGCGATGTGGTAAACAATATCTTCGGTTTGAGAATCGCATTGATAAAAACTGAACTCGCTGGACGAGGTTGGTGTGGCTGTGTGTGAGTTCTTGAAGACCTACTGTTCACCCCTCTTTGTTATGGGATACTATGAACAAAGCACAGGAGTGCCTTGAGACTGTTGGGTTTCACTCTGTTGGAGTCCTTAGTGCCATATACGAAAACAGCGAGTCAAGACAGTTCCAAAACTGGCCTCAACATCTTCTTCTGGGTCACTCTGTCATAATTACGAGTCCTTTGCCTATAAACCTAGGCCGCCGAAAAACCAAAAATGGAAAGAGTTAGATGAAAGGTTTTAAAGTAGGATTGCAGCTCGCTGAAATCTCAATTTAAGAGTGCTGTGGAAGCTGGTGACTTACGTGGGAAGGGAGGGCTGTGATGCAGCGTTTTTTGTGGTTTCCTCTCCACCAGATCCATCCACTTATATACCTGAGGTATAAGTAACTCCAAGATCAGGATGTGTGTGAGCGTATCTATGATCTCCTGACACATTCTTGTAGCAAGAAGAATGATCATGTCTGAGTCAATTTGCCCATCTGAATAACAACTGCCAAACTCCTGTAAGAAAATACAAGTAAAGTTTAGTGAAACAAGAGATGTTTACGCCAGGTCTGATCTGAGCTTATCTGCTTGATGACTTTAAACGTGTTACTTACACATCTGTGCAGTCGTTGAGGAATGACTTGATTATGGGTTGGAATATGTCTGGTGTTAACATAGGCATATCCAAATCGCTGCACATTAGTTCTCCCATTTCGTCTGAAGCAGTCTGGAAATAAAGCAAATCAGGTTTTAAAAGTCAAGAGGATGAGACTTTAACAAATGTTGTACAAGTTCAAAATGTGCCAGAATGATTTAGTAATGGTTGCAAGGCAAGACAATTTGATTTAAATAGCACTTTTCAGCACGTGGCAATTCAAAGTGCTTTACAGATTAAAAGCAAAATACATTTAAGAACAAATACATTATAAACACATTATTAAAAAGGCATTTAAAAACAGGCATAAGAAGCAAAGGTAATGAAATAAATTCAATAAATAAACACAGCAGGTACAGAATACATGACTAAAAAGGCATACTGTAGTGTTGTGCTAGTTACTGAAAACCAGTACCATTACTAGTTACTTCATTTCAAAAGTAACTCAGTTACTTTACTGATNTAGCACTTTTCAGTTCATATTCAAAGTGCTTTACAGATTAAAAGCAAAAGGCATTTAAGAACAAATACAGCATAAATACATTATTAAAAAGGCATTTTAAAACATTAAAATGCCTTTT
The DNA here is from genome assembly GCF_000735185.1 of Notothenia coriiceps. NCBI lineage: Eukaryota > Metazoa > Chordata > Actinopteri > Perciformes > Nototheniidae > Notothenia > Notothenia coriiceps. Next base: position 10,789,932 of record NW_011369945.1, on the reverse strand, counting down.
TAATAATGTATTTATGCTGTATTTGTTCTTAAATGCCTTTTGCTTTTAATCTGTAAAGCACTTTGAATATGAACTGAAAAGTGCTATATAAATAAAATTGCCTTGCCTTGCCTTACCATGCACACCGCCCTCCTTTTTGGCCAATCAGAAACCTGTTTTTGTTCGTGGAGGCTGGGATAGAGAGAAACAAACAGGAGGTCTCACTCTGCAACTTTGTCTGGTTACCACAAATAACCCCTTCTTTCCTCGTTCGTTAACTTATGATACTGTTATAAAAGACAAACCTAAATATCAAACAACATAACAATATAAAACTTTCAGTATCAAAGCAACATTTGGAATACACTTCTTTTTTTTAAATGGGCGGGATTTTGGCTAGATACCAGGATATAATCCGGTCTCCTCCACATACTTGAATAGACGATCATCTCTCTTGGTTGATTTCACTTCACTTGCCCTTCCTGTTCAGTAACAACAACAGTCATGGCGGCTGCTGCACGGTTCTTCATCCGAGGGGCAAACTCCAAACTTTCCATCACCGGCATTGGCAACGGGACTCAGAGTTCCTTTGGAGGTACTCTGGTAAAATTGTCTCCCAGCTCCAACTCTCGCACAAAAACCCAACGAAGACATGCGCACTTTACCTTCCAGCCTGACCCCGAACGGACACAATATGGTGAGTGCGGGCTAGTCGGCTGCTAACGATCGTTAAAAGGATATCATTGGGGAATTTTCCACAGTTAAGCAGTTAAAAAGAAGTTGTTATGCAGCTTATATGAACACCTCCTGTGTTTTAAGATATAAAGGTGGCTTATATGTATTCAGTTGTCATTAAGGAATAGAGAGTTTACTCTTCAGCCGGTACACTTTTAACTATTTTAGTTTAAAGTTGAAAAGGTGTCATCCAGACTTATTTCAAAATTACTGTTGATAATTTGTATTATTTTGGAGGTTTCAGGTTTCCAAATCAATCTCGTGTAAATTGCATACAAGACTGGATTGTATATTTTTCTACACTGGGATGCTTTCATACATCCAGGTGTTAAAGGGATATTTAATTTGAAGTAGTGCACAGAGAGACTTCCTTCAACATATGAATGTGAAATCAGCCATCTCTTCACCTGGCTACACAAGTGAAGAATGTATCGCCAAACAAGTAAATCAACAAGGATGGCATTTTATTACAGAAAGCACTTATGGTGTATCTAATACTAGTACACGCATCTTGTAGATGTGATTGTGTCACACAAGAGGATGCTGTCTTCTATACATTCTTATAGTCAGTCCCTTTTAGAGGTATGAACCTATTGTCTATCATACAGTTCATTTAACCAGGATATTGGCACTCAAACAATTGATTCCATTTTGACAAAAAAGCATCTCAACTCATTTTCCAAATCCAGTTTGTTCAGTTTCCTTATTGTAGTTTATTTCCTGCAATAACCGGTATAATCTCTTAAAAATTTGTTTACCAAAGTACTGTGTGTCAAATACAATGCCAATGAAGAATATGTGCATTTGTCAAGTCCTTTAAAAGATAATGTTTTGTTAATATTGTACAACATTTTTAGGTCCTACCCAGAAGATGAACTTGTTCCAATCCGTTACAAGTGCCTTGGACAACACTCTCGCCAGTGATCCTACAGCAGGTAGGATGCTTACACAGGAAATGAAAATGTATAGCTGTCATCAGATGATACTACATTTAAAAGTGTACCTGTATTTCCTCTTTAATCATACATTTTTGAAAAAATGCACAGGCATTTAAATAATAGACCTTGAATAAAGACGTGCAAAATGTTTGCCTACTTTAGGATCCACAAAACATTGCACTTTTTTTAAACATTAGATTGACCAACCTGCCGGTCAGCCTTCCATCTGTGCACAAACTTATCTTATCTTACTCATGTGCGCGTTCGTGTGTGTTGGAGGAGGGGCTCTGTAAGGAAGTAGCAGATTTCTTCCGGCTGTGTATTTTCAAATTCTAGCGCACTCGAGCTGGTTTCTCCAAAATGACCTACCCCACCTTTAATGTGGCCAGTTGTGGGGTCATGTTATTTTAAGAAAAGTACAAATCTTTAGTCGCATCTTCATCGTTTCTGCAGGTAAATGTGTGCCAATCCAAATGAAATGCCTTGAGACTGCAGGGCCATGTGCACATAAACACACAGACATGAAACAAGTTGAGAGAATTAAGTAAAAAATGCTCATACTAAATAAAAAACCTAATATAAAGAAGCATTAGTAGTGGCACAAAAAAATATCCATCGGATGCTCTTGCCTATACATTTCTGAAGGTTAAGAGTTAATTTAAAAGACTATAATACCTTTTTATAATGCCTAAAAAAAGTTGATAAAAACCCATTTCAATTATGAAAATGGTATTGTAATTTAAATCATATGTTGTACAACTGTAGAATTGTAGGGGGAAAAAGGTGTATATATAACCTGTTATTTGTGGTTAAAAAAAAAAATCTTGCAAACAAACCAAATTCCAAATAGGAAAACATTGGTTAATGTCAGAATCTCTATTTAAAGTTGCGGTATTTAGAAGAAATGTCCCCAATGAAAGGTTGGTGAATTTTGCTTGATGTTAGTTTACCCTCTTAAAGGGTAAATGATACTTGTGTCATTTGATCACTGACTGTTGTTTGTTTGCCCATAGTCATCTTCGGGGAAGACGTTGCCTTTGGTGGAGTATTCCGATGCACAGTGGGTCTGAGAGATAAATATGGTGAGTTGTTTCAATCCCTTTTCATTCTCACCATTAATTATATTACATTACATGTCATTTAGCTGACGCTTTTATTCAAAACAACCTACAAATATGTTTATTCTAAGACATGCATACTTAATTTATGGACCAGTATCTTGGCAACACTGCAATGTTTTTTTGGTTTTTTTGGTTTTACAGGGCCTGGGGATCAAACCACCGACCCTCTGCCAATCACCTTAATTGCCCATTCCCCCCCTGAGCCACATCCACCTTATTCAGAACCTTCTACTACTAATTTTGCTTAATAAAACCCCTAAAAAACCCACCTGTCATCCACCTGTTCTTCTGCCTGCTGCATGTTTTTGCCACTAGATGGCAGCAGAGCACCGTGCAGAGCACCGTGCAGAATCCTCTCTGGAAGGTCACATGAGTGTTCAGTGTTCACCCCGTTTGTACTCATTTGTCCTTCAGTAGAGTAGCCTTACAACCTTGAAGGTGATATAGCAGGTCGATTCTACTGCTGTGAGTTTGTTGGGAATATACTCTTTTCTTTCTGTTGCTCAAATGTTATTATTACATTTACATACTACATTAAGAGTACTTACGTTTGATAGTAAAGCTACATGAACACTAGGACATTATGACACATCAAAGAAGGAACAGGACTGTTTTAAACTATCACATGATGTAGACAAGCCACTTATTAATTTCATCATAAGTAGCACGTAATAAGTAACACCTGTAGACCTAAAGAGTGGTGCAGCAATGACATTTTTATGGAGGCCGGACCGGAAGTTGGTATCACAAGGTCTCTCTTTACTAAAAGGAATGGGATTTCTCCATTGGATTTTGGGATATTGCTGGATATTGGATATTTTATGATACTTAAAGGGGACCTATCATGCAAAATGCACTTTTGATGTCTTTTATACATAAATATGTGTCCCCGGTGTGTCAGGGAACTCACGCAGCGTCAGAAAATAAAACCCTCTCTCTTTTCCTCCGTACCCAAATCTCTAAAAACGGGGCTACAACGGAGCTGATCCAGGTTTGCGTCCGATATGATGTAATATAGGAAATGTAGGCTGGCTTTACACCCACGGCCCTATCACAAAACGTTGATATCGGAAACAATGCCCGACTGTTTTGGACGTAATATGGTCGGTGCATGTTTACGTTAGCATCGCTAACACTCAGAGCTAACCTGTACTGAAGAGCATGTTTGTGAAGAAGCAGGAAATAAAAAGGAACTCACCTTGTGGTANTCTCACCCACCTTCAAGGCGGGGTAGAACTGAAGGCCAGGTACCCCTGGAAAAAGCCTTTTTAATACGTAACTTCAGTTACTTCTCTCTTTGCATAGAAAGCTAGGGCAAACTTAACACAGTACTTAATGTGTATACTACAAACAGTTAGAAATTTTTTTAGTAAAGGTACAGTTTTTCAGTTTCAAACAGCATTTGACAACTTTATATTCCTGATCTTTTTATGCGTCTTGATCTTTCTGATGTTTAGGGTCTAAACATTCACTACAGTATTGACAAAAGGAGGGTGTGATTCTCTATCGATTCTAATCCGCAGTATATCTATTAGATAGATATACCGCCAACCTAATTCTATTGAAATGGTTCTACGGACACACGAAGGGGGGGGGGGGGGTTAAAGAGCTACTTCCTGGTCCACTCTGTTTTTGATAAGCTCTGTGTAAATGGAGTGTTTCCATCATTAGTCAGATGTGATGATTCAGTCCACTGAGTTTTTCTGCTCTTTTGAAATAGAATGTTTTCTGTTCTTGTTGTTACATATCAGGGACTGCTGACAAAGAGCAACTTCAGCGTTTGAGTTATGGTTATTTGTTTCACATCTGCTCTGTGAATAGCTTTGTAGGTCTTTCAGTGTTTCTTTTTGATAAATCCTTGTCTAATCTGAAGCTTGTGTTGGAAAGAATCAGTAGTATGCTAAAGTGATAATTTGCTTTACAGTACATGTCAAAACAAAACCTAAAAGCATCTTCACAAGTAATCAAATGATGCCCTCAATCTTCTTTGCTGACCTTTAATATTGCCCGTTGTGGTTACATGCCTGTTTGTTTACAAAGGAATTTTACACAAAAGTTTAACATATCGAAATAATCAAGCTGAGTTTTGTCTTCAATTATAAGATTTGGGCATTGCCCTTTTTTTTCAACATTTAATGTATTGTTTTGTTTGGTTTTATATAACATTTTGAGATATTTTTGTTACAGTCCAATTCTAATGTCTGACTATTCTTCAGTATTAAGTCCATTGCTCTTTGAACGGGTGTACTTGCATTATTATGCTTTTATTTGCTCTATTTGATCAATAGCAAGAAATTGTCTTACATAGGACAATATTGTTTATCACAATTATTTTGGGAAACTATCTTCCAACACAATAAGTTATGGTGACAGTGACAGGCCTCGACTGTAATACTTGGTTTCCGGTAGAGATTCTCTTGCGTTGAGTGACGCTGTGTTTGCCTTCATCAGTCATCCAGAACATTTTGTACACACAAAACACAAAGAGTTTATAGGTTGTCACCCGTGTAGTGGTAGCAGCTTTTCAAGCAACCTCTCAGGGCGTAGGTTTGTTTGGTGACGTTGCTCATCGCTCACACGGTTTCAGTCCTGAATGGCCAGTAACTCTTACGGAGGGACAGGAATGCTTGTATTTGCTTATCCCAGCAGGCACTGCCCTAGTAATAAGTAACCAGCAACGTGTGAATCATCCCAACAGAGAAAAGGAAATGTACAGTGTTAAAGTACAGCATGGACAAAGTGCAAGGGCAAGCATTAGAGCAGGATAACGACATCAGAGGAGTGTGATAAGCAATGTACTGAGTCTGTTGGCTAATGATAGAGTGCTGTAGGTGTGTCATAGTGAAAGAGATGGGTTTGACAGTCGCAGGGAGCCAGGTGAAACAAGGAACAGAGTGTTTAAGGAAAAGATTTGACTGAAAAGACAAATCACAACAAGTCAGAAAAACATATTGAAATAAGGATGGCGGATCGAGGGATTTATACTGTTAGCTCAGTATGAAATGTTGAAAGGGGCCGTATTATGCTCTTTTGGGTTTCTCTTTCCTGTAGTGTGTTTTATATGTTTTGGTGCATGTAAATGCTAGAAGGGTTAGAAGCTCCCTCCAGACGCCTCACTTTGACTCCTTTGTTTACTTCCGTAACATAGTGACATCACCGTGTAACACTCGCGCTTGCCCTGTTGTCCTGTCTGAAGCATGCCATCACATTGCATGTGATGGCTAAGGAGTGGGACATCTCTAAGAGTTTGATCACAACTGGGCTCTTGTTTGAGACGGTGTGAAGAGTGGTGCTGCAGCACAGGCAGTATGAGGGTAAAGCTATAATAAAGCACTTTTTGAACATTAAAGCTTTGAACCATGTCACAGTAGAGGCACGACATTGAAATGAACATGAGCATAATGGGGCCCCTTTAAAGACTCAAGAAAAAGTTTAGGAACAAAAATGTGTGAAAATAATAGAAATCAGCCACCTCTGCTTTGGATCTCAAGTTGTCCACAGAGCAGCAATAATTCCCCTAGGATGCTGCGAGGGATTCAAAGCACTGGAGGAGGAATGTGTGGAGGAGGAACGTGTCTCAACCCTAATAAGAGCGATGGAAGGATGAAAGGCAGACAGAGTAAACAGTATTAAAAGAGGGAGTCATGTATAATGCATTGTTTAGGCAAAGCATGTAATTAGAGACGTGGAGAAAGGAGAGGGAGTAGTGTAAGTGCGATAGGAATGCAGCAAGAGGGAGAGAGAGGAGGATAGTGGGAATAGTATTAGTGAGAGAGGAATGTAGAGTGAGGCCCAAGCTGGGGAGGGTGGGAAAGAGAAAGAAATAAAGAGATGGAGGGAGGGGGCATTTTGGGTGGAATGTGGCCAGCCTCTGATCACGTCTGCTGACTAAATTAGACGGGACAGGAGGCCAGACTGGACCTCCGTCAACAGGGGGTATAAATGGATGGAGAGAGCGATGGAGAATGGTCTGGAAAGCGAAGGAGGGGGAAAGAAAGCGGAGGGCCACAGAACACTTAAAGGGGACCTATCATGCAAAATGCAATTTTTTTATGTCTTTTATACATAAATATGTGTCCCCGGTGCGTCGGGGAACTTACGCAGCGTCAGAAAATAAAACCCTCTCTCTTTTCCTCCGTACCCAAATCTCTAAAAACGGGGCTACAACGGAGCTGATCCAGATTTGCTGCCGATATGACGTAATATCTGAAATGTGGGCTGGCTTTACAACCACGGCCCTATCAGAAACGTTGCCATCAGAAACAATGCCCCACTGTTTTGGATGTAATATGGTCTTTGTTTACATTNTTAGCATCGCTAACACTCAGAGCTAACCTGTACTGAAGAGCATGTTTGTGAAGAAGCAGGAAATAAAAAGGAACTCACCTTGTGGTATAACCGGCAAGAGAGAAAGCCTTTGAGCTCCATACTGTTTCAGAAATAACACTTGATAATCCATGATATGGCGTTTCATCACCGCAGTATTTGCCGGTAGAACCTCCCGCATGAGCTCAGCGCCCTCCTTTTTTTTTAATCAATTTTTTTTCTTTTCTTTATACCCCAAATCAGCACTTTTGAAACGGGAAGTGAAATAGAGGGATATGAGGCATGGCTAGAATGGGTGATTTGTAGCTTTGAGCAAAACACTTCATAGGCATGTTTTTTATATATATTTATATATCTGAGACCTATGCTATTGCCTACAAATAGCATGCTAGGTGCACTCTAAACATGCTGTGTTCATTAGGATGATCTCCACTTAACACCACTTTTATACTAGTTCTAGATAAAAGCTTGAGACCCTTACCAGTGGGGTATTTACTCATGTATTTTTTGTCGTAAAATAAAACAGGAACATCTCTTTAGCTTTTATCAACCACAGATTTTATTTTAACAATCGACCAAAAAAATCATTAAAAAAACGAATTGACTTTAAGACAAGAGAGCCTAGGAGTGCTAAAAAAACTCATTACAGAGTTTATGACTCATTCCTGCACCATTCTATTCAGTGGCCAAAACAGGCTCTTCTTACTGGGACACTTTAATGTAGAAGAGCCATTGTCCATGTCATACATGACACCGGACAAAGCCCTATAGCCCTATTTGTCATGTCTTTTCTTCTGAGAGATTAACCTGTTGAGGGTTTCTTTTATTGTGCCTCAAATGTGTATATGATTGGATTCTTTTAAGAGGGAGTCAGCTCTGAATCACATCCAGCTGGTGCTGCTCCGTTCTCTATTGATGAATTATTTACAGCGGGTAGCAGTCGTGGCAGTTATTGGCTCATTACAGATGGTAAGGAGCTGGCACGTGCTCGCTGACAAGCAGCATTAAATTGCAGTGTAGAGATGCCAAAGATATGTTAGTGGTAATCTCACTGATAGGCCTTTTCCACAGCAGACATTTGTAGTTATTATATTAGGAAAAGTATATGTCTGGTCACTAAAAAGTCCTAAAAGATAGACATTTGTTATAATGTAAATGGAATTGAAATGTTTTGAATCAATCTTTAAAAAGGCTTGAAAATGCTAAGACTCAAATTGTGCATACAAAAAGTCTTACATTTTATTCTTAATGGCATTATAAAAGTATTACAAATGCATACATATGTAATTTCTTTAAGCTGTTCTTGCCCTGAACCTAAACAATCCTTTCTATTTAAGTTTTCCAGTGAGCCAGCATGCACAATACCAGGAACCTTAAGCTAAAAACTAGCCGCTATAAGGAATCCAGCCATCACTGAGAAAAGGCTCATTGGGATTTAGCTCCTACTGCCACTAGCTTGTGAAGTTTGAACCCACAGAGAGCACTGCATCTGCATCTCATTACATCAGTAATGTACTGTATGTGTCTTCCTGGTATTAGCCACTGAAGATTTTCCATTCAGTATCTACCGGCAGTTCCTCTTTGATTCTGTAGTTGACAGTCGGACAATGAACATAAATCTGTATGTGGACAGTAGTAAAATGGGCAGGTCCAGGATTGATGTTGAGTAGAAGAAACTTTAGTGGTTGTAACTAATTTCCCCTCGATGCATTGAGACATCTATAACATTTCAATAAAAAATAGTTTTTTTAATTCATGAAATCTGGTAATAATAAAGCAATCTTTTTTTTTTTTCTCCCTCCTGAAAGCATTTGGCAGCCACATGTGTCCTCAGCTAAATCAGTTCCTTAGAAATAAAATATGATGTTTCTTGTTTATTATGGTACAGAAGTGGTATAATAATTACATGTCAATAGGTTCTTGTTTTGAGCCAATCTTGTATGGGATGTTTTTTCATTAGTGTTGAATCCTCCCCACAGTAGCCGGCTTTGCCTTTTTGTTTTCATTGACGTCAGAAGTGTCGACCTTTCGGAGAGGGATCATTATTTTCCATCTCATCCTTGTGTACAGTGGCGAGCGCAAAAGCTGTTTTTATCCCTCTCACGACTGAAAGGGATGCCGCGCACCTCTGCCACCCACTGTCATTATACAGAGGAGAGGTTAATGCAGGGCGGACACTATATGAATGGCTTTTTACGAGGCGGATGCATTCAGCTTTCGCATTGTTGGATACCACTGAGGGCTGTTTCCCTGAAAACAACGGCAACGCATTGACCCCATTGTCCCTCGCTCTTATGTGTGTAGCCGTTTTTCACTGAGAGCAGGCGTTAATGCCAGACTATTAAAGTTAACAAAACATGCCGTCTATTTAAAAATGTATTCTAGACTTCTGTGAAAGGCGCAGATGTCAACTAAACGATATATTTGACCATCACACATTGTGTTATGGTTGCATCTATTTGTTGGAGTTTTTAGTAGCGGTGTCAATCAAAACAATAACCGTGATGAATCACAAAAGTAAAATAATAGTATAAACTTGTTTTTCGGGGAAAGATTAAACAAATACACAAGTGTTGTTTTTTTTTATCAAGAAATGCATGACAAACTGCTAGGAGAAATAAGAGATTTACCTTTCTCCCAAATTACAACCCATGGCGATCCATTTAGCGATTGCAGTGGTTAACTTGGCTATTGTCTTGTTGTTAATCTCTTCTGCTTAATGTAGTGACAAGCAATTCCATGGCCGCCTTGTTCACACCAGGGACCAGCTGGTTGCGATGATGCTAGCTATCACGACAATTTGGTCAGAACCACGGCTATCCCCACAAAGATTTTGAGACAGAGGGGAGGTGGGTCCAGTGGTACTGCAAACTTGTCGTGCCTAGGTGGAACGACAGCTTATGACTACAATATGTGCACAAATTAATGTTATTTAAAGTTCCATCATGGAAGCTTTTTAAAACAGTATTTTCTGTTCTACACACCGGGGAATATCTCGTTTGCCATGTAATTACAAAAGGAAAAATCCCCACTGGAATTCCGAGAGTACATTTGGGGTCAAACTTAATAGTATGATTACGTTTCCAGATTGATTGTTAATGTTAACAGCCTTAGTTTTTGTCATTAATCCATTTGCTGTTGTCTGCTTTAACGACTCACAGACGCGCACACACATACATGTTGTTACGTACTCTCCCTTTCACACAAAGCTGGCTGGATATTTGAGGTTTTCTTCACTCTGTGTGGCAAGGCCCAACATTTAGTTCGCTTAAATGTTAATTCCTCAAAGTGTTCGTGGTGCTGCGGTTATTAATTGAACTGCGAGCACTCAGCAGGGCACATGACGGCAGAAGGAGTCATCCCAGCAAAACAGAAAAAAGATTGCTTTGGCAAATACACAAAGATAGATGACTTCAAAAAATAACACTGTACCCAAAGTTAGAGTCCCACTCCTGTGGCTCTTTTTCAGATTATAGGGTGGAGAATGGAATTTTTATCTGACTTTTTTTCCAGTTTTTACTCCATGGTGTAGAGCTGAGGAGTCATCAGCTTGTCACTTCATTTATTTTAGGCCTGCATGGCATGTTAAGAGAACGTTCTGCAATCTGAAGTGTGCGCCGCGCGCCTTCCTCCCTTATCAAGACAACCTTTTATTCCTTAAGCCCTAAAAAAACAACTGACACCCACTCACATCTGTCCTGAGTGGGAAAGGTTACTATCAGCATTCTTTACCAGGATAACTGAGAAGACACGCTTTACTTTCACCCCTTTTCTGTTGTCATACACATTGAACAGGATATAGAAGAGGATGTGTAACAAAAGATTCAACAGGGATTTTGGACAAGTATTATATTGAAAGAAAAGTATAAAACATATGATGCTTTCCTTAGAGCAGCCAGACTCGATTGGAAGAAACTGTAATATTATTGTCTGGTCATCGCCAAAATACTTCACTCAAATTAGATAGAAACACAATAGACTCATTGAAACATCTTTGTTAGAATTCCAAATGTTCCAACAGTTATCAACTCTGGTTTGAGAGTTTGAAAAAGAGATTTAGGGGGCCCTATTATGCTCTTTGGGGTTTCCCCTTTCCTGTAGTGTGTTTTCATATAGGTCATTTTCGACACAGCTCTAAGCGGTTGACCAATCACAACAGAGCCATACTGGGCTCTAGTTTAAGACGGAGGGTGAAAAGAGTTGCTGCGGCACAGGCAGTACTAATTTTATTTAAAAAGATAATACCAATTTGTTGTAAAAAGAGTATTTGGCGCACTTCACAATTGTGGTAGGTAGTTGTATCCTGGGTTGTGGCTGCCACACATTTCAACTCTGCGTGAACTTGTCTCTCGAATATTTCAGTTGGCTTCCTCACCCTGTTGCCAGAGGCTGCCTTCCTCTACCAGCAGTTCACCTTCTGACTATTGTCCTCCTCTTTGCTGCTGTCTCCCCAGGTAAGGACCGAGTCTTCAACACTCCCCTCTGTGAGCAGGGGATTGTGGGATTTGGTATTGGTGCTGCTGTTGCTGGTGCCACAGCCATCGCTGAGATCCAGTTCGCCGACTACATCTATCCTGCTTTTGACCAGGTAAGAAGGGCAGCAAACTAATGATTACTGTCCTTGTGAATTAATCTGCCAATTCATATCAATCGATCTATTGTCTAACAGTCCAAAATCATTCATGTCACTGTCATGTATGAGTACTAATCAAATTCTCAGGAAACTGCACTTGGAGGTAGGCCTGTCGCGATAATCGATAAATTGACTTATCGTACGATAAATAAAAATGGACTCGATAACTTTTCTGAGCTCGATAAATTGCCGTTTACATGCGTGTTTGTTTACATAAGGATGTGACCAGCATTTTAGCTAGGAGCGCTGTGGCTGCCAGACGAGCTGTGGCTGCCGACCATGCGCGCTGTGAGGGGCGGGGCTGACACACAGCCAGGTCAGGACCACTCTGTGTGGCACGTACAGCACGTAGCAGCCAATATTAAATATATGCGAACAAGCGGGACACAACCTGTGACTTACTCGCGGGGATTCTTTAAAGTGAAATGGGAATTGGTCAAAACCTACCACATCTCGGATTCTCCTGGTTGTGGCAGTATTATTGGATTCAAGCCAAATCAACTGGGAGCCAACACGGACTTGATGAGCCGGGCGACTGTGTCGCATTTGTTTAAAAAAGGTAGCGACAAAAGCAGGCAAACCACACAATTTTAACTACACCTTAAACACAACCACTCCATTCCATTTTCCCAGCTGGGAGCAAACACGGGCGCTGGAGATGGATGAGCCCCCCCTTTCCCGAAGTTTACAATCAAGATGCATTTGCTCCGGACAATGCAAACATGTTGGTGTTCCTTGCTCGAAAACTTTGAAAAACAGATTGGATATGCCTGTGACGGCATCTGGTCTTTGTATGGACAGTGGAACTGTACACTGATGTACTGGGGGGGGGTGGTTTTAAGGAGATATGTTTTGCTTGTGAGACAAGTTTGCTCATATTGATTTATTTATATTTTATATGTATTA
>NW_011369945.1:10763283-10777249 GCF_000735185.1 Notothenia coriiceps | reverse complement strand
TATATATATATATATTTCTATTAATCATTTTCGGCCTTTCGGCATTCGGTTTTCGGCCAACTGTTTCCTATTTTCGGTATCGGTTTCGGCCAAGAATTTCCCATTCGGTGCACCCCTAATATAAACTGGTGATTTGTTTATTAAAATGTTATTTTAAAAATATCTTGATTTGACCAGGAAGAGTGTACATGAACAAATCCTGACTCTTGTTAGAAGAGCTTCACCCATACTACAGAGTCTGCATATCTCAGCCTCTGCTGCTTTGACCTCTTTTTGTATCTATCCATTGTGAGTCCCTCAACTTTGATGAAAGGCATTACGATATGATAATGGGACTACCACTTTAACTACTGCAGATTAACTGTGTCATTAACCAATGTTAAATATCTGAAATGAGTTCTGTCGTCTTCCCTTGACAAAGCTTTTCTCCTCACACTAAAACTAAAAACACCTGCTGCAGTGTATCAGTATCAAACCCTGAATCAAAACATAACCCTCAGCCCTGCACGTGCCACAGCTGTGCACAGGTAAGGTATCTCAGATATACAGAGGCTGCTTTGACTTCCCACACTTTGAATGGAGTCAGTGAGGGGCAAAGGAAGCGAAGCAGCGGAGGAGGAGAAAATGACAAGCCAACACACATAGTTACAACTAAGGACACACATGCAGCGATGCTTAGTCATTCCTCTCTGTAGTATGTACTCAACACACAGACGCACACTAGCACACACCCTAACTAATGCATCTCTATCCTGAAACTGGAGGGACTACTCTGCCTAAGGAGAGGAAAGCACTTGTATGCATTGGTTGAACACATCATCTTCCTCAGTGCTCTATTCTTCACACTCACGCACTCTCTCTGGACTCTGGCTTTAAAAGAAAATGCAATGATAATGACTCAGAGTATATGCAGGCATTCAGACACACCACATCTATTGCCACAATTATTTATGTTCCTCATACTACAGTAGGCGCTTGACCAAAATATGTTTTTACTCGTAGAAAAACACATTTTCTACCAATTGGGTCACATGTGAGAAAACAGTGAATACTTAAAAAGGGGCCCTATTGTGCTTTCTGGGATGTTCTCTTTTTCTGTAGTATGTTATAAGGAAAACGCCTCGATTGCACTCCTCTGTTTGCGTCCTTAACATAATGACCTCATTACGTAACAATCGCGCCTCTGTTGGCTAGCGCTCCAACACATTGTACGTGACGGACATCTCTAAGCGGTTGACAAATCACAACAGAGCCGACCAGCTGACCAATCAGAGCAGACTGGGCTCTGGTTTCAGATAGAGGGTGAAAAGAGGTGCTGCAGCACAGGCAGTATGAGAAAAAAAAAGAGCTTTCTGAACATTAAAGCGTGGAGACTGATATGAGCCTGAAAATAGGAAGAATTAAATAAAATATGTCAATCAATTACTGTAATCAATGATAGATACATTACAGCATGGCTACTGTTCCAAAAATATAAAAACGATTATGTGACTATATACAACATAGAACAACAAAATGCACTATATTGGAATGAAATAGTCTCTCTTAACTTGAAACCCACTACTCTGCATCTGTAGGAATATTAGATATTTGATACCATAGATAGAAATACCTGAAAGTACAGTAAGGTCACTATAAATATAAACAGACTTGTCATAACTATCCTCAAGATATATTATAGTGATACAACAGATAAAGTGCCACAAAATAAGTGCAGTAAGGTACTTAATGTAGGCCTAATTAAGTCGTCTTTGCGCACAGATTGTAAATCCGTATGGTTTAGAAACCCCTGCTCACGGATTCACACGTCAAGATATCTACAGTATGTACTCTAAAAATAGAAAATAAAACCCTCCAAAAATGTATTACACAAGTGTTCATCTGACAGAGCCGCACCTTTTTCAATGCCCTTGAACATAGTTCCTCTCTATTCCCACCAACACTCTGATTAGCAACTTCCTCAGCACCAGCTAACGGCTGCACAGTATCACAGTTGTGATGATGCAGGATGACACGGCCCGGCTCTCATTGCAACACCTTGGTCTCCGACGACAACCATGACACCAACAGCCTTCACTTCCTGGTCCTTGTCATGCTTGGCGCTGCTGGCTGCGTCAGGAAACCTGATACTGTGTTAGGTAGGAGCTACAGCACACTAAACCACTACAACTGCTTGGTGGGATAAGTATTTAACTACTTTGTTTGAGGAAAAGTAGTACTGCATCATGAAAGGTACTTACGTAATAGATAGTATTTAAGTATGATTAGGAAGATGTACTTTAAGTATATATAAAAGGTAAAAAAAAAGTACATTGCAATAAAGTATAATTGTACTTTACTTTATCATTTTAAATGTATTCTACTTTATACTTCTTATCCTACACTTTTGAAACCAATAATTTACTTTTTACTCCACTACATTTATTCAATAAATGAGTTACGAGTTACTTTAGAAAATCAGATGATTAGCTTTAAAGTATATTTTGATGCCAGTACTTTTTAACTTTAGTAAGATTTTAAAGGCAGGACTTTTTTGTAACAGAGTATTTTAACACTGTAGTATTTCTACTTTTACTTTTCCACCAGACTTCCACCATTGGAGTTTTACAAATGAAGCCTGTCATCACATTGTATGACTTCATCAAGTGTAGTAAAGTTAAAACATTGAATAACCGAGTTTATTTTTTTATATATCAAATCAACTCTCTTTTTAAAGCAGTGAACATTTTGTTTTTGACTTGTCCAAAAAACATAGATTGAAGGGTAATATTTGGTTGGATTACAAACATTTTGTAAAATTCTGGGAATTATTACAAATAAATCCGAATATGGAGCATTTTGCCAAGTTCAAAGCAGATATACATATATATGAATCACTCTAATAAACTCCAACCAATAATTAGTGCTCTAGTTAAAGGCTTGCTTAAAGGAACCTGTCTTTTTCTGATAATAAAGAAAAATGATCCAACTATCCATGAAACCTTCCGTATGCAAACATGACACACTTCTCAAGCATCCGAGTCTGAGAAACACCAAGAAAACCAAAAGCTGTTGGTGTTCTGGAAACAGTCAGTTTGTTGATGACAAGCCTGGGCGTTTACCAAGCAGCCGTGCCATGCTGTTCCTGACACAGAGCGCTACAAGGAGGGGGAGCAGGGGGGGGAACCCGTGTGTCAATGTGAACTTGTGTGGATGAGACAAACCAGGGGGGGGGTGTAAAAACAGCAGAGTTGAAACTGAGCAGGAGAGGCAGAAATACAGCGAATAAGGAGGTGATAACAAAGACGTTCAAAGGAGCAAATTCCCGGAGGGTTACTATTCCTGGCGTGGTGAGCATACCTCCCTGGCATAGCCCAGATAAAGGTGCCTTAATGCTGCTGATAAGACGGGGGAGAAAGAAATGGAAGGAGGGAGGTCAAAAGGAGAGTGCTGAGAGGAAGTAGGGACAGACTACACCTACCACATGAGTGAAGGCTTTTGGAAAGGAACGTGCAGGAGCCTTGATGTGTAATTGAGCTTATTAAATCCATAATTCACAGGACTTGAACAATAGCCAGCTCTGTGACTCCTCATATAAGCTCCCTCTATTACACTCTGCTTTATTACTGCGTCTTGACAGGAGCCACTAATCAAGCAATACCCCAAATAACATCTACACTGTAGGGGAAAGCAGCGTTAATGTAGCAGGAGGCCTTGTACAAATGAACACAGCTTATGATTCATGCAGAATGGATCTCTTTATTTTGCCTATACTCATGTTTGGCACTTTTCCGTGTGTTTGCATCCCAGCTGCATTATGAAGCAATTCCATCCATTTGTTTTGTGCTGACGTAGACACTTCTCTCCTCCTGCATTCTCTCCTCTCCCGCCCATCTTCCTCCCCAGTGTCCTTCACTCAATCTCCCCCTCAGTCTCTATGCTGCGTCTATCAGTGGGAGCCTTTCTCTTCGTCTCTCCACCTCTGTATGTCCCTGTTGGTCCTGCAAAGTCTCCTCCTCTTTGTGCGTAGCTATCAGGCTGTTCTCTGTCCTTTCAACGGTGGGAATCACCCCAAAAATTACAATTTTTTATAATGCATTTTTCACCCTGCGTCACCTCAAATTCTTGATGAAAACGTATTTATTCTCGCATGACTCCACTGTAAAGCAGAATCAAATGATCATTTATAAAGACAACTCGTGCAGTATAATTCCCGTCTCAAAAATAAAGTTGTATGCTCATTAGTTCTCAAACACATGAATTTCCAACATCTAAACGCTTTGGATTGCACTTTTGGAAGTGCTTCTTTTTTTTTTTTTTTTACATGGGTTTTGAGAGTTTTGAGAGTACAACAAGATACATGAGACCTTAGTTATACTGCACAAGATGTTTTTGAGTTTGTAATTGGAAGTTTTGATATATGTGATATTAAAAGCAAAATCAAATGTATGTATTTTATTAAATATGTTTTGCTTTTTTCTTTACTATGGAGAAATATGAGGTAATCAACGTTTTGTACAATGACTAAAAGGTAACACAGGTTGAGAGTAATTAATACGGAAATATTTTATTCTTCTGTGAAGTCTTCCTTTAAATCCACTGCTGCTACTACAGTAGGTAAATCAAGCAGAGAACTCGGTGGTCCTTAGAGGGCAGCGCTTGGATGTGGCGACTGGAAAGGAGGGTTAGTGTAGGGCATGGGATGATGACAGATGGGGACATATGCGTTTCATGAGGGATTGAAACAGGGGGCTATGAGTCAGCATGGGGTGTGTGGACTGAAGTAGGGACGTGCCTGGGACTGAGGCTGGACATAAGCTTGGGACAGGGCGGGTGAGGGGTTAGGGGCGGGTCATTCTGGGATGTGCGTCTCAGTACCGGGTAACAGGAAGGCGGCTGTGAGGAGGTGGCTAGATCTGGGTCTGATAAACCGAGCCTTCTGCGCAGCCCCGCTATATGAAGCCTCCAGGAGGACGAGGGAGAGGAAGGGCTGGATGTTGGGGAGGATGGAGGGGTAGAAGGGAGGGAGGAGCAGCCGCGTGGGCCAGGAGGACCCAAGTCTATTCTCACAAGCCTCTCGCTCACACGTCTGAAAAGGGACTTTACAGGGGAGGGACGGGCGGGGGTGCTCCCTGGCTTTGTCCTGCCTTCAGCTTCTGGCTCTGGAAGACAACAGAGCCAACCTGCAGTTAGACCACACCACTGACGCACATCTCCCAGTACCACTTTCATCCACCTACACTGTAGCTAAAGCAAGGAAAGACTCAACAACAATACACATTTGCAAGTGCTAGTATATTAGCTTCACCATATTTAAGGATTCAAGTTCTATTTCTAAAGCTTATCAATTTGTATATAGCTTCGTGAGAGTGAACATGGAAAGGATAAGTAGTAGAGAACAAAAAGTGACTGTAGTCAGGCAGCCATGTTTCGGAGCAGCGTGTTGGAGCCTGCTGCTGACTGAGGGGCGCAGCTCGCCAGGGTAAATATGCTGGAATGGCCTGCTGAAAGAAATTCACTGATAAGCATATCAGTTATCATGCTTCATATCCATATCACTGCAGTGCCAAGCCCAGGGGACAGAAGGAATGCTATTTCATAAAAAATCAACATCAAATACAGCTGTATGCTCGCAAGCCAAAATGAAAAGTAAAAAATGTATTCTGATGAAAACAACTTCATAACATGATTTTCATTTTAAAAATACAAATGTTTTGCCTTTACAGTTGTTTCTTTGTTAAAACAAAGTGGCCATGCTGGTCTTGCCAGTTTGCCCACTGCCTCACCTGCTTTCTCTTTCCGCATTGATCCAAAAAAAAAAAGCTCCCTCTGTTTCCTTCCCTGCCTCTATCCATTCATCTTCCCTAAGTCATTCCCTGAGACATTCTGACAGTCTCTCTCTTGCTGCTGCATAGAGTCTCATCCAGCCAGGTTTCAGAGGGTAAAGACTACGGGTTTATCTTGCCATGCTGTGTGCTCTCTCTTGTTTCAAATAGTGCATTTGGGGGTTTTCCCTTTCCTGTGGTGTGTTCTATAGGTTTGTGTGCATGTAAATGCTAGAAGGGCTAGAAGTTCCCTCCAGAGGGGGTTTCTCTCCCACACACTCCCCCCACACACTACTAAAACATGTCTATGAACAGATCACCCATTCTAGTATGCCTCATATTCCTCTATTTCGGCCCTGTTACTAGAGTGCTGATTCTGGGTATAAAGCGGGAGATTCTACTGGCAGATAGTCAGCTAAACACTGCCGTGACTAAACGCCATGTTATGTTCCAAACCACATCAAGCATTATTTCTGAAACAGTATGGAGCTCAAATGCTTTTTCTCTCGCAGGTTNTTAAATCACGGTCAAATATGTTCATTTTGTTGTAGTTGCCAGCGATTCTCTCACTAGTTTAGCATACTCAGCCCGGTTCGAGGTTCTTTCCGGGCCAACAACCGGGCTGAGTATGCTAAACTAGTGAGAGAATCGCTGGCAACTACAACAAAATGAACATATTTGACCGTGATTTAATTGTAATACACGTTTCAAAATGATGCCGAAGTAACAACATACTGATACCGGTTAGTAAAAACCATGAAATAATGCTTTGACAAGTCTGCAGACAGACGGCAGGCGAAAAACCTTTTAAAATGCGTGTTTGGCTAAGCTAACGTTGTATGCTCCGATCGTCAACACTCACAACAACGGTCTATACAGACATAAATAAACCAGCGACTGTATTCGCCATGACACAGACAGTCTGTGCTTTATACTCGTTTAACTTTTGTCTAGTTTCTGAACAGATATGAGGAGCTGTGAGCTCTGAGGGCTAACAGCTAACGGCTGATGTTGGTTTTGTGTTTCGCATTGAAGTTGACACGGCTCCGCCTTCACTGCGTTACTATAGTTACTACCCCAGTTCCTAAACTGTAATGGAAACGCAGCATAAAGTGAGCCTGGCCTACCAAGGCCTAACTATACCGTACTAAGCCGTGCGAGGCCCTGCAGTGGAAATGTGCCATTAGAATGTTTTTACGTAGGGACGAACGCTATTAAAGCTAACATTAGCTAGCTCCAGGTGAAGTAGCTGTAATTTCTACAAGCAGATTCATGGCAAGTAGAAATGAGAAAACTAAAATGTGTCAATTGTTGCACAGATTATTATGTATGCTTTTTGGGGTTGTCCCCTCCTGTAGTGTGTTATAGGTTTTTGTGCATGTAAATGGGCAGAAAAGGCTCAAATCCAACAGATCCCTCATGTGTCTTTTCCTCAAAAACAAGCTTTTATAAACATTTGTGTGTAATTTATAGTCAGACAGAACATGCTAGCACCTAGTTGTATTTTATGTTTTCAGTTTAGGATGTATTTTGGGCTGGAAGGTGTGCCCACATCCTCTTGAACCCCCCCCCCCAACATTGTTTATCAAGCCTTTTCCAGTAGTCCAAATCTTATATTTAAAAGGGAACAACATTATAGACTGTGTAAACCAGCACATACATACATTGGGAGATCAGTACAGCTGTACAAGGCATCAATCACATCCTTAGTTAAAGTGTGGGTTTGGGTTGCGTGTACTTTTGACCAAATGTTTCTCGGTAACGCGGCAAACCAAAAGTGGGGGGCAGGGCAGGGCAGAACAAACCAGACGCATTAAATATTCACGACTTCTTTGCACGACACCACTGCCAGGCACGGATGCATGGATGGACAGATGAAGGAGATGCAGAGCAAGTGAAGGTTTGGGAGTTTTTTCGGGGGAGCTTTGGGAGAGGAAGGCTGAGAAAAGCAGCTGAGCTGACAGCAGAGCACCGTGTACTTGTTACAGAGAACAGGATGCTCCTTGACAAATTTGCACACATTATCCTCCATCACCCATCCTTGCTCTGTCTCTTAATCTCACACACACACACACACACACGTGCAATATGTAGAATGAAGACAGGATGACAGATAGCAGAATGATAGTGAGAAAAAGACAAAGCAAAAATAAATGCTGCTATTAGATTGGTGTGTGTGTGTATGTGTATGTGTATGTGTATGTGTGTGTGTGTGTGTGTGTGTGTGTGTGTGTGTGTGTGTGTGTGTTATTTTGAGCCTCACACCTCCATGATTAACGAAAAGCCGTGAAAGGACAAAAGCTCTCTGTTAAACGCGCAAATTATTTTTATTTTACTGTTTTCGTTTTCATCCGCATTGGCTTAAAAAGGTCAGATTTCATGACAATTGGGCAAAATCAATCCATTGAAACAGATCTTCTGTTCAATCATCCGTTCTTCCAGAGCCCCTGGATTCCTAGAAAACTGGCCTTTCTTTCTTCCAAGCGGGAGTGAAGTTTCCTCTCATCCATCTGCCCTCCTCCTCACAATCCTCTGTGTGTCCATCCTACCCGACACCGAGAAAACCGTCCCGTAAACCAGTCCTTTATTCATTCTCTTGTGCGAAAACAGATTAGGATTTTTTATTTCGCCTTAACGAGGACAACAACACCCAGGATTAGAAGCAAGCATAAGAAGATTGAAGTGTAAATCAGAGAAATGACAAGAGCCACTTGATTGGAGGATGTGAGAAAATGACTTTGAAGGTGGCGCTACAAATGGGGGAGTAAATGAGAAATAAATTAGGAGCGGCTCGACTACAAATTGCAGCGGAATTAAAAATTCAAATCATAAAGGAATTAAAGATAAAAGTCAGATCATAGCTTATCGTGTTTACACATGTCCTCGGGAAGGAGATGAAAGGAAATGTCATACTAAAAAGGGATTCAAGTAAACATTTCAAATTAAATATGAAATTTCTTAGAGGGGAGATGTAGTGAGAATTGATTATTGCAGAATTGTTCTTTGGTTTTTAAGCTTTGTCATATTTTCCGCCATCTGAGGAACAGCCAGGAGGCACCAACCTTTCTGGAAGGCGGAGAGACATTTTGTCCGCAAAGATGTGAAACTATTCATTCATTGTTCCATAAGTGTAAGATCTTAATGTGGTGCGTCATTTCAATATCAATGAAAAAAAGGCACATTCCCAGTGCAAAAGTCATTCTTCACGCCAATGTACTTCAATGGAAACCAAGATAATGTGAGCTCAGCTGTCTTCTACTTCCTGTCCCACTTTTAAATGAATGTGAACGGAGGGGACCGTGTGGCTTGTGCGCATGCAAGGGGGTGTGTGTGTGTGTGTGTGTGTGTGTGTGTGTGTGTGTGTGTGTGTGTGTGTGTGTGTGTGTGTGTGTGTGTGTGAGACAATGAGCTCAGTGTTCAAGCCCTGCAGAGCCTGCAGCCGGCCTGCCTGGCCAACCTTACGCCCTGCACGAGACAGCTGTTCCTCTGCCACATAAATAAGGGACGGGCATGGCAAAATGAAAGAAAGAGGGCAAGAGAGACAGAGAGGGGAGGTGAGGGAAAAAAAGAAAGAGACGGAGAGAACAAAAACCTCATTGAGACATGAAATAAGATTCAGAGAGGAAGATAAAGGAGGATAAATCAGACCTTACACAGTAGTGTTTGGGCAGTGAGTTTGTCAGTGTTCTATACATTTACCAAAAAACAGATGCTTCTGACCAGAGAGGACCATACAAGACTGAAAAGCTAGATAAATAAATGTACTTTATGTATGTTTCTTTTATCATTTTTTAAAAAGGGAAGTAGGCGCAAAGACTGCCCTATTTAAGCAGATTGGGTCTCGCTAATCTAATCCACTTTCATGTTTTAAGGCAAATCCATTCATTTTGAGATATTTTGGACATTTGCCCATTCATTTCCTTGCCAAAAGACAGAAGAGAAGATTAATGCCCCTTCTTTATCTGCTCGCTAAATATGAAGCTACCTCAATCAGACAGTTAGCTTAGCACAAACACTGGGAAAAAGAAGCAGACAATACCAGCATCTCAAAAGCTTGCTAATTAACACGGTCTTGAAGGTTAATGATTGAATAAAAAGGGAAGTCTTCAATCGTTTGCATGGATACAATTGTAACGAATCAATTTCTTCGCTGGTGTGTAAACTGATCTATTTTCAGGGTGGGCGTGCTGTCGTGCTACTATGCTGTGATTCAAAATTGCACAAGCCTAAAGAGAATATTTGCGTATGAACAACATTTGAACAAGTTCCACAAAGACAGGTTTACACTTTTCAAATGTTGGCGATCAAACCACTCGGTATTGGATGATATCCTAGTTTTACATCCCGGTTATTATTCAATAACAGAAAAGTCTTTAATATAGTCCTTATATGTGCTACTGTTTCCAATTCAATAATAGATTCGGTTTCAGAGATGATGAGTTTACAAAAACTAAAATATTACTTGTCCTCGTTTAAAAAGGGTACATGTTTTAACCTTAGAGAGAAATAAATACACTGCCATCAAATTTAGATGAAAGACAAACACAGGCTCAGTTGAAGAGAGGAAAAGAGGAAGAGAGAGAGAGAGAGAGGAAGAGGATGCAGTTCGTCCTTATTCTGACCCCTGGACACTGCCCTTCACACATTCAACAGCCAAACTGTAAGCGGCGTTGCTTTGTTTTTATCCTTCCCTCTGAATCGTTTCCTCTTTTACATTTAACACAGAATACCTATCTTGTTATGTTTCTCTTTTTTTACCCCTTCTCCCCTTCCCCCTTTAGGCACTATCCTTCAACAATGTATCCCTCCATCTTCCTCTCCTCTCTCCGTCCCTCTGCGGGGAATGGCCCAGTAATGCCAGACTAATAAATCATTCATGGCGTTTTGTCCCTTTTGCTCCTCCCCCTCTTTCTCCTCCATCCTGCCATCCTCCTCTCTCTCGCTGCTATACTGTAGCGGTGACCGCATCACCACACCCGCAGACTGCATATTTACACATACACACAACAAAAATAAGAGTTAATCAGAGCGTTTTTTGGCTCGCTCCTACACGGGTTTAAGATTACTTTGAAAAATGCATCATAAAAAGGGATGTGGGAGGCCTGAGTTACAATACAAACAGATACGTCAAAACCCAGACAGGTCATAGCCACAGCAGACAGATAGAGAGACACTGGGAGGGGAGGGACGCACAGAGAGAGCGAAGAGGGATGACTGCGAGCGAATTAGAGGGATATAACACATAGCGGAACAGTATTTGTGTGTAGGATGTGTTTAATACGTAGATAAGCAGCTGGTGTCGGCGCATGTGTGAAAAAAGAAACCTGCAGAAAAATAAGCATAACCTTTGTAAGAAGTATCCCCCCTTCACACGACAGTCACATTTCCAAATTGACGACCCTAAAAGACAAATTAGCCCTCCTTCACTCCACTTTTATGGGACTATAAGGGTCAAGATGACACATGACGGCTTTTCCTTCTGCTCCGGCCAATTTCTCACATTCAACACAAAACCACAAGCCTGACAAATTGTCGTCCTTTGTCCCGAATTTCAACGCCCATGTTGTCTTTGAGAGAATAAGGCAGCCCCTCCCATCATAAAGGCGAAAAACGAAAGGGTGATCGGCCACCGATACTTCCAACGGTCAAATAAACTCAAGTGGTGGTGCATACGTGTGCATGACCTGTAAAATTGCCCCTTTACGACCCCTGATGATGGCCCTTTGGTATGATACCCCACAGCCCCGCCCACACATAACTCAAACATGCCTCTTTTTACGCCCTGCAGTCAAACAATCTGTTTATTGATGACAACGTGTTATTGGTTAATGCATCGAGCAGCTGAGTAAGCATGACAAATCTTCTTTTGCACAGGACAAAAGTAACTTTGATTGGAGGCTGGAAAGTGTTGAATAATTCAGATTTCCCATGCAGTATTAACAACAACCCTAACCCATGCTGGTGGTTTCAGCCAATACTCAGTGGACTTTGTATTAGTTATGATACATTTTCTTTCGTCAATGTTTTTATTGATTTTCGCAACACATAAGTCAACTTAATTGCCAACTTTAAAAACAGAATCCCCTTTTACACATGAACAGCAACTCTGAAATGATTTTACCGTCACCAAGCCGAGCTTTCTATTACAACGCAAACGCATAATCATCCGGATGTCAGTCTGTGTAATGTCCGATGGATGGGTGTGTTGATGACGCAATAGAAGGAGAAAACAAACATCCAAAAGTGCAGAAGAAGTGCATTTACTCAAAGACTATGGAACTAAAATGGTCAAACAGAGACAAAACTGTTCGGGTAGGGCTTAGGTCAAAATATTCAGTGAAATTCAAGGAACTGAAAGAATCACTTGCTTGTGACCAAATGACGGCTACGTGACCGTTATGCAACATGTGTAATAGGCCTCCCGCATTCTCTACGCAGGAACCCCCCTGGCCTGAACCAAACTGAGTATGTTCAGTTAGTGAGAAAGAGTCTGACACAGACAATCTGTTGTGTGCGACATAGGTGTCAGGAACATGTGGACAACATTTGACTGGTTCTTTAGATATTGTCCAGAGCTCATATGAGAAAACGACTCTAAACACTCATTTCAAAACTTTTCTTCTGGTGCTCCTCACTAAATTAAAATATATTAGACTTGAGTGCTAATCACACCTAAAACAGTGAATCACAATAAGTCGAAATCCCAAAATACATATAATTACACATATTTAATTAGCATTTTAACTACTGCACTCTACTGATGAAGTGATTTCTGTTTGCTAAAGGATGCATGAACACCATAACGGCCCCTACACACGGCGGCGTGCGTTGCCGCTTCAACGCTTCAGCCCATTTACTTTGAATGGGGTGACGTCACGATTCACCGAACTGCATTGTGGGAGCAAAGTGTAGCTTCTCTCGCGGTGCTCGCAGCAAAAGTAGAGCAATGTTCTACTTTTGACGCCCTTGACGGAGGCGTCAGCCAATCGAATCATATGCCAGTCCAGGCTCTAGCCAATCAAACCACGTGCTTGTGTGTCTGGGGCGGGAGATTCATGTGATTGGTTGTTGGTCGAGTTTCAGCCCCCCCCCGCCGGCAAGCGACAACGCACGCCGCCGTGTGTAGGGGCCGTAACCTTCCATTCAGATCCTTGACATTACTGATTAAAGAGGCCCTATTATGCTTTTGTTTTTTACCTTTCCCGTAGTGTGTTGCCTAAAATCCCAAAGTTTCTCTCCTCCACACAAAAAACACAAATATGAAACTGAAAATGATCTTCTCTTTAAATAACCTTAAGTTGCTTGTGACAAAAGAGTGGAAACGAGGTACAAGAAGCAACTGACCAAAAAATGAATAAAACATGGGCAGCACTATTTTGTTGAAGCTGTCAATATCCGTTAAATGAAGATGAGACGGGGGTCCGCCGTATATATCACTGATGAAATGTGCAGCAGAACATAAGCAACGTTTTAAACGATGCTCACAGCTCTGAGTAAACTGGTGTAATGTTTCAGTCTGAGCGTCCTCACATGAATCATCTGTGAAGAGCCCTCACTCTATCCTCTTACTGTCACCGGCCGTGTCAAATGTTTCTCATTACCAATAATGCTTTGCAAGGCCACTGTGTCTGAATAAATCGTCCTCTCCCCTGAGGTGACACTTGATTAACAAATGTCTGTCCATTACTGCTCATCAGAAGCATGTTTCGGCCAATTAAACGCAACAACTTCAGTGCAACAGTGGGTCGCTAGTCGCTACCTGGATGTGGAATGATTGAATAAACAAATACAGTTCTCAAATTGTCCACTTAGGCTGTTAAAGTGGTATCTGCTCAACATTCAAGGTTGTATAATCATTTTGTGGAGGAAATTCTAATTCCCTTAACCTCTTAAGTATGAGGGTCCCCCCAGTGGACCCCCCCCCCACCGTTTTTTTACGAGACTATGTCTCAGGGCTTCTTAACATTTATGAAACTATTAATGTTCCATACCCTTTTAACGATAAGAAACTCAGCTAACTAACAATATGAACCATTTTTAGCTAAAAGAAACACAAGAGTAATACTAAGCCTTTGAATTAGCATGGAGCGAAAAAATGCTAACTAATGCTAACGGACTTTTGCACAGCACTCACGGTAGCAATGCGCTTATTACTTATCGTC
>NW_011369945.1:10708550-10763238 GCF_000735185.1 Notothenia coriiceps | reverse complement strand
GAAACGCCACCACATCATAACGATTGGATCTACACAAATCCGAAACGGAACTATACATTGCAATGACCGTCGGACGAGAGCGCCTCTCCTCGAGGACATTCCTTCAGACTTCCTTCCCGCCTAAGAAAAACCCGACACATGAAACAGTTTAAAATCACGTGAGCTCGGCCAAAGACTTCGAATGGATGGGGTGGAAATTATAATTCGTTAGACTTTCGAAGACCAAAATACCTTTCTCGACGGTTTGGAAACATTGCTTTATTTATTTTGGGAGATACTTTCTCACCACTATGTCACACAGATGATTTGTAACTATAAATTTCCTTAGCAATCCCGTGAAATCGTCTTATAGGTGTTATTAACTCGCGGGGTTATAAGTCATTTTTTATTTGAGAATTCTTATAACCGGAATGACGTATTCTTCCTTGGTTATCTAAAATCGAAAAAACTACCAAAGATCAGAGTGTAAACTGCTTTACGTCTCCCTGTCTGCAACAGGGAGGGACCTATTAACGATGCTTACTCCTATTGTTGACACAACTTTATCCAGTCCCCTTTCTCTCCGATAATTTACAGTCCATTTATTTTAAGGTTAGGTAAATACAAAAGGATTAGTAATATACTATTTCACTTATTAGGTAATAGATGCAATATTGGAGACAGTGAGATAGATAGAATGCAACTGTCGTAATTCTTAAACGTCATTGTTTTTTTTTTTTAGCGGCCTGTAAAGTCTTGTTATTATTAGAAGCTCGGATATATCATCGACGATTAGTCTTGTTTTGTAAGTATAGGTCGTCTAACTGGTGTATGTCGACAAGTTGTCGTATACGATAATACTTCACACGCTGTGAATTGATATACTGCTTTGGACTCATGAATATACTAGAAAAGAAGTTCAAACATAGAGGACCAAGCTTACTGAATACATTCGCGAAACCTATTTTCGCAATCCCGTTTATAACATTATGCATATATAAAAAAAAAAAAAAAAAATTTACCTAGTTACGTTGTGGTCCCTCTTCTTTTCGAAAATAATTACTACACTTCCTATAAGTTTTATTCGGAAAATATAAATTTCCAGGAAGGGAGGCTCGAAATTATTTTTGTCGGTAGTGACCTTCCTCACACAGACCTATGGTGGTCATTGACATACTACCAGAGCATGGAGGAAGAAGAGGTCACGCTGAAACCCTCTCTTCCCAAAACTATCGTTTTCCGTCAAAGTCCTAACTGCGGTCGCATGAAAGGGGAGTAGTTGGCGGAATTGGGTCCCCAGCCGTGGGCCGGGTGCCCGGCGTACGCCGCCCTGGGAAATCGGGAGAGAGACCGAGGGAACTCGAATCTGTTTTTTATTCTCTCTTTATTTTATTTTCATAAACATCCCTGAATATAAAACAACGTGGCCAACTTTTTACAAAGCATAGACATAAAAACCTCACTATGACACTGTGTATTTATTTTTTGTTTTGCAAAAATTAATCCAGTTTGATTTTATACGCGTGTAGGACGATGTCAGGGCGCGGCTCGCGGAAAAGACCTCCGCCAAGCGCGCCCCTGGGGGCCGAGG
Source organism: Notothenia coriiceps (assembly GCF_000735185.1). Lineage (NCBI taxonomy): Eukaryota > Metazoa > Chordata > Actinopteri > Perciformes > Nototheniidae > Notothenia > Notothenia coriiceps. The sequence continues at coordinate 10,761,668 of NW_011369945.1, read as the reverse complement.
CTCTGCTTTGATACCTAATTTAGTTTCTTTCATGGCCCTCCTGTGTCCTAGAATTAAGACACACCTTTCTCAATATCGAAAGTGGCGTTTGCTACCGACAAATGGCCATACAAAACTAAGATCTCTCTTCAACAGTTTCACGACGTCGGAAAATGCATAGCTCCTTGTTGTGCCCTCTCCCTCTGTCGACTGAGAAAGTCAGTATTAAGTTTACCCCATCATTAAATAAGTCTTTTTTGTTAAGGTTACTACGAGAATTCAGGCCGTCTAGTGAGTTATATAACTAATTTACGCAACTGTTAATTGACGCTGGTTTGACTTCTCCTAGTTTCCACTTTCTTTTTGTTCTTAATTTGCTCCGTTACATTTTTTCTTTTGCGATCAGTAGACGATGTTGAACCTAACTCTGCCATGGTGAAAGTGGCCGCCTGTTGCTGGCGAGTCATTGAAGTACTGCTGCAATGCACGCCCAATGAGGGCACGCCCAATGAGGGCACGAGATACATTTGTGCGTGCACGAGATGGAAGGCTGACAGACAACCAATCCGTTTAGCCGGGCCGGCTAAACGGATTGGTTGTAGTTTTTACAGTATTACGGGTTCCACAGATGACATTTTTTTATGGATTTTTTGTCAAAGCACTTAAGATATTCATTGCTATCGGGATGTTAAGAGCATTCCATGGAATATAACAAAAAGTGTATCTCGAGCCGGTTTCTGAAACTTACCTACCCCACCTTTAAGGGGGAATAGGAAGGGGATATTTCAAACTTGTTATGCAGCAAAGTTATTATGCTTTTTTTATAAACTAATATTTGTTAAAATGTTTTCAACTTTAATTGGCTGAATTTATTTGAACATTACTACTGTGCTATATATTTTTATATACATATGAAGTTTCATGTGTGGGCCATATTCCATTATACTTTTAGAATTTGCTGCGGGCAAACATTTTCTTTTACCACGGGCCATAGTAGTAGTTTGGACACACCTGCCCTAAGCATATCCAGTTTATTTGCATACTTGTATTTTGGCCTCCTAACAAAGTGGTTTGAATCCAGTAACGTTGGAAACACTTTCAAAGGAAAAAGAGGATGGAAATGTGCTTGCCTGGCAGACACTAATGTTACTGATTTTTATTTATTCTTCTGACTTGTCTTCTGTCTGGTCTGTTTAACATATTCCTCGTTGAAACAGGTGCTTGATAAACCGACCTCCAATTGTTTATAGTCTCATATTCTATAATCTAACGCTGTTTAACATAAGAAGGGCTTCCTATGACTTCCTAGTATTTCAGAAAAAGATGATATGTGGCATTGAAAGGCAGTGCATGACAGTTGGTGAACAAGTGTTCTCGCCTCCCAACAAGTGTTCTCGCCTGCCACAAGAGGAATGCTAGTCCCTTCTTTCGCAAGGCAATAAAAAACAGAGTGACGCGGAGTCTCTTTCTCTCTCTTCTGCACTTTCACTTAAATTGACTGCAGTCTAAACTGACCTGAGAGATACATAAAAGCTGAATTGACAGCCCACTTGGGTATCAGGGAGGAAAACTTATTTCTACTTTTGCAAGTACCCAAAGGATCATACAGTTTCATCGTCAGGTGTCAACTAATACTGTGTTGTTGTGTTAAACCTCAATTATGTTGGTCTCTTTCCAGATAGTCAACGAAGCAGCCAAGTACCGCTACCGTTCTGGAAACCTGTTCGACTGCGGCAGCCTCACCATCCGGGCCCCGTGGGGGTGTGTCGGCCACGGCTCGCTGTACCACTCCCAGAGCCCCGAGGCCTTCTTCGCCCACTGCCCAGGCATCAAGGTCAGCCATGTTGTTCATGACAGATTCTGACATGTATTTGTTTCCTTCTTTATATTTCTTTGTATAATCAATTTGACAATGACGTGTCTCTCCCCAGAAAAGATTATGCTTTTTGGGGTTTTCCTTTCCTGTAAGGTGTCATAGGTTTTTCTGCATGTAAATGGTCTGCAAAAGCTAAAGTCCCAAAGTTCCTCCCCCCGCCCCCCACCCCCCTCCAGAAATGCCTCCATTGGACTCCTTTTTTACTTCCGTAACATAGTGACATCACTTGCGCTTCTATTGGCTAGCACTCAACACATTGTATATGAGTGGCGGTACATTTCTGACACATCTCTAAGCAATTGACCAATCAAAACTCAACCTGCCAGCTAACCAATCAGAGCAGACTGAGCTCTGGTTTCAGACAGAGGGTGAAAAGAGGTGCTGCAGTACAGGCAGTATGAGAAAAATAAATAAGTTTTTGAACATTAAAGCATGGAGACATGTCACAGTAGAGACACAAAATACAAATATGATACCTGAAAATAAGCATAATGCTCAGTGCCCCCAACACTCTGCATTCTTCAGGCTTTTAAAAAAGGCAGGAGGGTGCCTGCTACTTTGAGTTTCTATATGTGAATATAGCCTGAAGGGGAAAATTATTATTTCACCCACAGAGATCCTAACTTCCTATAGAGTTATGGCGCACGATACAGTATTCTCCCAACACTGATAGCATCACTGAGATGGCCTTCAGAGCATGTGCATGAAGCAAACAAGTTAAATGTCAGGACATGAGATCCCTTACTGATTTTTATTTATTGCTAAGCATACATATAATCATTATCAAAGTCTCTAATACGCCACAAAAGGAGAAATGACTGTATGGTTTACAGCTACTGTTCATCCTCTGTGCGTAACCATCACTGAGAGCAATACACCGGTTGTCTCCCAGCAAAGGTCAGGCTGATAACTGTTGATCTGTGTGCATACTATCATCACTGCTGGCTCCATCTGAGAGTCACTCCCACCACTCTGTCTGACAGGCTGGATTCAGCTCGGCCCAGTGCCCTGATACCCCAATTCTGTCCTAAATACCATTACTAGATTTAATATCCGACAAAGTTACAATGCCAAAAAGATAAAGGAGGATATGAAGAGTTTCTAATCCTTTCTCTGTCAGTCTTAGTCCATACTGTATATTAAACAGTTCTGTATCAAGTCATAATGCTATGTGATCACACCAGATGTGCGCTCGACAGATAAACGGATGCCGAAATAACTACATCATGATGATTTGTCATGCTTTGTCATGTCTCCCGGCAAGGTGACAAGAAAAACATTTTTAAATGCTTGATTTCTGAGAATTGACCAATCGGGGCTATTCTCAGGAATCTATTGTTGATTCCATAGATATCTGCATCATCATACTCTCTAAACTCCCTGGCATTTAGGATGTTTATCATGGAGGATGAGAGATGCAAACAGACGGATACAATATTTATTTACTTCATTTCTGATGTATTTGCAACGCCGGGTCTGATTGGCATTTATTTATCCCTTTGCATTGACATTATATTTCATCGTGTCACATGAACAGTTAGCTTTGCATATATTGCGAACACACTATTACTCACAATTAAGATTAAGACTTTTATTCATTCCGAAGGGGGAATTCACTTCCCACTCTGGTGTTATTTTTCCATTACAAACAAAGTCCCAGATATGCACACATCTATAGACATGCACTAATAGAGAGGTGGTAGAGCGATTGGGCTTCGGTGTCTTGCTGAAGGACACCTCGGCAGTTCCCAGAAGGCAATCTGGCATTTTCCAGCTATCAGCCCACACTCAGGTCAAGTCCCTAAAGACTGAGCTGCTGCCGCCCCTCTTCAAGTTGGCTGGATTCAAGTCGATCGCATTTGGCCCATTCAAACCGTTTATCTTTATCTATCTTTGGAAGCATTCTACATTACACTCTATGAAATGACATGGGAACCTATGTTATGAGATTGTCTTAACATCACTACTGCGTCTAATAAAGCTTGTCATGTGCTCCTCAGGTTGTAATCCCTCGCAGCCCAGTGCAGGCCAAGGGGCTGCTCCTCTCCTGCATCGCAGACCAGAACCCCTGCATATTCTTTGAGCCCAAGATCCTGTACAGAGCAGCAGGTAAGCAGCACTGCATGAGAATATAAATCTGACGTCGACGTGCCGCCGGGCACATAAACAAACATCAGTGTGAAGCAGAGCGTCTAAATGGGCTGTGAAGTGTTGACAGTGCCCAGATGAGTCCTCTCTCCCATCCAATCCCTATGTGGAGGGAACATCAATGCGAACAACAGCTTGGCTTTTGGCAGGCTGCCGTGCCAAAAGGTGTCCAGCAAAGTCGTAATGAACTCTGAGCAGATGTTGGCAGCTGCTGCAAAACACTGCTTTCTTGGCTAAGCTACGAAACATTGATATTCACGATTAAGACAGCCTTATATGCTTAGAGGTGCTTTGAGCTCATTATAGTGATGAAAGGCAGAACCAGAACAGATTGGTACCACCAGCTTCAAAGCCAAACCTTTTTGACAAGGTTTGTTAGTTTGATAAGAGCCATATGAGATTGGGAAATATTACACTCGACTGCTGAGATTGCTTTAATTATGGCATCAGTTTAGCTATCATGGTCCAACACATTTCTTAAGATGTTACAGTACAGTCTGATGTTAAAACCATTCCCTGGCACAGAAGGATTGACTCCAATCTTCATAACTCCCTCATAGTGTCCTGATTACTTTAATGCCCCCTCAAAGCAAAATCCTTGACCTTGTCATACATTTGGTTTTATGGTAGCTTTCTGTTGTACCTGCAAAAGCTAACTGCTAACGTGCCAGTGAGTCATTACATATGAGTCCTATTCACAATAGCTTCTCGAGTTTCTTTCTGTGCTGTTAACTACCCCTGGCATTTTGTTGTCAGGCTTGTACATCATTCAATGAATAGCTTGAGTGAAGAGGAGGGAAAAAACTCTTAATTTATAAGCTTGCTAACTTTTTGATCGAAAATATGTAAACGGTTGCCAATAGCACATAAGTTCACATAGTTACTATACTATGACGTTTTTCTCAGACCTGTCATCAAACTGTCACCTTTTATATAAATAAATGTAAACAACAGGGAAGATGATTCAAACTGTATGGAAAATAGAGATGGGACGACATAAAAATGTGTTTTTTTAATAAGCTGGATAATCATGAATATCCCAACATGAGTTACTTAAAGGTGTCTTGTTTAAAATAAATAAGCATTAGTTATCGTTTTAGAACTTTATTCATGTAGCTACCTTATGGTGTTTGCCAGGGGTCGGCATCCTTTTTGATATGAAGTCCCATTTAAAAAATCTGATTAGTGTGCCGACGCTCGTTAACTGTCGTCAGTGGGGGGGGGAGCCTCGCTGCGGGGAAGCTGTGGACCTCTGTCGCCTGTCAGCGCAACTTACATGATGCATTTTAAACAAAGTTACATAAATTAAGGGCGGTGCCGGCCGTCAGCGACCGGCTCGGTTCGCTGACGACCGTACATAGGCTACTGTGATTCTCCAGAACACACAGTTGGCCAGTCCGCCCCTGTGTAGCTTATTATTTTCGATGACAGATGAACAGATAGTTAGTTTACCTCATTTTTTCTCTCCTAAAAAACCGTTAAAAGTACCTTTTTTTAAAAAGACCGGACCCATAAGCGGTATCTATAAAAGTAGTAGTACCGTTAAAACCTTAACGATACCCATCCCTAGATGCAGGTGTATTTGTGGTTTCTTTAATACCGATCAGCTATGGAGGCTTCAACCATCCATCAAAGCCTTGTTAGAGTCAGTTGCTGTGAAATAAATGAAATCGGATTGGTCTTACTATGATCATGTGCGTTGGAACATGTTTAGCACTGTGTCAGAGCAAGTCACTGAGTATGATAATAATAAGAGAAGAATGTCTCAGATGGATGTGGTTCAAAAGGACAGCCAAGTGCTGGTGTCTGAGTTCTTGGCAGCATTTGTGTTTGCACATCAATCTTACTTTATTAGCCCCTTGGGAAGTGATGAGGTGGTACATCACTGTAAAGAGAGGTATTGCTGGCAGCATTTCCAAATGGACCCATACCAACATATAATAGATGCATCAATACAATTCAAGCCTGTGCCAAGACTCGTCTTAGACTATATTAATAATACCCAACTGACAATACTGCTTTAACAAAACACCAATCTTTGAAATATTCATTCAAAGTTGTCGGGAGGGATACTGTTGTAGATCCTTAAAAGGCTTCAAAATAAATCTTAAAATAAGGCCTTAATTGATCAGGATGGGAGAACTAACAACACACATATTTAGTAAGGTGTTTGAAAATGCACTGTTTGCTTGCTAGCAACTACATGGGGGAATATACTTACAATAAACATTTGCATAAAATGTTCCATAACTGTAAGAAATGTATGCTGTTTTTTTTCTTACAATTTTGGTTATTGCAGGCTGCAATTGTAACGATAAAGACAGCCTTATATGCTTAGAGCAAACTCAATTTAGTGATAAAAGGCAGAACCACAACAGATTGGTACTGCCACCCAAAGCCAAATCTTTTTGACATGTTTTGTTAGTTTGATTAGAGCCGTATGAGAAATGTTACAGCCAACTGCTGAGATTGTTTTAATCATGGCTTCAGTTTAAAGATTATTGTCCAAAACATTTCTTAGGATGCAACAGTACAGTCTGATATTAAAACCACTTCTTGGCATAAGAGGATTGACTCTAATCATCACAATTCTTCATAGTTTCCTGAATATGTCGAACTTGTAACGGTCGCTAACGTGCCACATGCACTGTTTTCTAGAGCTTTGAATTAATTTATTTTCATAGGCATATTGTGACAGACATGTTGTGACATAGGTATTTTGTGGGGCTATCGTGTCTCATCATAATCATATCTTACAATATTATCCTCACTGAAAAACAAGAGGTGCCATATTTTTTCATTTTAAATATTGATAAGAACGTTTCCTTTTCATTCTTTTAAATGTACCCTTTACATCGTTAATTCATGTTAACTCAACAACGCTATCACTTATGTGTCAGTTTGTCGAAAACTTCTTTCAGAATGGCATTCAAAAATCATAAATTTCACTTGCCTTAACTTTTTAGTAACCATGCAACTAAATTCACACTGGGGGTTTAGTTCTGGTAGTCTTTCATGAGTTATTTAAATGTCCTATGGGGAAAAGCGAACCTGCTCTCGTGCTGTGTCCGTGTGCCTCTAATGGCTTCTGTATGGATATGAAGTCATGTTTTTAATTGCAGCGGCCTCTCTTTTGCAATACAGGACAAAAACCACACATTTATCTCATCAAGGCCATGCTGTTTTTGCAGGGGCCAATAAACCTTAACCTAGTTTTCATAATTAAATTTAAACTTTTTTCTAAATGCTATTATTCCACTCTCAGGGCCTATTTTCAGTCTCGCCCTGGAAGCCTAAATCAGGAGTTGCGTGTGATTCACTCAAACCTTTTAAGTTGTTTTAATACAGCGAGTGAGTCGTAAGATGGGCAATTTTTCTTTCCTTTACGGCTTTTTTTCGAAGGCTTGAAAGGATTATAGAAGTCATTCAAGGTTTCCAGAAAGGTCTCAAACCCAGCATTTCCCTGGAGTGTAATTACTCTGCGTAATTGTAAAGTTGACTTGCATGTGCTGCCATGTCGGAATGCTTTTAGCAGTTTCGGTTCAATATCCGCTCACACTTTAAGGTCCTGTGTTTTTGCAGCCAGAGCCATCACGGTCAACAAGATTCAAAGATATTCCAGATTTAGTGATAACTTGTTGTTTCTGGGCAATGTACAAATTGCTATTAAGCCACATGTTTTAAAGTGATGGTAGTAATGGTAGGTAATCATTTTTTCATTATAATGATTTCCATGACCATTCTCTAGTTTTTCAAAACACTATTATTCCAAACATATACTTCCATGCACTTGGACTCTAGTTCAAAGAGAGGTTCGCTGCGGGGTCTCCATTTTGGTACAGAGGCCCCGTTTTATGCGGCCCCCTTTTTCTGATTGATATTCCACCCTAGCAATGTTTTGTTGTTCAGATTAATCTTAGTTATGGGGCTTGTATATGGCAACAGATATCATGAGGTCATGCATGAGATTATGCTGATAAAAGGAACATTGGGTCTCTGGTGAGAGATGAGGTCCTGGAAAAAGCATAAAAGAGCATTTGAATCTGGCCAGATAAAACGTTTTGGAGTCGGAATTTTTTGTTCTGTCATTTCAACAGTTTGTCATCTAGTCTATCATTTAGGGTCCGCTCGATTCGGGGTCTGACATGAAAACCACATGGTGTACAGTGTTCGCAATAGACCAATGTTTATGTGCGTGTGAGCTTGCATTTGATGTGTTTGCAATGTTGGGATAGAAATCTGTCATTGAATCAGCTTTACTGTCGAGGAGGGTTACATGGAATTTACTTTGATGTACAATGGTGCATACATAAACAGGAATTAATTTAATTAAAAGGAGCTAATATAAAACGTGTTTTACCCTCGAATGGGCATTCATATATTATTATTTTGGAAAAGTAATTGATAGCCATTTTCTACATTACACCTCTAAAACACCCAAATTACACCCATGTTATTACGGTATTACGCCCATGTTACATCTGTATCACACCTACGTTACACCCTTATTATACCCATCTTACACTGTTATTACACCCATAGAAGAATGTTATTAGACCCATATTGTACCCATGTAACACCAATATTATACCCAAACTAGAGAATGCAATTCCTGAAGAAATTGCTAGTGGGAATGCTTTATGCTGAAAAGCTGACGCTAAACTGCCATGCTGAAATGTAATGTGTAAGAAGAAAGTGATGTAAAGTTTGAGCACTTTTTGAACATTTTCATAGGAGTTATAGCGACATCGTCTTTTATGGCGAGGGATGCGTTTCTATGGAAACGGCATATGATGACACCCCATAATTGATGTAGAGCTGTTGAGGGCAGGACCATTAACCATTATCTGAAGTCTGCTGCTCTGAGCATGTCAGTTGGAGTTATGACATCATCGTGTTCCATGACACAGGTGTTTATATTTGAGCTAACGATGTGTCCAGAGATCAAAGGTTTCCATGGTGATATGCAGTAATCAGTGAGAGGAGAGCATTTTTATTGTTCTGAATGAGNGCACCAGAACATGTACTATCTGATTACACCATAACTAATTGAATTATTTCAAAGTATCGGAAGTAAACGCTGCCTTTTGCTTTAGATTGCCCACTTGAACAGCCACGGACGTCTGTCCTTGGATCTCGGTTGAGGTACTGAACGGCCCTTCGCACACGTCTACCAAAGCGGTTGGGCCCCGCTGGCCATCTTGGACCGAACACCAGACTCCTGTCCCGCTCACCCTTCCCCATTCGTACCTTGTCTGTGATGGTAACGTGCACGGGCCTTGAGCTCCTGCCGGTGGGGTCCTCTCCCTTCCTCGATGTCGTCAGCCCAGGCCGGGTCGGGGAAAAGGGCGGGCCTTTCATGAAGAGGGCGATTGTGCTTGTTGGGGGAACTTGGACAAACACATCTGCTCTGACTCTTCTTGGACACCGTCTCTCTGTAAGTACACCACTGGGTCTGATTTCTGGGAAGATGAAAGAAAAGGGCAGGCAAACCTTGATAGGTTTGAGTGGTAGTGGGCAACCACATAAAGGGTGAGTATTTCTGGCAATAATGATTATTGGTATTCTTAATTGGGTCATATGTTCCCGAGGGCATGCTTTTACTTTTGTTAACTGGTCTTCCAATATAGCTAACTATACCACATTCATCAAAGGGGCTTTGTAACAGGCTTCAGTATCTTGTTACATACCCTGAAACTTCTACACACGGGTTTATTCATATATAATTTCATAACCCGATTTCTTCCTAAAAAGCATTGGCAAATTGATTTTCATTATGCTGTTTACAATCTTAGGGGTTTTTGGGTACTACCGAGAGGACACTATGATTCCCTACTTAAAACTGTATGTCAAGAAAATGACCATTTTGAGACATGGCCACTATCCAATATTTAGGTATCGGTGCCTAAAACAATGAAGCTGATTAGTACATTTGGTAATTGTGTGAAACACAATTTCCCAGGACTAAGCTTGTGAATACAAAAAAGTTTTTTTAAATATAAGCCAATTCAACTTGGGAACTTTCCATGGTTTATATCTATTATTTGAACCTTTTTACTCTACTTCACCTTTTTACCTCTATTCTCCTATTACGAAAAACTACTCTCGGGTCTCACCTTCGAGGTATTGGCCGGCCAGTGATCTTTCCTCCAGGTCCCTTCAGGAAATCTCCCAGGTGCGCTCCCCCGGCCCCGGCGATGATGTGCTCCCCGGACTCTCGATGATGGCACTGCACCATGGGGTCAGGACTTGGCCAGACGCTCAGTCCCTCGCGACCAGGCTTGGGGCAGGTCACGGTTCTTGGCCTCTAAGCTTTACTCTACCACAGGGACTCCACATGCCTGAACTTCATTTCCGACCCTCACTTTGTGGGGCCGTGCATGCCACAACCACTAAAAGGTTTTGTTGTTATAGGAAGAATAAGGCAGACAGACTGAAACAAGTAAATGAAGGAATAAAGGAATAATACTAGTACTTGTTCATTAGGTGGTAATGTTCCCTGTTTTAATCAGGTTTACTGGCTTTACTCCATACCAGGACCACCGAGTGCCCATGGCACATCATTCATTGGGGCTCTCACATAACGGCCCATCATCAGAATGGTCCCTGGAGGGAAAGAAAGACAAGGTTGAAAAAGGTTTCCGATAATTCATTGAAAACAGAAAAAGAAACATGAAATGATTGGTATTTATCCCATGTTTCTATGTATTGGTTTTGCACATCAAACATGTCACCTCTGGATGGGGTTTGATGAAAAGGTCTTCCTTCTTGCCAGGACTGAAGTTGTGGCCCCCATGATACGACTTTCAGCCCGGTGGACACAGTGCCAGAGAACAACACGGCCGGAAGGGCGGTAGAAACGGCCCTTGTCCAGTGGTTGGGAACCATCTTGGAATTGTACATCCATTTCAGAGGAGCACCTTAAGAGTCGCCAGTTTTTAATACTGGAGAGGACAGTGCAGGAAATATTAAGCCAAAATATAAGTATAGCCAAAAAATATTAAAGATAAAAATAGTTTAGGTATAATTTTACACACAAACCTAATAATCGGAAAACATGATATTATCCATCTGACCCCTGGCAGCTTCGTCGTCCCGGCGCCCCTCGTACAGCAGCTCACAGCGGTAACCTTCTGTGCAGTGACGGGCGAGGGGCAGGTGGATGGTGGATCAACAGCAGCAGGGCTTCTCCGGCCCGGTCAGGCCTAGGCGACGCATCACAGCCTTTCAGCAGGGCCTCCCCTCTTTCTCCTTTGTCATTCAGAGTCCAGTTTTGACGTTCCCAGCTTCTCAATAGTTTGTGCTGTCTCGTCCTTCTTGGAAATTCATGATGTGTGTCATCAAAGACTATCGAGGGGCAAAAAGAAGTGCATTTAATTTGGAGCCCAATAAAGTTAGCCCTCTTCCAATTGTATCGCTCTAAGTCATTCACCCTTTAAGTAGGGATTTGGTTATCTGTTAAGGTTATCTATAACGAGTAAAACACTACTACTTTTATCGGGATACCGCTTATCGATCCGGTCCTTTAACAGTTATTTTGTTGGTTCTTTTGAGAAAAAAGGTAAATTAACTAAACAAATTGCAAATAAGTGAACTTACAGAACTGGTAAAGAGACATAAAAAAACAAAGTATTTACTGCAAAAATACAGTGGTACAGAGCAACCACAGATGGGGCATACCAGGTCTTGCTGCAAAAGGCCTAACGTTCTTCTGGGAGGAAGAATGAGAGGTTGTTGGTGGAACATTAAGGGACATAATGCTAGTTGTTGTTTAGACAAATTGCTTCGTGTGTTTACCGCCCTTACATTGCTAATATTCTTATTGCACTTCTTTTGGCAATGGTCATTGTCCACATCGAAGGCGAGTAAGAGGTTGAAACCACACTTGGGAGCGGCTTAGTTTCTCTTCCGCCATCTCTGGCCGGTGGGTGTGTGTGTGTGTGTGTGTGTGTGTGTGTGTGTGTGTGTGTGTGTGTGTGTGTGTGTTGCATGCATGTAGCAGCCGTGTGTAGGGATGGGTACACGAGCCCGGTATTAAACGGGCCCGGGGCGTGAATTATTAAAGAACCGTGGTACCGTTAAGGCTTCCAAACGTTAACCGGTCTTTTATCGGTACCTGGAGACATGTAATAAAATATATGTATTATTGCTACACAAACATTATATTGCCAGTTTAGTTGTTCCAACTCCGTTTCATAATATGGGCAAAAAAGGCGTGCAAAAATGCGGTTTTATTAGTATTTCAATCTTTCCCACCCAGACGAGAGATCTCTCTCCCCGGCCTGCTGCGAGGGGGCGGGGCAGTTTAAACACACGCAGTAGCTGCACATGCAGGCAACACACACACACGGACGGACGGCTTGAAGTTGGGCGGAGAGAACGCGCTCCGAGGTGTGGCTAAAACTTACCCGTCTCCGATGGGGAACATCCTCGTTTACCTAAAAAGTGCACATAATAGGTTTAGCATGTAAGGCGGTAACACGAGCATACATCAAAATACATCAGCACGGCATTTTGTTGTCTTATTGCATATTAGAAACGGAGTGCGGAACTAAACTGCAATATAATGTTTTATGTAGCAATAATACATATGACATATATTTTTTAAATGTCTCCAGTACCGATAAAAAAGACGGATAAAGTGGAGCTTTACGTTACCACTGTCTCCGATCGGAGTTGGTGAATAATAATGAATAATCCGTGCATCATTTATCTCCATTAATTTCCCCAAAATTGTGGTACTAAAAAAACCACACGTTAATCCATGTTGGTGTACTACAACTACAAAAAGCATCGGTTTGCTTTCTCATCAGGAAATGGCAGACGGGGTCAAACAAAACGATTTTAAATATCATCATCTCACGATTCATTTAATGGTATATATGTTCGCCCGAATTGACAAAACGTGCATTTACCTAACAGGTTCGTTTTCACTGGACCTTTTTTCGAGCTATTTTCCTAAAATCCTATGGAGAAATCCCATTGCTATTTGTTCCGGAAACGAGTGCAGTTTACTTCCGGTTTTTGGGAGACGCGTCACTGCACCACTAAATTGAATGCGATTCTGATTGGAATGTGAGGCAAGGGAAGCCAGCCGTCTCTGGCTTCCCTTGGGCAGGGGCATGACGTGAGCCTCATCTGATTGGTCAATCCCCTCCATTTTTTTTCACCAGGGAAGCAAATTTCGGCTTGCGGCCTCCTCTCGCAACAGAGAGTGCAATCTACTGTTTCACCATAACATCTAAGAGGGGCGGTGTTCACTCTTTGGTAAAATACATCAATGTAAGAATGGGGCAGAGACGGGCCGCAGCAACACACAACAAAGAAATTTTCGAAACTAAACGAAGTGTTATTTATTCTATTTTAATAAAATTATAACTACAACCGAAAAAACAGGGACGGCCTGGCTTCCCTTGGCCTCCAGGAGAAAAACGCCCACTGATTATATTGTTCCAGTTTGTTAATTTGCCGTCTACCACAACATATTTTTTGATGGAACCACTACAACTACAACAGGTGGCCAAGGATCAAAATGTTTAATTCCTACCACGGTGAGAAGCTTGAAAATTCCATTTTGAACAATACAGAGATATATGGAAGGTCTTTAGAAAAATTAAAGCGCCTGGACTCTTGGTAAACATTAACATGATTATTTTGGTTGGTATCACTTATTCTTCTCTCCATTCACACTTTAAACGATGGGATCCAAAATTGAGGCTTGGGCAGAAGGTGCGGGGGAAGTTTCTGGCCATCAGGGACCGGTTGAAGACTTACTGAACTTGCCGGCATTTGGGTCAAATATATCCTGTGCACCAAAATTGATCGCAAACATCATGGACCAATCACATGATTGAATCTAGCTCATAATCCTGTTGTTATTGTCGCTTAATAATGTAGGGGGAGTTAAGAAGGTAGGTTATTTTGTGAAATGAACCACAACAATGGTGAAGGCAGAATCATCGCTGAAGGTTATTTAAGATATTATCCTGCTTATTTACACGGCTACTGATGAAATCAACACCCAAAATTTAATATTTGGATTTAAATTTGGATTATATGGATCCGCTAGAGATCTGCTTGCTGTGTTTGGAGATAAAGCCGCAGTCCATAGCAACGACGCTGCCGTAATTTTACTTAATCAGATTTGAATATTTAAAAAAGGCCGTGTAAAAATGCCAGTCATCGTGAGGATTTCTTGGTATTGACCACCAGTGGGAAAATGTAGGTTGCTGACTTCTAGTGGTTTAAAGGTCACCTATTATGGCAAAATCCACTTTTTCATGGTATTTTATATATCCAACACAAAGAGACGCTGAAAGTTTCAGTAAAAAAGATTCCCTCTCTTTTCTCCCGATATTAAAAACCTGTTCTGAAAATGAGCTGATCAGATTTTGGCCACTTTATGATGTCATAATGATTTTTTGGGCTCATGGTAACCATTAGCCATAACCAACCAGGTAACACCCGCCCACCTTAAGACCTGGAGGCCAATGTCCACACGGAGACGAACAACGAATCCGAGATCGATAAAAAAATCTTACATCGGACACTGAATCGGGCACAAGAAACGTGTCCGTCCACACGAGACCGCTCGACCCGCTGGGAGACGCTGTTTACATATGCTGGGCCTGTAAGTGGCCGCTGTACTTCCGCACAAAATACACCAAAAAGCAGCGAATAAGACCCCCGAGCATGGTTGCCATGGTGGCCTGGTTTGCCTTCTGGGTTATTCTCAGCGGTGGATTTAGCGGAGAACTACATGTCCACTTGGTTGCTGATGGTTTTATGTTGGAGGAGCTGTAGATTTTTGCACTAACATCCTGTACGCATGTTCAGTAGTGTCCCTGGAGCATGAACGCAAACCCTGTGATCCGCCATGTTGTTGGCGAAACGCATCAGCAATGACGTGGGTGACGCGGGGGCTGAGCAGGAGAGATGGGGAGTGGCGGGGCTATGATCGTTTAGGCGCGGACACACAGTGCCGCAAGAGTTACGTTACCAGACCTTCCCACTTTGGGATGCGTTACCGTTTGAGGCTCCGTTTCCGGGGTTCTGTTACGGCCCTCGTGTGGACGAACCGTCCATACGATAAAGACTATAGCGGATAACACCCGTTCTGTCTCCGTGTGGACGGGGCCTGAATCTCCTCCTAGAGCACATTTGTTTTTTTAACCGAATATCTGTCCAGAGAATTGGGAAGTGGCTCCTTATTTCATCTAAAAGCAAAAGACAGAGAATCAGCACTTTAAAAAAAAAGGGCTGAAACAGAGGGGTTGATGGGATGCTACAATGCATGATCTGTTTGGCATTTCGAGCCAAACACTTCAGAGACATGTTTTGTATATATCTTAGAACTATAATATATTGATAAAAAACAGTATAATAAGGGACCTTTAAATATCTTTATGTAGATGTGTACTTCAGGGTGTGGTCTGTATACAGTGACAGCACTGTCGGGTGTGGTGCAACACCTCTGCTTTTCAAAATGGTGTCAGATTATTATGTGGAAAATATTTCTGTCTGGATATGTTTATCATCATATGTACCTGTCTCCCCACAGTTTCTTCATCATGTCTTCCACTTTCTTACACCTCTCTGCTGGTCCCAGCTCTGCGGATCCTTTTGCTGTGAACTTAGCCACATACATCTCAGCAAACTGCTTCAAGGTGAACGCCCAGCCATGGAGGCCAGAGCCAAACCCGACTGTGCCAACAATGGGGTCAATCTGAGGGGGGAGAAAGTCCATTATTCTGGGAAATGACAGCTGTAGGAAGTGAAATGCAACCTCTCCCAGCTATTGTAGCATATATTTGTGTCTGAGTGGTGTTGGAGCATCACCATGATGTTCCCCATGGGCCCGCTCTCATCCTCTCCATAGGTGGAGATAATGACGTTGACGTTCTCCACGATGCGCTGAAAGGTCTGAAAGAGCGCATCTGGCTCCAGCTGCAGCTCAAGTAGGGCCCGGTCCATCTTGTTCATCATCAGAACCGGTTTGATGCGCTCAGCGATGGCCTGCCGCAGTACCGTTTCTGTCTGCACACACACACCTGTCAGAGGAAATTAACAGGTCAAACTGGTTGAAAACATGGGAGCGTGTGTGTAGGCCTGTGACGGTTGTGATTAAGTTGTACTGCAGTTATAGTACAAAAGATTGATGTTATCAGCGTCTTGACAGATAACGCCATTCGGAAAGACACGTAAGGACAACTTTTATAATCTTTCTGCATGTGGGATTCTATTGCCACAAAATCATGGTAGGAATCAATAAATGTGACACATTACATTTGCAACAAGTCCTACGTGTGTTCGTGTGTGTGTGTAGGATGTGAAGGCGAGGGTGTGAGTCATCATTACCTGAGACACAGTCCACCACTACCAGGGCTCCATCGGTGACCCTGAGGGCAGCCGTGACCTCAGAGGAGAAGTCTACGTGACCAGGAGAGTCGATCAGGTTGATGAGGAAGCCGTTCCCGTCCACATTCTGCTTGATAAACGCCAGGTCGCTATCGGCAAGCTCGTAGTACATAGAGATGGCCCTGAAAAACAGAGGGAGGAAAAGGTTGGGAACATGTTCACCTTTTGCTATTACTGAGCCTAACCCTAGAAGTCAATTAAACGTTCAAACTGAATGTCATCACAATACTGCACAGGCAGATATGCTGAGTGGAGACGTTCCAGTTACTCCAAGAACTTCAAACTGGCTTTACTGGAAGGATTTCAGTAAATATGATTTAATATATGAATCAATGCCAGTGCAGGTGCATTTACTGCAATCAAACCGAAACCAGGATTTTATAAGATTTAGACTTGGGAGTTCACTTACTGTAGTAAAGACATTCACACAGTTCTCACCACCAGTGAAAGGTAACACAAGAATACAAAGGTGTTTCCTAACTTCTCTAAATCACATACGTTGATTTGATGGTGATGCAGCGCTCCTGCTCGTCTTTGCGTGTGTCTGTGAAGCGGGTCTCTCCGGCTCGGGATGAAGAAATGATCCCCGCCTTGGACACCAAGGAGTCGGTCAGAGTTGACTTCCCATGATCCACGTGGGCAATCACAGACATGTTCCTGATGTTGGACTTCTTGTCCATGATGGAACGAATCTGATCCGTGGTGAAGTTCACCTGGTGGAGGTTGAGAGTGAAGGATTACATTCATCCATTTAGCAGAGGTTCATTTTATTCGTCATTTAATATTTATGTATGTGCACTACTAGATCTCTGCAGCTGTTCCAAGTAGAGTTATAAAAAGAAAGACATGTTTGAAACTAAATCCAAAATCCTGAACAGGAGAAAAGGTGTGGGCCAGGCCCAGCCTAAAGACTTAACCGTCTGGTTCTTAAAGGTCACCTATTATGCAAAATCCACCTTTTCATTTCTTTTATCCATAAACATGTGCCCCCTCTGTGGAAAGAGATTCTGAAAGTTTCAGGAAAAAATATTCACTCACATTTTGTCCTCATCCATTTATAAAACAACCTGTCTGAAAATGAGCTGATCAGATTTTGGCCACTTTATGATGTCATAACGATTTTTTGGCTTGTGTAATCATTAGCCAATCACCAACCAAGGTAACAACCGCCCACTTTATAGATATAGAATATTTGTATATACTTATTGTCAAAGCATTTAATGTATTCATTGCTATCGGGATGTTAAGAGAATTCCATGGAATATAACAAAAAAGTGTTTCTGAAGTGAATTAACTACCCTACCTTAAAACAATAAATGTTGCTGATGCATTATATGAGATCACAAAAAAAAAAGTCAGGCATAAAATTCAGTAATAAAATGGATGAAGGCCTATGTAAAAGTTAAGTTTACGGCACACAAGATGATTTATGATGTTTTAAGATGATAAAGACTTTTTTGAGATATGTTGATAACACAGTGTGTCAGGGAAAGATAAACATTGCCACTATAGGCATATGTAGCCCTCAGTATGAATAATTTAAAGCATAAGGGCAATTTCACTTAATGTCTTTAAATGTGTAAAGGCATTTAGCCCCATAAAATATAAGCTCTGGGATGCCCGGACATTCAAAGCCTGTTATAACATAATAGTAATTCAATAAGCTATAACAAATCCCCCATCCTCCAATAGAATAAATTCTCTGCAGCTCTATTTGTGACGTACTTTATAATTGATGTTGTCGTCAGTTGGAGAGTTAATAGGCAATAGCTTGCAATCGCATCTAAGAACAACTTTATTCAACACATTCGTATACGACATTTGTCCCCATGTGTCTTGTTTCTCACAGTTTGTAAACACATGATATCGGTGTTGTCATTCTACTGCAGCAGCTTGATATTTAAAGAATTTGCTAAGATCGTCACAGCGGGCCGTGCGTCCAGGCCACAGACCGCGCTGCTGTCAGCTGCGTAGGTGATAACAGAGCCTTCATCTGACCACATATCACCGCTAAAGCTTCGACATCAATACCACAGACACCTGACAGCCTCTATTGCAGCTCGTTGCACCGAAACTATAAGGCTTTAACTTTTTATAAAGAATGTACGCAACGCTTTTCGCATGCGAAAAATAGATTAAATACAAAATCATCGGGCATGTAAGCCCAGTATCAACTCACCATTTTGCCTGCAGACAGTTGGTCTTTGAGTTTACAGATGTATTCCTGTCTCGGAGGACAGGCAGTCCCGGTGGTGACAGAAGAGACGCTGCTACTTCTGCGGATGTCGAGTTGTGGTGCAGAGGCTGCAACAGCAGGGGGCGCTGCGGCTCAACAACAGCCGGGACACCTTTCCATGGATGCTTGTCAGCTGCTGCGAGAAGGGTCCAGCTGCAGCCGCAGGCAGACGGTACAAAATACGGCCCCTACAAAATACGACCACTTGTACGCGACACTAACCCTAACCTAAATAGTATATACATATCTAAAACGACAAGACTCTTCTGATCATATTTTGATGTTCAATTTCCTGCAGGTTCCTTCCCCACGGGCTTGCTGCAGCTGGGTATTATTGGCTGCTGCACTGAGGATACTGGATAGGGTTATGTTTATCCATTTCTGTGTGAGAAAGAATGCATTTTATGTTTTTGTTATTTTATTTCCAAGTATTTTAATCATGGTGCCCTATAAAACCAAGAAGTTTCATTTCATTAGTCAAAAGGCAGTTTTTAGTCACCAGTAGCCTATTGTCAAGAAACATCAGTTTAGATGTTAGACTACTAGCGTAATTACTTTCTAAATGTTAATCTATACATTTTTTATGGTATAAACATGTTTTTTGTTATATATATTTTGAAGTAATTTGTTATTATTGAGTAGGCATTGAATGTATGTACATGCATTGTACATACAATAAATATTGCCCAAAATCACAAACGTGCCTATTGTAATGGTGTGTTTATGTTAATTATTTGACTGGGTAAGTCTCAGTTATCAGTTTTAACCAATTACTTGATCTTCAGAAATGTGAGTTTGAATTAAAAAAAAAATCTAAACAGTACATTAAGAGCATATTGTTATAGTTGGAGGGGATGTTCACGTAGCCTACAATGATTTATCCAGGTAAATTCCTAATTGCTAAAATGCTGATAGATGTATTGTTATTTGGTTGTATTTCCTACTTTTTCATGCTTAATATTGCTGCAGGTCAGATGGTGAATATAATCCTAGTTCAACCATCACCTTGGTTCATGTGACAGGAGTAAATGGGGGACTAGCTGTAGTAACACTATTGCTGTTGGGTTTGTCATTGGCTTTAATAAAAAGGGTAAGCAGTTTGTATTTCCCTTTGGAAAATGTGGTTCCTCGTGGACACAGCAGTGTTTGTACTGATACAGGATGTTAGAGTTGCTTTCTACCAGCTGAGGGCAGAACAGGACAAAACATCTCAGGCTGGTTGAGAGAGTCTAAAATGGGACTTCAACTGGGAAAAAATATGTTCTATGTATAAGAACAGGCACATGTCTGTTTGCAGAGGGTAATGGGATGCTTCCTGTTAACCCCCAGTGGACAGAAAATGCTCTGAGGAGAAATGCACAACAAACAAGTTTTTTTACAACCATAGACAAATCTTTATAAAACCTAGAGAAAAAAAAAACACCAAAAGTACTATAAGCATACTGTAGCAAGTATGTGATTTACCTTTTAATGGGTGTCTCTCTTCATTTAAAAAAGGAGTTGCTTTTCAGTTATTACAAGAGGTTTAATGATCCTTTTTGTTTCTAAATCTCAGCTACAACACACAATTAATAAATCGGAAAGAACTTGAGGTTAACTTAACACAAGGAAGGCAAGATATTCAAGCTTCTGGTGGGAACAATACTGTTCTCTGGTCTATGATTGTAGCGACGACACGTTTCCACCAGGTTTTGTAGACGCCAAAAGGGGAATTCTGAATATGAAATCTGCCCTCATCAGAAGGTTTTACAAATATAAATAACTGACTTCTATGTTGTACAGATGAAGAGAAGAAAATAATACAAGATAATACAAATCCATTCAAACTGTAGGATTACATGATTACTCAGATTTATATGAATAATCTGATATATTTCACCACTATACATTCAGCATAATTAAATATATGAACGAGATATTTGTCAACAATGCAGATACATATTGCATGCTTATGGGGAACACTGCAGAAACTGAGCTGACCCTATATTGAAATGAAGTCAAGCTCTTTAAGGTAATTTGACAACTGACTAAAAACATTAGTGACTAAAATAATTATCTTTACATATCGCACTGGTCAACGTGACTTTTAAGGAGAACTTTCTAGACAGGGAGGCCGTTATCTTTTTTATGTTTATGATGTTTGAGATTAATGGGGAATAAAAATGTGCTGAGCTGCTGACAGAATGTATTAGCTCGTTGTTAATCTTTATTTACTAAATGTAGGTTTTACCAGTTAAGAAGACCTCTGAGCTTGAGCTACATATTTTTACTTTATAGACTTGCCTTTGTTTCCTCAAACACACTCTCTGCTTAATCTGCATGTGACAAACATCATCTCAGCTTTAATTTATCTTCACACCCACCAGATCAACCTATAGTATTTTAACATGGGCCTTTTCAATTTGGTAGCTCGCTGTCAAGTAAATGAGATTTTGTGTTTTTGTTTGACTCACGCTAATACGTATTGGTCTCGAACCATGGAGGAAAGTTCAGGAGCGTGACTGTGTTTTTTGGTGAGTCACATCCAGAAATGTCATAAATCTATCCTTTACCTAAATGTGAAATACACCTATGAGTGAATGCAACTCTTCTTGACCATCAGTCAGTCACGTGCATCCGAATACACCACATTCATGATGATACAGTATGATATCATCAGCAATCTGCAATAACACAGCAATTATCTGTACTGAGCTGTAACCTATTACTGATATCCAGAGATGTGCTTCTTAGATAATATCTGCATGTACTTTGAAACTCTATAATCTAAGATACAACAACAATAAAGATAGCAGAGCTCCGCTGCCATGCAATTATGCTTATTACAGTATACTGACTATCTGCCATAGATAAGTGGATAATATAATGCAACATGCACATAAGGTAAGGGCTAGAAACACTGAGGAAGATCACAAAGGGTTTGTAATGGGGACGCAGTGTATGAATTATTTCTGTTTCTGATCCTTCTGGCTTGTACCCTCATGAAACCATAATGCAAAGGCTCCAAGCAAATTCACTTGGCTGACTTTGAACCTTTTCCATATTAAAAACATATATATGAGGATTTTTTTTTAACAGTTTAGAGATTCTCAAATTGTATTTTTGTTCACCAAAAACCCTGAGCTGTCACCACAAAGTGTTGAAATCCCTTCAGAGCAGCTTCAGAGAGTTAGATTTATCCACAGAATACACTAAAACATCAACATCAGAAAATATAAGAAATAAATATGTTTTTCATCTTTACAGTTTATGCAGGAAATGACTGGGGTTTTCGCAGTACAAAACCAGGCTTGAATCTGACCTGTTTGTTTTTGTGTGGCACGTCCTATTTTGGCTTCCTAAAAATGATGTGAAAAGTTTAAATGAAATAGTGGTGGACAAGAATCCAAAGAAAATCAAAAGAAAATATATAATGATTTATTTTAACACAAATTATAAATTATAATTGTCTTATTTATTTATTTGATGGTTTGAGCAACAAGATTTACATGTAAGATTTTCCCGTAGAAGTGTTACAACACAACACAGTGGTGAGAGGGATGGAAGGACTGTGTTGAAAGTAATTCTCCAAACAAGACGACAAACCATTGATTATAGTTATTCTGTGCTGAAGGAGGTACAGTATAACAGCTCCGCCAGTCAACACTTCTTCACCAGTGTGATAATGGTTATTTATGTGTGTGTGCATGTTTATCTTGTGTTATTGCTTGGAGAACATATTACGTAAGGTCTGCCCTTTATGGTGGGTATTCTTCAAAATAGATGTCCCTAATTATTGCAATAAAGATAAGAAACTATGAAGCACGGTGAGTTCGTTCTGCAACATCGTTCTTCAACATTGGTAATAGATGGAACGGCACAGTGTTCTTTTATAAAGACATTCAAAAAAACTGTGAAGATTGTCGAGAAGGACCACTTCGACCATTATGGAGAAAATTGAAAGTGAATTCAGTAAAAGTTTGGCAGACTCAGTTAGAAGTGTGGAAGGATAGTTTCCCAAAATGGTATTGCTTTTGTCCCTTTACAACAAGGCAGTGTTCATTGGCAAACTAAATTAATGACAATGCAACCCTAAAAACATTTAACTCAAACCACTTTTTTCAACCTCAGACTGCAGCTATATCACAGACAAACAACATCCTCCTCCTCCTCCTCCTCCTCCTCCTCCTCCTCCTCCTCATCATCATCATCATCATCATCATCATCAAATCCAATAAACCTGGACTTTCTGCTGACAGTGACAGATGAGATTTACAGTGTGACTCCCTCCATCTTCTGCCTTTGAAGCCAATAAAAGAGATTATCTCAAAAGAAAATACCCTGCCCAACAACAAATGAATGTGAAACCACACAGGGAATCAAACCCTTATCTTGATGACTTCAAAGGTCACTCTCTGCTACCTGTGAGCAACTGTGAGTAATGAATCTGTCAGCCAGTCTTCCTTTTGTGGAAATTGGCTCTCTCAGTTGACTGCTAAGCAGCTGATTGGACAGTGATCGGCTGGGCCTGGGGAATACAGTTGTGTGATAAGACCTTTCGACTTTGTCCCTTGCAAAAGTCTCAGACATTCTTACCAGACGTCAAAGACACATTGAGGAACGTGGTGATCTGGTTGTGTGTTTTCATTCCTGCTGGATAGTTTCACGTTCATTTCATCAGCTGCTGCTATTATATTGGAATTATGATGCTGAATGCAAGCAAGGTGAGAGACTTTAACTTGACAATTGGGTGCAGCTATTGGTTTGTTTTAAAAAGATAATATTTCAGTCTGATTGGTATTTAAAAATTGTTTTAAAAGGACAGTTCTCCCAAAAATAAAAAATGGAAATGTTTCCTCTTATCTATAGTGCTATTTATCAATTAGTAGCCTATGGTTTAGGTGTGATTTGCTGAGGTATTCGCCGTATAGATGTTTTCTTTTTACTCATGGAAGTAGATGGCTCTCTGTGTATGGTGCTCAAAGAAGAAGAACAAATATTAATTTCAAAACTCATCAGCAAATTGTCTTTTCCGAAATCATGTCCGGGGTACTCAAGATAAAACACAGGCCTTGTTCGGAGCAGTTTCATGTAGGAACTATTTTCTTTCAAACGCAATACACATGAAATTGAGTGAACTGTGTTTTGCATTGAGTAACTGGGTACTGATTTATGGAATTATTTTTAAGTATTTTTTGGCACTTTGAATACCACAACCCTAGTGTCATCTTCTTCCATTATATTTAAGAGAAGGCAGACCTTTTTTAGGCCAATATCTCCAACACTTGGCAACCAAAACACCAGACATCTAGATTGATAAATAGCACTACAGGAACGAGTCAATTGTGTATTTATGATTCAGAGGTTGAATCATCTCTTAAATAGATGTTTAATTCATATTAAGGTAATAAGTCTTGAATTGGCCATAACTGAATATATTAGTTATTTTAAAGTAAGCAGTAAGAGCACACAGGCTATAAATACAGCTTTTCCTCAGAGAAACAATGAACACCTCCACTTCCAACACATTATTCAGAGCCTTTATTTGATTCAGGTGCACGGCGGGATTGACCTCATTGACCTGCTGCTCAGGAACACGGATGAAACCACCGGTTGTCACAGCAACCAACCATGGACTATCGAAAATAATGAAGTGAGTATGGAGTTCATCCTGTTGGCTACTGGGCAAACCATTCCGGAGAAAGCGTGATCCCAGCCAAAAATATCATTATGAAAATATGAACATGGTCTGTATTCTCAATAAGGGCCGAGTGTTATTGAGCTCTGTTATCTGGGGAGCTCATTCAGTTTCATTATGTCTCCCTTTATGGTTGAAACTGAGACTGGTATGAACAAAAATGGCAGGTATGTTTACGTCGTGTCTGTGCTCATCTGTGTCATTTTGATTATCTGATTAAATAAGCCATCGAAAAGTGGTGTTGCCATGGGATGAAGCTTACATACCCTCCTCATCCTCCTCCTTAGACCCAGAGCCCCAGGGGAAGTTCTTCTGATGACTTCCTGGACGCCCTGCTTGGGGGGAGCGACTCCTCCTCTGCTCAAGCGTCCCCCCTGTGGTCACCCTGCACCATCGACAGCGGCATCAACGAGGACGCCTCGACAGAGCACAGAGAGGGCCTTCCCCCCCAGCTATGCAAAGCTTTCCCAGCCTTTGACCTGTCGTCTTTCCCACAGCCTGCACTTCCAGAGAACCAGCCATCACCAAATGAAAGAAACTCGGACGTTTCCATTGATCTAGGTAAGAAAATATCAGATAAAATGATAATGTTTATGAATACTGATAATTAATACCAAAAGAAAGTTTGTTGAACTTGAATATACAGTGAGCCGTGAAATAATTGGATTGTCTCAAAAGCGAGTTTAAATATCACATGATGATAAAAACCAGGGTGAACCAGGGCATCGGACAGACAAGAATAAATGAATTTGTGTTACTATTAAAGAATAATGAGAACTAATTAAAGATAGTCTTTTCAGAGAGCAATCATTTGGTTTTCCCATTTTTTTTACTTCTTCACGTAAGGAGTTTGTCTTTTGAGAACAGCTAATTGAGAACAGCTTTTGAGAACAGCTTTTGAATGATAGTCCCCTTTCACAATGCTGAATATCAAAGCTTCAGTGCTAAAATACTTTGAAATCGACTGAATAAACCAATTCAGCCCCAACACAAATATATCAAACACAGAAAAAACTGTGAAACTGTGACACAAGAACAGCAGGCTGCAGCAATCAAAGAGTTATGATTCAAGACAAAGACAAAACCTACAAATGTTGTGCTTTGTTTGATACACATGGGGCAATTTTGTGAACCACCTGCTGTTTTACTGCTTCAATCTGCAGGCTGGGAGTCCGATGACCTTCAAGAGCAGTTTGGCATTGCACACTACCTCACTACGAGCCAAACCTCCACTCAGACTCTCACAGTGAAGGACCTGCTGCTCTCTAGCCCAGGACAGACAGTAAGCAATGTGCCCACCAGGGGAAATCTTTGTGTGTTGCATTCTCATAATATTCTGTGTGGTGTTTTAAAGGGGCCCGATTGTGCTAAATTTCAGGTTCATATTTGTATTTTATGCCTCTACTGTGACATGTTTACCTACTTTAATGTTCAAAAAGCTCTTTATTCTTCTCATACTGCCTGTGCTGCAGCACCTCTTGCACCCTCTGTCTGAAACCAGAGCCCAGCCTGCTCTGATTGGTTAGCTGACCGGCTCTGTTGTGATTGGTGAACAGCTTAGAACAGCCCCTCACCTTCAATGTGTTGAAGCACTAGCCAATAGAAGCGCAAGTGTAACGTAGTGATGTCACTATGTTATTGAAGTAAACAAAGGAGTTTGTGGGAGGGAAACTCCCTCTGGAGGGAACTTTGGGATTTTTTACATGCCAAAAAACCCTATATAACACGCTACATGAAACTTGAGTAGTCTCATTCCCGGTATATTTTTACAACCAATGTAACCCTTCAAAAGTATATTGTCTTTTTGGAGAAAAATACAATTACCCTATTTTAAAAACAACACATTTCAATACACAATTAATTGTAATTAAGAAGTATTGTACATGCAATTTCCCTACTGTCATAACAACATTGTTTTCAGCAAGCCTATAATATACTACAACAGCAAAAATAATTCATTAAATTCATTAAGCTTTTGGTTTTGATGTGCTTGCTAGCTCAAGATTTTCAGCAAGCAATAAGAAAGAGTTAAATATTTCTGTGAAATAATGACTTTTTGAAAACTTTCTAACCAATGGGAACATTGAGTAGAAAGTCTCAGTGTTAATAACAAAGAAATAATAACTAACTGAACAGTTCACTGCTATTCTTTATAATTTGACTAGAGACATGAGTAAAGAGCATCCTTTGCACCAAATATGTTATGAACTGGTCCAGAGTCTTGTCTAGGTAAACTGTCCAGAGAGTCACCTTAAGTGGTATATTCTGTCATCTGGTTCACAGGCGCTGCGATTTCCCCAGCATTGCCTGCAGGAGCTTTTATTAAATGAGGATGAGAAGAAGCTTCTGGCTAGAGAAGGGGTGAACTTACCCGGAAAACTGCCCCTGTCCAAGGTACATGAGCAAGAAACATACAGTACTGTATGTAGGGCAGACATCTTTCCACATTAACTGCCTCCTCTGTTTCTGGCACACACATGCATTAGTCAAAATCTAAATCTGTACAACGTTTGAAAACCTCTGCCAGTTTCTCCCGAGCTTCCCCTCACTTACTCGTTCGTCTTTATTCTCTCTTATCCCTATCTACCCATATGTTTCATCACCCTGACAAGTTTGAAGAGAAGATTTTGAAGAAAATCCGTCGGAAGATCCGCAACAAGCGCTCAGCTCAAGAGAGTCGGAAGAAGAAGAGGGAATATGTTGATAGTCTGGAGGGAAGGTAGGAGCCAGCTGCACTAAAGCAACATCACTGGTTTTCTCAGAATACATTGGCCTAGAAATTGAACTTTGATCTGTAATAATTTGTTGTGTTCTGTAGCACTCTATAATGAGCCTGGTTTTTCCACAACATTAACAAACTGCTGCATGGATTGGAACATTTCCATGAAAAGCTTCTCAGACTCGCGGAGAAACTCAAAGCAACAGAATTTTCTGGTTGGGAATTTAAAAATAGACAAAAAGCTGAATGGCAGTAGCTGTGATGGCTGAACTAACCTGAGAGACTCAGATACTTACACAAGGTTTTTCAAGAGAAAAGGGTAATACAGCTGTACCCAAAGTAAATGGATAACTGGGGAATTCAGCACAGAAATATCAGACTTATGTTGCCAAAAGCAAAACACAAGAGATATGGAACAATATTTTTTCTAAAGTATCCACATATATTTTTAACAGACACTATAAATGTAAATTATTCAAAGCAGACTCTGGTACAACTGAAAAGCTGTGTACTGTCCCTGCCAACAACAAAAAAAGATAGCTCTAGAGCCACAAAAAGGCCGATGTTTCCAATGTATTATATCAAGTGCTGAATAAAACGAGTGAGAGAATATAATGAGTACAAAGGCCTGTTTGTACTAGGGCACATTGTTAAACGCAACTTATTTTAGTATTTATTTAAGGGAAATAGAACATGTTGTGGATTGATATATCTAAAATACAAACTAACAGAAAAAGATTGTTTAGTCTTGTGAGGCCAACATATTCATACTTCTGAATATTTAAAAAAAACGGTAGCTCAGGGCTGACATATAAGTATTGAACAATCTCAGAATGTGTGGGTTTTCCAGCACATCAGAACAATGTACATACACAGTGCAGCTGTGAGCTTTCTTTGTCTGATGTGGGGACACTTGGACAGAAAACAACATGTAGTATGATAGCCAGCAGCACAAAAGAGCAGCTGTGCTCTGTGTTAGATTAATTGGAAGTTGAGGATGCTGCTTGGTTGCAACAGACCCCCAACAGAGGTGCAGGAGGTTTTGCCAAGAGCTCAGTAAAGTCGTCCTCGTCCTCGTCCTCGTCCTCGTCCTCGTCCTCCTCCTCCCTCCTTCCTTCCTCCTCCTCCTCCTCCTCCTTCCTCCTCCTCCCTCCTTCCTCCTCCTCCTGGCAGTGAAGATCAAGTCTCGTCACAGCCAGCCTCACTAAATGTGTTAAAATGTCTTTACATTTCTTAATCCTGCCTTCCTCCCCCACATTGGCTATTTCTTCCCATCACACCTACAGAAAAACAAGGTTTCCCATGACAGTGATTCATGTCAGAAAAGTAGGGTTACCCTGAATCAATCAGCATTTAGTTATAATTACATTGAAAGTCTTAGAACAGTATGTGTATTTCTACCTTTGGTCAGATACAAATGCATATTTGCGCTGACAGCAGGGCCTCAAAGTGGCCAAACATACCTTGTGCATGTCACTTTTTAAAATCGTGTTTATTTTATAGGAGCTTTAAATATCTGATAGAGTGCCACCAACACTAATTTAAGCATGAGCTTTGTTGTCGCTGGACGTCATGAGGAGATTTTCAACCAATGAGCAGGGTCAGCATATGTTGGAAATGATGCATGCAGAGCATAACACATGACATCATTATCAGTCGTGGTTCAGCTCAGATAACACCATAATAGAGTGTGACACACTGTGATAAACAAAAGCAAGAGCAAACAGCTGAAGAAGAAAAAAGGAGGGTGTTCGAAAAGATGACAGAATGAGGTGCGAGATAACCCTCAGCACACGGTTATTGGCATTGGATAAACATAGGGGGGACCATCCAACATCATAACAAAAATATTATATGTTTTTTTGATATTTATATCTCCCCTCTTCTCTGCTGTCTCTTTCTGTAGGATGTCCGCATGTAGTGCTCACAACCTCAAGCTGCAGAGAAAGATCCAGCAGTTGGAGGACACCAACAGGTGAGTCCTCAAATCTTCTCATAAATTGTTTTGTCTGACCAACAGTCCAAATACATTTAATCTATGGTGAATTAGAAGCAAACCAAATCAGCACATTTCAGAGGCTCAAACCGTTAGCTGCTTGTCTTTTTTGTTTAAAACTGGCTTTAAGAAATATGCTATCATCTGAAATTACAAACTCCCCCTCACAGGTGTAATCAGATGCTCCAATTAATAAAGCTAACCCTAGCTCTTTTTTTGGATAAGTTTTCAACTGACATGTTTTAATGAAGACCCAGTAAAATGAGATCTTATATGTATTTCATGGTTTCATATGGTACCTAAAGACTGAAACTGAATGCCACAGCTGGAAAAAAAACAGCAATGTCAGAATTACATTCATAAAAACTCAAAACCACATGTTGTCATGACACAAACTTCTAATCTCAGCCGTCCAGGTAGAGGCTCACCTGTGATTGGACTGTCACTGTTAGATGGGAGGGGTTCAGTTAACCGTCAGTTTACCTACTGAGCCAACTGCAGCTCAGCATCCTCCTCCAAATATTGCAATTACTGTCACAGAGACACTCTGTAATGGGCATTATCCTGAACACAGGAAATAAACCGTCCATGTTTTATCTTTGTTTTTGCCCTTATTTCTTGAAAGCCATTGGATTTGTGTAGCTTAATTCAATATCTCTTTTCTGCCTTTGATGCGTTTTGGAGTATATATCTCAGAGTTTCATTTATCATTTTGTGCCCGGCCCCTCACTCTCCAGAAGCTGCCAACCTGCTTATGAAAACGTTCAACTTCTTTTCAAACAAGACTGACTATAGGCTAAGTGCACATTTTCCAAAATGCAAAGCCCATCTAATTATGCAGTGAAACCTCACACAGTGTTCTCTGACTTTTCTTTCTCTCCATCCTGCCAACTCATTATGCTGCTTTCTTTCTGAAGCTGGCAGAGTGCCCGGTGAGTTGAAACAAAACGTGATAAGAGGTCGTGTCCCTGCACTTTTCTGCCACACGCTGTTCTACTTTCAGTTTCTTTTAAGTTGCCATTGTTCCCTGACACTGAAAAAAATATGCCTAACAAATTCCCAGAAACCTGCAGGTCCGCTACAACTCTTACTACTTTTAAATCCAGGCTGAAGACTTTTTTTTTTGCCGCTGCTTTTAATGGATATATCCTGGCTTAGTATTTTTAGGGTTAAAGTCCCCTACGTGTATTGGAGTTAAAGTCCCCTCGTAGGTGGTTATGGTCCCCTACGTGTGCCGTTTCGGTATCAAGACCCTGGTTCGCGGGGGACACCCACAAAGTCCTAGAAAAGACAACTTAAACTTAACTTGGCCTATGTGCATTTAAAAAAGAGAAACAGTTTTGGTGAAAACTAAAAGGTACCATGGGGTCAGATTATAATTTTCCAAAGGGGGTTCGTTTAGCAGGAAACACTGGAAATAACTAAAGGACACGTTAAACAAGAAAGTAGAAAGAAAGGGAGGTGATATAAAACTATTTCTATTTCTGCTAAAAAGTTAGCAATGATTGAGAGTCAGACCTAAACATTTCAGATGTGTGTATCTCACACTGCTCTGTAACTTTTATTCATGTACCTTTTGTTATTCATGTTTTATTATCTTTGCTTTGAATTGAGTGTTTTTAAATGCCATTTTATAATATGTTTCTTCATGCTCTTAATGTCTTTCATTTTCGTAAAGCACTTTGAATAGCCTTGTGTTGAAAGGTGCTATATAAATAAACTTGCCTTGCCTATTTTTCAAAAGAAACATGAATGTCCTCTCGAGGAAACTTTTACAAAGTCTCAATCTTCTTCCTGTGTGTATTTGCATTGCAGTGATCTGCTGGAGCAGCTCAGCCGCCTGCAGGCTCTCGTTCCTAACGGCTCCGGCAAAACACACAGAGGGACCTGCATCCTGGTGAGATATATTACTCAACATTACATTAGTTTACACCACTGACTATTTGCTCTGACGGCATAATCTGCAAAAACGAAATAGTAAGATACAATACCGTATTATCTTTTAGATAAAATGTTATGTAGGTTATGCCTAATACGTTGTACATCTATGTAACAACTATCAATTTTGGCCTGCCCTCTTGCTTTATGTCCAGGTTTTGCTCCTGTCCTTCTCCCTCCTCATTTCTGCAAATCTTCAACCAGACCCCTACAGTCAACCAAGCCAAGGAGAGTACACACAAACCAAAGGTGTGTATACACTACTCTCATTTTCTCTAAAACACACACATACAAACACCAACTCCTCTCTGCCACATCTCTGCCCTCAGTTCCGTCCCGCAACCTGCAGTCAATGGGTGAAGGGCGGGGAGTCCCACCTGTTTCTCTCTTCTCCGTCTCCAGGGGCATTGAGGCCCTGTGCCGGATGATGGAGAAACTCTGACGCTGAACACATCCCCCCATGATCAGAAGCATGGGAAAAATCACTGATCTACACGGGACCCCCAGGGGGGAAGACGAGTAATAGGAAAGCAGACTTGCTTGCATGCAGAGCATCCAGATGAGCAGTCTGAATAATTTTCAGCGTCCATTTCCCACTGCAGAGACTGAATTAAGTGTTATGGTGCGCTTGCCATCTGCTCCAAAACACAAGTAGCTAGTTAAAAGATTTAACTGAAATTCACCCTCTCACTCAGATTGAGGTCGGCCAGGAGGTCATCTAAACATTTCTAATTCTTCATTATGCTTTGGAAAATGGAGCCTAGTGGAGTATGTATTATATACATGATACTGCAAAAATGTATGACATTTTAAACAACACAATTGTGTACTACTACTACTGTATTTGAATACTTACTTTGAATGTACATGTTGAAACGGTTTATCAGAAATTATTTGCATTTTGTAACGCTTCAGTGCAATGCTGACAAAGCACAAGAGAATTAAAAGTTTACTGAAATACATTGTTTGAGCCCCAAAAGGGGAATGTGCCATATGTCCAATTTTTAAGACATTTGAATCCCAAAAATAATGACGGAAATGTGGAAAAAATGACATGTCATCAACCAATTAATTAGATGATGAGCAAAAGCTGCTCGATGAGTTTAATACACACATAATAGTAAGATTTACCTTCGTGCCAGCTTTTAATTAGGGAAAGTTTACTTGAGTTTCTTTTAAATAGTGAATATAACATCACAATTTTAGAGTTGAATTCTTTGTTGTTATTATACAAGTATAATTATTGGCTGTTGCCTGTTACATAGAGTCCATTCATTAGGACAACACTTCACTGGTTATTCTTGTGCCTCACACAATGTTCTCTGCCCATGGACAGAACATACACGTTTGATCTCATCTCAGTTTCTGTCCAAAACATCACAATTCAGACAGACATCTGTGTCTAGTTTACAGGATCGTCTGGGTAGGATCTCAGCTGTACCTCGACTACAACATTTGCATCAAACAAAAAGATAACTGGATTCAGCTATTTGTGCATTTTTAAGGGCCTAATGGTTAAATAAGGGCTTAAGTGTTTGTACTGTGAAGATGATTATTTATATTTAAAAAATCTACTTGTTTACAGATGTCTAATGTTTAATTCTGTAGCAGAAAAAGTATTTTTGAGACCAATGTCATCATATGGCGGACCAGGAAGTTGTAAAACTACATTATTGGCCAATCCGTTAGCAACATGGCTAATGTAGCAGTCTGGCTAACGTTACTGTGAAAAGCAAGACGAAAGAGCAACCACAGAACCAGAAACCCCAATCTCAGTCCTAAGATAAATGTTTAGTAAAACACCCAATAGTATTATAAAGTAAACACATTTACTTACTGATCTAGCTTAGTAGCAAGAACGTATTCTATGTTGTCCCTCTCTAAACCTTCTCCGTCAACATGGCTCTTTAGCAGGTAAAGTTTTTACAGTTGACATTGTTACAGTTGTTGCTCAAGCAGCTGTAGCTATTTTGTAGGTTTTCAGTACACCCAAACTTTCGACTCCATGTATGAATGATTAATTAGGTTGCTTTAAGTGGTAAAGAGGAACAGGTGGAGGTAGAAACTGTGAATATCAGAATGTTGATCATTAGAGCAGTGATGCTTCTACT
Source organism: Notothenia coriiceps (assembly GCF_000735185.1). Lineage (NCBI taxonomy): Eukaryota > Metazoa > Chordata > Actinopteri > Perciformes > Nototheniidae > Notothenia > Notothenia coriiceps. The sequence goes on along the minus strand of NW_011369945.1, from coordinate 10,728,571 downwards.
GTTAGGGGAATCAAGCCTCAGGAGAGAAAGGTCACTGTTTCATATGTTGTTCATTAAAGGTTCCAAAAAACATTCATGCAAAGAAGCCAGAAACGTATTAAATACTGCAGTCAAGATCTGGAAAAAGTACACAGGGTGCAGGCTAAACGATTCTTTTTTAAAACGATAAAGCAATTTTGAGAAAAATCTAGCAAAAATATTATTATTTTTTAAAACTGTAACACTATTTGTTTTACTTTCGGTGTATGTATATATAATATAGATACGTAAGGGGGACTTACATAGAGAGCTCAATTCCTTTTTCTGCATTGCTCCAAAGAATAATAAAAAAGGTGAACACTAAATGTCCTTGGTCAGCCGAGAACCTACAAGAGAAACTGAAAGTAAGGCTACGGGAGCTCAAAGTGATATTAAATCTGGTTTCTAATAAAAACATATTAGAAAAAAGCACAAAGGGTCAAAACCTTTTATTAGTCTTTCTTCTGCTGTAGTTAAAACTAATCATTAAAATGCAATGTAATGTAATTTAGCACTTTAGATTGAATAAAGTCTTACATAATCCATGCAGGTAGTACCCTACATCAAAAATAGATGTAGGCCTACTTACTTTCCATGCTTTACATTGACCTTGACAAGAGAAAAATGTAGATGTAAAAAAAAAGTGTCTGGTAAAGCTTCAGCAAAATGCAAATGAGAAGCTTCACAGCGAGTCAGACTCAAACTATATCTGCATTTCCATCCATCTCAGTAGGCCTATAAAGAAACCTTCAACAACTAGTTAAACTAGTTTAAAAGTTGCTCCTAATCGCTTGTGGAGCCAGACAAATAAATGTGGAGCCAGACAAATAAATGTGGATGAGAACAAAAAGCTTCCAACTGTCTTGAATGGATTTCAAATCAATCAACATACAGTACATCTTAAAATGCAAGGGAAATATTGATGCTGCTTGAAAAATGTACTCTTTCTTACAAACGGCTGACAAAAGTGGGGCGTTGTGTGAATACCTAAAGTGACTTTTAAAAAATACATATCAGAAACACACATAAATATCTTTATTTTGCTGGCACTCTCCCAAAGACTGAACAATGTTTAAAATCGAATATATTATAAATCATTAAACATCTCTTGTATACCTTTCTAAAAATACCATCCTGTGTAATTTTCCTTAACATGCAGGAATATTGAAGGGGATATTTGGACAAAACATCAAAGAGGAGGATTAGCTTGTTCCATTCAAAATGTGAAAACAATAAACCATATGGCAAGCATAGCAAACACACACAAAAAGAAAGCACTGCTTGAATTAGGCCCACTGGTTTTATCGTGAGCAACAACATATCCAACAATCCATTCACGTTAGAGCAAACAGAATTCAGAAAACAGACTTTTTTGGTAATGAATCAGACTGCTAAACAACATCCTTTCCTTTTGAAAAAAAACCTGAATGTACATTTTTAATAAAAACAGATCAGAGAACTGGCTTTAAAACCAGTTTTATAGTGTTAGTGGGGATCATACCTGGTATCGACTGTAATGATCATACGACTAACCACTTGTTGTAATATTGCGCGCTCATGCAGTGCACCGTCGCGCACCTCAGAGACTATAAAAGCGTCATGATGCTGACAGCATCACGGTCAGAAGATGTGGCTGCATAACGGAACACTTCAGCTTACGTCATATGTCAACCTTTTTTAAAGTAAAATGCTAGTAAGTTAATAAATCATGCAACTCTGAGGCTTGACTAACTACAGGACAAGGGGAATTTATGCATCCACACCTGCGCACCAACAGGAAGTAAGTGAAAGAGGAGGATAACACCGCCGCCAATACAGAGAAGCGGTCTCTTGCGCAGCAGCATGCAGAGCAACAGCAGCGCCTCCGGACCGCTGGCCGCTCTGTGCGGGGCAGAGGACGAGAGCGAGATCTCCAAACTTGTGAGCCCTTCGGGAGCAGCCTCTAATCTCGCAGCTTTTAACCTCTCACTGAACTGCTGGCTCCACATCCTCTCCAAGGAGTCCCCGCTGGACCTGCACGCAGACAGCGCAAACCTGGCAGTAGGTGAAGCTAAGGATTTCTTATACATATAAATTAATAAGATCTATAATTTTATTTCGCACGAATCACCTCAGAAGACCATGCACAGGGTAAAAAAGTCAAGGTCACACTGAACTAATTAAAGAAATACAATGAAGTAGCCAGTGCTTGAATTGGAATAAAAAAGGTGCCAGTACTCTAAATCAGCAACAAGTATTTGGCACAAAGTCATAGTATATCCTATAATGCTGGTGGGTTTGTCTCTTTACTGTATATTTTAGAAAGGCTCACTGTACTTAAACAAAATGACTCAGGGTGCATCTGAGATTAGAGGGGGTGCAGTGGTAAAATGCTATTTTTATAAATGGGGAGTGGACCTGACACCCTCTAGTCTAGGGGGGTCCGGGGGCATGCTCCCCCNTACAAAATTTAATATTTTAGCTTCCCCAAAAATAATAACAAATGTCGTCCCGCATCCCCTTGGAAAAAGGAAATTTAAACATGTTGTAGGAGGCTCCCGGCATGTTTAATAACTTTGAGTTTGGAGACGAACGTTAATTTTTTTGATTTTAGTGTCGTGGTACGTAAACCGGAAAGAAATGTACGACGTTTCTTTTTTGCGTTGGAAGATTAGGTCTAATGTATATGGTACTGAGTATCAAGACTGCGTACGTACTCGTACACGTGTCCAACACCGTACTGGTGGTTTGTCTGTCTATTCTATGACCTGTGTTCTTACTCACGTTTGCATACATCATATGATAGGTATTCACTTGTACTAAATTCACCCCCCCTGGGATTGAGGAGATCCCCCCAAGGTCCCGTACGAGGTGGCGCCTTTCTATTAACAAAAATTTATATACTTCAATTTTCGTAGGTTAGCCACGTGAACTTCTCGTTGTACTCCTCTGAGCATTTTTCTCTAATACTCATGTAGAGAGTTTGTGGGTAAACCTTTGTTCTTTGACATTGTCTAAAAAGAAAAAAACTATAAAATTTGTTTAGTGAGAGGAAAGTTTTGAGATAAGAACAATAAAAATTGTTAAAAAACAAACAATGACAGGTATATCATAAAATATGGACAAATTATTAAATCAGAGTAATTATTGATTTATTACTAGTACAGTTCCACATGACATTGGAGTGACTCGACTCCAAATAAACTCGGAGAGTCCTCTCTCGAGAGGAAGGTGGACCACATCTTTTCGAGAAATTTAAGTAACGTTATCGATTGATTGGTCTACGATTATTGTATGTTCTACCGTAAACACGAATTGTTTGATTTCTGTTGTCGGAGCCGTTTGTGACGCCGTACACACTCCGAGGGATTACCCATGATCGTTATAAACTTCTCGACCTCGCCGTGCAAGGCCACGAGAGTGGCAATGAGGAAAGTCTGCTCTGGTAGTGGTGCCTTCTGTTCAATGGCGAGCACAAACACCAAGTTACTTGGAGAGGACCGGTCCTTTTTTGTCCGTGAGGGAACAAAATATAATAAAACGCTAGATCTACAGCAAGGAAGAAAAAACTTCACTTCTTCAACATGCAGCCAGCCTTAACTGCCTGACTGCCTTGGGGGGGGGGGTTTTTTTGGTTTTAGAAGCCAAGAGGTGCTTAATGTGTTCAGGTTGGTTTAGCGGCAATTTTTTCGCACTCCGCGGCTTTTCGCTGATTAAACGTAAGCGACATTCATGAAAACGGCATGAATCAAGAGTAAGTCTGAAGAAAATCAAAACCAAACGTTAGGCCGGGTCGTTAGTCTGTACCCTTGGAGAAAAGAGGGTACTTTCAGATTCGTTCCCTGACTTTTTCCCCCACTTTTCCAGGACCCCTTTTCATGAGCCACACTTTCGCGGAATTAAAGTCTTATTTATAACTCTTAACCTGTCATAATAAAAATCCTAAAGCATTACGCCGTTGTACTAAATTTGGGTCCTTTTTTCGACTTTTTACCCTTTTCTTTTGTTTTATACACAGACTATTGATTAGACAAGAGGATGAACCGCAAGATTGTCACAACTATTAGCTAAACAACACACCTAAATAAATAAACTAATGTTGTAAAGGTTTTCCCCCAAAAAAAAGGGTCTAGGGATTTACACTACCCAAGTCTTAAACTTTATAATAACACAAAACCTGAGGAACCAACATTGTTTCGTCATTACTTCGATTGTTGAAAACCCAAATCCTGTAAGCTAAAAAAATCCTAAAAGCTTTTTACTTATCAAATAACTACTTCCCTTTTCTGCCATTTCATTAACCGTTTTATTTCAATTAATTCACGTAGGGAGTTTACAAAAAGTTAGTCGCGAAACAAGTATGTCACATCTCAAACTAAATTACGACACATGAAATTACAATTGACAACATCCGTCTTCCAGTGCAAACGGACCCAATATCAGGAAACGACAGTACGGAAACGATTGTACATATTTTTCTGTTTGGTCCGCAAAAACTTTGAGTATATTGGACGTGTGTCACCACGGAATTGATGAACCCGCGACGTGGCCTACCAAAGGACAACCGGCGTTCGAAGACGACTACGAGCTCGAAACAGTGGTGTCGTTTGTGCTTGGGTACATCTTTGATCAAGTTCACCTTTAAATCTTTGTCGTTGTAAAATCCCTATACCCATGTGCTAATTAGAAAATAATGTCTACGTAGACATAGAACAAAAAATTCCTGCTTAGTTTTTCCACCGGTTGAGAGGTACGTAAAAGAATTCATTTATATAGCCACTGGACAAAAAGGTAAACTACATAAAGGAGGCATTGTAGTTTGTGTGTGATGTACTAGGAAATCGTTTCAGAGATCCAATTACACGATGCTTTATGCAAAATCTTCGACTGATAGAAAAAAAAAATTTACCATAATAATGACATGTAATTGACCCTGTCACGTGTAATATTTTCCACTTGTCAATTAATATATACCGTTCTTTCGATAAAAAAGTAGACATCAGGGACTTGTCTACAACATGTAATTAACAGATCCTAAGTTTATCTTATACTTTATTCGTTAGGTCTTTTTCTTATGAACCTAGTTCGTTAGTAATTTATGTTTTTATAAACTACATAAACCTGACAGTACCGGGGACGTCGTGATGAAAATTTTGTTAGGTAACCTCCCTTTATTTGACACCCTATCTTTTTCTTTCACAGACTAGTAAACTATTTAGACAATGAGTATTTGGGTGTGGAACACCTCTATATACCTTTCTGTAAAAGAATTTATGTATATTTGCTAATAACTAAATTGCACATTTAACAGGTTTTAATATTAACGAACAACTGAACGGATTACTTCATTTCCAGGATAGTCTCCGACGAATACAGTTCTGTAGTCAGGTATGTAAATGGTAAAAAAAAGTTCTGAGTGTCATCCTTTTCCGTACGGTATCACATTCTTGAGTTTTCAATTTAGTACAACACGTTTCGAAAACTCTCTCCCGGAAATAGGACTCTTTTAAGAAAAATTCCTTGATCAAGATAAGAATCCGAAATCTATCCCTCTTCGGTAGTGTAACCTCCCAGGTGAGAAATTAGAGTGTTTCTAGTCTTCGGGCCGGGGCTGGCGTTAATTCGGGCTGTATTCGCGCTCGCGAATCCCGGGCGTCGGGATTCCCCGGGGGATCGTTTTTTATTTATTTACCTTCTTTACTTTCTTTTTTTACATAGAGTCATTGTCTATTGATCTGAGTAAATTATAAAGAACAGCCAGTTAATTGAAGGATTATAGCACAGGCCTTTGTCAGATGGTATATTACGCTGTTTTTTTCTGCTTCGAATAGTTCTCTCTTTTTTCACCATACCTGTGTTTGCATCACTGTACTTAGTACACTTCTTTTTTTTGCCCTAAATAGTATTTATTTTCGACACAACGTATTCTGGTATGTGTGTGTAGTGTTGCCATATGATTACATTTCTGTTAATTGGCAAGGCAATTAATGGACTGATTGTTTCAGATCCAACTCCTTCCATCATATGCTTAACAGGAAAACTAAAAGCAATCAAACAAACCCTACATATCTTGGTCCAAAACATTTGTGACCAACTTAGATTAATTCTACAAGAGGTTTTAGCAACACAAACGAAATGTATGCCAAGAGCTGCAAAAGAAAAATGTCAGACATGCCTACCTTTGGACCCCAGTGGTTATCTGAGCATTATGTCTTAAGCACATTATTGACAGGATAAGATACTGTTTAGCTGCTTTGTGGCATCGAACCAGAGTGGATTCCACCAGCTTTTATTAGCATTGACGGATGCAAGCTTCGTTTTCATTCTGCCTAGTGCACATCTGGATATTTGTTGCTCCAGATTAATTAAAAGATTAAAATACAGGCTGTTAATGTGTATTCTTATGCATTAGTGGAAGAGATAAAATCATGATTTAGTCTTGAATTCATTATGTGCCTTCTCTGAGATTTAATAATAGCTTGATGGAAAATGCTCTTTCTGTGCTCAGCCAGCAGAACACGCAAGGATAAAAAGGGCTTTAGGGATATCAGTGTATTAATGTAATGCATCGACAGTGATTTAAGGGGCCCTATTATGCTTTTTGGGTTTTCCCTTGCCTGTAGTGTGTTCGATAGGTGTTTGTGCACGTAAAAGGACTCTCCAGAGGGAGTTTTAATCCCACACACTCCCCCCTGCCTGGAAAAGCCTAAATTGGACTCCTTTTTACTTCCCTAACATAGTCACATCACTCGCGCTTTAGTTATATGGCTAAGGGGCGGGGCATCTTTAGGCGGTTGACCATTCATCACAGAGCCGCACAGCTAACCAATCAGACAGACTGGGCTCTGGTTTCAGACAGAGGGTGAAAAGAGGTGCTGCAGCACAGGCAGTATGAGAAAAATAAAGAGCTTTTTGAACATTAAAGCATGGAGACATGTAGATGCACAAAATACAAATAATAACCTAAAAAATAGCATAACAGGGCCCCTTTAATTGCCAGATATCAGGATATGTGTGTGGGTGTGTAGCAGGGTTGTTGGGAAATTGGCTGATGGGTATGACAAGAAGAGATGTTGGTGAAAAGCCCGAGGTGGCAGGTCTGGTATTAGGCCCACTAAGCAGCACATAAACACTCTATCCAATTTCATGGCAGTGGTTTTAATAGCTGAGTGCCAAAAAGAAGAAAAAAACACATTCACTTAGAGTCCCCTCTTAGAGCAAACAATCTGTAACTGATTACTGCTCAATTGAATGTGTGTGTTCCTTAGTGGCAGCACAATACTACGCTCTCTGCCATCAGTATCAATTCACTCCCGCTTAAATTGCTACCCTTCCACCGCGACTTCAACATGCGCTTTCACTGCTGGTTATAAGGTTAGCTTGACAGCATGATGCTCACGGACAAAAGTCGTTTGTTTCGCCAAGGAGCAAGAAAATACGACAAACGTGCAACGTTAAAAATGTATCTGGTGATTAAGCTGCCTAAAGCCAACCGTCTTGACACAAGATGCAGTGGGTGACATATTCAAGCTCCATTGAGAAAGCAGCAAGAAGCGTTCTTTCAAGCTTTTCTCTTTGGTTTTCATATCCAAAGAGCATTTCATAACATGGTTTAGTCTACTGACTCGTCTGACTAGACCTAGTCGTCAACGGTGACCAAGGAGAGACGCCACTGTTCCCCAAACTGTCTTGCATTGTGCTCCTTCCCTTATTTCAAAATAAACAAAGATGGAATACCCACTGGAAAGCATCTAAAATCCTTCCGAAATGAAATATTTTGTTTTGGTGAGAGCCGTGGACTTCTTTGTAGAAGTCTTACTGGCTGCGGAAGGAATCCTGTTTATCAGGCACCAAAGAGAACCACACAGTCTAGAGAAATAATGCCTCTGCGCCACAATAAACACATCTACAGAAACATTATTTATGCCAAATGGTTGTCTATTGTAGAGTGATCACTTGGGAATGCACAACATGGCTACACACTCAGCGACCAAACATAAAAATAGAGCTATACACAGATTGTGATATAAAATATTTTTAGAATATCGGTTAAAAAGGCACCAGACAGAAACACCACTAAAATATATGAATGGTTCCTCAGGAGCATTTTTGCTAAAGTGGCTGTGATTGTGTTTGAATGTGTGTTCCCCTTACCTTGCAAACAGTCTCAACGTCCCAGGGCAGGATGGTCTGCAGATCGATGACCTCGCAGGACACCCCCAGTTTCTCTTGGGCCATGTTGGCAACCTCCCTCATCACATGGATCTAAAAAGGGAAGAGAAAAGGAAGAAAGCCTTTAAATCTAATGAGCTAAAAGCAGTTAAAAGTTTGAACTAGGTGAATTAAATGCTAATGATCACGAGGGGACTAAGTGTGAATTGAGGCTTCCTATTAGCTCTCTAGTTCAAAATAAAAATACCAACTTATCACAACTCTTTTTTTTTTTTTGTCTTCATCCTGTTTTATTTGTTGAACACTAGTTACCTTTGTTGGCATTAGGAAATTCTACTTCTAGAGGAAGCAAGTTGCGGCTCACATGTTTAGTAGTCAAGGCAACATTTTTGAAGAATTCTTGTTCATCCAGTAAGAAAGAATGCCAAACTAGTGTGACCAGCCAGTGCTGACAGAGAGCCAATTCCACTAGTGGAGGAAACTGCTCTCTGATATAAAGGATGTGCTTTAAATACTTAAACGGCTTGCCATATGGGCACATCTGCTACATCAACTTTTGTCCTGTATGTGTTGTGTATTATGTTTTCAATTTAGCAGGCTTGAATAAAAAAAATAATGAACTAAGATGATTGAGAAAAAACATGGACATTTTCACATTATCTGAAGATGCAGGGGTGGATTGGTTAAGCATTTTTGAGATATAAGTATTATAATTGATACATAAACTGCAGTAGAGTAGAGAGACAAATAAATGCCAAGTTTAACTGACTGCTGCTTTTAGTTGAAAGTTTGACTATAATTATAATAATAATAGTTACCTGATGATAATAATAATAAAGCATTGCTTTTTATTGTACTCTTTGCTGAAGAGCACAGCCTTTGCAGATCAGCGCCTAATAAACACAATGCTGAAAATAGCTATTAAACCTTAAAACATGGCTTGCAAGTTATTCCCGTAAAATCATCGTTGTGTAATTGCTGGAGTCTGTATTTCATTTAAATCGTTTATTTGAACCGGGACAATCCACATTAAATGAACATTTTAAACAAAATAATGTTTTCAAATGTAAATGAGCCGGATTTTAGCTTTGAGCTAATTTCCATCCGTAGACCTGTCACATACAACATTTATGAACATAACATTTATATACATGGCACACAGAAGTACATGATGAGCATGAGCAGCATACAAGCATTTACAACAAGGTAGTACAATGTAGCAGCTACGACATATAAAGTGCAGGAGGAGATCAAAGAGCTACATAAAGTGCAAAAAAAGAGATACATAAAGTGCAAGAGGAGATACCCCTGTATTAAAGTGCGTTTAGCGGTGATTGCACGTCTGTTTGTTTCTTAACCATTGTTTGAGTTGATAAAAAAAGCACATACTTTTAAAAGACTTAAAATTGTGTTTTTCAAGGATGGTACAGTGCTGGTATGAATTTGGCTTTCTGTCAAACACCTTGATAGCTCTCTTGTACAGCGGTTCTATGGGTTTCAGGTTTGTGGCACAAGCAAACGACCAGTTTGTAAAACAGTATTCAATGTGGGATAGAATCATACAGTGGAGGTATGACTTTGCAGCATTGACAGTTAAGAAGGGTCTGATTTGTTTAACACTTTGCAAGTTGAATTTAACGGTATTGGATACTTTCTTGATATGTTTCTTAAAAGTCAAGTTTGAGTCCAGTATGACTCCAAGATACTTGAAGTGGGGGACTAGTTCTAATTCTGCTCCGTTTAAAAACACATTGGATCCTTCGATTTTGACTGGTCGTTTACTGAACATCATGGATACTGTTTTTTTTTTACGTTTAACTGTAAGCAAATGTTATTCAGCCAGTGTTGAACCTTGTCCAAAGCATTTGAGAGAGAAGATGTCATTATTTCAGTGTTTTTCCCGTGTACAAAGATGACCGCATCATTGGCATACATTTGTACATTCAAATCAGGACATACATTAGGCAAGTCATTAATGTACAGAGAAAACAGTAATGGTCCAAGAATGGAAGCTTGTGGAACCCCAACAGGGTTGACAAGGTAGGGGGATTTGGTACCGTTGACCAAAACACACTGTTTTCTGTTCAATAAGTAAGACTTGACCCACTGTAATGAATCTGCCGAAAAATTGAAATACGTCAGCTTTGTAAGGAGCACTTGAGGATTGGCAGGCATTAGGGGCTGCTTTTAAATTAGAACCGCTGTGATAAATCTAAATCATCCTAACTAAAAGAGTTGTCAACAGTTGAGTTTGGAAGATGCGAACCCTGGCTTCACCGACATAAATAACCGTAATAACTCTGGGCATTTATTACAGAGAAATGGAGCAGTTACATTGTTTCCAGACGATTAAAGAGGACCTTCCTGAGGGAGAAATAGCAGATGGAGGGACTGATAGTCCAGAGGGAAAAAAGGTCCTCTGTTTGGGTGATAAGAAGCTAAGGCCTCATCCTTCCCCTGCACTCAGTGAAAGATGTTTTCTTAACTCTCTGATGGATGAGGCGAGTAATGAGTTGGAAGGGACAAGGTTGGCCTTTTGCTTTCCACTACTTCACTGGATCCTCGTTCTTCTCTATCCACTCCTTCAACAATAATACTCTGATGGGTTACTTTTCCTTCAATGCCCTCGGAAGCCCCCTCCCGTGCTCCAGGTACATTGTGGCCTGGATAAGCCGGTTTAAGTGGCCCGGGTGCAATGAAACTCGGAGGATGACTCCCGGGGAGTTCCAGGCACCTTGATACAGATCGGCAGGAAATAAAATCCCTCTGATGAAAAGAGAGGCAACAATGGAAAGCGTGCGGCGTGAACACATGGAGAGCCGAGAACGGCCTTGATGATGTGTAGATGTTTGGGCAGATACAGCCGCAGACTGCCGGCTGGGAGACCCCACTGGGACGGAGTGGGATGGGGGCTTTTGATGGACTTAAAGTTAATCCGTCGCTAGCCTCAGTGGCTTTAAACGTCATTTAGCGGGGATGAGAGTGGACTCCTTTTTTTCCAGAGGCCATGGAAAATGATGCAAAGATAGCTGATTACTTAAAAAAACTGCTCACCCACAGAGTCTGTCAATGATGCACAGAGAAACGCCTACCTGTGTCCCCCAGGCAACCAGGGTGACGTCACTTCCTTCCTGTACTATATCGGCCTGCGAGAGTGGGATGGTGTAGGGCTCCACAGGAACCTGCTCCACTGGGGAAACACAGACACACACATTCACCGTCAGCCACTGGCCTCATCAACAAGGCCTCATTCATGTGAGCACATCACATCTATTTTCATACACTAAAACCTTGATCATTCTTGTGTATATTTTGCAAATATAATCAGTGCTACTTCCTTAAAGACTCTCAAATTCTGATACTGAACATATTTTATTTTTCAGAGAAAATATATTCATGTATTTTTTATTTTACCCTAAATAGTTTGTATCCTGGGGGATACAGTCATTAGATATGCTGTTTCAATGTATACAATTGGTGTAATAACTGTGTAATTACAATGTAATATAGGTCTAATAATGTTATTTAGTGGGAATGCTGTTAACAGCATTCCAACTAACTGTTCTTCTACGCACGAAAAGTTTATTATTCCGCCGACTTATTTTGCAGCGCTTCTTCTCCCGCATTGAACATCGCAGAAACTCCGTTCAAACATCAAAACGTTCAGCTTGGTCGGGAATCGATGGCTATTACTTTTCTCATTCATAACTTTCATAATTCCAGAGATACATCCCATAATTCATCACATTTTTAACATTTGAACTTTAACATTGCGCAGCTCGTTAAGGCAGAGTGCGTGATGTCAGAGTTAGAGTGGAGGACAGTTTGAAATCGCCTTCATATTTTTTTTCAACCTGCCATAATTCCCAAACCCTACATTCCTGAGACATAATTTTTCATTAGAAACGTAGGAAAACATCTCGTAGCTTCAAAAAAAAAAAAAATTAAGCAAGATAATTAAAAAAAATGCCTCTTGAGGGCATGAAGTGACAAAAACTTTCAACATGTCTCCATTAAACCCCATTGTAAATTCAGCCTCATCTTTCCCCACCACAGCGGCCGCACACCTTTAGTTAATCTGACAAAAAGGCCACATTATTAACCCGAAAGTAAACAAAAAGTACACTTCAGGTGCTCAAGTTCCTTGACATGCTTCACGCTTTGAAATTTCACCGAATGTTCACATATAAAAGGTTTATCTCTCATTCAGAACAATAAAAATGCTCTCCTCTCACTGATTACTGCATATCACCATGGAAACCTTTGATCTCTGGACACATCGTTAGCTCAAATATAAACACCTGTGTCATGGAACACGATGATGTCATAACTCCAACTGACATGCTCAGAGCAGCAGACTTCAGATAANCAAATCTCTTCACTCAGGTATTTTTCCACAGGCCCTGAAAACTGCAGTCATTAAACCGCTCTTAAAAAAGAATAATCTAGACGCTTCAGTAATGAACAATTACAATTGTTCATTACTGAAGCGTCTAGATTATTCTTTTTTAAGAGCGGTTTAATGACTGCAGTTTTCAGGGCCTGTGGAAAAATACCTGAGTGAAGAGATTTGTTTACTATATGAAGTAGATCTGAGGCCAAGCAAGGAAAAACATCTTTGAAAAATCCTGTTGGAATAATACCAAGGCAGCAGGAGGAGGATTTCAGAAGTTGAATAATGTCCTCTAGGCTTTTATCATTAATCTGATGGAACTCTGTTATGATGTCTGAATTGGTATTAGGTGGACATAGGGACCACACGTTTGGTGTACCTGATAAAGAGGCGCTGACTGCTTGTCTGATTTTCTGAATTTTGTCAGTGAAGAAGGAGGCAAAATCATTTCACGCCCTGGTGGATAGAAATTCAGAAAGGCTACTGACACTGGGGGGTTAGTTAGTCTGTCGACGGTAGCAAAAAAGGCACGTGCGTTGTTTTCGTTTTTGGTAATGATGTCAGAGAAGAAAGACTGTCGTGCGTTTTTCAATTCCACATTATAAAGGCCAAGTCTCTCTTTATAGATTTCAAAGTGAACCTGGAGATTTGTTTTTCGCCCTTCCTGGGTTTATAACTAGGGGTGTAACGGTTCACAAACATTTCGGTTCGGTACGTGCCTCGGTTTTTAGGTCACGGTTCGGTTCGGTACGTTTTTTTTTTCCCAAGTATTNGAAGACATCTTATGGGAACTTTGCTTCTTTTGAATATGTGGCCCTTCAGCTGAAATGCTCCTCTCGAGCTCTGTTCCTAAATATCTATAGACCACCCAAATACTGTTCAAGCTTTTTTGATGATTTTACCGAGTATCTGTTTATAGTGTGTATTGACTTTGACCGTCTAGTCATTGTTGGTGATTTTAACATCCATGTTGACAACCCCCAGGACAGAGGGGCTAAATAACTGTTTTGTTGATAGCTATGGACTGACTCAGCATGTGACGGAGCCCATGCACAATAAGGGGCACACTCTGGACTTAATTATCTCAAAGGGTCTGAACATCTCTAAGGTTGTGGTGACTGATGTTGCACTCTCTGACCATTCCTGTGTTTTCTTTGAGAGCTCTATTTCTGTTCAAAACATTGTTCAAAAAGAGGTAACCACAAAGCAATATTTAACTGAAAACACTAGGGAAATGTTTACCCATAATTTTTCTTCAACACTCGCCCCTGCTAACATCTCAGTAAATGAGCTAGTAGATCATTTTAATTCAAAAATTAAAAAGATTATAGATAGCATTGCTCCAACTAAGGTAAAGGAAGTGACTGGGAAGAAAATATCTCCATGGAGAAAGGCCATGACCGTGAGAACAGAGAAAAGAGANCTCAGCTTAGAAACTGGAAGCGCTCAAACGTTTGTGTGAGTTTATCAAATCCAGTCAGATTGTTTGTGGCAAGCTGTGGCTGACATGGAGTCACTGCTAAATTTGATAAACTCACACAAACGTTTGAGCGCTTCCAGTTTCTAAGCTGAGTCACCGCTCTCAATCTATTACCTATCAACACAGATATCGGGCAAAGCTACAGGCAGCCAGGGCCCCGGCTTTTCCTGGAAAGAGTTGAGAGTGCCCTACGCCCTTGAGCCTGGACCCAGCACATATCAGTAAGAATTTGCTGCGTTTTGTACACACACATTCTTATCAGGCTTCGGTGACCGCAGATGGTGTCTTGAAGGACCACTAGTTCTGCTATTGAAGTACAAGATCTGAGTACTTCTACTTTTACTCAAGTACACAATCTGAGTACTTCTACTTTTACTCAAGAACAAGATCTGAGTACTTCTACTTTTACTCAAGTACAAGATCTGAGTACTTCTACTTTTACTCAAGTACAAGATCTGAGTACTTCTACTTTTACTCAAGTACAAGACCTGAGTACTTCTACTTTTACTCAAGTACAAGACCTGAGTACTTCGCCCACCTCTGTTGTTATCATACCAACAGATACATAAGCACTAATACAAAAGGACCCACTGCTTAGAGATTACTCAAAGCAGAACTAGTGGTCTAGATAATTCTGCAAAACTACTTTTCACAAGGTTATACATTTCACACCCTTTTTATTTTGGTTAAAATGAGAAGGTTTTAAGTTTAACAGCCAGTAGACGTAGCAATTTAGCCCTGACAACCCCAAAAACCCAAGCTCCTCATGGAGAATGATAACAGCAGAGAGATGTAATTACATTTAGCAATAAAAACGATAGATAAAAACTGAAAAGGAGACAAAGCTTGGCTTCTTGTATAGTCTGATCGAGGCGTGATCATCCCTTGTGTGTGTTTTAGAATTATCTTATATGACTTTCATGATAAAACTTGTGAAACTCTATCAGAAATAGCTTCAGTGTGGTGTAGGAGGACCGAACCCAGTTATAAAAACTGCATCAGATATATAGTCATACAGGGAATCTTTTTTTTACATTGGACTGTTACTTTAAAGACTGTAAAATATCAGCATTGGCCTTCAAAAAACTCATATCCGTCTCACCCCAGCTGGCGTGAGAGAGAGAGAGAAAGAGGGAGACTGCAAACCACATCTTAGCCTGCCAAAAATCACATTTCCCCTCCACAGTATAGCTGGTTTACATTAACTCTCACACATGCATGGCAAAGCCCGAGTCCACCCACTTCACATTTCATTACCAAGAAAAGCTCAAACTGTTATACCAGCCTCTGCAAAACAGAAAAACATACTTACTTAAGATGAGAAAGAAGTGTAAAAAGTGGTGGCTGTGTGGCGGGGAGAAGGTATAGAAATGGAGCAAACCTCTACAGATTCATCCTATGGGATTAGGAGCTATGGAAACTGGAGAATCTGGGGTCAAACATGGCCTCTACATGTGTGATCTATTGGAGAGCTATAAATGAGCGAAGGGAAAAGCCACATATCACGTGTCTCTGTGTTACAGTGCTTCTTCCATAGCTTCTATAGATAGTTCGATACTGATGTGAATGCTGTATAAAATGCATTTTCCTACTGGTCCATCTCAAGCTTTTTCACATAACAATGTATTTGTATTTAGCCATGGTAAAGGATTTGTATTAGAGGCTGTATCTGGTTGGTTCTTAACATTACACCTATTAGGGATTGCTGGATTTTTTTTAAACCAAAGCCATACTGAGACAACCTGGATTTAATCAATGTTGTTTCCATGTGACAACAAAAGACACTATTGAGTTGCATTATGGGAAGTGTGAGATAAAATGCTTTTGGATTTGAGCCATACTTAAGACTTCTCTACAGCTTTTTAGTTTTTTCTCACATGCCTCCAAAGAATAAAAAGCTTTTGATGAATTAAAGTTAATTATGGCCATGTTGAAAAGGCAAAAATAATAAAACATCTGTTCACCTTTGAGAGTGTGTTGGTTGAAGAGGCTTACAAGACATGTTTTCATTTAAAGAGGTCCTGTTATGATAATGTTTTTATATTTGTGTCTCTACTGGGACATGTTTCATGCTTTAATGTTCAAAAAGCTCTTTATTGTTCTCATACTGCCTGTGCTGCAACACCTCTTTTCACCCTCTGTCTGAAACCAGAGCCCAGTCTGCTCTGATTGGTTAGCTGGCCGGCTCTGTTGTGATTGGTCAACCACTTAGAGATGTCCCGCCCCTTAGCCTATCAGCTAATAGAAGCGCGAGTGTTGCATTGTGATGTCATTATGTTACAGAAGTAAACAGAGCAGAGTTCAGTTTATGGAAGAGGAACACAGGGGAGAACCCAACAAAGTATAACC
The DNA here is from genome assembly GCF_000735185.1 of Notothenia coriiceps. NCBI lineage: Eukaryota > Metazoa > Chordata > Actinopteri > Perciformes > Nototheniidae > Notothenia > Notothenia coriiceps. Next base: position 10,712,180 of record NW_011369945.1, on the reverse strand, counting down.
AGGCCTCTTTAAGGTTACATTCTGTAAGTGATTAGGCGCTTTCACACCGGAGTACTTTCCCCAGGAATAGTTCCGATAGTTCCTGGGATTTTGCGTTCACACCAAAAAGATCTGGAACTAGAACTTAGTTCATGCAAACCTTTTCACCCCTTTTCAGTCCCTGCTAGAGAGGTGGGACTTTCCTTGGAAGAAAAAGTTTCCAATTTCTGATTGGCTGGGCGAATTGCAAACCACGGCCCGTAGAATGTATGTTCAAATAGGCGTCTACAGTAGAGAGAGCCACAGTGANAACTTGCAGGAGCCAAGAGGCACGGTGAGCACCAGAGGCGGCAGCGGGATAACGGAATGCAGGTTTATTGCTATAGATTATTGAGGGAACCTTTCAGAGATGGGAGCACAGCCACGATTGATATAACTATGGATCTAAACTACATCATCTTGTTATCGTTTAAACTGCCCATGAACAGACCAAGTGGGGTGAGAACCAGACAGGGAAAGCAAAGTAAGCCACGTGTAGCATTGTGCTATGCTGAGCCTAGGCCACCATGGTCTTTGTGATTTACCGTTTTTGTTTGAGGATACGTGGCAAGGGTACTCTTCTGTGTTGAGGTGGGCACCGTTAGCTTCTTCGGCGTCTGCTACGATCAAAAACGAGGGCGGGCGGCGGCGGGTGTGTTGGATGTGCAGCTGGCGATAGAGTAATAAGGGTAGGGATGATTTTCGGTGCGAAGATAAATAGTTAGCAATTTTCGCTCGGCGCGGCATAATCCCAGAGGTAGGGCCACTGTAGCATTGTGCGGGCCTAAAGAGGGATAACAGGTATGTTTTTATTTTTTTTTCAAACGAGTTGTATTTGTGGATGACGGAATGGGGAATGGGCCTATTGAGGGGTAATTCGCAAAGTGAGAACCAGGATTATTGGTTTACAGTGAACAAGGGTCACAATGGGGAACCGATGGGTCGCCAAAGTGGTAGGCGAGGAGGTGAGTGCGCGCCTGGGCTTATGTTTCTCTAAAACTCTGTCCGAAAAGACGTCAGATTTTTCACTTGTTTTGCCTTCATCCTTGGAGTACAGGTGGGCCTTATATGTTTATAGTTTGATCCTAAAGCTTTAGTCTAGCTAACCCCTCATTCGAAGGGTGGTTTTCACTATTAAGGTAATGGCCTGTTTATTCTTAGGGCGGACAGATTCATAATTACATGTTTTTTACGTGATGTTCCATCTGAATTTTACTTTAAAATAAAAACATCTAGATTGATTCTGACACTTCTACATCCAACTCACAGATGTAACCTTGCTTTGAGAGAAAAGATTATTAATTTACCCCTTTTAGAAGTGAAGATATAGTCTTTGCTGTGTTAGTGGCATTTTGGAGCCTGAAACCTGAAAAACAGGCTCAGTGCTTAAGAGGTTAAGAGAAACTGATCAATTATTCATGGTAAAGTTTGTCTTTTGTTATATTTAATAAAGTAATAAAGAAAGTCTATACACAATTGAAATCAATCTCAAATGCAGGAACAGAGCAACTTCATCCTCAAAGCATAAAATGGCTTTGCACCCAGAATACAGCTTACAGTCACACTATATAGAGTGCCACAGTGACGCGTCCTAAAACCCGGAAGTAAACTCCTTCCGGTTCCCTCGACAAAAAAGCAAAGAAAATAGCTGGAAATAAGGTCTGTGGTTGAGACACATTGAAGAGACGGATCACGTTTTGTTCAGCCGGATAATCTCTACATGTCTACCCTACTTTTATAATTTTCTAATCATAAATCTAGTCGCCAGAAGCAAAATGCTAATGTTATGCTATAAACTAACTACAGCAGGGTCGCTGCTTCCACGTCACGCCAACTTAAGATCCATATTCAAAACTACAGATTTAAAATTGTACAAGTTGAAGCGTTTGTTTTAACAGTTTGCAGGAGGCAGATACTTGCTTTCACGGGGGGGAAACAAACTTAGCTCGATTGTTTACGTGTTCGGTATAATGACGTAAAACGGCCTCGACAACTTCTGTAGTCCTATTCAGCCACTTGGTAACAACCATTGTTTTTCAGACACGTAAATCTCTTCAGAAATCACCAGTGGGGTCACTGCTGATGTATTTAATGTCGTAAAACAAAACGTGATCCGTCTCTCAAATGTGTGTCAACCACAGACCTTATTTCCAGCTATTTTCCAAAATCCTAAGGAGAAATTGCATTGCTTTTTGGCGAAGGAACCGGAAATGGTAAAATGCTAACTTACTCCCGGGTTTTAGGACGGGTCACTGTGGCACTCTATAGCAGAGAGAAAATAGCCAACTGGTCCCACCCATCAATTCTCTTAGGCATTATCTAAACATCCCCACCATTAAACCATAAAACCCCCCAGTCCTTAACCAATTTCCTGCAATGTCAATCCTAAACATATGTCTCTGTTAAACATAGGACTACAAATTATATTTAAACGAGTAAAAGGCAATCAGAGTATAAGACACATATATGTATACGATTGAAATGATTATATGAACATTTGAGACGACACATTCATTCAAAATGTGACTTCACATTATCTGGTCATCCTAACGCTTACCCACAGTCCTACTATACCAGAAATGTGAAGTTTTAGTATAAGCTTTCTCAAACTGAAAATGTAAGCCACATTATATATCCTAGAGACTTTTAAGGATGTTCCCTATCTAACCAAAATATGTCCCTTACTAACCAGTACACACAGATTATCACTGCCAAAGAGTGGGCCCAGGAGCTCAAATAGGAATCTCCGAACCCTTAAGAAAATGCCACAGTCTAGCAATATATTTGAATGCTACCTGTATAGTAATAACAGTATTTTTAACTGTAAACAGCTAAATAAACATGAAACTAAAAATGTGTGAACATGCACTACAAGAAATATTTGAATATTTTCTCCCGTTTCCAATACCTGGGTTTCGAGTATCGTATTAAAATGTTATGTTATGTTATACAAACATAGAATTACATAGATATGCCTCATTGTCACCAATGCCAATCCAGCTATTTGATCAGTATTTTTCAGATATCTAATAAATATTGTATTGCACCCATCCATAAAATTAAAAAAAAGTAAAAAGGGCAAATAAAAACTTAAATGTATTTAGCACAATGTACTGTACTTGAAATATGGTGCAAAGCGTCCAAAGGCTTGAAATAACTGGCTAATTAGAGACATTTCACACCCACGAGACACCCTGTGACACACATTTTGCTATAATATGGGTGAGGTACAGTGAGGGTTGTAAAACGTTTTTCTTTTTAAATACGCTCATACTGTACACCCAAACATTTTCCCATAATCCCAAATACCAACTACGGAGCAGGGGAAACAGTGATGTTGTTGCTGGAGGGACACCCGCTGGTCCCTGGGCTCAGACTTTGGGAAACCATGGGTTTTACACTATTTGGCAGTGCCTCATTCCCTGACAGTACAGCTTGTGTGTGTGTGTGTGTGTGTGTGTGTGTGTGTGTGTGTGTGTGTGTGTGTGTGTGTGTGTGTGTGTGTGTGTGTGTGTGTGTGTCATGGATAGCATGTTCATTTAATGAGTGAATAATATCCCCCTGCATGTCCAATGAACTGTGTGTTGAGGGCATGGGCCAGGGGCAGGGGGG
>NW_011369945.1:10697491-10708519 GCF_000735185.1 Notothenia coriiceps | reverse complement strand
TATTCACAAACCAAAAGGTCACCCCCGGAGCTGACGCACATGTGGGCTCAGCAACATCGGTATCCCTAAACGGGAGAAGGAGAGAGCAAAAATCGAATACACCTAATGACACTACCCTCAGCGAGAACACACGAGCACCCCCCGACGTGCACTTGTTCTGACACACACACAACACGCAACCAAATAAACCAGACTTAATAGTGGAGGACAGAGTACGCCAGAAAACGAGACAGAGATAAACTAACCGATTTTTGTTATATTCCCATGGAATGCTCTTAACATCCCGATCAGCAGCATTGAATTCATTTAAAGGGGACCTATCATGCAAAATGCACTTTTGTACGTCTTTTCTACATGAATATGTGTCCCCGGTGTTCCAGGGAACTCACCAAGTGTCAGAAAACACAACCCTCTCTATTTCCCTCCATACCCAAATCTCTTAAAAAGGGGCTGCAACGGATCTGATACAGACTGATCCAGATTTGAACGCTTCTATGACGTCACAGAAGTGGCGCTACGGCTATTGGGCCAACTCCACCAATCAGGAGGAGACAGCCACGGACATTGCCGTTGGAAGGCGCTGGAGACGCTGTAGTACATATGCCAGGCCTGTAGATGGTGCTGTTCTCACAGAATCAGCCCATGCAAAGACAGTGTTAAATTGAGATAAATGAGGAATGGCTAAAATGCATGATCTGTTTGGTATTTTGAAAAATAAAAAGTATAAATATGCCTTATATAGGTATGGTCATACACTATGTTATTCAAATATAGCACGATAGGTCCACTTTAACTGATATTGCAATTGCGATATGATCCACAATATAACAGGGAATTATCATTTTTCTTGAACCAATTGGATAATGCACTAGTTTATGTTTAGCAATTTTTATGAAATGTCGATTACTTGTCTAGCCCTAGTCACATCAAAGTGCTTTGTGCCATTCAAGCCCTGAAAAATTACTTTTTAAAACCTCAAACCTTAACGATTATTATCCTTATCCATTACTATCATGATTCTTCTCAAGGTTAATGACCTAGAATTGTAAAAAATGTCCATTAGTGTTATTAAAAATCAATGATATCATCTTTAAATGTCTCAAAATGTAAGAATATTGAGTTTAATGTCATGAAAATTTGACTATATATATATATATATATATATATATATCGTAGCCTGAAAACTGAATTTTCTGTCATATCTGCATGAAAAATATTGAATACTCTCTGTTTCAAAGTGCCAGCTGACTTTATTAACACAGAGACATAGTGTTAAAAACAAATCAATGATAAGGTCTTTAAAATATCTCAAAACTCAAGAATATTCCATTTAATGTCATGAAACTTGAAAAAAACATATTTGGTGGGCTTATAACTGCGGTGCCTGTCATATCTGCATGACAAAAATTGAATACTCTCTGTGTCAAAGTGCCAGCTGACATTATTAACACACGTTGTTGTGAAGCGTTGACACAGAAGAAGCGTCTCCTCACACCAGCTTTAGCTCCCGGCGGCAGATGACCGAGCTCCTGCTGTGACTGACTGACAGAAAGGCTTCTGGCTTCACATATATAAATAAGTATGTAATTAATATAAATAAATGTGGAAATATGACGAAGGAGGTCGAGGAAACTTATAGGAGAGGAGAGAGGGCGGTCACAAGCGTATTTAATGAGACACAGACGGCAGGAATATTATAATTTTATGAGAAGGGCCATAATGTCTAATAACTACTTTTAAAAATAATAATTAAAGTTTTTGTACTGCAAGTATACCGTGAAGTTGATATTTCTGTACTTTAAGTAGTACTATTTCTACATTGTGTATATTAAAAGGTGTGAATAATGGTGATAATACTGTTGTAAATAACAAATATCTTAACATTAGTGAGCATTCTCACAAACGGCATCATAGCGTGGTACGGCAACTGCTCCGCCTCAGACCAGAAATCACTCCAACGGGTCACCGGCACCCACCATTAGGACGCTGTCTGGGCAAATCCAGGGACATCATCAAGGGTGCCTCCCACCCCAACAACAGACTGTTCACCCTCCTTTCATGCGGCAGGCGTTACAGAATCGTCCGTTCCCGTACCTCCAGGCACAGGAAGAGCTTCTTCCCCGAGGCTGTGGCCGTTTCTCAATCTCGAGGAAACTGGCTTCCAAGCCAATATTTCAAGGATGCTACGTCATCGAGTGCCGGCGAAGGACTGTTCCAATCTCCAGCATACTTGGAATTCCACCGAGGCCGTCCTTGGTTTGGGGGTAATTTCGAGGCTGCACATGGGTAGACTTCGCATCCTTAAAATCCCCACAATGCTTTGCGCACGGACCAATTTCCCCAAATCTGTGGAGGAAAATGTAAGGCGGGGCCTCTCATATGACGCACACCTGCACACTTGCTAGCCTGTTCCACTCTTCATTTTCCGAATGCCAGGAAGGATTCTTGCCTAGCTTCTGAAGGAAGTGACTCGGAAGACATGTGCTACCAAGCAAGCGTACTCGCGATTGAGAAACGGCCCGAGACTGCTGAACTCCTCTCCATTACTCACTAGCATCATTGCACTCACCTGCACTGATTAAACGTACTTAATGGACATGTTATTTGCACAATCGTGTTACTGTACATATAACAATTTTTCTTATAATATTACTGTTTGTACATACAATCTGCACTTGCACTCTGTTAACACTGTCACTACTTACATCTGTATATTGTAGATTTTTTGCTCATTCAATGCTCCCTGTATTGTCAGTTTTTATAATATGCACCTTGTATTTATTTATATTTCGCACATCTTGGATTTCTGGTTGGATACTAACTAGGGCTGCTCGATTATGGCAAAAATCATAATCTCGATTATTTGGGTCAATAATTGATATCACGATTATTAAAANCTCCGTTCGGTGTCCGTTCGGTCGACGTACATACACACACACACACACACACACACACACACACACACACACACACACACACACACACACACACACATACACATACACATACACACACACACACACACAATGCTGACACGACTTCACAGTTGGGTAGGAAATGCTTACACACTGTTTTGGGGCTGAGACTTGCATACAGCACTTATTTTAAACGCATGGCAGGAATTCAGATACAGTTCCGGGAATCAAAACAAGACAAAGTGCAAACATTGACCGTAGGAAAACTCAAATACGTGCCAAATTGAATTTAGTAATACAGTCTGAGGCTGTTACAGGTTTGTTAAGCTCAGTAATGAAGAACAAACACTCACAATAAACCCAGATGCAAGCCGATAAAAAAACCCCCAGCTGCTGTCCTGAGCTTCGACATGTAACGTCTGCTTTGAATCCGATGAGTCTAATTCCACGCCGTGTTTTCTGAGTTTTGAAGAAGGCGCCATCAAACGTAGCGACGCTAACATGTTGTTTCTTCTCTAATGGCTGACTGAGATCTGAGCGTCTTTTGAAGTTCCCTCGACTCCATCAGTGTGGCTAACAACCAGCAGCGGGGGTTTCCACTGAGGAGCAGCAACATTGTTAAAAGTAATAGAGGTGTTATCTCACTAATGCACTTCATACTTTACAACAACTGATGCCTGTTGGCTGCACTTTTCACAGCCTCTACTTAAGAAGATGCGTGTGGTTTTTATGAAGCTGTTTGTTACGAGGAAATGAAAATGCAGCGTCTTGTCTAGTAAAAGTAAATCATGACCAAACTGAATTATATTGAAGAGAACCAATCCCTCGTTACTGGTGTTACTCAGAAATAACCATTGTGAAGTTATTGTAGTGGAAACTATGAAAACGTATTAATGCATCCTTCAATATTTGAGAAAATGGTTCAAGCCAAATGTTTCTTCTCTAGTCTTTTCACTGCTTACAGACTCAAACACGTATTTAATATCTCAAATGCTGCTTCAAACACGGTGAGCCTCTTAAAACCCGCTGATAATCCGCAGTGGAAAATCCCACCAAACACCAGCCATGTGTCTCTCCAATTATACAAACTAAACAGTGCTTTTGGACTTTCCGTACAAAGTTTGTATTGTGCTTTCGTGAGTGAATAATGTGCTCATCTCCGGATTAATAATACGTTCACAATAGCAGCTTTTTCCACAATGATTACTCAAATACTGCAGCCTGAAACTCGGATGTAAAGAAAGGAAAATCGAGTTTATAATAATACCATAATGCAAAAATACAAATAGTCCCGGGGACTCAATTCTACTTGAGGATGTTTTATAGACCCACACAACTAAAAGGAAAACTATTAGCATTGGCTGGCCGGTAATTACAATTCAGGTATGTTAAGTAAAATGGAATATACAAACTCGACCGCTCTCTTGGGCACAATTAGAGATGAAAAGCTGCATATTTTCCAGACTTCAGAAGATATCTTTAGGAATTGGCTTCTCTCTAAAAGTATTCAAAGAGCACATTTATTTTATTTTAGAAAATGTTCTGTCTCAGTTGTGCAGGCTCCTCACTGCTGATTCTAAGCGACAGGTGTAAGTCCAGCCTCTGGCGAGACGTCATGCTTCAAACTAATTTAAATCAACATTTTATTCTGACTTTTTTTAAATCACAACTTATTTAAATAAATCCAGGCTTTCCTCATTGTGTCTTCCCCTGGCTGCAGGATCACATCTCTGAGTGTGTTGACTTTGATTAATGACAGAGAAGGAGGTTAAAGCAGTGATTACGCACCAGCTGCCGAGCCTCCACTTTTAACTTCAGACCCTCTTCACTCGACTCTGGAGGGAAAGCTATCCCTCGTACCGTTGTAATCTGTAGAGAGGAAGACAAGGAAACAACAAAATCTATATTTACATCAACACTGACAGCAGCTTACTGTCTTCTAATCAACAAATCAAGCAAAAGGAACGATTACATTGCTTTTAAGGGTTAAAATACTTAAAATAAAACTGCATATGGAAGGATGTTAGCCTCTGCAGACCATTTACATGCACACACACCTATAGAACACACCACAGGAAAGGGAGAACAATTACATGAAATCAATATTGATATCAACACTGACAGCAGCTTACTGTCCTGTAGTCAACAAATCAAGCGAAAGGATATATTTACTTTACTTTTCAGGGTTAAACATGTTCAAATAAATCACATTTGAGCCTTTGCAGACCATTTACATGCACACAAACCTATATTACACACTAGAGGAAAGGGAAAACATCTCTATGTATATCAACACTGACAGCAGCTGACTGTTTTCCAGTCAACAAACCAAGCAACATTATATATTATTAACATTAGTTTTAAGGGTTAAAAATCTTAAAAGAAAACAAAAAAAAAGGATTTTAGCCTCTGCAGACCATTTACATGCACACACACCTATAGATCACACCACAGGAAAGGGAGAACAATTAAATGAAATCGATATTGATATCAACACTGACAGCAGCTTACTGTCTTCTAGTCAACAAACCAAGCAAAAGGAACGATTACATTGCTTTTAAGGGTTAAAATACTTAAAATAAAACTGCATATGGAAGGATGTTAGTCTCTGCAGACCATTTACATGCACACAAACCTATAAAACACACCACAGGGAAGGGAGAACAATTAAATGAAATCAATATTTATATCAACACTGACAGCAGCTTACTGTCTTCTAGTCAACACACCACGCACCATGATATATTTACTTTACTTTTCAGGGTTAAACATGTTCAAAGAAATCACATTTGAGCCTTTGCAGACCCTTTACATGCACACAAACCTATATTACACACTAGAGGAAAGAGAAATGCATAATATGGCTTCTTTAATGTATTCAGCAGCCGAGCGAAAAGGACCCGAGATGGTGTTTGCCAAATACATCCCTTCATCTATAAAAGCACTAACGGTTCATCTTTAATAAAACGATGAATCTAATTTAGCATCACATGAATACGTCCTGTAGCAGTTGGTCATGTCCATTGCCATGAAGACCATAGTCAAGACCCTCTTTACAAAGCCTCTGATGGAAACATTACGCCCCCCTAGAGACAGCTTAATTCAGCTATAGTAGCAAAGTACAACTTAATCTGCTTCAGAAAATCATTGTTTGAAAGCTAAAAATAGCATCTGTACAACCTCCATCTTGTTTTGTGAATGACTACATATCATGAGATGTTATTCTGCGTCTTTGTATGACAGGAAATGCAGAAAGAGAGACATGACACGTGTGTGAGCTGAAGTGAATGTTATTGATAGTCTGAGCAGCATCCCAAGTCCTTTTCTACCCTGGAAAATCCTGCTAAAAAACCTGAAAGTGCGTAATAATGACGAACTGACAGACAGGCAATGGATGCTGTGCAGGATAATCAATATGACCAAACAATGTAAGAAGATAAGAAGATTTAAAAACACAATTCTCAGTATTACTTCCCTTTCCTCAGCAAACAGCAGTCCTTCTGTGAGTATAATAAGAATCTCATAATTAGTCTTGTTCACTTAAACTTGATCAATGCGATTGATGACTCTCCCCACATGAGTGCAGTCTTCTTGCTACTGTTCCCATGGAAACACCATTTCATAGCCAGCCGTGTATGCCCGATCTTATTCATATCTTAAAAAGAAATAATCATTTGGACGTTTTTGCAGATCTTGTCTTCAACCCGAGAGTCAGAGGGGAATCAGGGTTTAGCTTTTTCTACGGTTGCAGATGGATTGAATTGGGAGACCCCCTGTCGCTTTCGGTCATTTGGGGTTTGTGTCATCCTTCTCCTTTTCCCTATGCCTGCCCCTCCAATTCTCTACAGAGGGAAAACATATCTTGATGCAGGCAGGTCAGCCAATCAAAGAAATACATCGCTTTTAAAAGAAAATGTTTTATTGGTATCAAGCTGTTTTTATTTGTAATTGAAACCGATTTAAAACTCACAACTAAAGCGATGTCCAACCAGTTCAAGAGGAAATAGAGAAACATTATTTTCTCGAGATACAGGGATGGGAAAGGTGTTTGACTATGTGTACGTGTATGTGTGTGAGTATGTAGGTGTGTATATGTTTGTGTATGTGTATGTATGTGTGCATATATGTATATCAGTGTATGTATGTGTATGTGTATATATGTCAATCAACAGATAAAGCCGATTAATAATACTAATAATATCAATAATAATGCATACAAATGATAATTATTGCAGATTACAAATTATAAATAAATCATTTAGGGACAAGGGGGTGGGATTAAATAAGTTATACTTCTTCTCACTCCTTTTCGAACATTAGATGTGGCACTGTTTATGTTGATAATGCTGTTGTTGTTGTTGTAAATGTCATTTCTATGTTTTGATTTCTTTTACATGACTATGCACTGCAACATTTGTTTTGTTTTTGTAATTTTACTTGTTCGAAATAAAATCAATCAATCAAAAATAACAAAATAGAAACACATGAAAGCACAGACACCGAAGTGGTTGGAATTAAAATATTATATTGTTGAACAAAGAGTATAAGAGACAGATTACCCTCACATGGGCAGAGAACAATCCACCGTTTTTACACACCGATTGACGTGTGGATGGTGGGTGTGTGTGTCTTTTAAAGTGCACACACACACACACACACCTGAGCAGGCCAATATTAAGCCTGCAGGGTGAGGAGGGGGGAGAGAGGCTGTCGGAGAGAGACTGATGGAGGCTGGCAGACAGGCGTTTAGGGAGGAGTCCGTCTGTTCCACGGTGAGAGAGAGCCAGCCACCATCCATCTCCATTACACACATCCACATGCCACTGGGCAGGGAACAACTCCTCTGAGGATGACCGTGGAGGGGGGGGAGGGGGGGAGGGGAGGGGGGGAGGGAGAGCCAACACTCGTGTTATGGGAATCATGGACATTCATTATTATTTATTTTTAATTATAATTTTGTATATACACGTTGTTCTGGTCTCCATCTGTAGTTTATTTTCTGTCACCCTCTTGACGCTGTATTTGCCAGACTCACTGCCACATGTTGTTATTTTCTGTCGACTCCCAAATGACAGCTTTCTTTTTGAAAGCTTGGCTGGACTTTTTTCTCCGTGCGACCCAGGGGTGAAAAACTGCAGCAAGCTCCCAAAGAGCCTATTTTGCTGAGACATATCCCACAATCCTTTGGGAGCTCATAGAGCTTTTGTTGTCGTGCCCCTCCTACACCTTGCTTGTCCTCCTTTTCTAAGCTTATAGGGGTCTTGAACTGCGTGTGTATATATACTCTAATGATGTATAAATACATATCTCCCAGCGCTTGGTGTCTTCTGCCGGGTTCAGATGCTGTGAAGTTCAGTCTCTGTGCGATCCAAGCTCTGACACTCAGTCTTGTTTAATTAAGCTGCTGGATCAATAAACTCTTTGATTTCCTACGCCTGCAAAAAGCCATCTGTTCTCCGTGACTCAAGCAAGACCAGTACAGCCTTTCTTGGATCCTGTGAAATGCCCATTAAAAACCCATTAAGAATGCACCGGAAGAAATGGGAGGGAAACGGTTGTTGGTTTGGCGGGTAACGCAGTATTTATATATGGTTTTTCAAACAACAAAATGTATTTCTTAATAGTTTCTGGACAGCTTAGGAGCAAAGGAGTACACATGCTTTACAGAGAGAGACAATACATGTTAGTATTTAAAGCAAATGAGGAATTTTGCAGCTGTTATCCAGAAGTGGCTTATTAACAGCACCTTAAGCGCCTTTTATAATGGACATTAAACCCAGAAAATTGTGCGTTGTCTTTGCATTTTAATTAATAAAATAATGACATTTGACGTTACTGATCTTCTTGGAGGCAGTAGGAACTCGTAACACAACTAGTCATATCATATTTTTTATTGATTTGGCTAGAAAACAGTAACTTATTTACAAAAAAGCCGCTTTTTACGATAAATGTGTCTTTCTGTTGTTTCTCAGAGGGCAGTGTACAGATGTTCTTTAGAGCTTGCAGAGCAAAGATTTAATTTGTTACACTGATGACTGTGACGTTTGCACCAATCAAAGTCGAGCGAACTGTCACTATTGGTTTGCTTGTGTTTATTATACGCTTTCCTTTTCATTTACACACCGGTTCTGTTGCCTTAATGAGATTTGGATGTGGGTGGTGGTGTATTTGCTGCATGCACTTCACCTACTAACTGACTAATTACTCAACATCAGCCGTGAATGAAAGCGCCAGCTGTCAAACATTAACACGTCCAATTTCTACCTCGTGTTTTTGTGCACGTACAAAAGTGTTTTAGACCAATTGTAACGAACAAGAGCAAGCAAAGGACCACAGATGGTGAATGAATGCACTCGTTTAATCAGGTTAAAAAGCTATTTCCTTTATTGTATTATATTAATTACTTGATTCGTGAAGGTCAAAGGTCAGTCCAATCCAGTTAAGACGATAATGTGTTTTCATATCTTACTGGTTCTTTGAGAAAGTGGGCTTGTTAAGAGCATATCATTGCATAGTGTCGTGGTGAAGTGATTTGATTTGGTCTCCTATAATGAACTCTATGATATTATTAAGTATTTTAGTGTACTTTACCTACTTTTGCTTTTGTGCCTCCGAGCTTCACTGACTGACGGTGCCCCTCCTCACCTTCCTTTGTTAGATTTCACTTTTAATTGCCTCAAACTGACAAGAAAACTAGCGAAACAAACACAACAAAGTAAGATAAATAATCTTTCAAACAAGCAGATGATGAAGAAGAAGAACTATACTCTCGCTCCAACACCAACGTTTTTGGAACAGGAAAAGGCATTGTTGTAAATAAACACAGGTTTTGGGAACGTAACATTTTGTTTTAAATCCCTGTGATCTAGAATATTATAAACCAATCTTTAATATGTCTGTCAAAACTAAAATGAGAGCAATACAGGACACTGAGGGATGTGTGTGTATCAGAGGTGGGAAGTAGTGGAGTACAAATACTTGGTTACTGTACTTGAGTACTTCTTTCTGTTATCAGTACTTTACTCCACTACTTAGTTTTCTGATGACTTTTTACTTTGACTTCTTACATGTTGAACACAAATACCTGTACTTTCTACTTCTTACATGTTGAACTCAAATACCTGTACTTTCTACTTCTTACATGTTGAACACAAATACCTGTACTTTCTACTTCTTACATGTTGAACACAAATACCTGTACTTTCTACTTCTTACATGTTGCAACACAAATACCTGTACTTTCTACTTCTTACAATGTTGAACACAAATACCTTTACTTTCTACTTCTTACATGTTGAACTCAAATACCTTGTACTTTCTACTTCTTACATGTTGAACAAAATACCTGTACGTTTCTACTTCTCTCATTTTCCCAAACAGGCTGGTTCCTTTAGTCTGAATGTGTGTTTGGTGCGTGATTCATTATTATTTAGAGCATTGCGTGCCTATTGATTTGAACACGATCCGTGGTATCCATCATTTACCTGGTCTTCTCTAAAAAGAGGGACCAATGGAAACGTTGTCATGTTGCGTTGTTCAGCAGGAAACATTCATTAGCTAACAATGACATTATTTTTCTATTAATAATAAAGGAGGTCATGTATTCTTTAAAAACAGCTTGCAGTTATGGGTACTTTTTACTGAAGTACATTTCAAATTCTTTACTTTATGACTGAGTAAGAAGTTAGTCAGTACTTCTACTTCTACCAGAGTTATTTTTAAACTGAGTATCTGTACTTCTACCGTGAAGTAAAGGATGTGTGTATTTTTGCCCTCTCTGTAAATATGTATAATGCGTATATATATATTATAACAGTTAATAATATCTCGTCTGTTTACCTGAAGCCAGAAAAGATTTAAAGAAAAACAAGAATCAGGATCTGTGAGAGACAGGAAGCGCTCACATGTGAGAAAGAGCACCGCCTGACTTATTAGGCTATTAGGCTGGTGTTCCTGAGACTCAGGACAATAAAAATGTCCTTCTCCGGGTCTATTATGGCGTTGATGGAACTGACAGGCCTTTCTCGCTTGGATTCCCATTTGGGGCGAGAAGATCAACTGGTTTACGTGTTTTTTTATATTTCCAACCGTCCTGCCTCATCACTCTCAATTC
>NW_011369945.1:10674935-10697426 GCF_000735185.1 Notothenia coriiceps | reverse complement strand
CTGAAGCCAGTCCCTAACTCCGGGGACTTTCCGGCCGGGGACTTCGGGTGGCAGTATACGCCGTGAAGTTGTTTGCGGCCTGCCAGTAAACCCAAAGCAGAAGAAGAAAAAGTGACGTCAGCGGCTTCATTTGCCTAATCCACCCCCAGGAACTAATTTCCGGTGTGAACGCGATCTGTACTTAGTTCATGAGAACTAAAGAGTTCTCAGGAACCTTTGTGGGAAAAGTACTTGGTGTGAACGCGCATATTGTTAAGTGTGTCTATTTTTAAACTACTGTAGAAACATGTCGGTATAACACAGCAGACTGGAAAAGGACCCCTCTATGTAGATACGAAAGGTGTCATTATAAGCTACAAAAACACAACCATGCTTAGTTCCTGTTGATTATAAGCTGATGAAAACCCCATTGTGAATATTGTATTTAATTTCTACTATAAGACACCCCTACATACTACACCCTAATGATGCTTTCTCAATGCTGCCTGATATATGCATACGGTCCATTCTGCAAAAAACACCCAGACACTTAACCCAGGAGAGCAAGGGATAGTAAAGCGAGTAATGTCTTATGAGCTACTCCTATGCACTAAAGGTGGTTTATTTTCAACCGATGTGTTCAAATTCAAAATGAATATAAATGAATTAATACTCAGGAATCTTGCTCCGTTTGAACCCTCACTGCATGTCTGCATCCTGCTGTCCTTATCCTCTGAGTATAAATTAGTCGAAGAAACTGATTAAATCATGTGGCACAAAGCCTGCTATAGGAGATTTTTTCACTGTAATGATTAATAGGATTTCTATTTCAGCCATGATGTTTTTTATTGCCACAAATGAGCGTGTTCCATTAACTGTAGAAATAAAGTCAGTACGTCATTGTATCGTGTCAATCTCTCACATACTCTCTTTCTCTGTCTTTCTCTCCCCTTTGTGCAATATGCAATTACAACTGTATAAACCTACGACAATCATTTTTTTTTAGATTGCTTTTGACATCCCTAGTGTCCACCCTCACTTGAAATATCAATCTGACCACTGCAAACCCATTCCTCTGTGTTGTATGGGGACGAGGCTCTTGAATGGAGATGCAGGGGTCAGTGGTCGATGGCAGGTTATCGACCCTCGTTTGCCTGAAGGCTGCAATTTGGTTTGAACGGACTGTAAAATAATTGTGATTGCAGGTTTTTTAGAGGGCTTACTAAAGCAAGAAAGGTTCTTGTTTATGAGTTCGATAAGGCACAAACATAAAATCTGGGAACACAATCTTACCAAGAACAACTTAAGTTTTCTTGACACCAAGAAGGTGAAAGTAATTTTCAGATAATTAAATCAACTGAGCATAACATTATTTTAACAACCGAAACAGAGTGAGCATGGTGCTTTAGGTTCATATCATTGAAATCTAAAGCAGAGCTCATAATGAAATCAGAAATGTGTCTTGGTAGCATCGAGTGATTCTTCGCTCCTGTTCATTTATGATTGGCAGTCAACTCTACACCTGTCTGAATAGCACAGGTGTAGATTAAGACAGTCAGAAAATCAAGAAGTGATAAACGGCAGTAAGCATGACTGGAATAAACGAAAACAATTAACCTGAAGATGACAGTTCTGAATAACAATGATTATAAAATGCCTGTATATTTGATCACGTTTCTTATTAATTAGCTTGAAGTCTTTTTCATTCATCTGATCACCATTGAATCTTTTGACACACCTCCACTTTAATTATCAATCCCCTTAATTAAAATGGAAATTTGATAGCATTCATAACCACTAAACAAAAGTGCCCATACTTTCAGACTTCTGAAGGTGTTTCAGCTGATCAATAGAACAGACAAGCACCGTTTTAATCTTTGTAAAGTTTAAAAGAAACCCAGCCAGCATTAGTGAAGGGCTGGGGCTTTTTGATTGAGTTTTCATCTGTCAGTGGCTGTGTGTTTTGGACTCGGACTCAAGCTGAGTACTAATGGCCAATTCAAGGCAATTACAGGAGTAATTGTGTAGCTCTTGGCATTTGGGCTTACATATGAGGAGACAGACCTGTTCAGGTTGGCCTTGGCAGGTACTGAACACAGAAAGACTGAAATAGATCCATTTATCAGATAACCACTTATGTTCGAGGGACTGGCTCTGTCTAAAAAGTTGGATTTGAACACTTTCGGCTAGAGAACAAGAGGAAAAGTGACCATGTTCAATCTACCTGATTACACAAAAGCTGTGATGAAGCGACCTAAATCTAAATAAAACAGGAAGGCAAGGTAAGGCAAGTTTATTTATATAGCACCTTTCAGCACACGGCAACCCAAAGTGCTTTACAAAATAAAATAAAAGATATTTAAGAATAAGTATAGTAGAAGCACATTATAAAATGGCATTTAAAAAGCAAAGATAATAAAATAAACCCAACAGGTATAAAGTACATGAATAAAGGCCACACTGCAGTGTTAATATGAACAACTCACTCAAATGCAGCGTCAAAAATATACGCTTTTAGTCTTGATTTTAAAGTTTTAACAGTTGCAGCGGACCTGCAGGATTCAGGGAGTTTGTTCCAGATGGTCGGGGCATAAAAACTAAACGCTGCTTCTCCATGTTTAGTTCTGACTCTTGTAACAGAGAGCAGTCCCGTCCCAGAAGACCTGAGACTCCTGGATGGTTCACACTTCTGCAGGAGTGCTTTAAAAAGGAAGGTACGTCTTTGGTATGCGTGTGAACTATTTCTATAGGTAAGTGTACATCCTTCTGCACACATTTCTCTCACAGTGGATGTTTCCCACAGTGACTCCTCTCAACGCTGTGATGGCTGCAGAAAGCAGCTTCTCTGTTTTCTGCCCACATACTAGAAGACCTGGCCAGGTGCACACTGCCCGAGAGACAAGCTGCCATTTTCACAAACTCTAGCACCCACGCAGAAGAATCTCCATGGATACATTCAGAGATAAAAAAACATGTACTGCTATTTTTACTTTATACTATAAACTAACACATATTAATAGGGCCATACAGTAGGCTTAACTAACAATGGCTGCATACATCATTGAGTTATATATGCATTACTTATTTGTCCTCAGAAGCCAATACTTATTATTAAGATAGTTCATTATAACTTAAAGTTGGCATTCCCAGAGGTCAACACAGCGCTGACCCTTACCGGATAATTTGGGGAGGAATGTAATAAGACTGGAGGCTGTAGAGAAACTAAACTTGAGCAGCAAATAGAGGCAGAATATGAACCTATACCTTCTTAAAAAGTAACCCTGGCAATATAACACAAATATATAAATAAAACACTTCAGGCATTCATAATTTGGTTCATAAAGTTTGTCCCAAACTAGATTTGTTGGCAACTATTTTCAACTGTATTTTATTCATAATTTGCTACACAGAAAAATGCTTGTTGATCAGGTCAATTTATTGTTATTCCTGAGATTCATTGACATTATGAAAACTATATCATATCATAAGAACTCTTCTAATGTGCTGCAGGCTGCTTTTTGCCTTTTCAACAACCTTGAGTTCCTGACTCAACTATGCTGGAAACTTTCCACAAAGATCTTGGCCCATGCTGACTTGATAGCATCACACAGTTCCTGCAAATATTTCTGGGTGCGTATTAATGCATCTGATGGCACATTATGCCGCTGGAAGCATCCATTAGGGAAAGAGCAGACTGCGGTGATCAATTTGTCTGAACTTGGTCAGCAACAATCTGTGAGTACACTTTGGAGTTCAAATGACGCTCAAGTGGTGCTATATGATGGGCTTCCAGTTATCTGAGATCACATGGCCATAAAGTGGTGCAGGAATGTGGTCAGTTTTTTACCACTTCTGGTTCTCTCATCTATAAGTCAACATTTCTTTTTAACAAAGTATTGGTTAGATGCCTGAAATGAATCTGTTGCTTACACAAGCTCAGTGATTTTCACATTTAGTTCTACGACATATAATATTCTAGTAAATACCCCACTGTTAGATGTATGAAACTTATGTGTTATTAAAACAAATGCTAACAAGTTGATCCGCCTTTAGCTTAGCGGTTAAGATGTGCAGCCATGATATGTGATGTATTTTTTTGATAGCCTATAATGTTAGCTTTTTACACCTCCTAGCAACTGCATTTCCCCTCCAAAAAAACATGAAACATTTCTGCTAAACAAAATGTGTGTTTCCCTCAGATCTTATCTTCTGCAATAATCCAAAATGCTTTATATCGGTGTTTCTCAAACTTCTTCATACCAATGACCACCAGTTGTTTATCTGGGCTATATCATGCAATCAAAAGTGAAACTTAAGCTCGCTCCATTGCGGAGATATTCCCGCGAGAGTGCGGAAAACTTAAATTAATGAATTAATTTAAAATGTGAAATGTTACCAATATACTCACGGACCACTAGGGGGCGCTCACGGATCACTAGGGGGCGCTCACGGATCACTAGGGGGCGCTCACGGACCATTCCTTTGAGAAGCATTGCTTTATATGAATGGAGCCTTTGGGATGCCAACTTCTGGCTCACTGCAACAATCTTTTGTTTATCTTGTAGTTCCTCATTGAGTGGAGTAGAACAATGTCCATGTCCAAGTATTGTGCATGCAGACGTCCCTCTGCATACCGATGTTACACTACACGAGTTTACAATTGTAGCCTGTCAGCTAGAATGAACACATCTTGCCACTCCCGTCTGACCTTTTTTGTCAATGATTCATTTTTGTCCCCCGAATTGCTGTTGCTGTCAGGATGGTTTTTTTTTACGTTTGTGCTGCTCGATCCTCGGTCAACTCTGTAGTGCGTAAACGCCCCAGTGTGACGTGTGTTTGTCAGATGCTGTAACCGATCCGTCTGTAATGATCACAACTGATTTGAAGCGACTGCAATCTCACGTCTTGCCATTCCAACATTTAGTTGAAAAGCAACTGAGCCTCTCAGCTATGTCTGCCTGCCTTATGTCTTATTTACGCATCACTCAGTGTGGGGGGGTGCATTCTGTTTGCATAAAATAGGAGGTTTAAAGTCAAGAGTATTTTCTCGGGGAGATACAGACGAAGAGAAATGAAAAACATAGGGACGGATGGCCTGCAAGCTGATATGACAACAGAAGTGCCGGACAGTTCAGCTGGATTCGATTTCATTTGACTCTTAATTGAATCCAACTCTCTATAGGAGTTGCTGTGTTTCTTCTAAAGCAAATGACCAAAGTTGTTCAACTGTAGACATCATTATCTGGCTGTCAGCTAGGATTTTGTTTGTCACGACTACAATTTATTGACGGCAAAGAAGAAAGAAATGACTTTATTGAACGTGTATATTCAGCCTTTTCAGAGTCACAGATTGATTTAAATTGCTTTGCTTTATGAGGGATTCTTATGTGACATAAGGTTACCCCCCCACCCCCATCCTCCTCTGTAGCCTTCAGTTAACCATCTGCTGGGACCGGAGCACATGGTAGAGGATGTGTTAATGAATGCATACTTATATAATACAGACCTGTGTTGGAGGGAAAGACGGAGAGAGCGAGCCGGAAAGATCCACATCTCCTGAAAGTAAAAGAGAGGAAAGTATGGAGGTTCTTTGTGCCACTAGTGCCCCCAAGTGGCCAGCGTTGGAACTTGTCCTGCTTTCATCAACCTTTACAAACATGACATGACAACTGCTGCTTTTCCTTTTGTCTTTCTATAAAGAAAAGCTCAAGGGACATAAATGTAGATGATGCATTGTAGGCAGATAAGGGGATAGCATTGTTTTTTTTGATGACTACTGTTAAACGCATGCTGACACAGTAAACTTCAAAGCAAGACAAATATAACAAATCAGTCTCCAGCCCTCCCTCCTGCCAAAAATGCCATACCTAGCCCTTGCCCTAGCCTGCCATCATACCGCTTATGAATCAAAGACTGGAGCAGAAGGAGGGAGAGACAAGGACTTATGAGCACTTGGCTCTGACTCCCCATTTACTCCCTTTTCTCTCCTGCAGTCCGTACATTTTTCTCTCTCCTCTCCTGCATTTATCTATCTAGCTGGGTTCTAGGATAAATCCTCATGCGAGGTTTTAAGCACCCGCGGAGCAGACACTGCCCAGCTTACGCTCTGCTCACATCAGTTAGAATACACAGCGGGTCAACATGTTCGATGATACATGCAAACCCACTAGAGCAGGGCTCTTCAAAGTCTGAGCGTTTGAGAGACTGTAAGCCTCCCCTCGGACAACACTTGGATTTAAGCACACCCTCATCCCCCTATAGTTACTTGCTTAAATTCGCTCAATTGTTGGATTTCTACAGGAAATGTCATTTGTTCTCTTAGACAGTCAACAGTTGAACCAAGGTAGCGTAATAATCGTTCAGAAAAGTCTGTTTTAAGATTTATATTAGTTTCTGACTCTGGAAAAGTGAGAAAAACCGTAAAATCATGCAAAATCATGTAATCTTCTTGTGATGAGAAGATCTGATGATGAATTCTGAAACTTTTTCAATACTCATTTGCCAGCTTTCTCCCCTGTTCTTGAGTTCACCCTGAGAGCGACACAGTCAGAAGCACGTGCACCATTTTTACACTTTTATTCAGTGAAAGTCATTGGAGCAACCCAAGAGAGACCGTCTCCTGTATTAAGACACCCAACCCCGACCTGTTGGGGCTCTCATCTATGTTAATGTATGGGTTGGTGTGTCCAGGCCTTTACACACTAAGAAAGGGAAAATCCCAAAAAGCATAATAGGGCCTCTTTAAACTAAAACAGAACCAAAATGTAAGGGTGCATTCACACCAGCCTTGCGTTTACCCGCTTGGTGCGGTTCGTTTTGGTCGGTGTGAACACAGTCCGAGACCTCTGAAGTGAACTAAACAACCGGACTCTGGTCCGCCTAAAAGAGGTGGTCTCGGACCGCTTGCAAGTGATCTCTGGAGCGGTTCATCGCTGGCGTGAACGCAGTCCGCACCAAAACATAGGAAGCTTAGTATTTACGAGTCACAAGAACGCAGATGTCAGAAAAAACTTTAGCAAAAGAGTCTTTCAAGACATCCGCGGTTGTTTAGTTAAAGAGTGAAGCAGAATTAAGTGTTGAACAGTGTCGTGTAAAGTATAAATGTCAGAGCCACCTGCCGTCGGTGAAACCTCCTCCTGACTGCAAAACGTGTCTCATTATATGTTTTATAATGTTTTTTAACGGACGTTGTCTGATTATATAATCAGGGACGTGCACAGGTACGGGCTATTGTTGCCCGGGCAACGGCCCGTTTGCCCTGACCTGCCCCTCTGTTGTGGCCGAATCAACATGATAAGCCCACAAGTATTGTAGCGTCTCGATAAATACACGCGATAAAACACACATTGGCTTGTCAGCGCTGTCATCTGCCGGTGCGTTAAAGACCACCTCTAGTGTCGGATTTTGGAAAATTGATTTTGAGTTTTCTCATGACAGTTAGAGTATAGGCGACAAACCAGGGGACTTATCTTCCTCTTGACACCGTCTGTTATTTACAAAAAACACCTAAATATACTTGTTATTGTGCTTCTGTTTTTCTGTCTTTTCATCTGTAAACTCCCTCGCCCTCTCTCTCTCTTCTCTTGATCGCCCTCTCTCAGGAGAACACTTCACTGTCCCGCTTCATTGTAGGATTTCTGCCATGTCTCTACTTCAGTTTGACCATCTCTGTTATTAAGTTATGGAATACTAAATAAATAAGTAATTAGATACCGTACCGTTACTGCGCTCATAAAGAATATAAGAATAAGAATAATGCGTATTGAACTGGTTTAATTAATTAGTGAGTTTATTTAAGGTAATTAGTTAGAAGCCCTATTTTATCAGTATGTCTACACAGCAGTTACAATACTCAAACTACATTAAAACAGAATTGATCCCGTTTTCTCTTTAATATTTAGTAACATTAGATATTTTAATGAGATATGGACCGCAAAACAAAACATTTCCCTGGTTTTCTTGTTATGAACTACCGAATGCAAGTAGTCACCTTAGCTTTTTTTTTCTTATGAGAGGATAATGTGAATTACACTTCAAATTAGTTAATGTAAAAATCGTTTGGTTTCTTTTGCATTAAAAACAATTTAGAATTTTCAAAAGGTTTTGTGTTTTTTTTCGGGGGGGAGGCCCTTTTTCCAGTTTAGAGCAATAGCCCCTCCAAATGTCTGTGCACGTCCCTGGTAGGGATGGACTTGCCACAAAAAGCTTCATTATTAGATTGTAAACCTGTTTACACTGTGCGCTTAGAACTAATAGAGATGAAAGTAAAATCTCTAGTTGTAACTTTAGACAATCTTCATTTGTGTAAACCTAATAGCACGACTGAAACCTGGCTTATACAACAACAGACTGTCATACATATTGACAACACAATAACACAGTTCTAAAGTGACTACTGTATCTCTGTGTCCCTCTGCCCATAACAACAATAACCCGTCTAATAAACAGGGACTGGGACAAGTAGAGAAGCAATGCGGCCCAGACTCCGGTCTGCTTCACTGGACCTGAACACAACCATTTCATCTGTTGAGCCAGCAGGCCAAATCAAGTGGTCTTTATTAAAGTCTCTGTGATGGATTCACCCCCGGCCTCCCCCGCTGTGATATATCGCCTGTCCAGCCGTTGGAGGTCGTAATAAACTTGTTTAGCAATGGGGTCACTGCATGCGAGCGGGGCGTGTTTGTGTGTGGTTCTGCTTGTACAGCACGTTACGTGGGTCAGGTCTACAGTCACGACCTTTGCTTTGAACATCCATATCTGCTGGCACTGCATCCCCTCGTCATGATAGTGGTAGTTTCCTCCCAGATTCTAGCATGATTGCATCATATATTTATAGGCGCTCACATTTGAGCTATGGTCAGGCACATTAGCAGGGCTGTTATCCCTTTGAGTGGTTTTACTGTCTTCAGCAGCTCCTGCATATTTCCTTTCCGAGTATTAAATCAAAGGCAGTTAGGCGTTAGTAAGCCCTTCAGATTCAGTGAAGACACACAGAAAAGTTATTTATTCAAGCAATTTATTTGTTAAAAAGATCTCATTCATTTTTAAGTTTCCTTCTTAAGCACCCCTGACTTCATCATGCTCAATGTCTCATTTCTGCAGTCCATGAATCACACTTGGAGACTGCATTAAGCAAAGCAGATGAGACGTGTGAGTGTTATGTCTGTCTGTATTTTAGAGAATGACGCAGAACAATTAGCAGTCGTTGCAGACGGAGACAGGGGACGTGTGTTGTGTTTCAGTCGACTGCCGTCCCCAGCGTTCTCCAGGACATTCAGGTCAAAGTTAGTACGAGGAGAACCCCATCTGCTTTCTAATGGGTACCAGAGGGACCAGTGTTATTGGATGATTCATCAGATCGATGGCCGGCATCTTGACTTCCTGAGTCCAGCATGCGGGACTTGTTGGAGTGTATGTAGCTTACATGGCAACAAGCTCCTGGCACTGTGGATTATAGGCACCAAAGATTACACGTGATTTTAATGTAAGTAAATGTTCTTCTTTGTTCCCATTGCAATCTTTCATTTTTGAAAGTAAACCCCACCAGTGAAAGTGCATAATGTACTTTTATGAGTGAAATCCCTCACAAATAAAGTTTTATGAGAGGTGTGCCAGGACATATTTGGAG
This sequence comes from Notothenia coriiceps, assembly GCF_000735185.1. Taxonomy (NCBI): domain Eukaryota; kingdom Metazoa; phylum Chordata; class Actinopteri; order Perciformes; family Nototheniidae; genus Notothenia; species Notothenia coriiceps. The sequence goes on along the minus strand of NW_011369945.1, from coordinate 10,687,819 downwards.
ATATTATATTCTGTAAGCCCCTTTGGAGGAGGCAGCAAAGGGCAAAGCATGCTATTGTTGTTGTTCTTTATGGTGTTGTTTTATTGACAGTGATAAGCCATTAAAGGCACTGTCAGTTATCATATGTTATTGTGCATGGCTGAACTGCAGTTTTCAACAAGAACTGTCAGTCTTATAATGCGAGTAGAATACAGTTCTGTGGATTGAATAGGAGCATTATAATTTAATAGTACATCACAAGTACAAAGACTCCAATTAATAAAGCATTTAGTGCCAGAATAAAACATTACAGAAGAGTATATTAGGGCTGCACGATATTGGAAAAAAATTACATTGCGATATTTTTTTCCCCTGTGATATATATTGCGTTTTTTTTAACTATATTTAACCGGATGAAGGATTTTAGTCACGGACGTCTGGATCTTAACTGGTTGACTCATCATACCTTAAGGGGGTTCATCTTTGAATGAAGAAGAGAAGAAACTTTTTGTAGCCAAAATAGTTCCAGATGGCAGATGTTGCTTTTCTTTTTGGAAGTAAATCTTCATTCTCGCCGGTATTGCCCTCCTGTGCCTCGCACATTTTTTACCGGTGTTTTGATGGTCTGCAAACTAGCAGGGCGGGGCCTGCTGTGATCTGATCAAGAATGATTGTGATTGGTGGTTTGCTGTGCATGCAGAGCCTGCATGTCACCCACTCAAGTACCCCTGACATGAGAGCCGCGCAAGTTTTCCTTTTGTAGAAAGCAGCAAAATAATTGTAACATGACGTGTTTGAGTTAATGTACCTACTTAATATCGCACGTCCTAAAAAAATAAATGAAAAAAATATATATATATTATAAAAAAATTATAAAATCGCACGTCCCTGCGATGTGAATATCGCGCATGCGCATATCGCGGTTATCGCCATGACACGATATATCGTTCAGCCCTATTGTATAGTAGCCTATATACACGGTTTTGTCTCGATTTATTGCAGTTGTTTATAGCAAACAGACAAACACACAACAAAGGTTTTCATACTTGAAAATATAAAAATAGATATGTTTTAAAGTGTCTCTAAAGGTTTTTCGATTAATTGTTCATTTCATTTTATAACTGATCATAATTAACTGCATCAATTGATGTGATAAGTTCTGTTTTTCTCATTTATAGCAAACATAATTTCCTCTTCCTCACTCAGCTGCACAATCCCTATTGAAATATAGCCTTGGAAACCTTGTGAATAAAAACAGTTGGTTGAATGTATCTGTAATGAATTCATTATAACCAGTCATATGCCGAGTGTCCGCACATGGCCCAAGACAAAAGCTTAGAGCCTCTTTTCAAGTTGTCCAGAAGCAGAAACCACCAACAGTCCGAGTCAAATTTCCTCCCAAAAATACAATTTCCTGGATATTTTTCTTTTTATTCATCGAAGGCAACATTCACTTCATTTATCTGCATCCTGCAAACGCCACGTCTGTCAGAAGTTGGCTGGGCGCACCATCATGGTTGTCATGGTAGTCATCAGATTTGGACCTTTCCAATAGTACCACTTAATGCCGTTGTAGCGAACCACACTGGAGGAGCTTGGGTAATAAATACCATTCAGGTTGGACGGACCGCACGCCTCGAACCACCAACCTGAGGAGAGAGAGAGAAAGTGGCACAGAGTTCAAGGAAAAAAAGTCTGAATTAATTACATTTGAGCTCATGAAATGAAAAACCCAAATGTAGTCAAGCAGTAACTTTATATTGGCGCTGAGGGAAAATGAAATGCTCTTTGGGACATTTACAAGGGGGTGGATAGAAATGTTTAACAAGAAGTGTTGTAAGGAGAGACAGATTGAGACGAAGCAGTTGAGGGTACCTCCGGACGCGAGCTGCGAGCACTTGCAGGTGCAGCGGTCATTGTCTCTGTCCTTGGTGCTGAACGGGGTGCCGGTGTGGGTGAGGCTGCTGGTCCGACCCGCTGTGCCACTGAAGCCCTCGGCGTGAAGGCTGCGTTTTGGAAGAGCAAAGAATTTGAGGGAAAAGCTCCGCCAGAGGCACTTGTATTGATTATTTAAAGCTGTGTTTGGAAGCTTCTTGGCAGTGAGTGGATACAGCCCAAAAAAGAAAATCATTTAATAATGTGTTGGTCAAGTTTACGCGGCACAATAACGTCTATGATTCCTTAATACGACTTGACACCAGAGAAGTACAACAGGGAGTCATGCTTTCTTTGATTTGAGTTGCTGTTTAAGAGAGTTTGAAATTCACTTTTAATTTGACACTCTTTCTCTAACTTTTGAAAGCCTCTGGGCAAACCTGACATTACGATTTTATTTTGGCAAGGAAGACAGCATCTTAAGTAGGGCAACACCCAGCGCTCATCTCTTTTTACCCCACCACCTTGTCATTTAAAGTCTGTGTAGAGCTGTGGCTGCAGAATGAACAAAACAAGAAAAGCCTGTACACATCTTATCAAAGAAGAACAATTGAATAACAAATAATCAAAGAACAACCTCTTAAAAGCACCTGTAAACCACTGTAGGTGATCACAACCTGTTTAGTATGTGTACACCACTTTTTAACACAAGGTACCATCTCCCCTTTCCATTGTTGGCAAACATCAATACAAAAAGCCACTTAAATAGCTTCTCATTATTTCTCCTCCATGCTGTGCTTTGTGAAACAACACCAACAGTCTGAAACAAATCTCTGTGCAAGTTAAATTGATTCCCTCAATTATTTTCATGCAGCGGCCCGACCCCGAGCAATGGAGTGTGTGGATGTGTGTGTGTGTTTCTGCGTGTGTGTGTCAGGACTGGTTTGGAGAGGGTAGGATGAGGAGGTCAGTCCTGCTGTCTGGCCTCTCCTCTGCCCTGTCATTCTGTCTCGTTAGAAGCAGACTTTCCCCTGAGTTATGTGACCCCCCCCTCTGTAGCCCGGGGCACGCTGTCTGTGATGACTAAATGAAGAATCCTCCTCTTGCATTTGTAAGTTCACAGGGCAGGGCATCGCATCATGAGGCGCAGCAAGACGGGAGTTGGAAATGGCCGTGCTTGGGACGAGAATAATGATGGAATTGCAGAGAGGCCGAGTTGAAGCGAGGGGATATTTTTGTTTGATGAGTTAACTTTTACCTTCACGATGAATCGGTGATGTGAAGAAAATTAAAAACTATCAAATCAGACAGGATTGCAACCACAGGCTACAGGAAAGCCTATTGGATGGCTGTTGAACGTGCCAGCTCTTTATACAAAAAGCAAAAGTTTTACATTAGCCATGTCTTCCAGATGCATTAGCTCAGCTATTCCACCAAAACCGCAAACCACACGCTAATCCTTTTCAAGGTGACTGTCTTTTCAATTTGTTATTGTATCCTGTAATGACCAATATACTGTTACATTCAAAGGAATACTCACCCTCGGTGTGACTCTAAGACTGGCTGTTCTTGGCTACTTGAAAGGGGAAAGCGGTCTGTCATGCTGATGATTAATGTATGAATAATGTTGCTGAGTTCTAGGTGAAGACCTCAATATTGCTCTAGGGAACGCGCTGGATGCAGCTGAGGACGAGGATTGCTTTGGCTGACTAGCTTCACAGCCTCAGCTTGGGAGTTTTAATATAAACCCACAGACGAAGCCAGGGTCTCGAGCTAGTAAAGTTGGTGCATATTGAACTAGTTACAGAAAACATGATCTCAGAGGTAGCAGGCTACAGAGGTGATTATATTCATTCAGGTGCTTCGCCCCACACAGAGTAGCCTGCAGCAGAATTGTGAAACATTCCGTTTCATTGCGCTAATTATGTGGAACAAACTGAAGGCAAATGCAATTTGCTGCACTATTAGGGATATTGGAAAGCACACTCCCACATATGATTATGATTTTTCATCTCTCACAGCGTCAATCTCTCTACGAAACAAGGGACAATGCCTGGGAATTACTATGAAATCTAAACGGAACTTTTTAAGTTTTGTTTTAGTTCTGTCTGTTTTGAAAGGCTTAAGCCCACACATAATCTTGTTAGTGATTGCAGGGTTACTGAGGAGCTTGCTTTGAGTTGTCAGCTCCTGACGGGGGGGGGGGCAGGTATTGCCAAGCGTTACTGTTATACTCCAGTGGAGGTGGCTCCCCTCGGGGTGTTCAGGGGCAACGTGATGGCAGAGGAAAAATGGAGACAGACAAAAGTAGCTCTATGTGCCCTCCTCTGAGCTCATCATTTTTGAATGACATAAAAACGGTCCAAGTGGTTCTTTAACTTCAGTGCTCGGGTAACAAAGTGGAGAGAATATAAAGAAGAGTTTGAACTGTCTATAACGGTTTCTAATCTGTCCTACGCCCAGAGCGGAACGAATGAATGCTGCATTGCAATTACGCCACACACAATAGAAACTCTTAATAGAACAATTTACTGAAATTAGGCACCTTCATTATAGTCCCATTCATGTCCGATTTCTGACAAAGTTAATAATTTAATTGGACACCTGAGTAGTGTTTTAGGATCAGTTTGTCATCAGCTGTTTCATAATGGCATGGTTTGATTATTAAAAGTGAATTTCTAATTAGAGCATGGCACGAATACAAGCCAGAATGGAATCTGGATGTTCAGTAAGGATTTAAAAGCGTATTACCTGTAGTTGTTGTCCTCTCCATCTATGTGGAAGCGATCGTAATTTGAGAAAGCTTCGTTCCCCTCTCTGTCTTTCAGCTGGACGTGCAGACTGTATTCCTGGGAGCTGGTCAGCGTGTGGATGATATCATTCCCCAGCCAGTGTTCCCCAGACGGCTCTCCAAAGCCCTGGATTAGACACAAAGACGGAGAAACAATGAACTAAGAAAATATTCAAACAAGGGGGGTGATTTTACCAACATCCCGCCAAGTGTTTTTGGAGCTAATGTGAAAATAGACCTCAATTTAAGAAGTCAAATGTATCACTTTGATGACTTGAGAGAGTCCACTGAGTTTATGAAGTGAAATACTCCACTCCCAAAGCAACGGTACGGTCGATTGAGACTTGAATTTCCCTTAATATCCTAAACTCAAAATATGTCTGCAACCCTTAGTTATAAAAGCAATGACGTTGTTGCCGCATCCACTGTTAGTTTGAACTGCAAAGCTGGGACATGAAAACACGTTTTCTATTTTCGTTTATGTGAAACAACACTTAATGATTACTGATGGAGAATGAATAGTGCAGGACACAGGAAATACTAGGAGGGAATGTTATGGTATGCTACTTGGAAATACAGGAACGTGAAACCAAACGATTACAGATGCTTCGATAGATGTCTTATTGGGTGAATAAACAGTTTGATAAAAGATCAGGATTTAATGATTTCACTTTCTCGATCAACAAAACCCTACAACCGCTCTGTGCCCAATTCTACACCCCAAACAAACTAATCTTCTCACCACGATTAAAAGCCCCCTTTCTTTCTTTTCCTGTTTTTGTGAGTGAGCCAAACTAGAGAAAAAGTACACCATGGTTATCTGCATACACTGGCACAGATAGCAAAGTTTTGTATATTTCAAATTGCCCTTGCGTGTCCGTGCGTATCTGAAATTCATAATGTAGCCGTACAGAAGTTTGTTTCATCAGCATGTGATATTAAAATTAATTCTAACCTTATCTCACATATACTTTGGTCGCACATCCAAGAGACAGAACGCTGTTAAAAGGATCTATTTTGATTGTATCTGATATCTTAAGGTTTTAATGATCTGATGACACTTAACAGCAACTTGTCACCAACACCATAAGATGGCATAGCATATACATAGCAATTATAATTCCACATGTCACTTGTTAATATGATGATTCGAATAATCAAATATTTGAATGACTCATTTAGGTAATCTTGCTGATACAGGCCTAAATTACAGTTCTATCCCTAAATGTGAGATAGAGATTAACTTTGAGCTCAACTAGAATACCCGTCAGTGGAACAGTTACACAATTTTTTCATTTGTATAATTTCAGATTTTTTAATTTTTAAATAAATTGTGTTTTATTTCAAGTCCTAGGTTTCTTGTACTATTTTAATGTTATGTTGTAGTAAGTAATAGGGGATATGAATCCATATAAATCTTTATTGTATGTCAGTTACGACCTCCCTCATTCCCCTCGCCTGAAATATTTCTATGGTAGATTTTCTTCTTATATGATGGAACGCACTCCACCACCATCATCTAAACATCTATTCAGCAATGGTGTACATTCCTCTAGCAGAGTTCAGGGATGAGTATTGAAGCAATTCTGGTAGCTTCTCCTATTAATGTATCAACCGTTTATACACGGAGGCGGGTTATAAAGAAACCGATATATGAAAGAGAAGTGTCATAACCTTAACTCTGAGCAGCGTGTCAATGTTTAAATGATGTCAACAGGTTGAAGGCACAGTAATAGGAACATGATTTTGCCGCAGCGTTAAATGAAAACAGATACAGTGAGCCACGCGGGTGAGAAGGCTTTGACAGAAATGTTTTCACCGCGGGAACAGATGCCGCCACTCGAGGGGGAACGATAATCAAATGCAGCATTCTATACAAAGAGACGGCTTAAGAGGTGGCAAGAAATGTGGCTTTTGCTAATGAATCTCACATAAGGCTGTCAGGTAAACGTGTCTTCTTTTGACCGACGCAAGCAAATGTGAGAGGTGGATTCACAGTGTGATTAGGCCAAATGACTCGATAAGCATGTAACCATTAAGATAATCACGTTTTCAAGGCAAAAGCGTAAAATAAACCCTACATTTGCAGATATTAATAATTATTTGTTCAGTCTGACAGAAGTACACTTTCCCCTGATTTCTAAGTCACTTTCTCCAGCTGTCAAACTGTTTATGGTGTTTAGTAAGAGTGAATACATAGTGAGAGCCTCGGAGCATTTCTCATTTGAACAGCAAGGCCTGGAAGCAACAATTGATCAACACACACCACGGTCTCTGAGGACATGGGGCCGAGGCGGGGAAGCATTTCAGTACATACGTTATCTGCCATCTTCAGGGCCCCTGTGCTCCCACGCCCCAACTGGACACAAATATTCATCCTGCACTTGTAAAAATATTGTTCTTGAAAGAGTTATTTTTTGTCTCTCCTTCTGGTTGCAGTCACAGTCCTCTCTGGATTCTAGTTCAAATCTGGCAGTTGATTTGCTGGCACGAGTGGCAAGTAAAAAGTGCTAGCTCAATCATTAAAACGAGCCTCACTGTTGTATTCTGTGTCTAATTAAACAGTGCAAAGGCTTCCAAGCATATGTTCTTCAATATTGTGCAATAACATATTGATTCTATTGAGTATACTTTGTGATGGGGAAAAGGATTATCTCAATCAGTCTGAACAAAGACTAAAGCCAGAGGTGTTGAAACATGTTTGATTTAGCTGTTAGAACTTTGTCGACTCTTGTTTATGATTTCACTCTATCCAGAGTATGAGCTAATATTGGTTGGTCATTTGACAGCATGACATGCGTGTGTGTTAGTGCATAAGCATGTGTATTTGGCAATGTGGGAGTTTGACAGGGAACGAGAACAGGTGCAATAACACGGGGGGGAACACAAGGCCGGCCAAATACAACAACCGCAGGTCGTCCGGGATCACAGGCTCGCCGGTATCCCACGCCTCGCCGTGCCAAATCGCCCACAGACGATTATTGGAACCTCCTGTCCAGTCCCACAGTGCTGATCCATGCTACTCATAATGATATTGATGCACTCGGACCATAACTCTACTGGACTCACCATTTTGTAATCTCTCCACCCACGATGGAAGTTTACGGAGCCGTTCCTCCGATGCTGTAGCACCGTCCAGCCGCCGCCTCTGGTCTCCATGTCACAGAACACCTGTTCAAATAAAGGCAAATCATAAAAAGCCCTTTTGGGTTTAGGTTGTACAATCAACTTAGCCGAAGAATGTGTCTTATTATTATATTAACTCAATTGGAGTTGTGTTTCAAGCCTCCTGCAATTCCATGTTTCGTCAGCTGCTGAGAGAAAACTCTGGCTCTTTAGCATCTAATGCTAGCTGGTAGCATATGTGTTAACCAGCTAGTCCCTTACAGGTGTTGGGTGATGAGCCCGAGGTGTATTGTGGGTCCATAAAGTGTTTTTTTAGGACACAAACTTGATGAGACTGAACCGAAACACATTTTGTGGTCTGTAAAACCAAATTAGTCAAATAGGAGAAATTCTATTCACCCTTCATCACCATAAATGACCCCTTTCACGACGCATGATCCTTTGACATTTGATTCATTGTTAATATAACAACATTAATTCATGCCGCTTTGAACCATTTTCATTCAAAGACGGACAGAGGTTTACTTTGTTTGAAACTAATACTTTAAGTAAGCTTGAAATGTGTCCATTTATCAAATATTAAAGCAACGGTTTAACATGATAATAATCCGTAAATGAAGGTCTAATACAAATCATAAAATACCATTTGGGATTAGTATATTATTGGTACTAAGTTTGAACATAAGAACGCTTTTTCCATTTCAACTATTTCTCCTTGATCTCTACTCGAGTGTTCATGTCAATAAACTGAGATTAGTTCTGGAGTGGTTTACATGAGAAAAAGTGGCAAGAAATTGCATTAAAACATAAAACGCACTTTAGTCTTTCTGCTGTTTGAAGTATGCCTTGGAGTCATCAGGAATTGGGCGAGGTGGGGGGACCCAACATTTCAGGGTGTCACGCAATGATACGACCCAGGTGGGAAGGAAAAACAACATATCAGCCTCTCATCCCCTCGAGTGGGGGATGAGGAAGAGGCATCTGCGTTTTTAGTTACACACACACTGTTTTCTTTCTTACTTGGCTGCACATTCTGCCATATGCAGATATGTTTGGGAGAACAAACAGGAATGGATTACACTCATTCGTCTGGTGACAGAATTTGAAATGTAGACTTGTTAAGGGACTTGTTTTACAAATTCAAGGTGTTCGACTGGATATATTCCAGCTTCCCTTAGGAATCGTGATTGAATGAATGGTGAATTTCTCCCGTGGGTGGTAAGATTCTTCTCAATGTGCTAACTCTTGTTAAAGTACATTCAGTGTGCATACCTCAAGGCTTTAGGGCTTTGACAGTTTTCTTAGGCACCTTATTTGCATCTCTATGCAATGTTGGCACCTGAAATTGCAGATACTGTTGTGACATTTCTGACACAACGCAAACAACCTGCTATGTGGTTGATTACAGAGTTTGACAGTTTTTTTTAATGCTGCTCACCATACCACCCTGACCTATCTGTCCTCACAGTCTGGCTGTTTGGATGCTGGTATGTGGACAGCATCCCAAGGGCTCTCTCTTTTTCGACAACTGGCTATGTTCTGCTAGAAATGAAAGGAGAGTTTCCAGCACTTTCCCAGAATAGGAAAGCTAATACAAGGTTAAAAGACACTCTGGTCTCTTACCTCTGAAAAAAGAGCAGACTGGCAATATGCTGTGATTATCCTCTGGAATATAAAGCCGATGTTCTGGCCTTAAAAGCATCTCACTGAATACAACAGATTTTTGAAATAGATTATTTTTGTCCCTAATGTGATGATTTTATTGTTTTTCTGATTCAGCCCAGATACAGATTTAAATCTCCAAATTCCTTTATTATTAAGCAGCAAGGAGTCGTTTAAGTCCAAATCTATTTGAATAAAATGTTAATATCCAGACAATTTAAGCGGTATTATGATTTTTAAAAAAAAGATTATGTTGAGGTCATTACTCAAAGGGGCTTTCAGGGGACACAATAGTTTATTCACAATCTGTGTTGAGAAAGAAGTATTAATGCTAAGAGTCCTGTGCATATGGTGTTTTTAAAAACATGCACAACAAAGTTATGAGAGAAGCTGTTCCAAGCTATTAATGATGTGGTTTGTAAACACCATTACTATTTACAACCTTGGTGATTAAAAGTTACATAGATGGACAGATAACAGTGTCTCAAAGCCAAATCTGAATTCCACACTTTGTATCTCTTTTCCAACTGTGGAAGCCCGCTCTCCGCTTAAAAAAATAGGGTAATTTGTATATGCCCCAGTTGTACGCAGCCACCCAGATCAACACGTTCTCACTCCCAACCCGTCACATGTTGACGGTCGGTCAGGGCCCCTCCCCGTCACTCTATTACGCACAGGGTACCCCTTGAGAGTCAGTTTTCAACGGGCAGGGCGTCCCATAGACCTTCATAGACCTCCCATAGCGTTGATAATAGACGCCATGAGAACGCTCCCCGGCAAATCCTACCCCGACGGTCGGTTGGTATTGTCAATATTAATATAATAATGATTTATTTTTTATTAGTCACACTCGGTTTCGCCGATTTTCTTGTTGCCCCAGCTGGTCGACACCTCTTTTAGCAGAAACAAATGCTACATTAATGTATTAAATCAATGTTAATCCATGTGTGTGGTTGTGGAATTAATGGACGTGCCGTTGTGCCCTAACCCTAACCAGGCAACGCAATAATTTACAAACTCTTCAACTACAACCCTAATTATATTTAAAAACATTTTAGAAGGCCTCACGAAATACTTTAATGTAAATTAAAATGTAAATGTGTGTAATGTGTGTAATGTGGTGATTGACATTATTCACCCACGGATCTATGGGTTGGGGTATTGTTCCGCACAGACATTTTAGTTAACCGGACTTCCTGTTGATGTGAAATTCGAAAACATTTTTAAAAAATAAAATAATACTTTATTCCGAGTTTGCTTGCTTTTCTCTTTGGAGGTCATCACATAACTGCATTGTAATACACGGTTCAGCTGCATTAAATATTACATATCTGCCGTAGTTCGCTATTTATAGAGCCCTGATGAGAAGACTTCTAGACAAACAGGAATAACTGCCGCCGAAACTGAATATGTGACGTGGATCATAAATATATCAATAAAACAAAATCTTCAATTTCTCTTCACAATATAAGTCTCCTTGCAGTATCAATACTAATTTGGATGACTTTTATATTTGATCCAATCGGTATACACCATAACGGTGCACAGCTGACACCTGGTGGTTAAGCACGTTATTGAAATGTATTATTTTTATTATTAGATAGTAATAGGAGACACAGACAGACAAACTAATAAGGCTTTATTCAAACATTAAAGAATACTTTAGGTTAAGGTCTTATTTTGAATAAGAAAAAAGCTTTGGGGGTATACATATTAAGCCTGACAAAGTACTAATATATGGCTTTCCTGCAATGTTAACTACTGTATGTTTAAGCACTTATTTCAATTGATATTATACATGTATTATACTCTTATAAGATGTATGTAGATAGTATAAGAAATGTGCAGAATATGACAGTTTAATGGTGGAGGTATACACATATATTGATAGATGTCTTGTAATGCACTGTTGAGGAACCTGCGACCCAAGTTTTTCATCTCCGACCTTGTCAGGTATTGAACAATCAATAAATAAAGAACACAGAATTATTCAATATAAAACACAGAATTTGTGTGATTATACTAAATGATTTACAAATAAACACCACTGCATATTTACAACTGTTACACATGCTGATGTAACGCAAATGTTTCCAACTTAGGATCAATAAAGTATATCTTATCTTAAGATGATCGATGGCTACTGCCATATTTGCAAAATCTTCCTCTGAACCTTGACAAGTGCATGTTTCAGGCTTATCAATTAACAACAGGAGGGGTCACAGACATAAGACCAGCTGTTAAATAAAGCTCTTCTGACCTTAGCTGGCATGTGGGTATATATTAATGCTGCCCATTATGGGCACAAGCAATTTTCACCCATTTATTAATTATATGTTTTACATTTGAGTGTTTCCTATCCCCTAAACCTCCAGGGATGTACACAGTTTTAATACTGGCAACTTCTTATTATGGGAAATACGAAAACGTCTTTTAAAACTACAATTCCCAGTAGAGACGTGCCATAGAACATGTTGCAAAACACACAATAGCCAGCATATGTAGTTCTGGGGACGGTGGTGGGGGAATGGGGGTGTGGTGGACCAATCCGAATCCAGTTTTGGATAGTCTGCCGTGGTTCCATCCAATTCAATGTGTTGTCAGCTCGGGGTGGACGTACCTCGCGGGCCTGCACTCAACATCCAATCACAGAGCTTGAGGACTAGTCACCGAGGGTTTTGAGACAAAGTGGGAGAGAATACTTACTGCCGGGTGTGTGACAGGATTCTCTAAGAAAGCACATACTGTATGAGCTGCTCCGACCCTCGGTCCTGACGGACTCCAACTTTGTGTTTAGTTATCATCGCAAACAAAATAAATAAAACACCAAGGATCAATGTAAAGCTTGCAGAGCAGCGTTTTGAGCGAGGTCTTACGACGCTCCGCAGGCTGTTGTCGCGCACGTCGACAGTGTGTTACTAGGTGGTCTCGAAGGACTCGACCGTAGCAAACGGTCAGAAGTTTGACCCGAATCAACTGGAGTATCGATGACCTATTTTGTGACGACTTTCCCGTGGAGTTACAGACAAGCAAGGAAGTCAAAACAAGCAATCACTCATGTTTCATAGCAGAGGGTATCTGTCGATCACATGGCCAACGACTAAAATTGACGTACAAAGAGCATGATGGTACGGTCATGTTGCATTCAGCCCACTTGACTGGACTCGGCATCTCTCATCCGTGCAGATTGGTTAACTCTGTTTCTGTCGCTGGTTTTTTGAACCCAACAGATACTTAAGTAATTCCCCATGTTTCTATGCGAGGGTGGAGACTTGGGGAAGAGCATTTTCTTTTGTGCTGTGGCCGCAGATAATGTCGGAGTTTATCGGTGTGTCGCTGCCCTTGTAATTGATGTTATTGTTAGTATGCTAAACAGTGTGTCGGTTTAGAGAGATTACAAAGTTAGAAGGAAAAAGACGATTGAAACAAATACTAGAGATTTCATTTTTTC
>NW_011369945.1:10666722-10674655 GCF_000735185.1 Notothenia coriiceps | reverse complement strand
TGGAGGAGAGCTTGGGTTGGGGCCCCGTGGATGGACATTTTGTTTTAAAAAAAACGGACGGATGGAAGCTGTCGATAAGAGCAACCGGTTGTTTGCAAATTATGGCAAAAAGGAATTTGCATATCACCGCAGCCACATCAAGCCCAAAGTATCACCTCAATGCAAAACATATAGCAGCTAGCGTGGAAGCCTAGCGTGGACGTTAGCCCGACTCCGGAGTACAAGGACCCACCCAATTGGCGTTGATCAAACAGTGGCCTATGCAACAGGGAGATTTTTATTTTTCATCAGGATATTGGGAAGAATAGGAGCGGATTGAGGTCAATCACTGGCCTTTTTTAATATTATTTTAAATGGTACACTTGTATTTGAACTATTTATTACCGTTTTGGGTTGGTGCAATTTGCCCACTTTTATGTGAAACTGTTTATTGTTTTGGGCCAGGTTATTGAGAGAGTTGGACTGAAATTGATTTAGATTTTATTAAATCAACTGTTTGGTAAATCAACAAAGGTCTGTTATGGCCTCTGAAGCACAGAGAGATGTTTTCAATAGTCACCGGGTTCCAAATGTTCTGAATCTACTTGAAAGTATTGTTGTTATACTAAAAAAACAAAGTGTTATTAGTTTACAGAGGTCTACTGAGCCTATAGGCTTACCTGAATCTCTGAAATGTACTATACTTCCTAAATATTGCTTATTGCTACACATTTATGGCAAAAAATTTGCACTTTTTCTGGTTGGTCTTGGTTAAGAACCACCTTGAAAGAAAATAAACAATGTTTTGTTGCTTAGCCTTATGTATTCGTCATTATTTCAATGGATACTAAAATCCATGTGAAAAAATTTGCTTCTCCACTGTTCTCAGGTCAAAATATTTATATTGCGATTAAAAAATGCGATTTTAATTACAAGCCTGTAATTAATTTTAGATTAATTTTTTTAATCGGTCCCGGGGCCCTTAGATTATAATTTTTTTTTATATATCTATGGTGACAGCGGCAATTCGTTGTCATGGGAGGCCTGCCTTCCAGAACCTCCACTCTCAGGGACAGTTCCGCTGCAGACTGCACTCTCAGGACCATAGACATATATAAACCAATGACTAGGATGAACTACCGCGCTGCTGGCCAGATGGCAGCGACGTTGCCACATGGCCCGCCATCTTTAGCTACAGGGCAGTGCCTCTCATTCATAAACATTAGGTTTACTTAATTTTAAAATAACAACGGTTTTTGGTTTATTTTATTAAGACATCAAAGATGTAGCTTATGAATTAACTGCCATCTTAAATCATGGACTTTCTTATGAAAAATAACATTAAGCAGATAAAGCAATGCGTATACACACACACACAAACAAGCGTATTATATTAAATATTTGCCGGTGTATTATATTTTCCATTTTCTTTCTTTATATTGTTTAATATTTAAAAATTATAAAATAAAAATATATTTATATTTTATATATAAAAAAATCGGTCTCATGTTACCACTCTGTAAAGCCAAGAGGTTGTTAATTTAGCAATGCCTTAGCTTTGAAGAACAGGGACCAACTAATGACAATAGCATATGGCTGGTGATATGTTATTAGATATTCACACCTTTTATCAAGAAGAAACCAAAACCAACATCAGAATTGGGAAGCTCACAGACAGGCCATTGTCTCATTAATCACATATATTTTGACATCAGATCTATCATATCGTTCCTTAGTTTGTGCTATTTGGTTTTAGATTTGTAAATAACAGCCCAAGAATAATATAAACTGTGTCCTTCTGTCAGTCCATTTGACTGTTTGTTTGTCTTGTCTTTCCCAGGCTGATATCTCACTAAATCCACTCTTTTATATGTTCCCTATACTGCCCCTATGCCCTGTAAGGTGTCCTTGGGTGTTATGAAAGGCAGCCCCCCCAAAATAAAATGTATTATTATTATTATAGAAGAACAACTTGTGTGTGTTGAGGGTATGTAGGGAAGCACGGGCAGGTGTGGAGAGATGGGGGCTTCAAGGTTTCAAGGTTATATTTGTTTTAAATGTTGTCTTGGAGATAAAGGACCAGCTGCACACAATAAAAATACAGTATAACACAAACCAATAGGACACACGGTGACACATGGCACACCAACATTCAATCATCGTCCAGCCTCAGCTTTGGTATTCTCACAACCATTTTATGGGTTTATTTAGACGGACTGAGCAAACATAAACATTATGGTGGGAACATGTGCTTGCGTATCAGGGCTGCGAAGTGCAGAAAAAGGCAAAGGAGGTAGAAGGATACAAAGTTTCATATGCTGAAGCACAGAAAGAGAAAAACCACCAAAACGACCCTAGAGATACTCGACATTTTAGTCTAAAAAGAAAAGGGTCTGGTTCAACCACCCGTTGACTGGTCCAGCTGCAGGTGGGAGAGGATGGGTGGGGTTATCCATGATGGACAACAGCCTGTTCAGTGTCCTCCTCTCCACCACAGCTTCAAAGGGGTCCAGCTCTTATGCTGTCAGTACAGGAAGTGACGATTCTGACGAACACGTTTTTTTTCCCGCCCACCGAAGGACTCGTTTGATGGAAGTTTTCAAATCACAATGGAAACTCATCACGGAGGTGATGAGTCCGCCCACCGTGCACTTTGGGTCGGCCTTGGTCAAGCCCTTTTGACCCCCCCAGCCTGAGGAATGTAACGGGAGTTGACAGGGGACTCTGCCCGCCTCACGAGTGCCTATTTTCGGACACTTTTTTTCACTTTCCCCCCTATTTTCCCCGGTTTTATTATTATTATTATTTTTTGGCTATTTCACACGGTTTCTACCGGGGACATTGCCCGTCATCCATATATTAATGGATTTTGACATTTTTCTCCTCTCCTCTCCTCTCACTGATCGAATGGCAAACGCGACCCACTGTCAGAGGGCCTCCGCGCCGGCCCGGCCTAGTGCCGGTGCTCTGGCGGTCGGTTCCTCCGAACTGCGGGTTCGACTCTGATGGCCGGGAGAGTGTGCTGCGTTGGGGTGTCGGACCTCCCCCACTCTGCGTGTCTCTTCCTTCACGGGTCCCGCAGCGGGGTGGAGGTTCCCAGCTGGAACCTCCCCAGCTCCGCCGCGTATGTGTGTGGGTGTGTGTGTATATATATAGGGACACCTTGTATTGTAGTTAATATCAGTACAGTATCACTTTTCATCACTTAGATTGATTGAACTGTTCTGCCCTTACTGTATCCCTATGCGTAGTTAGTTAGACAGTTAGCTAACATTTAAAAGTCCTCCAATAAAGATGCAAGGTTTTCTTTCTTGACTTTACTGTTCTTCTTTTACTTTGTAAAACTGTAACAATACAGATATAAAACACATATAAGTATGCAGGCTTTACATAACATATAAGTAGCACTGTACAAACAACACACATCCTACTATTAGGGCATCACTATTCTAGCACACGTCAGAATCGTCACTTCCTGTACTGACAGTGGAGGTGTCCTGAGAGTGGAGGTCTGCAGGCAGACCCCTCTTATCGTTGTTTACTCAAAAACGGAAGTTAAGCTTACTCGTGACATTTCAGAGATCCCTTCCGGAATAGATTTTCAAAATAAACTTTAGCATCAGTCGAATGCTAAACCGTAAATGTTTTCACAATAAAACAGTTTACTGTATGTTTAAACCAAAATACATCATTAAGCATTGATTTTAATTTCTTACAACATGTCAGAAACAAAACATACAACAATAATAATAATATATATTCATTTTTTTCTCACTCAAAATAATAATAATAACAAAGTACAAAAAAATAATAATACAACAAAATAAATAATAATAATTCTCAAATAGTCTGTCATGTTCAACAATATTTATATAGCCTAATGTACAGTAAGCCGAGTCGAGCTGAACAACAAGAAAGGAACTGTCTCTGAAGTGTTCAAACTCTCTTGCAGAATAGTTGCTTTAGTATCACCATTAAAAGCTAATCCTCTTTATAGTATGTTTCTGTATCACAAACCTCAGTATAAAAATGTCTTTCAATTAAGGGAAAGCCAATTTTCCTGCAACTTGCTTTAAAAGAAACTTTCAAATAAAGCTTACATCACTTGATGAATTTCAGGGTCGAATTTAGGTGACAATTAAATAAAAAACAGAGCAGAAAATGCGTCTCCGAGAGTTGCATTTTAAAACCTGGGTCACAGCATCTGAAGACAGACCTTTTATTCTAGGGAATAATCGCCCCTGCTTCATGGGGATCAGGTGAGAGGTTACTGTTTTGCCGCACTAACTACGGGAAAGTATGTGTTTTTAACTTCTAATTACCAAGCACTGCATCAGTCAAACGCATCGACCGAGTGATACGATCCAACCTCCCACTGCGAGAAGCACTCTGGAGAGATTATAGGACTCAATGTATTTGCTTGAATTCAGAAAAGTTGTGTTATTTCATTAATATTTCAGCCGTATTTCAGTGGCTGAGGTCTCTGAATTATTCACACGGTGTTAGTTGGTGTGGGTGAGACCACACTGCTTAAAGAGGAATTAAGAGAGAGAGAGAGAGTCGGGCTCTGGCTTCAGTCCTTTGCTAACACATTAACCGATTAAATGTGTGTTTCATTTACGGTTTACAAGATGCCGCTCGAATCGGAAAGTGTCCACCAGGTACATTATCATTTAGCCTTGTTGTTTGCACCATAAAAAAGGGGGTTTATTTGATGCTTGCAAAAGTTTTAATGTAATTGAATTATTTCCAGCACAGATAATTAAACCTTTTTATGGAGCTGTACTCTTCAGAGTCATCGAGTTCTTCCAAAACTTAATGGCCAACAGAGGCATACATTGTGCTGTGATTATGTAATGGATTTGGACAAGATTTCGAGTATCAAGCATCAGCGTCTGAACAATATAGGTCCAGACTTAAGTATTTGAACAACTGATTGCTGTTACATTTGGTACAGATGATCCATAAGAATGCTATGTGGAGAATTTGAATGTCCTCAGATAATTCTTTATATATATCTAAAGCCATCATTAGGGCCAACATGTCCAACACTTATTGACTAAATAGTTGCAGCAGCCTCATCTGTACTTGTTAAATGTTGATTAGCTCACATGCTAGTATGCTAACATGCCATTTTTTATTTTGATCAGGCAACCCATTTTATAACTGTGTCCGTCTTACTTTTAACAAAACTTTATCAACACAAGCTTAAAGTCTTCGTCCAGATACCCTGATGAATCTTTCTCGTAGAATAGTGGATTGTAATTGCCAGTGTTCGCTGTGACCTGGAGCACAAATGACACGCTAATTATAAGTAATTTCCGCTCTGCACATTGAATAACTCGGCACAAACAAGCGCTCTTGTTCCAACCAACAATAGGAGAGTCAACAGTCGTTATGTCGCCAGATAACCGGGGGAATTGGACAGATATATGGGAAACACTGACGGTGTGCAAATACATTTTCACCAGCAGTTTTGACCGATGTGTGCAGGTAGAACAGAGGAGTATGCAGGAGCAAAGAGAAAGTGTTTTGCACAAGGACACAAAAGCAAAATAGCTGCTGAAATGAAGACTGAACGACCTTGACTGACTTGGAAAAGGTTTTGAATATTGATAGCACTTTTACAGTCTTCATTGCTTTGAAATGAAAAGATAAAAGGCTTCATATCATGTGTTTTTATTCCAAAAGGTGACTCTAACATTCAATAATAAAGAGATGGAACAAATGGCAGACTAACTCCTGCCTTAGAAAGCATATTTTATGTCTGAATCAAAATATATGCACATCTTCCTGAACCTATGGGAGCGAAAGGAAACCCATGTATAGCAGAATGAATGTGGTATTTTTCTAATCTTAGCCTAGATTTGCAAACACAAGCACCGGAGCCAAGAAATCATCAAAAGGTAAAAATAAAACTGCTCTTCTGTGCCGTCGGAGGAAAGAGACCAAGTTTTGTAGATACAGTGAACACGCTTGAGGAGTTTTTATGAGGACGAGTGCACATTTTCTGGTAAAAATAAAATCGAGGGGAGGTTTACTTAAAGGGGACCTATCATGCAAAATGCACTTTGTGATGTCTTTTATACATAAATATGTGTCCCCGGTGCGTCAGGGAACTCACGCAGCGTCAGAAAATAAAACCCTCTCTCTTTTCCTCCTAACCCAAATCTTTTAAAAACGGGTGTACAACGAGCGGATACAGATTCCATCTGCTGTGACGTGTCCATCATCCGCTGTGACGTGTCCATCATCCGCTGTGACGTGTCCATCATCCGCTGTGACGTGTCCATCATCCGCTGTGACGTGTCCATCATCCGCTGTGACGTGTCCATCCGCTGTGATGTGTCCATCATTCGCTGTGACGTGTCCATCATCCGCTGTGACGTGTCCATCATCCGCTGTGACGTGTCCATCCGCTGTGACGTGTCCATCCGCTGTGACGTGTCCATCATCCGCTGTGACGTGTCCATCATCCGCTGTGACGTGTCCATCATCCGCTGTGACGTGTCCATCATCCGCTGTGACGTGTCCATCATCCGCTGTGACATGTCCATCATCCACTGTGACGTGTCCATCCGCTGTGACGTGTCCATCATCCGCTGTGACGTGTCCATCATCCGCTGATACGTGTCCATCGCTGTGACGTGTCCATTCGCTGTGACGTGTCCATCCGCTGTGACGTGTCCATCATCCGCTGTGACGTGTCCATTATCCGCTGTGACGTATCCATCATCGCTGTGACGTGTCCATCCGCTGTGACGTGTCCATCCGCTGTGACGTGTCCATCATCCGCTGTGACGTGTCCATCATCCGCTGTGACGTGTCCATCATCCGCTGTGACGTGTCCATCATCCGCTGTGACGTGTCCATCCGCTGTGACGTGTCCATCCGCTGTGACGTGTCGTGTCCATCATCCGCTGTGACGTGTCCATCATCCGCTGTGACGTGTCCATCATCCGCTGTGACGTGTCCATCCGCTGTGACGTGTCCATCATCCGCTGTGACGTGTCCATCATCCGCTGTGACGTGTCCATCATCCGCTGTGACGTCGGCGGACCAACAGAGAGTTGCTATCAGAAACAATGCCTGACGTGTTTTGGACGTAATCTCGTCTTTGTTTACATTAGCAAGCCTCGCTAACACTCAGAGCTAACCTGTACTGGAGAGCACATGTGTTTAAAAAGCAGGAAATGAAAAAAGGAACTCACCTTGTGATAAATCCACAAGAGAAAAAGCATTTGAGCTCCATACTGTTTCAGAAATAATCCTTGATGTGGTTTAGAACAGGATGGCGTTTTATCACAGCAGAATTTAACTTTATTCTGATCAGGCATTAGCTCCGCCTCCTCTTCTTTCTTTTTTTCAAGCTAAGGACCCAAGATCCACGTTTCTCTAACAGGGCTGCAAAAGAGGTGTTTGAGCAGTATGAGGGATGGCTACAACGGGTGATCTGTTTGGTATTTTGAACAAAAAACTTCACATATATGTTTTGTATTATGGCCCTACAATATATGTTTCAAATATAGCATGATAGGTCCACTTTAAAGAAAGCTCTTTGGGATGGAGGAGCATTCACAGATTCTGAGGGTTTGAGATCATCAGCTCTCATTTAGCTCAATTCAAATGTTCTTATTTGCATGCTATGATAAATGATAAGCACCTGGATCGTAATTCAATGAATTGCTGCAAAGTANAACTAGTCCGGGTACAGGCAGGGTCAGGGAGCAGGCGAGGCAGAATAGTCCGGGTACGGTCAGGGAGCAGGCGAGGCAGACTAGTCCGGGTACAGGCAGGGTCAGGGAGCAGGCGAGGCAAACTAGTCCGGGTACAGGCAGGGTCAGGGAGCGGGCGAGGCAGAATAGTCCGGGTACAGGCAGGGTCAGGAAACAGGCGAGGCAGAATAGTCCGGGTACAGGCAGGGTCAGGAAACAGGCGAGGCAGAATAGTCCGG
>NW_011369945.1:10655262-10666688 GCF_000735185.1 Notothenia coriiceps | reverse complement strand
AGTCTCTTTACCTCACCGTGTGACGAAAAGAGAGCTGAGCCAGAAGGCAAAAGTAGAAGTACTCAGATCTTGTACTTGAGTAAAAGTAGAAGTACTCAGATGTTGTTCTTGAGAAAAAGTAGAAGTACTCAGACCTTGTACTTGAGTAAAAGTAGAAGTACTCAGATCTTGTACTTGAGTAAAGCGTGAGATGGGCCGGAGAATCGGAGCAGCGGGAGCGGTACTGCAGTCTCTTTACCTCACCGTGTGACGAAAAGAGAGCTGAGCTGAGAACCAAAATGCAACACACGGGAGACCAGGGAAAGTCAGTAACCAGCTTTATTAAAACTCGTTTCCACAGAAAAGTTCTGGTGTAAGACAAACCGGCAGACAGTAGGCAAAGGGCTGGTCGGGGACAGGCGAGGGTTTCCAGGAGTAGGCAAGACGGGAGAAGCAGGTACAGGCAGGGTCAGGGAGCAGGCGAGGCAGACTAGTCCGGGTACAGGCAGGGTCAGGAAACAGGCGAGGCAGAATAGTCCGGGTACAGGCAGGGTCAGGGAGCAGGCGAGGCAGACTAGTCCGGGTACAGGCAGGGTCAGGGAGCAGGCGAGGCAGGCTGGGAGGTAATGCGGGAACAAACTGCATGCTGCCAAGTACGATCTGGTACTGAGGTGAGAGTGAAGGGGGCCTATATACTAGTGGAGCCAATGGGTGTAACAGAGTGTGAGAGAGAAACAGGGTGTTGATAGGTGAGTGTGACATTAATATTTGCTTCTTGTATCTGTTGCAATGAGATGTTTACTTATGATGATATTTCCCATTGTCTCTGTAATATCGTGGCCTCATTTTGGATTAAATCACCTTAAAAATGACATTTTATTTAGGTTTTATGTCCAAAATGAATCGGCTGATAGATCATGCTGTCTGTAGGGAAACAGTTCTGCGGCACAATATGAAAAAAAGCTTCCCTTTGTGCTTTAATTAAACATAAGCTAAGTGTGATATTCCACCCTGTGTGTAACATCGGGACATCCCCTTTACATGAAATCATCTATCATTTAAAAACTCCCAATCTTAAGACTTCACTCCAGTTTCTATGAATAGCATCGCTTGGCAATCCTGGAAGTCTCTTTTTTCTGTGACATTTATAAAAGTTTTATGGCGGTAATATAAAACGTTACATGTCCCGCTCTCATGAATCATTTGCGTCATGGATCATCGCTTCAGAGCGCTAACGTTTATACCCAGTTTCCATTTGTGGCTCACACACACATCAACGATGAAGTGATAGAGTGCACCGAATGTCCAGATTGATTTTCTAAATGACTCATTATAACTGTTAAAAATAATGATTATGTGTGTGACATTTATAAAGCAAATTGCGGGGTCTAATTGAGAACGAAAAAACATAATTGTAGTCTCTTGTGAGGACGATTTGATAGATTTATTTAACTGTAAAAGGCGATGAAGTTTAAACATTTTCAGTTTTTACTTCAAAAGAACGTGACCTTAGGGATAAATCTCACATTTAAAACACATTTTCTTCGGCAATAAAAACCACATTCCTTGCTGGTTACATGGTTTATTGAGTGCCATAAATAAACATTTGAATCTTATAATATAAATGATAGCAATATACTCAAATATAGATTATAACACCGGGTCATTTTGTGATTTGTTTGCGGCATTTGCATATACTTCTGGTAATTTAGCATCGATATTTGGCTGTTTTAAAGTTGCTTAGTGGTTGTTTTCTCTCTATTTTTGGATCCTTTGCACCTCTTTATGGTCGTTTGATTGACATTCTTACAAGTAATGTGAACTAACACACTTTATACACACGCTTTGGGTCAGGCATCCTATTTGTTCATCCAGAAATTATACAAACAAGCCATCTTTAATATCACTTCCTGACTTTTGGGGGACCCTTTGGGTCCCTCTGTCCTCACCCTTTTTTCAGAAGCATTTTGACTCCAAGAAGGGAATGAGTCCTTACCCCAAGTGAAGGAGTTCAAGTATCTCGGGGTCTTGTTTTCGAGTGAGGGAACAATGGAGCGTGAGATGGGCCGGAGAGTCGGAGCAGCAGGAGCGGTACTGCAGTCGCTTTACCGCACTGTGTGACGAAAAGAGAGCTGAGCCAGAAGGCACCGGGCCGTTTTCCTTCTACCCTCACCTATGGTCATGAAGGATGGGTCTTGAGTAAAAGTAGAAGTACTCAGATCTTGTTCTTGAGTAAAAGTAGAAGTACTCAGATCTTGTTCTTGAGTAAAAGTAGAAGTACTCAGATCTTGTTCTTGAGTAAAAGTAGAAGTACTCAGATCTTGTACTTGAGTAAAAGTAGAAGTACTCAGATCTTGTTCTTGAGTAAAAGTAGAAGTACTCAGATCTTGTTCTTGAGTAAAAGTAGAAGTACTCAGATCTTGTTCTTGAGTAAAAGTAGAAGTACTCTGATCTTTTACTTGAGTAAAAGTAGAAGTACTCAGATCTTGTTCTTGAGTAAAAGTAGAAGTACTCAGATCTTGAGTAAAAGTAGAAGTACTCAGATCTTGTACTTGAGTAAAAGTAGAACTACCAGAGTGTAGGAATACTCTGTTACAGTAAAAGTCCTGCATTCAAAATGTTACTTAAGTAAAACTACAAAAGTATTGGCATCAAATGATATTGAAAGTAAAAGCCCCCGACCTATGGTCATGAAGGATGGGTCATGACCGAAAGAACGAGACCGCGGATACAAGCGGCCGAGATGGGTTTTCTCCGCAGGGTGGCTGGCGTCTCCCTTAGGGATAAGGTGAGAAGTTCAGTCATCCGGGAGGGACTCGGAGTTGAACCGCTCCTCCTTCGCGTCGAAAGGAGCCAGTTGAGGTGGTTCGGGCACCTAGTTAGGATGCCACCTAGTTAGGATGCCACCTGGGCGCCTCCCTAGGGAGGTGTTCCAGGTGGGAAGAGACCGAGGGGTAGACCTAGGACCAGGTGGAGGGATTATATCTCTTCTCTGGCCTGGGAGCGCCTTAGGACCCCCCAGTCAGAGCTGGTCGATGAGGGAAAGGAACGTTTGGGGCTCTCTGCTGGAACTGATACCCCCGCGACCCGACCACGGATAAGCGGGAGAAGATGGATGGATGGATTTTGACTTTTCTTTTTATCATTCAGACGCACATTCTGCATTTGATCAGATGTGACGATCTGATGATACTGTCAGTCAAAGTGAGCGATGAATGAAACTACAGTCTCTAGTTTTTCATATGCTCGAGTGATGAATGAAAGGAAATTACCCCAACCTGTCATTAGACTCTAAAAGGAAATATTATTTTTTTCGAGTCTCACACTGAAGATAAAACTGTATATGGTGTAGCTTTGAAAAGGACGGGCATTAGTGGCAATATGGCGCCGTAAATGGCAGCCAACAATCACTGTCAGATGTGAAAAGAAGAGGAAAAAGACTCTCAGTGCTGAACTTTATCCTTTCTGTTCTGCCTGATCTGTATCAGAGAGTAAGGCCTGCGTGGGAAACGTTTAAGAGGAAACTACGAGATTCGATTTAGATTGTCGAACCTCCAAAACTGCATCCACAATGCCTTTAATGCAAGAAGCGAACGGAGGGTACTTCACACACAATTATTCGTCCATTTGAGTGGTTTTTATCACGGTACGCAGTTTAAAAGTAGGAAAAGGAAAGGGAGTGCATGATACAGAGTCTTAGGAGACGAACAACACATGTCTGTACTAGTATTGGAGTAATCCCCTCATCCCCAAGGAAATTAAACAATGTTTTTCTTATTATTAATGGCACAGAACAAGGTGGGAAACAAACCACAAATAAACAACGAAGTGTGGATGCAAAGGGATAAGATCTGTACGCTCTGAACTCGATATGTCACAAACTCCTTAAATCCGGCACAAACGTCCACTTGGACACTCTCTAGACTTTGGTAGTCAAAATCACAAAACAAGTAGCTGTAACTCAAGAGTTCAGACACTAAATATGACACATTCACACAATTGCAACTTGACTGGTTGGAGGACGTAAGCATCTGTATTTAACATTTACCTTATGAGTAATACATCTGTAAATGGTGTTTGTTTTTGAGTATTAGTATCAGTAGAAATTCCCCTTAAGGACGATGAACATCTGTACCACATATCATGGCAATCCGCCCAATAAGTGTTGAAGTGTTTTAGATGAACTTTGTTGAAACCAGTGAGGATATTAGAGTGTTTCTCCCAGTGTTGCTCTAAGCTCTTTTAAACAGTTGCAGATCTTCTGTGTTGACATGACTACTTTTTTGTATGCTGTAAAATTCGACCTTTTAACCGTAGCCTCGGGCTTCTGCATGAACTCATATATGCTCCGCTGTAACGTCCTTGAGCTAAAAGATGAGAGCTGACTTTGACCTCTGGACCTTTTTGTGGAGGCAGGCAAACATGGAAAGATATTTCTCTTCAAGTGTCAGTAGAAAAAACAGACCATATTGTGCTCGAGGTTTTCTAAGAGCTGAGACCTCTCTCTCCATCCTATATACTTTCATTTAGGTACATACTGTATATGATGTATTCCTATAGTGTTGTACTGTAGACCTACACCTACCTTATACATGTTATTATTGTGGTTTAAATGCATCAGGAGGCTCAGTTTCTGGGCAACAGATTAGCGATAACAACCGGGGTCAGAGAAAGTGACATTATGTGCTCGTTAGCATGTATTTAAAAGATGACCTGAGGGAATTTTGATTTCTGCTCTCTTGTTTTATTGTTTAAAAATGAACCCTAGGAAATTACCATTATTATACGTTAAAAAATAAATTGGATGCAGGAATTAGAAACATTTCGGCTCACCTTAAGGCCTCCATTTGTACAATGTTTATTGACAAAATGCCCAACATGAATATTTAAATAAATGAGTAGCAGGAAGAAAAATATGGAGGCAATTTAATTATAATTTTTCATTACCTTTTTTTTTTAGAAAGGGCACAAGTGTGTGTACCAAGTGATAAGCCAAATAACATGGTCATAACTTCTAAGTCCCATTAAAAAATAAATGAGATTTTGACAGACCTGTGGGAAAGAAAACATGGAATTATGGGTAATAATTGCTCACAGTAAGACTTGCAAAACATAACAAGCGGGAAAATGTTCTTGAAAAAGTCTCGGCAAGCTTAAAGCTGATTCTTCCCAACTCTTACGGTACGTCCACACGGCAGCGTGCGTTGAAGCTTTCCGGTGGACGTGCCTGGCGTGCGACCAACAACCAATCACATTAATCTCCCGCCCTGGACACACAAGCACACGGTTTGATTGGCTAGCGCTTGTACTGGCATATGATTTGATTGGCTGGCGCTTCCGTCGGCGCTTAAAAAGTTGAACTTTTCTCAACTTTCGAAGCGAGCAACGGAGGCAAAGCGACGAGACGGAACCACAATGCAGTTCGGCAAAGCGTGACGTCGCCCCAAAGTGAATGGGAAGCGTCTCCGTTGAAGCAACACGACGCTGCCGTGTGGACGGGCCGTTAGAAGCTCGAAATCCCGAGTTTTAAGCCCAAAGGAGACTTTGAATAAGATCTTGATTTAATTCGTCATGCTTTAATTAGGAAGAGCTGCTTCTACTGTACAGACTAAATAAGTTAAAGTGTCGAAAAACAGACAGAAATTAATTCAAATAATTAATAGAAATGTATGTTATGGCAGTAATTAGACCCTCCAGGAAAACGCGATTCTGCGATCGCAGAATTTACCGCATAATCGGCAAAATGGCGCAGATTTTCAAAAGGCCGCATAATTCCCGCATTTTTCCACAAAGTTGAGAAGAAAAAAAAGTTAACTCGTCTTGACGTGACGTAGTGATGATGATGACGCGACGTCATCAGCTCGCGCATCACAGTGTGGAGCTCACACGATAGAGAAAACACCAAGATGAAAAAATCTAATCCATCTCATTTACCGACGAACATTTCTACTAAAGACCGGGCAAAAAGTGGGGGGAAACTATTCTGCACCCCGTGCAACTGTGTGTTGGAGCATAAGAGAGAATCGACGGTGGCGACCCACTTTGATTCATTCAAACATTCGAAAATGCTTTCTGCTGCTGCGGACAAGAAAGCCAAACAACTCACATTCACCGAGGCATCAACCTCCAAAACCCTTTCGAGGGCTACAAGAAACGAAGTGGGTAGCCTACAAGATTGAAGCTGGTCAGATAACGAACGAGTAAATGAAAACAGAATGAGGCGGAGAAGTGTGTTTGTGTGTGTGTGTGTGTGTGTGATTAAAATAGCCCAATTGCTTTTACAATAAATAAACATTGAATGTGTTTAATTGAATAATAAAGGGGTTTAACGTTAATGGCAGGTTGTGTGTGAGAAAGAATAAATAAGACAGCCCAATATTTAAAAAAACATTTATTCTTTTTTCCCGCATATTTCGCAACTTCCCGCAATTTCACCGCATAAAATCACATAAAAACTCTGCATGTTTAATCAAGGATTTTTGCCCGCGTTTTTCTGGAGGGTCTAAGTAATGGTATTAAAGCTTAATACAGTGTAATCCTAATTAAATGTAACCGCTGTATCCTGGAAAATGGTGTTAAGGAAATTGTGTGATCAAACGTATTAACATTGCTAACTGATTAGGTCAAATCCTGGGAGTGACCTTTGAATGTGTGTGACAGCAGATGTCTTGAGGGGGTTTGATGACACGACAGGAAGAGAGGATGGGGTGGAAGGAATTTACGATCTGTGTATCCCATTGTTCTTTGAGGGGTGTGAGTTTTAGCATACAGTACTGTGCCATGGGGGCGAACACCTGGCCTCACGTGATGTTGTGTGGTCATGTGGGTTGTCCTTGAAGGTTTCCCTATAAGAGTAGCTGTAACAGAACGACACACTCTTTGGTGGAGGTGTCTGCTTGCAAGCATTAAAAGAAGATCTCAAAATACTTTATATCGATATTGTGTTTCTTTGCATATTTGCCTAACTCATCTTTTACTCTAAGACTGATTTTAAGTTGCTACGACATTTACTAAAAAGTATTTAGTGTATCTCAAATCTCAATGACTTTAAGAATATGAAGTTACATTTACGGTATTTGATAAATATAAATACATCCTGGTTTATTAATCGATTGGTCGGCTTTTATTTATTTTGCCAATTTTAACATTTATTGTGTGCTTTTCTGCAAATAACTCAACTTTGACATTTAAAAAAGTGTCGGAAAACGTTTAGATTATATATTTGATGATGGCAATAATGTATAGAGACAAAGGTATAACGTTAATAAATACTAAACTTGCACAAATAAGCATCTGAAGTATATATCAAATCTCAGCTAAAACGTTGAAAAACAGAGAGAAATTAATTAAAATAAGAACATTTATAATTTATATACAATTCACCCAGATTTAATTCCTGATTATTCTCCGTGTAGATTCTGCCGCGTTGGCCGCACTCCTCAGATGTGTGTTTTGGCTCCGGTGTGTATCTTTGGCAAGGAAATTTGGGTTTGGCTCGGAAAGGTTTTTGGGCAACTCTCGCGAACCAGCTGGCCACAAACAGCACTTGGAGTGGACCTCACAGAGTTTGGATCTTACATCTTCATTTTTGTTTTGTTTGTGGCAAAACAAACTTCACAAATCTGCAGCGATTAACCTCGGGTTGGAAACGAGATGTGTCTCTCCACTGGGACCGAATAAAGAGTCTCAAATTCATACTTCTACTGGAGTGTTTTGAGCTGCTTGGAAACACAGAGGCTGTCTTTGGTTGCTTTCATTTCTCCATACAGTCTTAGATTTAACCTCATGATCACATTATGGGGCTTTAAAAATACACCTGTGCCTGCTTCCGAGCACCCCTGTACCTGTTTATATGTTTATATCCCACTTTTTCCAATTTAAATATGTTTATATCCCACTTTTACCAATTTAAATATGTTTATATCCCACTTTTTTCTATTTAAATATGTTTTTCTCCCACTTTTTCCTGATTTCAAAGGAGTTCAAATGTCACACGCAAGTGTTGGACCTACTATTAATAGATATAGGTGTACCCAATAAAGTGGACTTACAGTACGTTCACTCTCTAATTCAATAACCTCTAACTTCTGCACAACACAGAGAAAAAGTAGTCCCACCTTCACTCTGTAAAAACAACCCAGACAGCCGTTACGTTTCTCATCCGAGCGTTCTTTTGGAAAACAAATCACTCGTATATAAACGTAATTACCAGGAGACGGGCTCGGTGTATGAATGGATTAATGACGGGGCTTTGTGAAGTGCTCTGTTCTGTTTAACTACAAAAGTGCTGTCTAAGTGCAGCCGATTTACCGTGTGTACAAAGACGAGACAAATGACGGCGTGTTGTGATTAGCTATAGGTGACGGCGTTATGCGGTGTGTTGGGAAAGCAGCAGCTCCTGGGAGCAGTTTGGTAAACATGACGTAAAAAGTGCCGGAAAACTTTTAGATGATATATTTGATGATGTACGGACACTAAGGTAAAGCCTAAGGGCGGAGAAAGGAACATTTATAAGCACTAAACTTGCACAAATAAACTAAATATACTAAAAAGTATATCTCAAAATGCAATGACTTCAAGAATAGGAAGTTAAATGTAAAATGTATGTTACATGTAAATCAATTTTAACATTTATTGTACACAAAATAACAATTAAAGTGATATTTTTGTGTGCTTTTCAACAAATAACTCAACTTATGTGATGGATTCATGTCATGTCCAAAAGTTGCAATTTTAGGTATTTATTTTGAGATTCAGGCAAGAATAAGGGTCGGACATTTTTTGGATGATATATTTGATGATGTACGGACACTAAGGTAAAGCCTAAGGGCGGAGAAAGGAACATTTATAAGCTCTAAACTTGTACAAATAAACTAAATATACTAAAAAGTATATCTCAAAACGCAATGACTTCAAGAATAGGAAGTTAAATGTTAATCAATTTTAACATTTATTGTACACAAAAAAACAATTAAAGTGATATTTTTGTGTGCTTTTCAACAAATAACTCAACTTATGTGATGGATTCATGTCATGTCCAAAAGTTGCAATTTTAGGTATTTATTTTGAGATTCAGGCAAGAATCAGGGTCGGACATTTTTTAGATGATATATTTGATGATGTACGGACACTAAGGTAAAGCCTAAGGGGGGGAAGTAAAATGTATAAGTACTAAACTTGGACAAAAATATGCTAAAAATTATTTAGTAATCTCAAATCTCAATTACTTCAAGAATAGGAAGTTTAATTTATGAGATACATAGAAATACTGCATGATTTATGAATGCATTTGGTAGGCTTTTGCCAATTTTAACATTTATTGTAAACAAAATAACAATTAAAGTGATATTTTTGTGTGCTTTCAACAAATGAAGTAGCATTATTTAGGTTATTTTTTAGGGATTCAGGCAAAAATCCGACTTCCTACATCGGTTTCTCCTCCCCCCTAATTTTAAATCTTCTCATGTCGTGTTTATTTCACCCGTTTTGTCCATGATGCAGACGTGAAGTACATATTATCCTCTGAATGCTCGGTGAGTCACATAATCTGCAGGGAGAACCATCGCCTCTTTGTGCGAGTTTGAATAAAACCCATTTATCTTGTGGTTCATTTTCGTTCCCATAAAATCATTAGCTGATGTTCAGGCAGGGATTCAGGCATCTTTTGTTTCTGTTCCCTCTCCCTCTGAATAACAAACATCTCATCCACACATTTTTCTTACACAATTACGGACCTCTACCTTGTGGAAGAGTCCTAAATTAAGATGTAGTTTTAGGTTGACGTACACAGCAGAATCTATATTAGTGAAATCAAACAAGCCTCTCATTTTAGAACGAGATTTGAAATGTATGACACAGAAATGTAGCTTATGTTAGCTTAGCATCTTTACAATTATGAACAAGATAGCTCGAATATTATAACAGGTTTTTATAAAGGAAAATAAAACAAAACAACATGAATTAAAGGTGGGGTAGGTACGTTTGAGAAACCGGCTCGAGATACACTTTTTGTTATATTCCATTGAATGCTCTTAACATCCCGATAGCAATGAATAATGAAATGCTTCATCTGTGGAAGCCGTGGCGCTGTAAAAAGCACGACCAATCATCTGAGCCGGCTAAAGTAACTGGATGGCCTACCTGCCTGTCCATCTGTGCACTAACTTATCTCGTGCCCTCATTGGTCACGTCCTCGTTCGTGTGTGTTGGGGGAGGGGCTCTGTAAGGAAGTGGCACATTTGTTCCGGCTGTGTATTTCAAATTCTAGCGCACTCGAGCTGGTTTCTCCAAAATTACCTACCCCACCTTTTAATACTGGAAACGTGTGGAAACAGCTCGTTTGATTTTTAAATTTTTTACAGCTAAACATGCAAAACAAATAAAACTGAACCACTTGCTGCTAAAACATAAAGTCAAAACAGCAGCGTGTGTGAAACCAGGGATCACTTCACTCAAAGATTATCTTAAGCTCTCTAATCCAGCTTTTTATAATCGAATATGTCCCATGTTTGTCTTTGATGGAGGACGTATTCATGCAGGAGCTTCATTTATATAACATGAAGCTGGCAGATCCACAATCCTACAAACGGCTCTTGTGTTATGATAATACGGCTCGTTACTTTGCATTGATTGGTTGCATAGATCCCAAAACTGCAAGCCTTTCTTCTCAAGTGGTTTTGAAGGACCGTATTATCCCTGGTTTTACAAAATGCCACTTTTATGATTTCAAACATAATCCACAGTTTAGTTGGCAGAAGAGCGGTGTGTTTCTGCTCGTCATTATTCATGAATGGAAATGTAGTGAAAAAGGGATGAACAGATGGAAAAGGTGAAGTAATCCAGTCATATAGAGCAAAGAGGCCTCTCATGTAAATCAGATCAATTATAAACTTCAATTATGATTTTCTGTTCTTTATCAAAACCGATGTTCCACTTTATGCAGTTTGAAGTGCGACAGAAGGCCGCGTTTCCAAGCTCTTGGAAAACACGAGCTGAAACGTATATTATACAGAATATACTATACAGTATTTGAAACATAACGAGGTGGCTTCTGTGTTTTAAATACTATTCATGCTTTTTAAAAAGAATACTTCCAAGGTTGCACAGCAGACGTTCAGAGCATCTTATGTATAAGATCTGAGTACTTCTACTTTTACTACAAGATCTGAGTACTTCCACTTTTACTACAAGATCTGAGTACTTCTACTTTTACTACAAGATCTGAGAACTTCTACTTTTACTACAAGACCTGAGTACTTCTACTTTTACTACAAGATCTGAGTACTTCTACTTTTACTACAAGATCTGAGTACTTCTACTTTTACTACAAGATCTGAGTACTTCTACTTTTACTCAAGTACAAGATCTGAGTACTTCTACTTTTACTACAAGATCTGAGTACTTCTACTTTTACTCAAGTACAAGATCTGAGTACTTCTACTTTTACT
>NW_011369945.1:10654444-10655201 GCF_000735185.1 Notothenia coriiceps | reverse complement strand
ATGGTCATTTGTTCTGGGAATGTCATTTCGAGCCTGAGACCTGAAAAACAGGCTCAGGGCTTAACAGGTTAAGCTACACAACCATCGTAACTTTAGCCAGGAGTTGTTAAATAAAATATATTAGGTTACACTGCTGCTAACGTTACTTTACCGATGCCTTACTTCATACCTTCTTTACATGACTTTCTATCTTAGAACAAAAATACAAACAAAAAAAAGTCATTTGAAAACACTTACCTGTGTTTTTAACATACTTTCAGCATACAAACAGAAAGAACACATATTATGTGGGGTGAACAATCTTCTCTTTATTAGTCCAATGTTCACGCATCAGTTGCTATTTTTAATTCAAAACAAAGATGGCGACCGGAAGTGACTTAGGTCTATATCATCATCTTTTCTTTTTCTTCTCCTTTAGTCAAGAATATATATATATATATATATATATATATGTACATTGTACGTATATACACATAACACCTTGACATCAGGGATACAAAGGTGAATATCCAGAATAAAATTAATATGAAAATATAAAGTAATAAGGAAAAGAATATAGAGAAAATATCTAAAATATTGATCAAAGAAACATTTGGTTTGGATTGCCTTCTTTTCTTTTCTTTTTAATAGTGGTGCCGTATTGTTGTATTTAAACTTTAGAGTCATTCCATTTCTTCTTGTCAATGTGGATTCTCCCAAAAATTAAATTAGTTGAATAAATATTTGTATCAAATCCATCAAGGTCTATCATCTTGGC
>NW_011369945.1:10645863-10654384 GCF_000735185.1 Notothenia coriiceps | reverse complement strand
ATTGTTGTATTTAAACTTTAGAGTCATTCCATTTCTTCTTGTCAATGTGGATTCTCCCAAAAATTAAATTAGTTGAATAAATATTTGTATCAAATCCATCAAGGTCTATCATCTTGGCTATCTTTAAAGGTGCATCGCAAAATAAACAGTGTTTTACGTACACATACAATGTTGCAAAACGTACAGTATGGTGTCTACGTAGGGCTAGGCCTTATGTAGCCTAAGAAATAATATGCCAAAAAGTGTACTATGTAAAATGTGTGTAGGCTAGCAACACTTCTTTATTTGTATTGAAACAACATTTTACATACTTTTCAAAACGTATTTTGTGACTATGTGGCATCATATAATCTCATTTTAAAATGTTCCAAATTGATTTACTTAAATGTTGGAATGGGATT
This sequence comes from Notothenia coriiceps, assembly GCF_000735185.1. Classification (NCBI taxonomy): domain Eukaryota; kingdom Metazoa; phylum Chordata; class Actinopteri; order Perciformes; family Nototheniidae; genus Notothenia; species Notothenia coriiceps. Next base: position 10,653,983 of record NW_011369945.1, on the reverse strand, counting down.
AACGAAGGTTAACATTGTAGGCTGATCACTCAAGCTTCACTAACTCGTTTTTAGTTCCTTAACCTAGACTCTTGTTACTAAATAAACAACAAATTAATGCACAATTATCAACACCGGGCAAATTGTTGAGGAAATAATTACTTTCAAAATAAAAAAAAGTGAATCATTGTTGTTGATGAAAACAAAGAGGCAGTTGTTTGCATTACGCAGATGTGCATTTGGGTGTGTGTTTTGCTTCATGCAAACATCACTGCAAATTTACAAGTTCTCTTTTACTAAAACAAATGATCCACCGTATGTGATTAGTAATGCTCGAAGGAAAACTACAAAGACAGTAGGTAAGTCTACACACTAGTTGGGGTATCAGCGTTAAACTATATTTTTACATTGACTCTGGGAGCCATGAATCCGAATCAGCACATCTGGATCCTCAATGGTAAGTCAAAGTATCTTAAATTACACTGTAAAATATCTTTTTTGTGTATTATGGTATTTTATTTGCAGTTTTTAGAAAAATCTTTTTTAACTTAACTGCATCCGAATACGCTTTAAAGAAAGTTCTCGAGGTCAGATGATCTACATGCTATCAATATAACATTCAGAGAATTAATAGATCAGTAAACAACTATTCAGAATATAATAGTGGGTGCTTTTTTTACATACCCAGCCGGCACAAGTCACTATATAACAATGCAGAAATTAAAGTTCTATATGTCATTTCAACATTTAGAGAACACCTAGTACATGTCTAACTTTAAAGTCTCATCATTGCAGGAATTTCCCTAATGCTGATATCCGGAGCACTGGCTGGTAAACTTCTTGATAATGTGGCACTTAACAAAGAAGCTTCCCAGTCTTCAGAGGGCAGCGACTTTGATTCTGCTGGTGGGGCAGTCGATGGGAGCAAAGACCTGAAACCTGAAAAGAGATCCTGTAGCCTCAGCACAGAAGAGTCTGATCCTTGGTGGAGGGTAGACTTAGAGAATGTGTACAAAATATCTGCTGTAACGATAACCAACCGTGATGTAGATTCAAGCAGTCTGAACGGGGCTGAAATCTGGATTGGAAACTCAATGGAGGCTTATGACAGCAAAAACGTCAGGTGAAACAGCTTGATACAGACTTGGTTAATACATTTGCCATTATGACCTGAAAAACGTTCTGTATTTCACACTTTCTCTTTTCTTCTCCACGCAAAGATGTGCAGTCATTTCTCACATCCCGGACGGACGCACATTCTACTTTTCATGCAGCGCTACAGAGGGACGCTATGTCACTGTTCTTCTCCCCGGAAGCAGGAAGGTTCTGAGTCTCTGTGAAGTTGAGGTGTTTCCTGTAAGCCATGGTAATGATATTTGAAATATAATATAAATAGTGCATTTTAAAGCTTATTTCTATTTAGCTCTGGCACAGTAATATAACTTTTCTACTTCAACTTTTCTGTCAACAATGCCTTGGGTTTAATTTTATTCTTTCTGAAAATACCCACTCATACCTTCAATTATCACTTGATGCCTCATTGCAATGATATCATAACAGTCCGACGACGAAGAATGGTAACTCTAACCATCCATATATTTTTGTTTCCAGCAAATCCTGTATCCAACGTGGCACTGAAAGGAGAAGCCACACAGTCATCAACGCTCTCTTTCGCCACTGCTTCCAAAGCCATTGATGGAAGACGAAACTCATACTACACCAGTGGGTTTTGTAGCCACACTCTCGAGAACCAGAACGACCCGTGGTGGAGGGTGGACCTGCAAAATACATTTATAATCACATCGGTCAAAGTCACAAACAGGGGAGACTGCTGTGCTGAGAGACTGGATGGAGCAGAGATCCGAATCGGGAACTCACTGGAGAACAATGGAAACAACAACCCCAGGTAGCGACAAGAACTTCAGAAAATGCCTTTAAATTATATTTAAAGGTATTAGAGCATTATTATTCCAGCGGTACCACACATCAACTGTACCCATGAAAGCTAGCCTTTTTGCTAGATGCTGCTAAATAATCCAATACAATTGACTGAGATCTGTTTCTGGAAAACTTTGTTTGAAAAACAAAAAGAGTTTCTCAACGACTATTTCTTCATCACAACTCAATTTCCATATTATTGTACATATCTATTCTGATATAACCTTCTTAGCAAGTGATTTTAAAATGTGATTCGCTCTGTATATATTCAGCATTAATTGAAAGAACTTTATGAAAAAAAAAAGCATTGAAAATCTCAAATTAAGGCTTAAAGAAAAGTGGACTTGTTCCCAGATTTTTGGAATATCTGTTGTTACTAAACTAAAAAAAACAAAAAATCCACAAGATAAATATTCCCCCTACTTCCCCCACTGTCAGGTGTGCCCCCATCTTCAACATCAGAGCAGGTAAAACCTACACTTACTACTGTGATGGAGGCAGCATGGAGGGGCGCTTTGTGAATGTTATAATCCCCGGGAATATGAAGACCCTCACCCTGTGTGAAGTGGAGGTGTATGGTGCCCCAGCAGGTACAACTGTTACTGTTTGGTTTTGATTCATTTAAACACAACAATCTGATATTCACTAAATCTCCTTTTTTCACTTTAGTGGAACCTCTACAAGACGTGGCCCTTTCGAAACCAACATCCCAATGTTGTGATTTATTCGGTCTGTCTGCTTCTAATGCTGTCAGTAGTTGTAGAGGTGGTGATGGATGCTGTAGCAGAGTCCACGCTATCAATCCCTGGTGGAAAGTAGACTTGTCAGCTGAGTACAATGTTAGTACTGTCACCATAACCAACAGAGAAGACAGTTTGTCTGACAAGATTGAAGGGGCAGTGATCTGGATCGGTAACTCTCCGCACGAAAACCAAAACACCAGGTGAGGCGTAATATTAACAATTGCAAAATTCCGCATCTCCATTTACATTTTTAGGTTAAAATATGAGCTTAATGTTTTAACAGAGGTTTGTAATTCTAGTCATCCTTTGTTTTTCTCTCACACCATCAGATGTGGTGATATCTCATCGACTTCCTTATCGTACACATTCGACTGTGGCGGCATGCAAGGTCGCTACGTCATAGTGAGCATTGAAGGATTTTTTAAGACTTTGACACTGTGCGGAGTGGAGGTTTTTGCTACTCTGGCAGGTACGGTCCTTGAGCTGTAAAAATAGATACAAATATAATGAAATGCTGTCGTTTTAGCAGTTATTGTTTGCTTCTAAAGCATACTGTGACATATGGCAAGTTATCTTTGTTGCAATAGCTTTAGCTGATAACCAAATTAGAAGATTTGCATTATTTCACTCAAAGTTTAATCAGATGATGGGTGTGGATTGGTTACTCGTTGGCTTCAAGGCCAAGCACTGCCTATGTGGCTTTTAATGTTTACTCCTTTTAAAGTTTGGAACCAAAACTCCCCCGGCAAGTTTAGATCAAGACATGCCTTTATCAAACAATAATGGTAACTCAAAACCTAACAACATTCTCTCTCTGCAGTGCCAGCAGTTGTCACTCCTCCTTCTCCTCCTTCTCCTCCTCCTCCACCTCCCACTGTGAGCCTGTGGCTGGGTGGCAGGGAGGTGACGGTGGTGGGAGAGAGGCTCTGCTGGTCCGACGCTCTGTTCTACTGCAGGCGTCACCACTGGGATCTGCTCAGCCTGCGCAGCCAGGAGGAGCATAGCGAGGTGGAGGGGCTGCTAGGCCGCAGCTCTTTCCCCCTCACCGACTACGTCTGGCTGGGGTTGCGCAGGTACTCCAAAGGTGCTCAGTGTATCACCTAAAAACAACCAATAAGAACATAATATTTCGTCAATTATCTGGTTTGATTCCAATTTTTTTACATAATGGCCTCTAAGAATCGCCCATTAAATATTTTTATAATTCTAGCTCAAGTGTTTTAGGTCTAAGCACCTGAAATAGGTGCCCTTCCCTGATCTCAAATCTTAAGGATTTCAATTTTGCAAATGTACATACTCAAAACACACAGGTCCTGAAGTCAAATACTGTGTGTTCTTAATATTTGCTTTGCTAATATAACAAGACATGCACGGATGCTTTGCAAGCAGCTCTCATTGATGCCACACCCACTGACCAACCAAATTTAGCGTTGGAGCTGAAACTTGCAGTCAATTTATTGGTTTGACGATTGACAACAACTTAACCTGGCAATGACTTGTTTTAACAATTGCTGATCACATTTTCAAGTGTGAAGATTAACTGTGTTTCCATTTATTTTGAAGAAATTTGGATTTGGTGACTGTTGTTTGGACAAAACAAATAATACTTAGGGTCCTATTCACTTTGTTTTTGACATTTAACATTAACCAATCTTAATAATTTAAAAAGAATGTGAGCTGTAAACATAGCTACTATCAAAAAGATAAACCATAAATATTTCACAATGGAAAAATATCTCTGTTTTAGTACCGGATACCTGTAGCTGTCGTGAAATTACAAATGTTGTCCTGTACAATAAATCTACTTGGCAGATACATAATGCAAGACACTTGGTTCTGGATGTCTGGTGATTCCATGAAATTCACCAAATGGCCGCGAAACATCGCCCCTCTCCGTATCTCCAGCCCGTGCGGAGGCGTTGACGGAGGAGGGCTCCACCTGTGGGGGGACCGGCCATGTGAGGAGCCCCTCAACTTCATCTGCCAATCAGGTAGGGGGGGGGGACTCACATCCTGCAGCATGTATTGTACCTCACATCAGAAACTTCACCTATTCCTTCTGTCCTTCAGGTGCTGAGCTGGGAGCAAAGAGAGTGTCCTTCCACAGCAGCAACACAGCCACAAGCCCTTAGTAAGGAACCAAACTATTGGAAGCTGTATTTTGAAGTTAGAAATAGTGATTTTAAACTTTCTGCACATCTTGTAAGAATACATTAGCTAACAGAGGTGTGGACTCAGGTCACATAACTTGTACGGACGTCAGAATTGAGTCACGAATTTGAGCACTGAATACTTGACAAAATGAAAAAGACTTGCAAATCGACTATTAATTTGTGATTTAATTGGACATTCGCCTTTCGACTTGACAACACCCGATAACTCCCTCCCAAAAATGTAATGATGTCATTAAAAACGTGTCCCACAAGTAATTCATCTGAATCCAGCAATGTTTATTTCATCCCTTGCAAATTAACACTCAATTCATATGATCCACTTTTAAAACAATCAGACATCATCCAATCACGTAGCAAGAGAAAACCAAGAAGAACTTGCAATTACTTTACTCAGCTGGACAAATATTCTATCAAAGCTTTTGCTTGTGTTAGAAAACAATACTGTAGTCAGCAAAAAACACAATGAAATTGACAGAGAGTTCATTATGCCGTGTTTAGGAATCGAAACTTTGGACAATCTTGACTTGTGACTTGGTCCCACCTCTGGTCTCAACCACCTGGATGCATTCTTTCAATGCTCTTCATATCTTTGTTAAAGTCACTGTTCTGTATTCTCATTAAACTAGTTATTGCATTTATGCTGTGGTGCGTCCTGTCTGGTCTCAATTCAACAATTTTGCATGTATTTATTTAAAGTTGCATGTGAACAACCAATGTCAGATTAATAATTGATACACACCTCAACATATAAATATAAGAACTTACATTCTTAAAGAATATATCCCTAAATATATTTTACGTATGAAATGTTTCGTCCTGAGTAAGATGCACGCAGAAGTTGCTTGACTGAATATGTAATAATGATATCGCTTCAGCTGGTCTTATATTGTGGGAAAGACTTTGTTCACCACATCAAATGTCAAAAAAGTAGATACATTTGCATTAAAACCACAGAAAATGGGAAACTTCGGCATATTTGTTTTCTAATTCTCTCATTTACCTTGATGTAGAAAAAAAGAAGAAGGGTCAAGGTCCTTTTTAATAGTAAAATTTTGACTATGGACTCAAAATAAATCTACCTGTTAAGGTTATACAACCCAGTTTTCCATGTACTGTTTAATCCTCCCATTTAAACCTTTGATTAACCTACAATGCATTCTAAAAGGCGTAATTAAGCAGACTAACCAATACAATTTCAGTCGGGAAACACTCTTATAAGTCATATATTATTATTATTATTATTATTATTATAATGCACCACTTTCCCCCTTCTTCTCCAGGACTCAGATGAGGGTGTTGCATTTTTCTTTGTACAGGTGATGTTTTGGTGTTGTTATTTTTTTTGTTTTGTTTCTTTCCGTTAACTGTCAAGTTGGAACTAAGTATTTTTTGTAGTAAGTTGTTGTGTTTCTCTTATTTTCCTACGATACTGTTATGATTGGCTGTGAATGAGAAACTATGAAGGACAGACCATCGATTTCTATTTATTTTGTTTTTTTGAGAAAGGGTCCGATAATATAAGATCATTTTCTTCTCCCTGCTCCTTTTCGGTCAATGGTGTGTTTACAGACACATGTTTTGGAAACAATTGTTATACATTAAGTAAGAACGGAACAAATACAAATGAAATGAAATATATTCCTCGGATTAGGTGTGGCAGACTCCTCTGAGTTTGAAGGAGTTTGAATGATGAGTGCATTCATCAGTATTAAGGAGTGTGCGGTATAAACTGGAGATGGACACACCCAGAGGGCATCTGGTTCTTCTTGTCCATCTTGCCAGGACGTAACGAGTCATTACTTCTTCCCAGCAGTGAAACAACAAAAAATAAATAAAAGATAATTATTCAGTAGGGCAGAGTTGTTATTGATAAAACAAGAAGGACAAAAGAGGATGGGCCTTTTGAGGAAAAGCACAGGTGAAACTCATTTAATTAACAGGGTTTACATTTAGCTCTGATATCAGGTTCCTGGAATCTAGTATTGTTAGTCTGTGTTTTTCCTACTATGACAAGTCAAACTATCCGCAGTGAGAAAAACCTACTGTGCATCCTCTGTCTGCAGCAAACTCCTTTCCTTCTCTACTGTTTCATTACTGCATGTTCACACAATAAACACAGGGAGGCGCTGTTGAGCTGTTGTAGAAGATACTCCATCCCTTTACTCATTACAGCAGTTAAACCATAGAAGAGGTTACATTTAGCAATGGTACCAGTATGTCACGATTATGGGGCGAAAAGCAATAAAACCCCTAATAAAAAGTGAGGTATGTCCACTCAAGCCTTGATTGTGACTTCATGTGATAATATATATAAGGACAAAGTAAGTTTCCATGACCATGATGTAGTCGACGATCTCCCCTACAGGTCTACTGTAACTGGAATGCTTACATGGATAACATAGGTAACTGTGCATTTTAAATGCTGTATGTTGTAAATGGAAAATCACAGAATGAATGTTCTCTATTTTTGTCTTAAATTAGACTTTTGGGGATTAACCTGAGAATTCATTTTTATGTATGAACCCATCAAGCTAGCCTAAAGCTGAATTAATTTGCTCTTTGCTCATGGGTTCAGTTGTGCGGTGAAAACAGCAAGTAATGTTTCAATTCGATGGTTACCTCGTCTGCTAGCTTGCGCAGCTAATACAGCTGTTATCTGATTGGTTGTGTGTCAAAAGTTCAGCGATGACTGGGTCAAGGTTGACATCATTTCAACTTTAAACGCAATGATCGGCAACAATTTCGACCGATAGCGCTTCGGCCTAGTTGGACGACATGGGTCGCTTCATAGAAACAAAATGGCAACGTCAATGCAGAGCCGTTTTACCACGCATCATGTGAATGCATCTTAACCCTCCTATTGTCTTCGTTTTCCCCCCCTTACTTTGGTGTTCGCGTTCAAATTTGACCGGTCCTGTTTTAACTGTATTACATTAACACAAAAACCATTAATCATCATCAAATTTCATTTAACACCCTTTCAAAGTATACATATTGTATCAGACTACTGGTATACATGAAAAACTGCAGTAAATATACAAAGAACAGACACTGAACATGTATTGCGTGTGCCAGGTGTGATCCATGTGGGGGGATGGGCACATAAGAGCGGGAAATGTGTCAAATTGTTCTGTGTGTTTGTGTGTGCCAGGTGTGATTCACATGGGGGGATGGGCACATAAGGGGGTTAGTTTGTGTATGAGTTTGTGTGTGTGCAGGGTCCGCCTTAATGCACGGGCTGACCTGGGCTGAAGCCCAGGGGCCTACGGAGATCGGGGGCCTATCA
>NW_011369945.1:10640881-10645818 GCF_000735185.1 Notothenia coriiceps | reverse complement strand
GGAGTTACAAACATTTGCGTCTGTGTGCTTGCATTCAAACTTGCACGTCGAGGACATTAGAAGAAACGTTTCTTCTTTCAATTAAATGTTCCGGTCTGAGCCACAAAACTTTTTTTCAAAGCAAAGCTGCCGAGCTGGGCTGGCCGCGTAGGTGAAAACTAGGTACGTTAGCTTACAGTCAAATGCAAGAAACTAAGATGAGCCTTGGTTACTTTCTCGCTCTGACTCTTTTTTTTAAAGCGACAACATCTGGTTCCACCGGCATTCGCGATGACCGCCCCTTTAACTGGTGCCTCTTGATTTCGCACAGGCACTGTTGGGTGGGCGGGGGGGGGAAAACGCTGACGGGAATCGCTGAATGTGATTGAAAAAAAAAAAAAAAACCAAATTGCGTTGCATGGGGAGCCTTGCCTGCGGACCTCCACTCTCAGGAAAAGTTCCGGTGAGGCTGCACTTCTCAGGACCACCCCATGTCAAGTAAACAGGAAGTGGGACGATTCTGGAAACGACAAAACACGTTTGTTTTTTTTTTCCGCCCACCGAAAGGACCTTCGGTTTGATGGAAAGTTTTCAAATGCACCAAATGAAGACTTCATCAACGGAGTGATGAGTTCCGCCCAACCGGTGATTTGGGGTCTGGCCTTGGTTCAGGCCCTTTTGACCCCCAGCCTAGAGAATGTAAACGGGAGTTGACAGCGGCGGACTCTTTGCCGCCTCAAACGAGTTGCCTATTGTTCGGAACAACTTTTTTTTTTCACTTTTCCCCATTTTCCCCGGTTATTATTATTTATGTATATTATTTTATTTTTGGCTATTTTCAAAACCACGGTTTCTTACCGGGACTTGGCCCGTCATTCATTGATTAAAACGGATTTTGGGAACCATTTTGTTTGCATTTTTCTCCTCTTCCTCTCCTGCTTCACCTGATCAATTGGCCAACAACGCCGGACCCTCCTCACTGTCGGAGGCCTCCGCGGGGCCCGGCTTATGCCGGTGCTCTTGCGGTCGGTTTCCTCCGAACTGCGGGTTTCGACCTCTGATGGCCGGAGAGGTGTGCTGCGTGGGGTGTCGGACCTTCCCCAACTGCTTGCGTGTCTCTTCCCTTCACGGGGCTCGCCGCAGCGGGGTGGAGGTTTCCCAGCTGGAACCTCCCCAGCTCCGCCGCGTATGTGTGTGGGTGTGTGTGGTACCTATATATAGGGGACACCTTGTATTGTAGTCAATATCAGGTACAGTATCACTTTTCAATCACTTAGATTGATTGGAAACTGTTCTGCCCCTTACTGTATCCTTATGCGTAGTTAGTTTGGACAGTTAAGCTAACATTTAAAAGTTCCTCCAATAAAGATGGCAAGGTTTTCTTTCTTGACTTTTTACTGTTCTTTCTTTTACTTTGTAAAACTGTGAAACAATACAGAAATAAAAACACATATAAGTATGCAGGCTTTACATAACGAATTATAAGTAGCACCGCTACAAACGACACACTAACTATAAGGAATTAGCTTATCAATATGCGTCACTATTCTAGCAGCACGTCAGAAATCGTCCTTCCTGTACTGACAGTGTGTAGGGGTGTCCCTGAGGAGTGAGATGTCTGCACCGGAACTGTTCGTCTGGAGGAGGTGGGAGGTCTGCAGGCAGACCCCCTTTCGATGCGATTGACACACACAGGACAGAACAGGACAGACAGGACAGAACAGAAGCGGCTAGTTGCAGTGGACATAGCGGAGAATTTTGGCTCGTTGGCGTTGTCACAAATATATAACACAGTGTATACAGATAATACATATGAAGAAGATATAATTTGCTTTAGAAGTCACAGGAGTACAGTTGTGGGTTCGGTCCGGATCGAAAACAGAGTCCGGACTTTGAGGATGCCTGGGAGCTATTTCAGGGTCATAAGTTTTGATCATTCAAAAAAATACAATTTATTTGAAAGTTCAAGTTTTTATCCTGAACTTTGAAAAATACAATGATGTATTCAAAATAAAAAATAAGTATTTTAAATCATTTTTCAGGTTGAATATTATTTTTGATTCAGTTAAGCAATATTTTTGAATAAAATATTTATTTTCAGATTTCACTTTTATACATATTTTGATATTTGAATCCTTGTTTTTTTCAGTTGCAGATTTTTTGTTTTCAGATTCAAAACAATTATTTTTTCAGTTTCAAATCTTGTTTTTTCAGCTTTCACATTGCTTTTCACCTTCAGATTGTTTTTCACTTTCAGATCGTTTTTTTCCGCTTTCAGATCGTTTTTTTCGCTTTCAGACTTTTGGCCCTGATGTTGCGTGGGGGGGCGGGGCTTACCAAAGAGTAGTTTGGCATCCTGAGTGATAGCCTGTCACTGTGACAGGCCTGCCTCTGTCATGTTGCCTTCATGGATGTTAGGTAGCGTGAGAAATATAACTCAATACTTTCTATACACAATACTCCCGTGATTGGTGGTAAACTGATACCAGCGTCAAAGTTCCGTTAAGCGAGCTGTTGAGCATCGTAGTTGGCAACAATCAAGGTATAAGGGCAATAAACTGTGCTACAATGTGAAATTACGTATCCGCAACGAGCCAGCAGGTTGTTCTGGTGGACCTGACGCCATCCCCCGCTGTCTCACGGAGAGATACCGCAGGTCCTTCCTGCCGCGGTCAGAGCCCCTAGACCCCGGCACAAAACAACACAGACTATAACACCTCTTGTTGATAAATAACAACTATGTGCAATATTTTCAATATCTACAATATATATATATGCCGTTAAAAACTATGCAATATATATACCTGGCTGCTAAATCCGCAGAACTGTTACATGGTGTGTATTATGTAAAATGTGTAACTTTAAAAAAAAATAGTAATGTCTTTTTTTAATCTTTAATACTTTTTTTATGCATGCTTTAGGTAACATTAAGTTGTCTTTGGTTCCTCTCTGCTGTAACAATGTAAATGTATCCCCTGTGGGACTGATTAAAAAAGGTATTCTGATCCTGATCGCAAAAACCATCGGATCACCGGACGAAGCTCTGCACTCCACTACCCACCCCCCGTTGACATTCGCGATACATAGGGCGTCATACTCCACCAAAGCATTGAGTTATATTTCTCGCGCTACCTAACATCCATGAAGCCTGTCACTCAGGGTGCCAAACTACTCTTTGGTAAGCCCCGCCCCCCCAGTCAACATCAGAGCCAAAAGTCTGAAGGCGAAAAAAAAAGATCTGAAAGTGAAAAACGATCTGAAGGTGAAAAGCAATGTGAAACCTGAAAGAACAAGATTTGAAACTGAAAAAATAATTTTTTTGAATCTGAAAATGAAAAATCTGTAACTGAAAAAAATAAGGATTAAAATATGTATAAAAGCGAAATCTGAAAATAAATATTTTATTCAAAAACATTGCTGAACTGAATCAAAAATAATATTCGACCTAAAAAATGATTTAAAATGCTTATTTTTATTTTGAATACATCATTGTATTTTTCAAAGTTCAGGATAAAAATTTGAACTTTCAAATAAATTGTATTTTTTTTGAATGATCAAAACCTATGACCCTGAAATAGCTCCATATAAGACATCTTTCTGTTATCTGTGGGATCCATTCTGGCAGCCACCATCTTTACTTGGATCTAAATATATACAACCCCGCTCATTTGAAAAGGAAATCATGGGCAGAAACGCTGTTAACGTAGAGAAAAAGTGAGTGTATATTGTTTTGACCTGCTGTCTAGAGTGGTCCAGAAAATATAATAGTTCTTTATGACAAGAACAAAATGGCAGGTTTACCTTTGCCAGACCAATGGCTCAGATGATATGCTGTGGAAAGTCTCATGGACTGTGTGTGTAGAAATGTAGTTGTGTAAAGATGCTCCCATACCCAGATCCTGCATAAGAGCTTCTTAATTCCTCTGTGACCTTTATTGTTCATATGGACACTTGGCCAACATTTTTGTCTGTTTTTCCACGTTTGTATGACTTGGCTTCGAATTTGCTTGTCATAATTATAAAGACATTTCTGCTCTCATTATTGTATTAGTCAATTGCTGCTGATTCAGCCTCAGGTTTTCCAGATTACAGATCCGGCCAGTTAAGCATCAAGAGTGGCTCGCCAAGGCCATTATGTTACAGTTATTGGTTCTTTAAATATGATTGGAGGCGGCACTTCCCGATGCACCACACAACAGTTCGTTTTGCAGCAGCTACTTGACCTCTTTAAAAAGGCCTCTTATTTCCCCTCATTGGTTCTCCTCTTACTGTAACTCATGACTGTGCGGCCATCAAGCGCATATGTCCTTTTTAAAACAGCCCTGGCCAGGCCAATCCCATTGGCTGATGCGGCCTATAATGAAGTTGCAATACTAGGGAAATTCCCACAGAAGGGCTCCATGTGCGCTTGTCATGAATTAAAGTGGACCTATCATGCTATATTTGAACAATATATTGTAGGGCCATACCTATATAAAGTTTTTTTTTTTTAAATACCAAACAGATCCTGCATTTTAGCCATGCCTCATTTCGCTCTATTTGCTTTTTCCAGCCCTGTTTCTGCAAGGGCTGATTCTGTGACATAGCTTTAGTGCAAATGAGCTGCAGCTGACCACGCCCCCCTGCAGGAGAGGGGACTATGCTTTGAGATCAGCTGCTGGGCTGTCAGAAGAGGGGGACAAAAAGGGATCTCCGTTGTCCGTGTTTTATTCTTATATATGATTATATAGAGCAATTATTCATTTGTTATAAAGCTCAATAAATAACAAAGAAGACCTCTGACCTGCACTTTTCTAATTTTGTCCGGAAGATTTAAACTTTAACGGACATGTTGACCAGCGGAAAAAAATCTAACTGAAACTCTGCCGCACGGTCCCCTCGCTCCTTGGAAGAGGCGGAGAGGTAGGGTATGGAGAAAAAGAGAGAGGGTTGTGTTTTCTGACACACCGGGGAAACAT
>NW_011369945.1:10636242-10640871 GCF_000735185.1 Notothenia coriiceps | reverse complement strand
AGTGCTTGCCTCGACGGGGAGGGATTGCATTGAATTACAGCAGCGGGAGCAAACGCTTGCCTCGGGGAGGGAGAAAAAGAGCCACAGCAGAGAATAAACAGAAAGGCAACCATGTGCGGGAAGTCTTCTCCGCTGCTTTTGTGGCAGACTACAGCGCCACTTACAGGTCTGGCATATGTACTAAAGCACTTTCGAGCGGCAATGGCCGGCCGTGGACCAACCTCTCATTCCCCTGATAGGTGGAGAGTTGGCCATATAGGCGGAGCTCCTCGTTCCTGACGTCAGAGAATTTTCAAATCTGTATCAGTCTGTATCAGATCCGTTGCAGCCCCGTTTTTAGAGATTTGGGTATGGAGGAAAAGAGAGGGTTGTGTTTTCTGACACTTGGTGAGTTCCCTAACAGACAGGGGACACATATTCATCTATAAAAGACGTACAAAAGTGCATTTTGCATGATAAAAAGTATATCACGTCAAACTAGGAGAGCACTCGGAAAGCTCAATAAAATAATTTGTGTTTCCGCTATGTGCTTTGGATCCGATCCAAAATGAAATGTGTTCAACTGTGTCTGAGTCTTTGGCCTAGGCGTAGCCCTTCAACAAAGTTTCATGAAAGCAGTAATTTTAGGTAAAATAGGTTTGTTTTCCACTTTTTTTATATCTCATAGCTCATATTTTTCAAAGAGTCAAGTTTTAAAAAATTCTGTTATCTGGCAGATGAGAAGAGATTGCTCTGTTGACTCCACTGCCTCAAAGCTGGCAGCTAAGTCATCTGGTTTTATTTATTTGTAAAGTAAGATGGCTACATTTTTTTTTGGTTAATTTTGCCATCTGTAATGTAGAACCTGATATAATTCCACACACTATAGGAGAAATAATGTAGGTGGTAGAGAGTTTGAAGAACTGCCCTTTGCTGTGTAGTCTGTTGCACTTGCGTGTAACTACTGTACATGTTGAATTGAAAAGTGAAATTGTCATTTTGAATAGAAAGTGACAGCCCCAATCCATCCTGATCAATGTTTTACAACGAGTTATAACTACTGCTTTTGTGGATTATAGTTCACCATGTTACAATAGAGAACTGAAAGCATACTTATCTTTATTTATTTGATGTATTTGTTCAAATGCTCAGCCTTAATACTAATACTTTTACAGAACGGTAACTGCACTATAAACAGTGGGCCAAAAGGCTCTCACTGTAAGGAGTGGTAATATCTTCTTGGAAAAAGCTGTTTTCATAGCCTCTGTTGTGTTTTATCTCTTAGTTACTCACTGAGCACATAGCTGTAATTTTTCTTTTTGCCTCTCCATCATTTCTGCATTTCTTCACTCTCCTAGTATTATTGGACCCATCCCTCAGATTTGTGTTCATTTCAACAACATTGAGTAAGTCAGCCGAGACATGTCCTCTTAGCAAGTCGGCGCTAGCCTGCAAGTTTGCAAGTCCCATCTGCTCCCATAAAACACCTTAAGTCATAATCCATCTAAAATCTGTCTTGAGTTTCTAGCGCTCATCCCCTTAAGGCCTGTAAGGTAAACGTTTGTATCCCTCCACCGCAGCACAGCAATCACCATTTGGTCTCCAAACACAGTGATACGATACGATAACACTTTATTTGTCAGATCAAGTCTGAAATTTGACTTGCGTCACAGCAGCTCCATGTCCAACATCAACAGACAAGTATCCAGACACAATACATGAAACACAAACAACAAACATTTAACATAACAGCACAATCAGTGAGAGAAAACATGCTCAAGAGCCTTCAGCGTGCATTTGATCTGGGATTTAGCTCTGTATTTACTGTGAGGATTGACTGATGCACAAAGGAGTGCTTCAGTCTGACTTTATTGAATCGTTGGACCCTGTATCTCCGATTAGATGGTAGCAGTTCATATTCAGTGTTCAGAACATGGTTTGGGTCAGAGATGATGTTGTTGGACAGCCTCACTAGGTTGTTATGATAGGCTGAGTCATAGAGTCTCTGACAGGGTTGACCAAAAATCTTTGAGCAGATTTTTAACAGGTGGAGCAGTTTTGTACCAGGTAGTGTTGCAGTACTGCAGAATAGACATGATCACAAATGTAAAGAACAACAGAAGAATTTCTCTGCTCGCCCCAAAAGACCTAAGACGGCGGAGAAAATCAATTCTTTGTTTTGTCCTTTTGCACAGATATTCAATGTGATCCTTCCATGACAGCAGGTGGTCAATCATTACACCCAAGTATTTGTATGAAACTCCCTGCTTGATTTCATCTGTATGGATGACAATGGGGACTTTATGGGAGTCAGATGGTGAGCCAAAAATGATTTCCTCAGTTTTCTTGGTGTTGATCTCAAGAGCATTGNACCAGCTTTGAGAACACTTTCATGATCAATCATTATAAAACATATCATATATATTATTCTGAAATGGACCAATCTGCACAATGACTACTTTTACTGTCGCTACTTTCACTATATTTTGATGAGAATACTTTTCTACTTTCAATTGAGGGACATTTTGAATGCAGGACTTTTACTGTAACAGAGTATTCCTACACTCTGGTACTTCTACTTTTACTCAAGTACAAGATCTGAGTACTTCTACTTTTACTCAAGTACAAGATCTGAGTACTTCTACTTTTACTCAAGTACAAGATCTGAGTACTTCTACTTTTACTCAAGTACGCTGAGTACTTCTACTTTTACTCAAGTACAAGATCTGTATACTTCTACTTTTACTCAAGAACAAGATCTGAGTACTTCTACTTTTACTACAAGATCTGAGTATTTCTACTTTTACTACAAGATCTGAGTATTTATACTTTTACTACAAGATCTGAGTATTTATACTTTTACTACAAGATCTGAGTACTTCTACTT
Source organism: Notothenia coriiceps (assembly GCF_000735185.1). Lineage (NCBI taxonomy): Eukaryota > Metazoa > Chordata > Actinopteri > Perciformes > Nototheniidae > Notothenia > Notothenia coriiceps. The sequence continues at coordinate 10,638,005 of NW_011369945.1, read as the reverse complement.
TTACTCAAGAACAAGATCTGAGTACTTCTACTTTTACTACAAGATCTGAGTACTTCTACTTTTACTCAAGAACAAGACCTAAGTACTTCCAGCTCTGCTTGTTTAGAATAATCTGTATTTTGATTACATTTAGGAGTCTTTAGGTCTTTCTAAATGTCAGGTCTGTCTCTTGTTATAAAAACAGTGAATAACGCTCTTTATTTCTCAAGTAAAGACTCCTGTCTTTGTAAGGTTCTTATTAAAAGAGACTTTACCTGGTGAATCAAATAAAAAGGACACCAGAGTAGCGCTCTCGTGCTACAGTATAAATGACATGCTTCATGTGATGTGGAGGTCTGTCGGACGTGTACCATCATCGTTAAATGACTCGTGTCAAACCTCATTACCTTATTTTAAACCTCTACCGTGATTGGAAATTAATCGTACATCCGTTAATTTGGTACAAATGATGCAGTAATATGCCTTAATGCACTTATTCTTAGATATATATATCTATATAAGTGGCAAACTCCAGGTCTATAAAGGGAACTTTAACGTGCATTCTGTAAAGTGGCCAGCAGGGGGATTAACCTTAAAAACGAGTCTAATTGAATGGAAGTCTATGAGAAAATGACCCGACTTCTCACTTGATTTATTAACCGAGTGCACATTTTCCTACAGATTTCATGATCTCATTCTCTAGTTTCAAGTCCTCTTTAAAACCACGTGACATATATATTTATATAGAGTAAAATACAACATACTTCTTGGCACGATTAACTCCTTTATTGTTGCCTGCTGACCCGTTTTCATTTCCTTCACTGTAAATAACCGTTCTGTGTGAACCGGCAGACCATCACACCCCTCTTCCCATGATTTGTGCTGCTTGTGTTCAATGACTCATCACGAATAATAACAGCTCATTTAACCGATGATATTATTCAGTTTCCAATCAGTGCGGCGGATGGCTTTCACATCTGTGCAGACGGCAGGGAGAGCACTGGTTTGATGAAGAGAGACTTTTAAGTGTGCAAATGTATCAAAACTTTGCACAATTTAAAATCTACGTTGTAGTCCTGGTACGTCTAGCTTTAAATTCCTTCTGTCCGTGCAGTTTGCAACCAAAATAGCGTCCTCTTGTTATTTGTGTGCTCTTGTTAGCTGTGTGGGGGGGTAAAGGTGACACAACAGAAAAAGGAAGAAAGAAAGTGGAAAACACATTTTCTTTGTAACTTTTTACAACCCTTTATTGGATTTTTACCACTTTGCTCTCCCTCCAGAGATAATAGATTTTTCTCTCCCTACTGATTTTAACTGGTAGTTTGAAGACAGACAATTTCATCTCTCATTTGTTCCCCTCTGTACACATTAAAGAGATCCGTGACATTTAGCATTTTCCTGGGTTATTTATCTTTTTCGGAGACACTTTGGCAAAGATTGGATGTGACTCGTAGTTGAAGTTTGTTACGTGCCAGGCAGGCTGTACTTGTGTTGTTTTCCTTCCCTCCTGCTTTTCTCTCTTCTCCCTGGGTGCGTCTCACTTCGGTTATTTGTCATTCCCTCGCTCCTCGGGCTCGGTATCACCGGAAGTTGATTTGTCTGCGCCATCTTGAGTAGCGTCCCAGTGGCCTTATTTTTGCTGGAGGACCGAGGATCGAGGAACTACCAGAGCATCCTCCGGTGAAATCCTCAGACACTCGCCCCGCCCCTTTACTGTGTATCGCTCACTGATTGTACGATGCAGTAGGGCTGCTCGATTATGACAAAAATCATAATCTCGTTTA
>NW_011369945.1:10632149-10636237 GCF_000735185.1 Notothenia coriiceps | reverse complement strand
TGACGCACACCTGCACACTTGCTCGCCTGCTCCACTCTTTGTTTCCGAATGCCAGGAAGTATTCTTGACTCGCTTCTGAAGCAAGACGCTCGGAAGACATGTGCTACCAAGCAAGCGTACTTGACATTGAGAAACACCCAGGTCACCCAGTGTTATCTCACTTCGGTTAAATGGATTCCTTGCGTCCCTCACTTGCGTCGTTTCCCTGCGACTAGTCCCTCCCAGAGAGACGCAAGGAAACCACGAGAAGCAGGGAAATGAGTTTTAAGAGCAATGGGACGTCGTTTCCTCCGGAGCGTCANTCGGGCTGCGGGGTGCTAGAGACGGGAGCACGTTGATGCGACCTTCCTAGCCGGAGTCACTTAAAAACATGACAAATATTGCGATTCGATTTGCGATATTTGTTTTTAAGTGACTCCGGCTAGGAAGGTCGCATCAACGTGCTCCCGTCTCTAGCACCCCGCAGCCCGAGCTACGAGTGAAAGAACTAAACTTACATGAAACTTCCGTTGGGTTGCTTTAAAGTCAAGCTTCAGTTTAAGATTCACCCTGTGATAGAAACATGTGATGGAGCATTACTAACCTGACTCAGATGGTTTCACCAAACCATCTAGGAGAGCTCCTTTGCAGCCATTTGGAAAGGGCAGGCACTTTCAAAAATACTTGGCAGGTGATTGGATCAATCTGTCTATCACTTTCTATCATGGGCCACTTCTGATTGGTTAACAATGGCTGGTACATGTGGAGCACAGCTTTTCTGATTGGTGTGGATGACTGACTCACAAGAAGAAAAAAGAAAAAAATAGAATTTTTCTTTTTTTTTTTTTTTGCGATTTGATAATCGATTAATCGTTCTACTGTGGACTCTGTTCTCTGACCTTTGTGAATGTGTTGGGAGGTGGAGGAGTTAGGTAAGTCTGGGGTACCCTTTACATTCTCATCACATAGGTAACTACTGTTAGACACACTAGGTGAGTGGATTGTTGCCACCCCTGTATTTTGCTTTGTCCAGCTCTTAGTAGTTCAGTTAGTGAGGGGTTTGTTTCAGAGGATAGATGTAGAGACAGGCCTGGTTTTGTTATACTTATTTCTTTTGTTTGGCACAATCTCCTTTGTCTCCTCCTCCTCCTCACTCAAAGAGCATTAATGCTCAGTTCCTTGTTGTAAAAGGAATACACTTTTGTTAACATTTACGCTGACTCCCTCATTGTATTGGTTGTTGTGTGTTATTGTCTCCAGGTCCCCTAGAGTCTAGACCTTAGTGGGGACGTAACAAAGTTGAACAATAAAAACACTTTTTACAATATTTAAAGCAAAAGGAAAGGATAAAACTAAATTATCTTTGGAGAAAATGCAATATAATCCCTTATAGTATATCAGTGAGTGAGGCTTGGTATAGTCTTCACAAAAGAGACCAAACACTTAATGGAGAAATGAGCATAGGGGATATATTCTGTATTTAAAATGTAAAGTAATGCATGATAAAATAAAAGCTTTTATGCTGAGAAATCTTTACCCACAACACGGCTTTATGCTTAAATAAAGAGGCTGTGATTGGAGTCGAGAGGCAAACATTACTCTCTGATTGGTTTAATGAAATGTTCCAGAGTGACAGCACGTTCAGCGATGGTCATTTTGAAAGCGATCGCTGTAATCATCACACACTCGTTGTAATTGCCAATCTGATGCCAAAGCAATTGCAATCAAATCACAGGATAGGCCACACTGACAATTTGTGTATCGAATGCATGTGAATTAAAGTATTTTTGTTAAGGGCGTTCCTGCTTGTACCCGGTGTTTAAATCCAAATGTAGGAGCACTCTGCTTCACATTTGTGTAATTCAGAAAGCGACCAAACACCCGAGGCATTCAAACAAATAATATATCATTTCTCAAGCCTCTCTCAAAACAATACTTACATTGTCATAGAGCTGGGAGTAGTGGAAGAAAATCACATATCTTTATATTTGATTAACAAATACCTCTTTCCGTAATGCAACGATATCGTGAGGTTGACTATAGATGCTTTCACAACATATTTACAAAATTAATTGATAAATTAATGGTGTTTTAATGACTAATTGGTAATTACCAGAACAGCTAGAACTGTCTGTGTTCATAAAATGACAAAACTTAAAATGCCATATTACAGCATTAAAATATGCTAAATCTAATCCACTATCTTCTAATGTCACTATAACGATATATTATTGATGTATTGCGCGACACTAATATGCACATTGAAAGAGTTTCTTTAGTTGTTCCTCCGTTGAAACACAACTTTTAGACCTAAATAAGATCAGATAAAGGTCAGCATCAGAGTAGGGCTAATCGTCCAAATAGATGTTTCTTTTTAAGCCTAATCAACTTTTTTAATTGGACTCTTATGTCAACCTAATTAATCTTAATTGAACAGCATGATATATTCCTTGCTTCATATATCACTTAATTTATATCACTCATATAAATCGATGTAAGCTGGATCCTGTAAATGTTATACATAATAATTGTGACCTTTCTTTATCCCTCTCAGAAATATTTATATCTAAACACCTTGAGATCGTTGTCATGTGGAGGCGGCGTCTCTTTAGAAAAGGACTTTCAGATTCACGTCTAATGATGTTATAGTAAATTAGTTCTGCTTTTAAACTCGCTAATGTATTCCACCGTTTGTCCCGCGGCAGAATAGCCGGGACGCGAGTCGCTCTGCCGTCAAGAGAGCTCATCAATCCCACTTTAATTAGTGTGCATTTCAGCTCACTCCTCCTCCGTCCTGCCAAGAACCCAAAGCATTTCAGAGAAACCGTCAAAAGTTTTCGGTGTGAAGTCGGAGACAAATATCGAATATTGGCACAAAATATAGGCTACTGGCAGCCGGATGCATGTTTCTGACATTCCTTTTAACGAGGAATGATTGGCTGTGACTGCAAGAGGACAGAGAGTGAGGAATACACTCTGAGTCCTGCTGCTTTCAGTATTGGACTTTAAGACCCTTAAACTTCAACTGTGACTCATTTTAAAAGCTCATAGAGGACTTGGAGCTAATGGAGCTAAAGTACATTAATAATGGCTTCCCTTCTTAGTATTTTCTCAAATTAGATTAAATCAAGTATTAATTGAACTAATTTGGCATTTGCTCCGCCATTTCCAAAGCGGATATGAAGAAGTTGTTTTAGCCGCAAATCTCTCTTTTTCTTGGGTGAAGCTTTGATTGACAGACTCCTCAAATACAGTAAAAAACAAACCAGAAAGAAGTGTGTACTTTGACTGCTTCTTAAACACTTAAAAATAAAAGATGACACAGTCTAACGAAAGAGGTCTGAAGCCCTTTGATTAAACAGTCCCTGATTAACTCATTAGGAACTTTCATTTATGAAAACATGATATGGGGCGAAGCCTGCGAGCTAGTTCAGGCAGTCAACTCGAGCACTCATGCTGCATTCATACATAACGCCCCTTGCCACTCCACAACCAACCAAACACAGGCCGTTGCTCAATGTCGAGTACACCTGCTGTAGAGCCACTATTTCAAGTATACTACGTCATCGAGTGGCGCCGAAGGACTGTTTAAATACATGTTAAATGCCCAGCATTCGGCGCCACTTGATGATGTAGTATACATGAAATAGTGGCTCTGCAGAAGGTATACTCGACATTGAGAAATGGCCAGAGTTTCTCAATGTCGAGGAAGGCTGCTCCAGAGCCACTATTTCAAGCAGACTACGTCATCGAGTGCCGCCGAAGGACTGTTCCAATGTCCAGCATACTTGGAATTCTACCGAGGCCGGCTTACTTCATAGCGGAACATTTTGAGGCTGCACATGTGTAGACTCCACGGTCTTAAAATCCCCACAATGCTTTGCGCAAGGACCAATTTCCAAATCTTTTGCTGAAATCGCGCTCCATTTAAGGCGGGGCCTCGCATATGACGCACACCTGCACACCTTTTAGCCTGTTCCACAATTCTTCGTTTTCCGAGGCTAGGAAGGATTCTTGCCTCACCTCTGAAGCATCTGACTCAGAGGTACATGTGCTACCAAAGAAGCGTCCTCGACATTGAGAAACACCCTCAATACAGAAAACCTGAC
>NW_011369945.1:10627069-10632104 GCF_000735185.1 Notothenia coriiceps | reverse complement strand
CTGTAGCCCACTGATGTTAACGGACGTAACTGAAAGGCTGCCTGTCAAACGTAAAACATTCAGCCACGTGACTCGCAAACTCTCGCAGACGATTTTACACAAGGACGGGATCCTTTCTAGCCATAACCCTGCGATCATCAGATTGGACAACGCTGATAGGGCTGAAATTATGTTTCGGAGTCTAGTTTACAGATAGCAACAGTCAGCTGCTAGTGGCTGCTGCTGCACTGGTTGGAGGCCTCCTCTCTTTAGTGACCGGACGGAGAGAGGGTAATGACACACGGGCAACGGCAGCAGGAAACATGTGAACTTATCAGTAACTTTAGGGACATCGTAACACCATTTTAAACGGACTTTTTATTGTGTAGATTATACATTTTACTGATCCCCAATGCTGCTGGCATTCTTTTTCCTGGTTGTCTCATCATCAAAGTATGCCATGCTGCAGGAACCGAATTGTGATTAATTGTGATTGAAGGCTTGGGAGTTACACACGCTCTGCTCTGTAGAGTTGCTCCAGGACTGGGACTGAGGAAGATGCTCCGAGCTGGCCTTTTATATGTCCATGTTACCATGACCAGTGGGAAGACCGCTTGGAGTCACTCAAATTCTTGCTGTCTTCGTCCGACACCGCGGGTCCCATCTCGATGGTCATCGTACTATAATACGGAACTGGCTACACAACGGCATTCGCGAGGCTCACGGTCAGTCGGGTCTGCCTTCCTAAAGTCAATCGGGCAGCTTCCTTGTTTCTTCGTATTGTCTTGTGAGGCGAAAAATGCCCGATGGCACCGATGGATCACACGGAAGTAAAGGACAAAGATGACACGATTTGACAAGATGCCCTCACTGATGGACTTACGAAGGGCAAATGACACACAAAATTCAACACGGAAAATGAACCTTCTGCAAGGTCTTTCGGAAATGTTTTGGCATGCCAAAGATTTTTCCACCGCTCCACGGAAAATTGCTGCCGGAGCCTGAAAACTCCAACGGCGGTCATACGATGGCTTAAGGTGCCCTCACGAATGCCCGATGTTGTTACGATCAGAGCCGAATTTGAACATTTCCTTTATCGTGTGCCCATCTGGTGTCAATTTCGGGACAGTGTGACGCGGCTTAAGCAAATCTCACAGCAACATGTCATATTAAGACATCGCCCTACTCTCAGCCACTCGCTTGATTCCTTCTCAATGTGCCGGCTGACAAGTGTTATTATTGTCTTCCAGTGTTGTTATTAACTTCCACATTCCTGAAAGTAGTGTCATATAATCAGTGATTTTTACGCTCTGAACTCATTCGCCCCTTTTTAAACTGACATGAGCATTCAATTTAGCTCTGAGAATCCTCTTTATACAATGTCCCCCACCAGAAAGAGGCATATCAAGTATTGGTGCCCCAGAGTGTCACAGTGCGGACTTCTTCAGCCCCAGATACCAGTGTGTGACAGATAGCCACAGTTATTTAGTGCTTCACTGCCAAACTCAGGACCTCAGCAATGTAAACATTTGCCTGTTTAGCATTAGCACGAAGCCCCAGAATGCCCCTGTGTTTGATACTATGCGGTCTGGTTGAAGGGGAAAAATGTCAGGACCTATTTACAGTGCCATATTGATGTGCGGTTCCCATTTTCAGTGGATTATTTAGCCACGGTGGCTGTTTGGCATGGTTTGTGGCTTCGAGGAAAGAGAGAGGTGTGTGATATTTACCCCGCTGTGTTCAAATGAAGACTGTATTATTCAGAGGTGATATTTCAATGTAAAATCAACAATTATTCCTGAATGAAGACCAGGATAACAGTCACACTTTTTTTAAATCCTATTGAAGGTTTTCAAAGATATGTCCTTTGACATTGGTAGTGATTCTTAAGGTTTAGAGATATTTCCCAAATGTTTTTGAAAAATACAACAACTGGACAGAGGAGAGGAATGGTTTTCTGAAGTTGCATAGAACAGACATAGCTTTGGTCTGGACCAGTGGCAAGTTATTGAGATTTAAGTACAGTTTTGGTTTTATGCTGTGGTAGATAACGGGTGGAGCAGAGGCATCCTTCTGCAGTAATGTCAGGTTGCTGAAAAGCCAAATGTAAATGCCTGGGAGACTGAGACCTCTAATGTCCATGATTGTCCCGTTGGCCCTGTATACCAGCCTAAATCAGCCCAGTAGCTCATACTCTTATGTCGCATCCATTGTATACTTAAGCAATAGCTCACGGCAGGCCCTGGTATATGCTCATTATATCACAGCTATGGGGCGTGGTTCGGCCCGACGCGAACCTGCTTTTATAAAACGGTTACCAAGTGTGGCAATATGAAAGAAAAATACACACTCTAATTTAAATCGTTTTTATTAGTAAATAACAATGTTAAAAATAAAATAGTCCCTCCGTTGCCTTCTGCACGAAACATGCGTGCGAGGTTGTTGCTATGCAACAACACTAACAGCTAGCGAACATATTAGACAGAGCGCGTTAATCCATAATTTGACTATTTAATTACATTAATGTGTGTGTTGCCGTTTATTGTGCACCCACTGAAAAACTGTCCAGCATCAGTAGAATGGCTTACGTGGTCACTTGTATAGGTTGAGGTTGTTCTAGGCTGTTGCTTGGCGTGGCGAGAATATTGCTCCACTTTCTCCGGTCCCCGAAATTGGGCTTCCAGTAGCTCTGGAGAGAGCTTTCGCACCTGTGGCCACTAACGGTCATCATTTCTCTGCTTGCAAGACCCGCATCAGAAAGCTTTTGAATGGGGGTACTTTTCCAGTTGTTCTACCTGCTCTTCACGTAGCTCTGCATGTCGTCGTTTAGGTACTTTTTTTTCTGGAGATAGGCACTCCTCAATCAACTCCTCCATAGTAAGACCACCCCGGAGGTCGAAGTTAACATTAAATGTTTCCATCTTAAAGGTGACATGTCATGCTTTTCCGGTTACTGCCCATCCCATTGTGTGTTATGAAGGTTTTTCTGCATGTAAACGGTGTGCAGAGTCAAAACCCTTAAAGTACACCCTGTAGCGAGTAAAACTCTAACACAGAAAATACCTCCCCCGAAACGCCTCGTTGGTGAAACGTCATCATCCATTTAATTCTTCCGGGTACGTGCTTACGAAAGCACATACCGGAACTAAAATGGGCCAATCCGTGGAGCGTTACGTTACGTCCGCGGAGTGCCGTTACTCGTTAACGCCCCCGCTGATTGTCCAAATTGACCTCAATCCACACTCTAGTGCAGCAGCTCTGCTGATTTCTGCTCCCCTGGCTGCAGGCTGATAATCAGAAGTTTGGATTGCAGCGAAACTCTCTGCATGACCCATTCTCCACAGCATTTATCAACAATAAACATTTTTTCTTACTCATATATCAAGCCACACTTATTGTTTTTATTTCGGCTGTGACTTTGTGTGTGTTCAGGTTGAGTTTGTGTGTATCGCTAAACAAGGGAAACGCACCTCCACGGAGCTCCAGCGCGTCACAGCGTTACCGACCAATCAGAGCACCTGGCTCACAGGGAGGGGGGGGGGGAAGCTGCAGCGAGCCGCAGCGAAGCCGTTTAGTGGAGAATGTGATGAATACTGCTTAATACTACATACTTTACAGAGATGCTGTATGCGAAACGCAATGTGAGGTTTGGAAAATTGCACAGTATTTTTCGTATTTGTAACCCTCAAACAATGGAATTATGATCAGTGGAAATGGCCATGACACCTCTCCTTTTAAGCTTTGTACAGTTTGTTTCAATAACGGGAAAATGGTAAATTATATTATAAAACGGATCAAGTCAAATCAAAGCAATCTGATTGGTCGATATGCGTTTTTGCGGACCTTTTTTTTATTAAAGATTTGCAAAAACATTGTGCTTGCTTTAAAGTAGCACGATTCATTATGTAACCTTGGAAAGCTATCTAGATATACGGTGCCTAATGCCAAAGGAACTTGCGACACAATATGTTTTGCCGTTTGATGTCTAGTGTCTGACCGCTGCAGAAAAAAGGAGGTTTCTGCCTCCGTTACTTCTCCGCTGTTTTCTCTGTCCCCAGTTTGAAAAGCAATACTGCTTGAAGTAACTTACAATTCTACCCGTTGGTATACGCTCAGTATATCACGGCTAAGGAACCAATCAGATTGCTTGATTTGACTTGGTCCGTTTTTAAAATGCACAGCATAGCAAACACAGGCCAGGCCACATGCAGATACATACCATAGCACACAGTCAGAACCCACTGTTGCATTTGAACAGCCATGTGAGGCAGGGACCAACTGGTAAAAGGTACATGTGTGAATAATTCCAAAACAATTATGAGTTTTAGGAATCGTAATACTTCTTCATTAAGGAGGGGAATTGGGTTGCTTTATTTAGACATAACCATTAATTACAATATTTTATATAAACATAAGAAATAAAAAAAGTGAAATGGTGGAAAATAAAAGATAAACGTAAATAGTTATTTCGACAAGAGTTACAGGGTTTCCCACACATAGACTATACTTGGGCGGGCCGCCCAGGTATATTTTGCGACCCATTTAGTTTTTTTTTTATTTAGTCCGCGACTACAGACGCCATCTTCGATCGACATTAACTTGTGGACAATGATCCCTCGCTCTGATCGCCTTCCTGTACCCAGTCCGGACTGGCCATCGGGAGGACCGGGGGGTTTCCCGATGGCCTGGCCTTGTCTACTGGCTGTCTACATGATGTGGCCTGCCCGACATGGCCACTGTTCATAAGATCATAAATCAAGGCCCTTGATTGGTCTCTGTGTGTCACTCAAGCAGGGATAACCTCAGCTCAGGTGAGGTAAAAGGACTCTGAGTGTTTAGATAGTTAACTTAGTTCTAAGTTTGCTCAGGTGGTCTCAAACGGTTTGGTCACCATGTTATGTAAACACATATTTCCATTTGAGAGGGTAGTGATTAGTAAAATATGCATGAAATAAATAATAGAAAAGTTTCCAATTACGGTGAGATAAGGCAAGATTACACTTTTAAAACTTGTTGGAAGCTAAAAACTAGTCTTTGCTGCTGCCTCCAAAGAGGG
>NW_011369945.1:10595536-10627024 GCF_000735185.1 Notothenia coriiceps | reverse complement strand
GAGAAAAAGCAGCTGTCGGGAACCTTGAAGACCAGGATCATATTTTATACCTTATTTATATGGAATCAATGGAAAAGTTTGAAAGGTGTGTCAGTTCATTCGGTTGTTAAGTAGTTGGAGAGCAAACATTCAGCTTGACAGAAATTACGTTTGTGTTGGGACCTTGGGACCATCTGATTTAGATGTCTTTATAAAGATTGCTGAAGAAGAGGTGGAAAAATATATTTTCTTTTTTGGTTAAAGTAAAGTTTTTGGACCCATCCATTCTGGAGTATCAACATGTGTCCCCTCTTCTTCCATGTCTCTTCTACATCAAACATGTGGTCCCTCTTCTTCACGTCTCTTCTCATCAGCATGTGTCCCCTCTTTTCCACGTCTTCTTCTACGATTAACATGTGTCCCCTCTTCTTCACGTCTCTTCTACATCAGCAGTTGTCCCCTCTTTTCATGTCTCTTCTACATTCAACATGTGTCCCCCTCTTCTACCACGTCTCTTCTACATCAACATGTGTCCCCTATTCTTCATGTCTTCTACAGTTCAACCATGTGTTCCCCTCTTCTCCACGTCTCTTCTACATCAACATGTGTCCCCTATTCATGCTCTTCTACATCACCATGTGTCCCCTCTGTCTTCCATGTCTCTTTACATCATAACATGTGTCCCCTCTTCTTCATGGTCTCTTCTACATCAGCATGTGTCCCCTCTTCTTCACGTCTCTTATACATCAACATGTGTCCCCTCTTCTCCATGTCTCTTCTACATCAACATGTGGTCCCCTCTTCTTCAGGTCTCTTCTACATCAACATGTGGTCCCCTCTTTCTTCATTGTCTCTTCCACATCAACATGTGTCCCCTCTTTTCATGTCTCTTCTTCATCAACATGTGTGTTCCCCTCTTCTTCATGATCTCTTCATACATCAACATCTGTCCCCTTCTTCTTCATGTCTCTTCTACATCAACATGTGTCTCCTTCTTTCTTCCATGTCTCTTCTACATCAGCATGTGTCCCTCTTCTTCACGTCTACTTCTACATCAACATGTGTTCCCTCTTCTTTCATCGTCTCCTCTACATCAACATGTGTCCCCTCTTCTTCATGTCTCTTCTACATCCAACATGTGTTCCCCTCTTTCTTCATGTGTCTTCTACATCACATGTGGTCTCCTCTTCTTCATGTCTCTTCTACATCAACATGGTGTCCCCTCTTCTTCATGTCTCTTCTACATCAACATGTTGTCCCCTCTGTGGAAAGAGACTCTGAAAGTTTCAGGAACAAAGATTCTCTCTCTTTTTGTCCTGATCCATTTATATAAAAACCTGTCTGAAAATGAGCTGATCAGATTTTGGCCACTTTGTGATGTCATAACGATGTTTTGTCTTGTGTGACCATTAGCCAATCACCAACCAAGGTAACCCCCCCCCTTATCACCTGAATCTCCTCCAAGAGCACCATTGAGTTCTTTGTAACCAAATCTCTCTCAGAGGGGCGTGGGGAGGGGCTCCTTATTTTTTATCTAAAGTAACAGACAGAGAATCAGCACTTTGGAAACAGGGCTGAAACAGAGGGGATTATGGGTAATGCTGCAATGATCTGTTTGGTGTTTCAGCCAATCAGAGACATGTTCTGTATATATCTGAGAACTGTGATATATTGATGATAAAGAGTATACTAGGGGACCTTTAACTGATCCCAGGTATCTGCTGGTTCCTCCCTCCATTCATCTGGAGAGGAGGAGGGGCGACAGGGAATCCCAGGACGGGGAACAAATATCGCGTTACTGTGGCTCTCCAGTTCCTGAGGAAGTGGAGGAGCAGTGGGTGCATGAATGAAACAGATGCGAGTTTAACGTATTTTTTAAAAAGGGACGAAGGGCAGCAACACACTGTTTTTACTCCTGGTTGTGTTTGCAGCAATGTCAGCCGGAGCGACGATCTCCAAGAGAAAGCCCGTCTGGGGAGCGTCAATTCCGGCGCAGCAGTGTGTGAAATCCTCGGTTGTTTTTCGCCTCCTTTGAGACACATCGTCCTTTGTGAGCCAAATGCGGGATTAATCTCACGTTTCCTGGGGATTTTCTTGTGGATAAAAAGAAGGGCTTGACTTCGGCTGGTAGTATTAGAAACGTTTTGTTTGCATTTGCTTCAAACAGGCCCATAAAACGTCTGGCAAAATGTCAAGGATGCCCCGGGAGGAGAGGCTTTGCGCACCGCAGCATGACTGGCAACCCTGAAATCTGAAGTGGAGCTGAAAGGAAGAGACATTTATTTAAAAAAAACAGATATAATGGGTGTGCTGCTGGGCATGTGTGTGTTTTCCTGGGCTTCTTCTACGTGACAGCAGTGTGTGCAGTTCGGGTGTGGACGCAGGGTCAAACCCCAGATTACCGAGGGGTCAAGAGGTTGTTTTTTTAGTAAAAGGAAACCCCCCCTCTTCATTTCACCATGGATGATTCGGGGATAATCCGGCGCAGGAGGCTGCAGGTGAGCTGGTTGGGCTGCATAGCATCACCCTGTTGTGTGTGTGTCTGGTTGTACAAAGACAACCTAAAACAAACATGTCCCATTGTTTCCATCTGAAGGCCAGAGACACCATTAAGATAGTCTTCTTACAGTAGCATGTTATCAAGGCAGGTAAATATCACATACATATGAACAGTTATCAATATGCATGTCGTTTAGAGTGTCTCCAGAATATACAATATGAAATAGACAGTCATTTAGAATACACTATATTAAACGTACCTACTACTAATACAATATAAACGTATGATATTATTTCCAGCTGTAGGCAACACTTTCAAAGACCATTTTATCCCAAATTAGAAAATAGCTGTGTTACAGCGGTATGTTAACAAGCTAGATACAATTAACTGTAGAAAATATACATTTCTAACGAGTATCCAGTAGAAAATAGACAGAATGAGTTAGAAAACACCATAAAAACCAACATACAACTAATAAAATACTCACATAGGAGACTAAATGCATTATGTCTCTGATTTATATTAAATGTCCCATTGTTTCCAGCTGTTACCAAAGTATGCTACCAAGATAGTTAAAAATGACATACATACAAACAGTTAATATCTACATATCAACAGTAGAAATATAAATGTCTTTAGAGTATCTATAGAACACACAATATAAAATAGACGGTCACAATACACTATAATACTGTAGAAGGAACTACTACTAAAATATCATGGGACGCTAAATGCATTAAAACTATTCAAAGTCGTTGCATTTCCATTGCACAAAGGCTTATTTGTGCATTCTTCATGACAAGTCTGTGAGTTTTAGTTTTCAGCTCAACAATAGAATAGGAAATGCTTTTGGTGCAAGGTGAAAACAATGCACTTTACTGTATGTAAGGCAGGGGGAGTCAAACTCAAATACTCAGTGGGTCAAAATAAAAAAATGGGTACTCGTGGAGGGCCGGACTGGTTCAATGTTTATTGCAGAACTTATTGAAATGAACTTATTGCACATATTAAACCTGGAACTAACAAAGCTTAAATGATTGCCTATAAAAACAACATTAAACATTAAATAATCAGTTGCATTCATTTCTTATGGCTCTATCTGCAGCTTTTCCAGAGTCATTTCTTATGATTACATTTTTCCACAGGCCAACAACAGCTTCAACAAAACTATTTCCTTCAAAGAGAAAACCAAACATGCCCTGTTGTCGTGAGAGAGAAAGTGCAGAAGGAAACATCCATTAAACTCAGTGTGCTGCTCTGTGATGCTAGCTCAGATACTTGGCATCTCATCTTGGGTGCAAGGTCATCAATGTTTGGGGTCAGGCTCTGAGCTGAGGAGACCCTCAGGATGGAGTGAAGGTGTGCGTGGAGTATACCGGCGGGCCAGATCTAATAGTAATTAAAAATTATCCTGCGGGCCGAAATTAAATCCACCAAGGACCTGATTTGGCCCCCGGGCCTTGAGTTTGCCCCAAAAGTCTGAAATTAGACGTTTTATGGAAGCAAAATAACCACAAATCTAATAAATCACCTGAACTTGCTCACCTTAAATGCTTTAAGGTTCAAGGTTATTTTATTTATACGGCACATTTTAAGAACCAGAGGCAATAGAGTGCCACAGTCCTAAAACCCGGAAGTAAGGGTAGAACTGTGGAGATTATCCGACGTGATCCGTCTCTTCAATGAGTCTCAACCACAGATCTTATTTCCAGCTGTTTTCCAAAACCCTATGGAGAAATCTCATTGCTTTTTTGCCACTTGGAGTGAGTTGTTATACGGACCAATAATTGTTCAGTGTTTGTGTCGTCCAAAGATTACGCAGCCTGACGGCAGGGAGGAGGGGAAAGAGCACCAAAACATTTCTGTGATGCGTTAAAGAGCAAGAGAGCAGGAGAGAGAGAGAGAGCCAGAACAACTGTCTCCAGGAAGCAAGCTGCACACTTCAGGTACAGTGCAGTATTTACATCATTTACCATCGCTGTATGAAAACGATTTTTAAGCAGAGCTATACGAATGACTTCATGACCTTGTGAATTTAAATGTAGGTCAGTGGGAGCGTTTTAAAACTCGCCTTGGCGGACAGTAACAGAACGAGTTCCTCAAGTTTTCATCCGGGGTGAAAAAGCCTCCAAAGGTCACCTTCGCTGAAATGTGTTTAGGGTCAGAGAGCAAGGAGATGTGTGTTGTTCTTTTTTTTTAAAAAGGCATCCAAATAGCGATCTGTGGTGACTTTTGAGAGGAATGCACCGTTTTGATTTCTCTGCCGATGCTTTAACAGCAGCGTAAAGTTCAGATATGGACTTTTGAAGAACATATCTAAGTGAGGCCCTGTGGCTATGGGACTAATACTGAAAAGAGTCCAAAGAAAAAGGAATGCTAACCGTCTGTTTTCCCTTTTCTTTGGCTTTATCTATCATCCAAATTGGCTTATGATGTGTCCTGGAGTGACCTCTGCAGTCAGTGACCTGTGCAAACTGCTCCAACAACTCTCTGATGAGAGAGGTAGGACAAACATGTTATCAAATATCCTCCAGGTTGATTTATCTGTGCAAAGCCTCGTGCAACATACACTGATTTCTTTCATGTAGCAGCCTCCGTGTCTCTCATCCAAGATGTAGGCGTGCTTTGTCAAACCCTTTTCCAATAGATGCATTTATTTAGAAGTGGCATTTGAATTAGCAGAGGTGTACAGGAGAGAGAGATATTGAGTTATAATCTTTCCATTTCCTCATTTGTCATGCTCATGCTTGTCAGAAGCATTAAGGAGCAGAGTAAGAATTTTCTAATTCTACGTATGGCACATTTCAGACCGTAATAAACGGATGATTTGTCAAGAAAGAAACTCTATTCCCATTCTGATTTTGGTTCCTTTTTGCCTGAACGAGGCGAACAAAAGCCCAATCTGTTCCTGCATTGAGGAACAGAATTAAAATGTGATTATGCAGCGAGGTGGATGCACTCTTTTGTGGACATGTGATAATGCTTTTTCACGTCTGGAGGAACTGCGAGATGTGTTGTTGTGACATGCCTTGTCTTCCGTTGTGTAGAAAAACAAAGACACACGCTGCTGGATCCAGACAGCATAACTAATTAGGAACGAACACACACACACACACACACACACACACACACACACACACACACACACACACACACACACACACACACACACACACACACACACACACACATGCAAAGACACATATACACAACGGGAGGATATGATGTCACCCCATAACCATAATTACCCATCATAAATCATGTGGTGTGACACCCTGTCACAGAGTGAGTGTGTGTCCTGTGTGTGGATGCACTTTACTGCCGGTGCCACCTTCCTCCGTACACTCGAGTGTGTTTTGACGTTTATTTTTCTCGTCCTGAATGATACAAAGTGTTCTTTTATGGAATCGTTTAGTAGCAGCGAGTGTGGCGCTGACAACAGAACACAGTGGGGATTTTCTCCATCTAGCTGTTTGTCTCCCTGTAAACTGTGCAGCATGGAACACAGTTTCACTTCAACTTCAGCATTATTACTCTAAAAGGTTTCACAATAATGCTGTTATTTAGTGATAACCAGCATATGTAAGTGGTAGGATAAGATAAGAGGTACTTTATTGATCCCAAATTGGGACATAGCGTTGCAGCAGCATAAAAAAAAAGACATTTTCAAAATTCAAAGGTTTTAAAATCATATGCATATAAGTTACAGAAATAAGCAGCCTTTCTTTTGAAACACGTAAAAGCTTCAAAATTCAAGCACTTCAATAAAACCTGAACATCCCCTCCACTTGTGATAACCCCCACACCTTTTAAAAATACAAATACATTTAGAAAAACGTTATAAGGAAGCTAGAAATTACAATTAATTTCTGAGTTTTAGGCCTCATTACTGCAGCCCTCTCTGTGTACAGTAATGAGAAATCAACGACATTTTTCCAGTGACACTGAGTAGAAGTCATCCATATTCATGCGTACTGTACATCCTTGGTATCCAATCAAAATGTCACATGAGAATGAATAGCATTCTATCGCTTTTTCATTGAATAATACATTAAATACGTTTAGTCCTGTACACTAAAGGGTCTGATTTGAATAACAGGCATGTGTACATATATCTGTACATGGATGATCTCAGTGAAATGTACTGAATACTATGTGTGTGTGTCCTAGGAAAGTGTCCTTGCGTTATTGAACAACAACACTGGGGGAGTTTTCATTCCCTGTGGATAAGCACACATGTAACACACACATACACACACACACACACACACACACACACACACACACACACACACACACACACACACACACACACACACACACACACACACTTACATGCGTGAGTGAAAAAGGCTGACGGAGCTGAATCGAGCAGCTCTCCTGTCTCTGAAGCCCTTGAAGTGTGGAAGCAAACCTTCTGCTGTTTAAGTCAAACACACACCTCCGTTTTCACCTCCTCCCTGTTTAGTTCTCGCACTGATTCACTGGATGAAAACGACTGCTGTGACTTTCATGTGAATCTCCAACAGCCCATGCAGTTAACCCTGCACAAACTCCGTCTTGCCATGTATATGTGTCTAATTTCTAATCCGAATGTCTCTACACCTGATATAAGACTTATAACCTAAGAAGTAGCAAAGCAGTGAGACATAGGGTCTCGTTTTTAGACAATGCAAATCAGAGACCCTTGGAAACATCATATTTTGAGTTGTACCTCAGATGTCAGAAGGTTTTCATTTGTAGAATTTGTAAAAGATGGATCATCGTGTTTCCAGAAATAAATCTTTCTTGATTTTAACCAATTTTTTTATTGGAAAATCCCAAACTAACGTCAGAAAACAATAAACATTGGATCATTTCTGGCTTATTTTGTAACACAACAGTTCCTGATTCTCGAAAAAGATAATAACAAGATGTCATATATTTAGATAACCCATTTTATTTAAAGGAATCCTACCTGGCAATTCTACACTTGTTCCATTGGCAGATGTGTGTACTTGTTACAAGAGAAAGCACTTTTTTTCCATTATGTTTCGAGTTTCTACTTGATTTTGAAGCAGCATTTTCCAGCTCACGGCGCACTGATATGATGAATTGCTCCGATTCTCCCAAACGGCAGAGAGTGTGTGCGACCCCCTGCCTCCTCTCCTCTATTTCTGCCTGTCCCCCCCCCCACTGACATATAGACTCATACACATCCTTCTTCCTTTCGAACACACTCCGCTGCTCCCCTCTCTCACACACACACGCACGCACGCACGCACGCACGCATGCATGCACACACACACACACACACACACACACACACACACACACACACACACACACACACACACACACACACACACACACACAGTGGCTCACTTTGAGGAGGAGCTGCTGGAGGAGGAGGCATTGTTGAAAGTGAACCATTGTGTCTTCTTCTACAGCGGGGACGGTGAGAGACAATCGCTGGGTGTCTGTGCGGAGGTGGGGGGGGGGGAGGTGAGGAGCGAGTCTTTGTAACGAGGCGAGGATCCCAAACAGACCCAATGAATATAAAGTCTTTTGCAGCATATTGTGTGTGGGCGCTGAACACTCACAATGTGTCATTGGGAGGACACCTTACGTCAAATGCTGGACAATGATGAGGAACACCCACAATTCTCTTAGGAAATCCCCAACGTCCACTTATTTTGAATGGGATGCAGCCACATTGAAGGCAAAAAGTCTGTTTATACTACGACTTCATCATCACAATGTTGTCTCCCTCTCTCAACAACAGGACTATGGGAGTGATATCATACCTACAGCACTGGTATTTTGGCTGGGAGGCGATAAGTGTTCTCACAATGATCACATGCCATTACACAAGTAGAACCTTTGATTTTCCCTCTCCTTCCACAGCAAATGTCCTCCTCTGACGGACGAATAAAGGTATAGAGCATTATATTTTCAAATTCAAAGGAGCTTTGTTGATATGACAATATAAAAAAACAGTATTGCCAAAGCACATAGTTCAAGGTGGTACATTTTTAAAGATGCAAAAAACATTTAAATGCAAAGACACTCTATTTGTGTTTACAAGTGTTAAAAGTATTTACTTTCATTGTGTCAGTCTTTGTCAAAAGTTAATCCATTTCAAATAACATGTGAAGAGGGCATAAGGAAAACCACTCTATGTAAAGAAAACCTGATCAGAAAACCTGAGACACACCTGAGTTTATCTGTCCTTCTTGAGCAGAGATGCAATAAAATAGAAATAAACCTAAAACCCAAGTCTTTACATTCATTTTGAGTTGTGTTTCTGGCCGTTTGGTCACCAAAAGTCCAACATTACTCTGTTTTTGGCCTCTAGCAACTCCCGAGGTAGCAACATTTCCATTACTTATCTAAAACCACTTAGAAATGGTGTAGGGCAGGTAGCATTCAGTGATATTTTTTCAGAGCTTATTTTGGCTGAAAACATCCTTCTGCTTTGTCTAAATAAGTAGAATGGCTGGCCAGGAAACCAAAGCAATGTGCTGAAAGACCCTAAATCGCACCATTGAGCTTTTGTGGTAATTTTTCTGTGGGCTAATCTCTACAGGCTACTTCTTTACCATACAAATAGTCATGTTAATATATAAGAATGTGGATTATAGCGGCGTCAAACAAACACGTTTCAGTCGTTTTGGTTTCATTATCTCATGCTTACTCTGCAAGCATGCTCTCAGTATTTCATTTCTAAATAAATGGCCTCCGAGCAGCAATGAGGTCGGTGTCCCAGTTTACCGAAATAAAGTGGGTACTGTACTCTGAGACAATGCTAACTAGTGATCTGCGTGTCGACAGCTTTGTTTTGTTTTGAATCATCATTGTGTGGGAAATCACACCCACAGGGCCAATAGGAATTACCCCTCGCTCTTCAAAAGGCAATTAGTCTTAATTAGAAATAATTATGAGGCGAGGTGGTCTCTCATCTCCACTTATCCTCCGCTGTTGCGTTAGCAAATTTGTTTATAGCTTGTAAATTTCTAACAGGAGAAAGAAAACAGAAGTGGTTTTCCCATCTAATCTACAGTGACAGGGCGAGTTCATTTGAATAACACATTTCTCAAAGCTGTCACGATGGAAATTCAGGAGATCAGTCAAGCCAACAAGAGCAATTATACAATTTTTTTAAAGCTAATAATGTTACTATGTGTATTTTAATCATGCTAAATTATTCCGTATTACCCCACTTATTAGGGAAACCCAGATATTGTTCACTCAATGAGATGCTGAAGATAATAATAATAATAATAATACTCTTTATTTATATAGCCCCTTTCATTCAAGATGCAGCTCAAAGTGCTATACAGAGCAAGACACAAAATAAAGAGTGAGGAGTATCATTAAAAACAAGTTATAAAAAAAGCAAATAATAGCGATGATAACTTTCTTTATACAGCACATTTCCAACCAAACCTACAAAGTGCTTTACATGGTTTCAAAACAAGGCGTTCAGGCATCAGCAGAGCATGATGTCAACAATGGCTGAGTAAAGCCGAGTAGTGGCATTAAATAAATAAGGAGATGAGTTTTAAGAGGTGGTTTAAAAGATGTCACTGATAACATACTCTTCATCCATCAACTTCCTCCGCTCTCAAACCATCACAGATGCCTCCGTCCATCAGTCTTCTCCGCTGACAAGCCAGAGCCACACTCCCTCTTTGATCTCTCAGCAAGGCCCTTTGTTTGTTGGTGTGTGTGTTTGTGTGTGTGTGTTTGTGCCCATCTGTGTCGGAGCGCCCATCTGTAGGTCACCCACACATCCCCACCTCTCCAGCCTCCAGGCTAAAAGACCAGCTCAGGAGCGGTGTTCAGGAGCCACTGCAAACAAAAAAACATTAATCTGATTAACCTGAAACAGAAACTACAATCGTGACAAAGAAAAGTGTAGATCTGTAGAGTAATGTTACACAACATTGCGACTTGGTAGAAATGGTGGTAGAAATATGCATATGCTGATTTAACCACAAACAATCACAACCTATCAATATTTAGACTGACAAGCCCTCAAGTGTAGATAGTTTAACTAAAGAAAACATATAAATATTATGGCACACGAGTAAGAGTTGAATAGAAATATCAAAAGGTGTAATGAGAAAATCAATTAAGTGTTTTATTTCCAACTGTTGGATCACATAGCCTAAAATATGTCAATTTAATTATATGTTTTTATTATTTATCATAATTAATGTGTTACATTTGACACTAAGGGGAACCGCACTTTGAATTGAACTGTTACTGCTTTGCTGGTTTCTGTTGCTCTCTTCTAGGGCCTTGAGCGGTACACACTTTGAAAAACACAAGGGAAATGCTGTATCTTGTTTCGTCAACCAAGGCTGAAACTGTTTAACATCGGCAAAATGCTGCGACTTTAACAACTCCCCACGAGGGAAAACAATGTTATTGATTGATTGATTATTTTCAGGGCTCATGAAAATCCTGAATCCAATCCAAATATTGCCTTAACACTCAACTTAAACATCCATGGCCAAAATTAATTTGATGAGCTTTGTTCCATTGGGGGAATGCAAAAGCAAGTAAATTAGCATCGTGTTCAATTTAAATGATGACAGTAACGTCAGAGGAACATTAGCCACATTATTAGAAATGTTATCTTTTACAACCAAGTAAATGTCCGGCCAATACTTCAGTTACATGCTGAAGGTCTCCACAAACTCCTCAGGAAAATATATGGCTTCTCAGCCTGCCAAAAGCTTCACCATATATCACCACAAAGTCACCTTATTTTTTTCTTTATGGGTTTGTCAGTGAGACAAGGTGCTTGCTGCCGCTGAAAACAAAGCCTGAAACAATGAAACGAACCAAAATCACCACCGTTTAAGGCTGTGAAATCGAAACAATGTTTTTAAAAATGCTCAAATGCTACATAGAGCAGGTGAATTGTTAACTGGGGTGATATTTAGGGTGAGTTTGTCTCTTTAAGCAACTCGTTTTGCATTAACCTTCCAAATTTGATTAATTGAAAACATTACAATGATGATTTAAATGTGTTGCCTGCACAACTTTGTTTCAACACTGTCACCTCACAGCAAGATTTGAATAGATTTTCTTCAACAGTCTAAAATGCATGGGTTTAATTAAGTCGTTTTATGGTGTGAATGTTATTTTAGAGGGCTTCGTTTCCCTGTGCAAGCTGTTGTTTTGACATCTGCTCTGCATCAAAGTGTTTGCCAGGTTGTTGCTGTCTGCACATAGACTGTTCTGCATCGGATCGTCAAGGTTACATCTTCACCGTGTTCAAAAGCCAAGTGAGTTCTTCGTCATTGTCAGTACAGAAAGCACATTCAAGGACGTAACTACTTATTTTGCCTGTGAATTCCTGTACAAATTAGCACCAAGCTCTCGCCATGCACATAGAAAAATGTATATTTCTTGCTGCCTTGACAACTATTTCCCTCCTTACAATATTGAAAGAACTCATAGAAATGGAATTAGATGGAGTTCAATGCTGTAAGATACGTTTGTTGTTTTTGCATTGTTTTACATTGCCAATTGTGTTTGTTGACTTGTGAAGCCCTCTGAGACAAATAGGATTTGTGATTTTAGGCTATATACTTTAAATAAACTTGAATTTAATTGAAAAATGCAGGAATTGAAAAGTACAGACATAACTTAAGCTTCAAGGCCAGTGCGCCTGCAGTTTACTCTCAGTCAGAAGCATTATTTCTCACCACTAGATGTCTCAGTGCTGAACAGTACGTCCTGATCTGCTGCAGAGGGGACACAGTGGGGGGTGCGGGGATTCAGGCAATATACCAAAAGCTGTGCAGGGACACAGAGATGCTGCATTTTGGCTTCAATGTGACACCAGAATTAAAATTATGGTGGTGGAAAACAGTACTCGTATAACTTTACCATTTAATTTATCGATTGACTGCTGGATGTGTAGCCAAAAAACAACAAAAGACACCATTAATAACTATTTTTCTTCATGGCAATGTAATATGTTTACCTGTGTGTTTTGATTGATCGAGTGTTTGTTGTTGTTGTTGCTTTCTGGTTTTAATCCACATGGACACCATATGGTCCAGGACACTCACATGAACAAATCAATCAATATCAACAGCATGTCAGTGTTGTGTTTACAGCTTGCTTTTACTGCTCCCAGTTGGCAGTAAATGCAGTTTTAAATGTTATGACGACAGATGTTTTTATAATATTTAGTCTTTGACATTTACTGCCTATACTATTATTACATGCAAACAAAGTAGAAACACTCTGTCACCAGCACAAGTTCTTATCTGTCTATGATGCTTTGACCACATGCACTCAAAACATCTATTATCTATCATTGCATCATCAATAACTGCTTACCTTACAGGAAGTCCAGATGATCAGAAGCATATCACACAGTGAAAATACTACACTGTGAATAAAAGACATGTAACTAATGCTTTAATATTACATATGATGTTTTTGGATTAATGTTACCCAATGTATGTGATGAATTTTACTGATTGGATGCTTAATGTAGTGTTGATTTGACCTCCTTAATATGCTATGGGTAGTTTAATCAACACCAATGATGATGACAGACTGTACGTATGCCTAAATGTCAAGGTGATTATATTATATTCAATAAAAACATTATTACTACGCATGTTAGAGCCCAACAAAAGACAACAGTGGAAAATGTAAAGTTCTGTATTTGAAATATGTTCATTTGCATCATCCCTATCAAACTTCAAATCCCTTGATTTCACAAATAAGTCTAAACAAATAACAATTTAATGATATTATGGACAATATATCCTTTAATTTAGCAGACTGGAGATGTGAAATATTTGATTGATTTCAGGAAATGTACTACTATTGTATTTTGGCCTCTGAGATGAATTGTTGTAAGTTGCATGAAGGCGAAATACTCAAATAAAATACAAGAACTGCACATTTTAATACAATTTTCCAGAGCAAATGTGCTTAGTTACACCCCATCACTTCCAGAAGCAATCACCATTTGATAAAATTAGGCATTATTTAGACGAAGACTTTGGGAATCGAGCAATATTTATTATCTACCGTAGTTTAAAACCGCTTTACAGCCGGCTGACATTAAGAAGCTGTATTTAAAGAAAACAACAAAGCAATAGTGCATCTTCGCTGTGTAGACACACACACACACACACACACACACACACACACACACACACACACACACTTTATCATTTTCTTTTATCATCCGCAGTATAATAAAGTCATTTATCATAAGAACACTTTGCTGCTGCTGCACCAGCCCGTGGGGATCATTGTGGCTTTATGTAATCTAATTTAATGTTATGATTAGAAGTCACTACGTAACAGTACAATGAAACACAATTATTTTCACAGTATGATATGAAAAGGCTGCAGGTGAAGTTTGAAAGGAAAACATGTGAGTGTTATAATAACTCACATAATTTAATAATAATTGGATTCAGGGAGAAATCTTCAGACAAACTAACAAGCTGCTAAACCTGTAATTCCCTTGTCTTGGAATAAAATATATGAAAAACAATCAAGTAACGTTTTGTGATAGTTGCTGTCTGTTAAAGGAGAAGTTCAGTTTAGGATACATACAATGAGACAGGAATGTACATCTCTGGAAAGTTATCATGGCAGAAAACATGTTGTTACAGTCGTGAAGTAAACAGTAGGACAACAGCATTCACATTACTCTAAGTCATCCACCAGGAGTGTGTTTGTGATTGGTCAACGCGGTGTCTTGCCAGATAATGTTGCATTTTGACACTGAGCTTTAGTGGGTCCATACATAGCCTTGATTATGAAGAGATTAGAAGATTGATGGCCATCACAATCTGTAAATATGAATAGGCCTACACAGCTGGCAAATGGTTAGCTTAGCTTAGCATAAAGACTGGGAAAGGGGCTGAATTGTCTGGTTATGTCCTTGACATTGTTTCCTGGAGAGAAGAGTACCCTGACAAATAGTATTGCACATATTGTAATGTCAGTTTTGTGTAGATTAAACAAACAAGATATAGCCTACGTTTTGTATTGATGAGCTAAGAGGTGGTGGTGCATTACATTCCATTGCATTTAAAATGGTATCTGACGATTGCATTCAACCATAAAGATTTGGATCAGCAAGGATCCTGAAAATACATTAGTTTAAAACATGCTAAATGCTTTGGCTACAAATAGGCCAACCCTTTACAATTATTTTTAATGTATTTTGAAAGCAGGTGCATTCAGGCGCAGTCAAAACAGTTGGGTTTTCAGCTTATAACGGAAGATGTTTAGTAGGATTTATTTTAAACCTCTGGCCAGGCTAACTGTTTTCTTTCTTTGTGCTAAGCTAAGCTAACAGACTGCTGTAAGTTCATATTTCCCGACAGATATGAGTAATAACAATCTTCTCATCTAACTCTCAACAAGAAAACAAATGAGTTTATTTCCCGAAGTCTCGTATGTTGTGTTCAAATAAGATTCACACCAGCACCAGTATGTTATTAGTATGCATAGTGCAGATCATCTTCATCAGACAGTCTATTCTGTGAGTTTAATTGGTACCTCGTGAGTGATCACTAATCCTCAGAGACTGTCGCTGGCATGTCTATACTGTATGGGTGTTTTAGAGAGATAGAAAAAAAGCCTGAGATAGATCAGATGTTTAACGCACATCACAAGTTTCCTCTCCTATTTTCATGCAAACAAGGTTAACTAATCCATAGGGGAATTACTGTAAATGAGCTATTTCCCTGAGAGCCCCACCGCAGCACATCCATGTCTGCAAGGAAAAAAACATCTCCAGAATCATATTCACATTTACATGTCTTTGAAATGTTGGCGTTTATAAGAAAACGCATTTTCTTTTGGTGCATATAAATGTTTAAACAGTGGGGGCTCCTTATGAGGACTGAACTCACTTAATGATATCTAAAAAGACATTTCTTCTCTTTTCTTTTGCAGGAGCAGGTCCTCACGCCCGTTGACTTTTGATGATTCATTCAAAGGCTGGGATGAAGATTAGGCATTTCAAAGTATGTAACAAGGCAGGAGACAGAGAGGAAGGAGATAAAAGTGCACATATAGAGAAAGAAGAGGGGATCAGGAGTGCCAGGAGCTAAGAGAAAGTGGTACAGATGGGGAAACTGAAAGATTGCAGCTTCTGTTTCTCCAGTCTGTTAGTTCTGCGTCTTTGTAGGCCCTCTCCTGGGAAATGGAGGATATAACCCCTCTAAAGTCTCCCTGTTTCATGTCGGGTCAAGATCTTTTTGATCAGGGGTGACTGAGGATAAAAGCTCAAGAGGGGGGCGAGCAAGGGTGGGGGTAAAGAGTGTAACTGAGGAGGGAAGAATAGAGGATGAGTGACAGAAGATGGGGTGTAGGGAAAGAGTGTGATGGGAAGATGAGGTGGACAGACATGGACTTCACGGTGTCTGCTTCTCAGAAAAGATGGAGGGGGAACTCAGTCAAAGGAAGGATGTTTCTCAATCACCATCCTCCAGAGCGAGCATGCCAAAGTTTGTTGCGGAATAGCTTCATGGATATAAAAAAAAGGCAGAGTGAGAGGGTTTCATATGACAAGAAACACAAGAGTCAGCATTGTTGGTGTGTGTGTGTGTGTGTGTGTGTGTGTTGGTGTGTGTTTCTGTGTGTGTGTGTGTGTGTGTTGGTGTGTGTTTCTGTGTGTGTGTGTGTGTGTGTGTGTGTGTGTGTGTGTGTGTGTGTGTGTGTGTGTGTGTGTGTGTGTGTGTGTGTGTGTGCAGCTGTTGAGGTGACACACACATGACATGGCAGGCGCAGAGCATTGCTTCCATATTGACTCTCTCAGAGGGGGTGGGGGGGGGGGGCTCTACATCATAAGCGTCATATTGATTACAGAGACTATGAGATGAATGGCAGACACCCGATACTGCAGCCATATGTCCGCACAAAATCTTTGTGACCATCACACACACATGCACACACACCAGTGGTGGAAGAAGATACTTTACTACACTGTGAACATAAATACTCCCTTTAAACTTTAAAGTAAGAGTCCTGCACATTAAAACCTTACTTGATCTAAATAATTGAAGTACTAACAGTATGAGTTTCTTCACATTTTCTAAATAAAAGCACTCATTGTGCAGTACAATGTTCCCCGTCAGTGTACTTTTTTGTATGATGTTTATTGATGATGTTTAAAATCAGATAATGCATTTGACTGCTGCAGATGTTTAGGTTTAGTCTTTTATACACGGCAATGCATCATATTCTATAAGATCATAATATTTGGCGTCATTTTTCTGTGAAAATCTCTAACAGGTCAACTTTCTATGAGCTCAGAAAAAAACTCCCTTCTGAAGAATTCTGACAATGTTTCTCTGGTTGATCCAAGAGGAGTTCTATATAAATAACTCACACAATACATCCCACTTTTCGCTAAAACCGTGCTATTTCATATGCTTCCACATACACACAAATTAGTAAATGACTGAAAAGAACAAAAGGAAGACATGCTCTTATAATCTCTCGAGGCGAAATTCAATTTTCACTCTGTTAATATCACACAAATAGGTCTGTAAATTCACACATGCACATACAAGACCTGCATGCAATTATGGCTATGGTTGAACACCTCGAGCAGTTGGGGGTTAGGTGACTTCCACAGAAGCCTCCACAGGAGGACATAAAACATGTCAGAAAAGATAAAGTCAATACAAAACAATTACAACAATCCATTTTACAATCCGTAAAAGCAACAAGAAACAGAACAAACACTTATCTCTCCCTGTTAGAGGATCTTATCACAACCTGTCTTATGCAGCATGATACATAAACACATGGTGTACACGCCCACACACTCACACACGTTGTTATTATGTTTGCATAATTATTGCAAAAGCAGAGGAGTGTCACCTTATGAAATCAGTGTCACATAATGCCCTCTGCTCTCACAGGAGTCCCTCTGCATGCATGTCTTCCTCCAGTGTGTGCCTCACTGAATATGTGGTGCTGTGCCTTTAAGCTGCAGGCGTGGCTCTACTACTACGACCCGCCCTTTTATGCATAACAGCCAACTCTCCTTCCCCAGGATCATATAGTGCAGCAGTCTGCAAAGAAAGTGACCACAACCGAAGCACATCCAATCCTCTGAGTGGTGGGTACTGCGACCAAACGGAGACATTTACCTCAAACACGGTTAACAACCGGAAAAAGACGCCCATTGGATAATTTGAAACCTTTACATCTGAGGAAGAGGAGTCATTGCATTTTGGTTTGGACACCTTACACTGCGCCCAGCGGATCTATGAAGACGCGGGCAGGGTTTTCACTCCCAACACCAGGTAAAACCCCTTTTTTTATATTATACAGCAACTTTTCCTTAAAGGCATGTTAGCACACAGGCACAGAATGAGGACAGGTTTCACGGGGAGTTTTTGATGTTTTTGCGGCTTTCCCACCGTGACTGCTGCTGCTTAATTACCTGATTTTGAGTCGCAGCTGATTCCTCTGAGCTTAACAAGGAGGAATTGAACCGGGAGGAGGAGCTAAATACACTACTTTACATACGACACCGCCGTCTGCACAGGTTCATTGGCAGCCAGGAGGAGTACCTGTGTAGCCAATTAATCTATTTAATTCTAGTTTAATCTCCCTATTTTCTGCCAAGCAGTCAGCAGAAACAAAAATAAAAACTGCTGCCCTCCTCTTGCTGTCAGTATACTACTAAAGCATTGTTATGTTTGAAAGAATGTTGCGAAACTTGTACTTCTCAGAAACGGCACAGAGTAGTTTAACTTTAACTTTGTGTAAAGATAGTCGGTGTGTCACCAGCGTTTTGTTCCACACATCTATGGTTCTCTTAAACCTTTTTATAATGACTATTTTCTAGCATTAATTGGCTGATTACATATTTCCTCAAATAAAATAAAAAGAAGAAAAAAGCTGCATGGCTCCAAATCCTCATGTCTGTGATTTTTAATGATGAGAATAAGGCTCGGTTGTGACACTGTTGGCTCTTTCTCTCCGCAGACCGAGGGAACAGGGTGTGATTCATCCCCCCGCCCGTAAGCACTGATGCCGGGTATTAGCACCACCGCGCCTCGGTATGAAAACTGGGACATGGAGCACCTTGACCACTACCAACATTATTTCTACGACGACCACCATGACCCGGATGAGGATTTCTTCAAGTCCACAGCGCCTAGTGAGGACATATGGAAGAAATTCGAGCTGGTGCCGACCCCGCCCATGTCCCCTATCCGGGCAGTGGAGGGGTCCGGCCGGGTCGGGCTGCTCTGTCCATCTCTGGGGGACAAACTGGAGTGGGTGTCCCAGTTTTTAGGGCAGGACGATGAGCAGCAGCAGCAGCAGCAGCAGCAGCAGCAACATCAGCAGGAAATCCCCTGCAAGCTGACCACCTCCAATGACTCTTATGGGAACCTCAGCTCCATTATTATCCAGGACTGTATGTGGAGTGGGTTTTCCGCCGGACAGCAGCTGCAGAGAGTTGTAGGGGAGAGACTTGCATCCTGTCCCGGGACGGGGGCCGGTGTCAAAGTCGCCGCAGCAGCCGCCTCTGTGGTTGCTTCCCCTGGGAGGCAGCAGCAGGGTGCCCTCGCGGAAGCGTCGGCTCCAAGCGGACTGGCTGCGGACTGTGTGGACCCCGCTGCGGTGCTCACTTTCCCGGTAAACGGTGGATGCAAGAAGCAAGTGTCCTCCGGTTCAGAGTCTCACACCGACTCATCAGGTCAGTAACATATAAATGGCGTTTCTGTTTAGAGAAGCATGTTGCTATAATGGATCTTCTCTCGGCTATTTCAATAATATTCCTTATCGAAAAAATATAAAATATGTGCATTTTCTCTCTATTTGCCCACTTACATTTCCTCAAAGTAAGGATGAAATTGGATTTTTTTTTCCTTTATCTGACCTCATAGGTGAAGACGTGTCCCTCCACCGTTTAGTTAATATTTTGCTCTGATAAGCCATTATCTCGCAGTAGGGGTTGGCAGCATGGCACATGATCACTGCATTGCGTTACCTTGGTGCATGCAACACATGCTTCTAGCCCAGAGTGACACGCCCATTGAAACATCTGCTGCTTGGCCCTGCTCCAGCAGACCAGCTGCTCCCTCTCCCTGTTCCTCCAGTCTGACTTATGATAACAATATCCTCTCTCTCCACACTCCCCGGCTTTCGGATACGACATTAATTCAATAAGAGTGCTCATTATTATTGGAAGTTTATGTAGCATGAAAGGAAGGGAAAATTGACCCTGTGTTTAGTTATTGTATCCAGACTCCAGGCCTACTTTTGATATCCATTTCCACTCTGTTAACTCGTATGATTGAGATTGGTATGTAGGCCTGCCATGTGATGTTGGACAGTGCATAATGGTGTGTGTGGAATGTCACAAAGGGAACTTGTTGCTGCATTCCTCCGCTCAACAGGCTGCAGCGCCAATTGTGTCAGTGGGTGGATTTGGTCCGAGCCAGCCCAGGCTGTGAATAGAGCGGGATTAGCCGTTTAGGAGGTCGGCTAGGCGTGCAGAATGCTTTGACGTGAGTTTGGAGGCTGTGTCTCACACCGTTTCAGGGGGTAATATGCGTTCAAAGAAGAGGAGAATGAGCAATCACAGGACATACATGTGTGCTTAAGCTCCTACAAAGAGGCATTATGTAGGGCTGATTGAAGGAATCAATTCTTCACGCCTTGTAATGTGAGATGACATCGTTTGTCATATAAATGTAAATAATAGACAGGCAGCCCTCCCCTCTAAAGCTTTCCCCTCTTTACTGTGTTAAATAGAGCTTAATACTTTCTGAGCAGTGAAATCCACAGAGGTGCAATTAATTAAAAAAGTGCGTTTCAATTTACAAGAACATTGAAAATCTCTCAGGAGTCTTGTCAGTTGGTGGGAATCAAGTCAATAAGACCTTTTTCCTTGCGATTAATACCCGTTTCCACTCTGGTGGTTTCAAGCGTGTGCAGCGTTGGTTATTAGTCGTCTCATTTTAACAAGAAGAGTGCTTCTTAACCCGACCCCGACTCTTATCCTCGCTCTTGAGTGAAGAGACGGAGCTGAACTAATTCAGTGAATAATCCCTGCGACTGTGTGAGGTCATGTGGAAGTGTGAATTTTTAAAGAAGCAAGTGGACTCATCTTTCAGCTGTCATTTGCAGTTATTTAGCTCATCAAACACATCACTTAATACTCTCTATGCTCCTTTTTCAGATGATGAAGATGATAACGATGAGGATGAAGAGGAGATCGATGTGGTGACGGTGGAGCAGCAGCAGCAGCAGCAGCGTAAACCTCGTCGGATGGTCAACTCTCGCAAACCAGTGACTATCACGGTGCGAGCGGACCCCCTGGACACCGGCATGAAGCGCTTCCACATCTCCATCCACCAACAGCAGCACAACTACGCTGCCCCCTCCCCGGACACACTCCCTCAGCATGTGGAGCCTCCTCGGAAGAGGGTCCGACAGGAGGCCTCCTCTCACTCGCACCTGAACTCTCATCATCATCACCACCACCAGCCTCGATCTGGCCACACCCCTCTGAACTCAGACAGCAGGAAGTCTCATGTGGCTGGACTCGGGTCCGAGTTGCCTGACCTCAGCGCCTGCTCTCCTACCTCCTCCTCACCCCCTTCATCCCCTCCCTCTTCCTCCTCTTCTTCTTCCTCCTCCTCTTCCCATTCCCAGATCTCCCCCTCAAAGCCCCGCTCCTTCACTCACCTCTCAAGCCCCCAGTCCTCCGACTGCGAAGACACGGACAAGCGCAAGGCGCACAACTTCCTCGAGCGCAAGCGGAGGAACGACCTGCGCTCGCGCTTCCTGTCGCTGCGGGACGAGATCCCTGGCCTGGCGGATTGCCCCAAGACACCGAAGGTGGCAATCCTGACTCGAGCCACGGAGTACTTGCAGCAGCTGCATGTCAGTGAGAGGCAGAAGGCCCAGGAGAGGAAGCGGCTGAAGTCCAGACAGCTGCAGCTGCTGCAGAGGCTGGCGCTGCTCAAACGCTCCTGAGCGACGTGGGGGAACCGGCTCTCACCACACGCGCACAAACACTCACAGAACTGAATACATGAAGGAGAAGAGACACTAATGTTCACTTTGATTTGATCACGTTGGAATAGTGCGGGTGGATTTAATTGTCTTTGTTTTCTATTTTTGTAGTTTGCACATTTAGCTTCTGAGTGATTGACAAGGCCGTAAGCTGGTCAGGACAGCAAGCTAGGGACTGATCTTATAGAGCGTTTTACGGGCAGATTAATATGTCCATGGTTATTCAATATAGGTTCATGCTATAATCCCCCCCTTGCTGAAAAATGCTCAAATGTTGCTTGTTTACGGGAAGGATTGCTGTGAATGAAGCAGCTGCTAGTTGATAAACTCCTCACATTTTTCTACCTGCTGCATGGTCAGACGATTTCGTCATTGTGATGGGGCTTACCCAGCAGATATGTCCTCTCTTTCTGTCTGTCCTTTTCTAAAAGGCCCTCTTCTAATGTTTTGTTCTTTAAAGCTGTTAGCGCTTGGCAAACAATTTTCACATTTTGTTATCAAGTTGTGCCTTGTTTCTGATCTGTTTTCTTTCCCATTTTCTTTTCTATTATTCTCGATCTAACCTCATTTTCTTGTTCTTTTCTTACCACTGTTTCCTTCGTCAGCTGTTGAGGCATGTAGCTTTTATGCTTGCTGAAAATGGGAAAGCTGTAGTGGGACTGTACTGAGCCATGCAACAAATGACGTTACAACTGGATACAATATATTCTGCACCTCTGGAATAGCTCAGGTTGAGTCCTAACTTCTGTGCCTGCAGGTTTTCAATTCAGTGTTTTCCTCTTGCATCGTAGACATTTCAACAGCAGCACCACGCCCACAGTAATACCTGATTTGTAGCATTAATTGGATCAAGAAAATATAAGTTGTCAAAGAACTTCTTTGAGAATAATTGTGTTTTCAATCAAAAAACACTATGAAGATTTTCACCAGGATCATTATTATTGTTGTGCCATGGAGACCAGCAGAAAGTTGAATGTTGGCTTCAAATGATTATCAACCAAAAAAAAGATCTTTTAGAGAATGGCTTCATTTAACCTGTATGTTTCGAGACATTTAAAAATGCCAACATTTGCTTTGAGATGAAGCCCAACGAGGTCCAACTGTACATTTCTTTCATCTTGCTGTCTGGTCAATTTGTTTTTGTATTCAGTGTAACGCCTATAGAAGCCTTTCAATGTACGTAGACTATCCTGTTGGATGTTATGTATATAGTTCCCTTACTGTACAGTCCCTTCCAAACCAAAACCAGAGCTGTCTACTTTACTCATCCTAGTTTTTGTTCAGCCCTAAAGCTTGCTGGCTTTTCAAAGATAACTCAAAGCTTCTATTTTTGTTAATAAAAATATTAAGAAAAAGAGTCGAAATAAAACACTTACTGAACATTGATCACACTAGACACTTTGTCGCCAGGTTTAATTTTTTTTTTGCGAAGCCTACTTGTTTTCATTACTGTTCATTATCTGTTTCTGGGGTTTGATTTATTTGTACAAGTTCACAAAAGTTTTATACTATATTTTCCTACAGAGTTGTGTTTCAGTGTGAGCTAATGACTGTTTTTGTTATTGTAGCTGGCGGGGCTTTACTGGTGGTTATGTGCTGAAAATTGGCATGTGCGGTCTGCTTTTTATCTGGAGTTGAAAGCACCACCTGAATGCTCCTGTCTTCAATCCAATCACTGTAGCTGTAGCACTCTGTTAAATGTTTCGCGGTGTGCAGGGAGGAGGGAGGACTTAAGAGGATCTACCGATTAAACTTGTGTGTAGCCTTGAGTAACCTTATGCTTTCCCTCTGCCTTTGTTTTAGTTTTTTTTGCAAGGCCGATGCCCCCTATTGTTCCCATAAGCCATGCAACAGAGAACACTGTAGCCCTTGAAATAGTACTGTAAATGGCATGAGTAGCGTACTCTGCTATTACTAGCACTCAGGAAACTCCCACGTGTAGCTTGTAGCTATTCTGATAGGGCCAGAGGCTGCGCTTGAGGAAACACCCCCTGCTTTATTATGCTGTAACATAAACACAGACCCACACTGATGGAAAGAGAGCATTAGATCAGGGGAATCATCATGTATGTGATTACATATTTATGTCCCCCTTTCTAATTCAGCACAAGCCACCATAAGCCCTGGTTTTTATTTTCTCTCAATAGGGTGCACCCACAGCAGCCCCTTTTTGTTTATTTGTTGTTTGTTTGACTTGTATTGGTCACAGGTTTCTGCTGTTGGCACAGTCAGTGGATGTTGCTTACTGACTTTTGGAGTTTAACCATGGTGATTTTGGAGCCTTGTTTCAGCACTTTGTTTTTTTCTGTACCTCATAAGCCTCTATGTATGACGAGTAAGTCCGGAAAATAATAAATTCATGGTTTGACATCATAAATTGTTTTGCTTGTTCTGGTTGTCTCTTGCACACACACTAATGAATGATCATCTCACCTGTTTTTTGACAGCACCGTGGCCAATAAAAACATACAAATAAATAAAAACAAACAAAACATTAATAAATTCTCTCCTTTTTTTGAGAAGCTAGTGCAGTAGGCCTACTTTGGTTATAGATAGGAAAGGTGCAGGATTCTTGCTTTTTAGTTTGTTTCTTGGTTGAAGTACTTACTTGCGTCAGCCAAATGAAATGTAATGTTATCTTATAATTGGCTTGAAATACTATTAAATCTTTAGGAGGTTTTTTTTTAGAGTATTTTTTTACTGCACACAATTGTTTTCCATTAAAACCACCTGTACGAGTAAACACACGTCTCCCTATTCACCATTTCCTCAGAGCAGTCTCCAAGGTAACTGATCCTGGCATCTTTGCCATGGCAACAAGCATCTGCTGCAGAGCTCCATCAGTTTCCATAGAAACAATTATAACTACGCTGCAATCCACCATGTACAGGCATTTCCTAAACACCGTTAATGTTATAAAAAATTGCATAATATGTTCACAAATGCAGCAAAAAGACGAGATACAGTCTTATTGACATTTTTTTTTTTGTATCCGATTCGTAACGTGTAAGTCCGCAGGAAGCTTTGAATTCACACAAAAAGTCAAAAAATCGAAAAAAATTACATTCTCGAGCAATTACATTCAATTAGTCTCGACTCTCATAAAGATGAAGGAACCTTCAAATTATCCACTGCTTGTTGCCTAGTAACAGAGCCAACCTCTCATTTCGAAGCCCTATGCGCATGCGCTGTACCAGTCAGCTGGGCGCCTAGGAAAGAAGCATCATGGCGGCGTCCGCTGCTAGCGTGGTGTGTGGCTTACGCAGAGCCATGGTACCGTCTTTGGTGGTGATTTTAGGAGCTACCGGCACCGGGAAGTCCAAGCTTGCGATAGAGCTCGGAAGACGGCTTCAGGGAGAAATAATCAGCGCCGACTCCATGCAGGTAGGAGGACTGTTAAACTCCAGGAAACAAGCAGGGAGTCCTTGACAAGGCAGCCATAATGCTCTTGATAGCACGCTAACGTTTGAAATAAGTCGAGCAAAGTCAAACTAAAACATCTGCTGTTCAGTCAAATGATTACAGATGTGAATACAAACTAGTAGGCTGTCTTATAACTGTGTGTTTCCGAATGAGGAGTTTGTATGTAGCAATATTTATGGTACCACGCAAGCTAGCAGGGGTTAGCTTAGCTTAAATCAGCAAGTCAGGTAATGAACATGACTTAGTTTGTCAATGTAATGCGGCCATTCCTCTACCATGTTCATTAAAGGTCTACACTGACTTTTATCCAGCTCTAAACCTCACCTCAGGTGCACTGCAGGGAGACACAGCAGCTGGAGAAAACAGAAATTTAACAGTCATTAGAGGTCTGTTTGAATGAATTATGTCATTTAAACTTGCCGTTTAAGTCTTTAAAAACTCACACACATGTAATAGAGGATATTAACATAGAAGCATTGCTTTCAGTTTATGTATACCAGCTGTACTGTCATTTCTAGCTTATATCTCTTAGTCATGGTGCACACTTTAAAAACTAAAATATATGGATGTATTCAATGTTGTTGAATGTCAAGACCCAAGGCTGTGGTTTCTAAGCTTTATGATAATAACAGACATGTTTTATTAAGGTGTAGTAAGGTTACAGAACACAATTGTTATTGTAAGTTTTGTGTGACAAGTACAATTAAATCCTGAATGAATCATTGATCAACCATATCTTAAGACAATCATTTCAGATAACATGAATTTAAAATGAAATATCACTGCAGCCAGAAGAAGAAAGTGCACAATTGGATGTAAAGCATGGATTTGTTTCTGTCTAGAACAACACTGACTGTACTATGAACATCTACTTTATACAGTATGTATATTTGACAATAAGAGTGACATGTACAATATGAGCCAGACATATTAGCACCATTTTTGACATTGTTAGCAAAATAAAATACAGTTACATTGACAAAAATTCAATGTATTTATTAGAGGATATAAGAAAAAATGTATATAATTAATCTACAACCATTCTGCGCTTTGGCATTTTTTACGTATAAATAACACTAATAGAAAAGGTATGTTACTTGGGCTGCAACAACTCACTATTGATTTAATCTGACTATTTGATTATGGTTTAATGAAAAAAAAGGGGCCATCCACATTTCTCGAAAGTCAAAGGTGATGTCTTGTTTGGTCTTTTGAAAAAACTAAAATATGCACTTATATTTGATATATAGTGGTGCATTAATAGATACTTTAATTTAAGTTATCAATATCAGGAAATCTAGCTTATAATTGTTCTGTCTGTCTAATCGATAAGTCCACTTATTGTTGCAGCTCTACACATTATCTACTCTTCTAGAAATGTTGACAACTTTCAACTAAATATAAGGGTTATATTTCTGTGAATATTTAAGATGAATAAATATAAAATGTTATATTGTAGCAGTCGTTTTCTTTAGAAATAATAAAGTGTGACTGTTCTATTTATAAGTGAATGGACTCCAGTCATAAATCAGTATACTGTAACATTGAACTTTTGTCATAAAGAAATGTGTTTGTTCTTTTATCACTGTCTCCTATTGTTTTTGCAGTTAAAAATAAGCATAGATTGCTATATTTAAACCACAGGACATTACTTTCTCACTTCCACTTAGTGTGTGTGTCACAGTGACATTTATAAAACTCCAAGGCTTGGTGTCGTTGCTCCTCTCTCTCTAAGCCCCGCCTTCAATTTAGGTTCTCAGGCTCTGTTGCCGCAGCAACGAAAGGGCACGCACGCGAGAAGAAAAAAGGTCGGGTACCAGTTTTTAGACTAGGTCACACCAGTGCTCAGAGAGGAAACACACACTTAGAAACACACAGTGACCGCTACATCTAAAGCAGCCTGCAGTGATTCCTCTCTGCAGAGTTCCATCACCTTGCTCCTGTTTCAGCTTTCTCTCCCTCTTCCTCCTCCCCTCCTCTTGGCGTGAATTGTCCTTGAGAGTGTGTGTCCCTGCGGGGGAGCGCCTCTTCAAGCAGTCACCTGGTGCTGGGTAAACTGGGTTACGCTAATAACATTTCAGCCCAGAATATCTCAACGACCCTGCGTGTTGGAGAGAAACCGTGGCCTAGATACGGCACGGCAGCCCCGGCCTATCTCCACAATCCTTGGCCTTGTTGCCTCCTGTTGGTGTGTGTGACAGCCAGGCAGACATACAGAGAGTGAGAAAGGGACTGCTTATGTGAGAATGAGGCTGTGTATAGGCTAGAGCTGGCCTGTGTTGTCTTTGGGATAGGAAACAGTCTGGTCTTGTTTGGGAGAAAGCTGCATTGTGCTGAGCTGGTGCATATTCAGCGCCGTGCTTCGCCGGCCCAGCAGCTGATAGTGAATGGACACGCTGTGGCCACTGGGAAGTGTCTATTGTCCCGGGGAGAATCGGTTCCCACACTTCCCTAATACTCCCCTAACACTCCTATTGTGTTATGATCAACCCCCCCCCCCTGCCCCTGGCCATGCCCTCNTGTGTGTGTGTGTGTGTGTGTGTGTGTGTGTGTGTGTGTGTGTGTGTGTGTGTGTGTGTGTGTGTGTGTGTGTGTGTGTGTGTGTGTGTGTGTGTGTGTGTGCGCACACACACACACACACACACACACACACACACACACACACACACACACACACACACACACACACACACACACACACACACACACACACACACACACACACACAGTAAGAGAGAGGATTGCCTTTCAGTCCAGATGCTCAAAACATCAAGCTGCTCACACACACACACACACACACACACACACACACACACACACACACACACACACACACACACACACACACACACACACACACACACACACACACACACACACACACACACACACACACACACACACACACACACACACACACACACACACACACACACACACATACACATACACATACACGCACACACACACACACACACACACATACACATACACACACACACGCGCACACACACACACACACACACACATACACATACACATACACACACACACGCGCACACACACACACACACACACACACACAATTCCTGTTTGGTTTCTGACTCCACCTCATCCCATGCTTGTTCTGTTAAGGGTTAATTTACCCCAAATACATTTTCTCACTTCCCTTTTTTGGTATGTAACAATGTTTCGTTTGAATGTTTACGAGTTTGAAGATCTCTCTCTGCTTCTGCTCCAGTACATTGAAAGGAAACTTGTTTGTGTTGTTCTCAGCAATAAAAACAGTTACAATTACATTATACTTAAGGTACAAATCATATAATTAAAGAGGCGTTGTGTTATTGTGACATGTTTCCATTCTTTAATGTTCAAAAAGCTCTTTGTTGTTCTCATACTGCCTGTGCTGCAGCACCTCTTTTCACCCTCTGTCTGAAACCAAAGTCCAGTCTGCTCTGATTGGTTAGCTGGCCGGCGCTGNTCTACTTTAAAGAGTCCTCTCCTGCTGATGTTCAGGTGTATATCAGTATGTAGTGTCTCTACGATGGTCTCCATGCTTTAATGTTCAAAAAGCTCTTTGTTGTTCTCATACTGCCTGTGCTGCAGCACCTCTTTTCACCCTCTGTCTGAAACCAGAGTCCAGTCTGCTCTGATTGGTTAGCTGGCCGGCGCTGTTGTGATTGGTCAACCAGAAATTTCCCGCCCCTTATCACTTACAATGTGTCGGATCGCTAGCCCATAGAAGCGATAGTGTTGCATAGTGATGTCACTATGTTACAGAAGTAAACAAAGGAGTCCAAGGAGGCGTTTCAGTCAGGGGGGAGAATGTGTGGGAGAGAGGGAACACAGGGATTTTAGCCTTTGCGGACCATTTTCATCTATTTAAAAATTACAGGGATTGGAAAACCTCCAAAAAGCATAATAGGGCCTCTTAAAAAAATTATATTTTTAGTAGCAGTCCCTTCTCCTATAATTGGTCAATTTTAACCTGGTGGATGACTTTGGTGTAAGTGCCTGAAATAAGGATTAACACAAGCTAAAAAGGAAATATGAAGTACATCCCACTTACCTTAAAAACAGAAACATATACAATTAAAAAAAACACTTCTGTTACACCCATTCGTTAAAACATTTGGCACATTAGATTATCCAGGAACATGTATATGGGGAGATGATGCACCCTGCAGTCATCCATGCATTAATTCATTATGACTCATGCATTTGGGCCTTACTTAAAGGAGAAGTGTGAAGCATTAAGTGACATCTAGCAGTCGGGATGCATCTTACACCGAATTTCGCTCGGCTTATCCCTACCTTTACAAGTGTTTCCAAAATCTGACGTAGGAATGGTAAACTCCACGGAAGAGAAGCAGCTCTCTATGCAGATACGAAGGGCTTATTTTACGCTGAAAAAAAGCGTCTTAGGTAGTCTTAGGTAGTTACACACTGTCTTAGGTAGTTACACACCGTCTTAGGTAGTTACACACTGAAGAAAACACATAACTTTTGATCAGAAATTCATCTAAATACTACACACACACTGGTCCTTTAATATGTGAACCCACTTTTAAAACTGTTACATAAAAGCCTTTTGTTTTAGAAACTCACAATCATCTTTTATTTGTTACTTTGGATGATCCAAAGAATGCCCTGTCCTTTTTCTCAAGGACTTTTTATTTGAGGAAGATTCAGTAAAATAATTCTCACACATGGAGGAATGTGTGGTATTCAGAGTAAGAAGGACACATACTGTACAGTTTGTTGCTGTTGAATGTTTTTTCTTCAAACACAACCAAAACAATCAAAGTAATTATTTAAAAAACGTGTGTTTTAAGGGTATAGAACCTATTTTCTTTCTCATGATATCAAGAGACATTTCTACCAAAGCTGAAACCAAATATTTTAGGAGGTTAAAAATCAACAGCATTTTTTAAAATGTCAATTAAATTGAAAATACTTTCTCTTCAATTGCATTTAAATGCCCTTTTCATTTGGTAATTCATATGCTAAATGAATTATTTTTGCACACCCTTCTTCCAAACTTTAACTGTTTAATCATGAATATTTAATATTGGAGACATATTTAGGAGTTTTAGCTAAGCTATAAAACTGTGTATATTGCCTCTATGTGTGGAAGAATATTTTCCATTTAGCCAGAAAAACAAAGCAGTTAAAACAGCACACCGTTCATTTTTACTCCCTGCAGAATATATTTTTGCTCTTTAATCTTTATATAGATGTTCCTGGGTCATGTTTCTGTACATAACCACCACGCGTGTTTTAAAAACCACAGCTGTGTGTCATCATGTTAGAGATTGATTTTAGACAAACGGCAACACAGCTAATGATTAACAGTAATAGAAAAAGCCTCAAAGTGGCAGGCAATCCATTCAGCCTGATGAGAAAAGGACTGAACACTGAAAACACAGAGTACCTCATTGCTTTTACATGTAACGACTAAAAACGTCATGTGTAGAGAGACAGGTACATATCCTTTCAAATGTGTGTGTGACTGCACAAGCACATGGAAACTGCCCAACACAAATCATCACACACACATCAGCATCACTGACTGACATGCTGTTGTTACTCAGTGTTACCCCTCTTCTTTCTTTGGTGACTTTTATTGCATTCTGGGTAGAAATCAATTGTGGAGGAACAGGCTGTCAGCACAGACTGTACCCTGGAGAGACACAGAAAGAGAGGGAGGTAAAAAAAAAGAGAGGGTGTGAGAAAGAGAGGGGTGTGTATGTGTGTGTCAGAGAGCAAGGGAATAACAAGTGTCTGCAGGAGATGGGGAGACATTTAGAGGAATGCTGCTGTGTAAAATAATGAATTAGAAGGAGATGTGAAGAATGTATAGGAAGAGTAAGAGGAAGAGGGGGGAAACAAAAGGGGAGAGAGAAGAAATAAATGATGGAGATTTAAGGAGGTGGACGGATGGCAGGAAGAGGGTTGAAGAAAACGGTGCAATTACATAACTGATCTTTGGCAGGGCGGTGTTATTGAGCTTTAATGAAGCACACACACTGACAGATGCACACATACTCTCTCACAGTCAACGCTGACTGCAGATAAACCCACATTTATGCATACAATAAGTAGTAAATGAATACAAGTCGTTTTCCTCTGATAAACCGCCTGCTGCTTTGCATTTAGGTTAGATTACGTGAATGCAAAAGGTCTGGCAAATGATCTGTGTGTGTGTGTGTGTGTGTGTGTGTGTGTGTGTGTGTGTGTGTGTGTGTGTGTGTGTGTGTGTGTGTGTGTGTGTGTGTGTGTGTGTGTGTGTGTCTACACAGCGAAGATGCACTATTGCTTTGTTGTTTTCTTTAAATACAGCTTCTTAATGTCAGCCGGCTGTAAAGCGGTTTTAAACTACGGTAGATAATAAATATTGCTCGATTCCCAAAGTCTTCGTCNTGAACTCAAATACCTGTACTTTCTACTTCTCACATGTTGAACTCAAATACCTGTACTTTCTAATTCTCACATGTTGTGTAGTGAGTATTTTTAAACACGAGTATCTGTACTGCTACTT
Source organism: Notothenia coriiceps (assembly GCF_000735185.1). Lineage (NCBI taxonomy): Eukaryota > Metazoa > Chordata > Actinopteri > Perciformes > Nototheniidae > Notothenia > Notothenia coriiceps. The sequence continues at coordinate 10,595,543 of NW_011369945.1, read as the reverse complement.
GAGTAAA
>NW_011369945.1:10582707-10595496 GCF_000735185.1 Notothenia coriiceps | reverse complement strand
AGAACCGCAGTGACGCGTCCTAAAACCCGGAAGTAAACTCCTTCCTTCGTCAAAAAAACCAATGCAATTTCTCCATAGGATTTTGGAAAATAGCTGGAAATAAGGTCTGTGGTTGAAACACATTTAAGAGACGGATCACGTTTTGTTCAGCCGGATAATCTCCACATGTCTACCCTACTTTTAATTTTCGAATCATAAATCTAGTCGCCAGAAGCAAAATGCTAACGTTATGCTATAAAGGAACTACAGCAGGGTCAACGTCACGCCGCCGATTCAAACATACAGATTCTAGATGGTACGAGTTGAAGCGTTTGTTTGAACGGTCTTCAGGAGGCAGGTACTTGCTTTCAAGCAGAACAGAAACTAACTTAGAGGACGTAAAACGGCCTGGACGACTTCTGTAGTCCTGTTCAGCCGCTCGGTAACAACCATCGTTGTCCAGACACGTCAACTCTTCAGAAATCACCAGCTGATGGATTTAATGTCGTAGAACAAAACGTGATCTGTCAAACACAGACCTTATTTGGAGCTAATTTCCAAAATCCTATGGAGGAATTGCATTGCTTTTTATCGAAGGAACCGGACGTGGTAAAAATGTTAACTTACTTCCGGGTTTTAGGACGCGTCACTGCCACTGTTACAGCCGCTGCCTTCCTGGGGCTGTTAAGGCTGTTAAACCTGTTTGTGTGTGTGTGTGTGTGTTTACACATGAGCTGCGCAGTTCCTCCGACGTCCCGCCCTCGCAACATCCGAAGAGGTGATTGGATGAGACGTCATCCAATCCCCGCCCCTTCCGGCACATCTCCCGGGGGAGGAATACAAAGGCCGCGGACTGTCATCACTCTGGAGGCTCTGTTGAGGAACAGACGCCTCTCGCTATTTGCTCGTTGTTCTGTGTTTAACTTGTGTGGTATACATTCTGTTAACAGGGGTTGACTCGTATGTGCTTAGTGTCTTGTTGATTTATGTGTTTAGAGTGGTGTGTTCAGTTACCCTATTTAGCTGTGTTTTCTTGCAGCCTCCTTTCGTTAAGTGTTCAGTGATTTCAGGTGTGTAAATAGGCTCACGTTTTAGAGTCCTCTTTTAGTTTGGTTGCCCATTTAAACTTGCACCCTTGTGCCCACTTTTGTTTGTTATGTAAACCGGTGTTTGTGGCAATTTGTTTGTTTCAGGCTGCTTGCCTGCCATTTTGTTTACCGCTGCTATTTAAAATAAACCACTTATAATTATACCAATTCCAATCTGGTCGTGTCGTTTCCCTTTGGTTCCCCTAGCCCAATAGGGAACGTAACAGCCACTCTATTCCAGCAAGTTTAGCACTTTTTACTTTTGTTGTTATTTTGTTTCTATATAAATCTAATGTATTATTATTATTATTATTACTATACCTGATAGCATATGGCTCTGGTGGTTGACTCAACAGTATAACTGGTTTGTAGATAATGTCACACAAGTTCAAGAAGCGCCTCTGAAACCACTTCTAGAACTGATAGCATATCGCTCTGTGTTACACTGTTGGATCTGGGCGATGCATTCACTTAGCTCTCCCAAGAGAAACATGGCAACTACATCTTTATAACTGGGATGAAAGGCTCTGGCCTGCAGAGATGATGATGCATTTTGAGGACAGCTTGTGAGCTCTTGATGGATGATACAGAAAACACCAGTTAAGGACCATTACGGCGTGAAGCCCATTTTCTACAAGAGGTTTGACATTGATGTCACTGAGTGAACTCCAATACAATCCAGAGACCCTGTGATAGAGAGGTACAACCTAAAATAGTCCCTGCACGGCCTCTGGCAGCCGATACGCTCCACTTGTGCAAGTAGGTTGAGGTAGAAATTGCTGAGCGATGTTTGCATTAACAGGCTTTACTGCATTAGACTGGAAAATGTATTTTTTCTGTGACTCAGAGAGGTGGATCCTGCTGTAATCTGTGGAGGAACAGGGAATAAAAAAAGGTTTTGGCTGCACAATCTCACGGTGAATGTGAGTAATTCACACGATGGAGGCAGTGAGATGTCAGAATGGGAAGACTGTTCATTCCCTCACTTACAGACAAGAGAAAATATGACATTGGGGATATTTTGGAGTCTACTTTTTAGATATCACTAGTTTCGTGTCAGTATCACATTAAAGTGGAATATCCTCTTAAAATCCATTCAAAATAGACTTTGAATAGCACCAAATGGACACAAAGTAAGCAAAAGATGGTGAAAAAGTGGAGCGTTTCGTGGTGGGGACCAACGAAAGAGGTAACAGGAAAGGATATTGGATATACATACTGGACATAGACGAGGTTATGGACCAATAAGGTTGCTCCATTTCTGTTGGTTGTGTAAATGACGGGGATAAAACGTGTGTTTACAACCTGTTTTGTTGTGGCCAAAAACTCAAACTATTGGTTTCTCAGCATAGAGCCAGAAATATGGAAACATGTCGAGTTCTATGAATTTCGACATCTCACTTGGAACTCAAGCACAAACAATTTTGTCTATTTTTACGAAAGCTCGCTGGCAGGATTCTGCTCTAATGTTTATTCTCCTGTCACTATCGCTGGGTTTTTTCAGCGTGAAGCCACAGGGTCTATATTTGTGTTCAGAGAATCTGAGAGTGATGAGGCAGGACGGTTGGAATAAAAAAAAACAGAAACCAGTTGTCTTCTCGCCCCAAATGGGAATCCAAAGCGAGAGAAGGCCTGTCAGTTCCATCAACGCCACAATAGACCCGGAGAAGAGACATTTTTATTGTCCTGAGTCTCAGGAACACCAGTCTAATAAGTCAGCGGTGCCTCTTTCTCAACATGTGAGGCTTCCTGTCTCTCACAGATCCTGATTCTTGTTTATTCTTAAATCTTTTCTGGCTTCAGGTAAACAGACGAGATATTATATACTGTATATATATATACGCATTTATACATATTTACAGAGAGGGCAAAAGTACACACATCCTTTACTCAAGTAGCAGTACAGATACTCGTGTTTAAAAATACTCACAACACAACATGTAAGAAGTAGAAAGTACAGGTATTTGTGTTCAAAATGTAAGAAGTAGAAAGTACANAACTCCTAATCCACTAACCCCTCGCCCTTATAGAGAACCGCAGTGACGCGTTGCTGTTTTGACGAAGGAACCGGAAGGAGTTTACTTCCGGGTTTTAGGACGCGTCACTGCGGTTCTCTATAAGGGCGAGGGGTTAGTGGATTAGGAGTTGAAGGCAAGAGTGAAAAGGTTATATTATATTATTCATGTCATGCTTCACAAAACATATAGAATAATTTGACTCATTTGACAGAATAGGGTTATGTACATATACTCAACTGTGAAGTCGTGTGTGTGTGTGTGTGTGTGTGTGTGTGTGTGTGTGTGTGTGTGTGTGTGTGTGTGTGTGTGTGTGTGTGTGTGTGTGTGTTTATCGTATCAGGAAATGTAATTCTGGTATATATATATATAAAAAAACTGCATCCCTAACAATCTCTATAAGCTCCTTAGCAATTTTTAGCGTGGTCTTATATGTAAAAAATGTTTTTCCTTCTGCAACTAACTTGCACCATTATGTCTATTGCACTCATTTATTGCACTATTTGTACGTGTTGTTGTTGTTAAGTATTTTGCATTGTGACTTAGGCGTTTCATTGCTCAAACATCCACTGTTGTTACTTATAAATAAAACCTATGAATAGTTGAATCTAATCGGTCATTTCTTCTGAGAATCACCTTTAAGAAATCACAGTATGGCTGTTTTTGGGGCTGTTATGTTTTTTGTGTTGCTTCCTATTCTAGCGTGAGCGATCCTCAGTTAGACTTGGAGGAAATGTCTTCTAACTTCCACTTGAACTCATCTTTTCCCAATCTTCAACATGCAATCTCTCAGGAACGCCTGCTGGGAATGTAATGACATCTATACCGGTCACTTTCTAGTCTCTAATGATGAGTATGCAAACGACAAATAGGAACATCTTGCACCAGGAAATTGTAGTTATGTGTGTTTGTGGCGTGTAATTCTCCACTTAGTTCAGACTTGTGTCATGTAGGAAGTCTTATGTAAAGTCTAGGCTGCTGTTGTGACTAATCTGTTCATTATTCAGACATCACTACAACATGTATTATTGCTGTCATGTTTATTTAACAAGGTGCACATCTGCAAGGGAATAGAGTCATCTGAATAGTTTATTAAGTAGCACATGTTTCGTGAATCCAAATATGAATTTTCATGAATAAATAGTGAATTTGGAAGGCTTGATTATGTGTAGTATTACCCTAAAGCTATTGGTTTATACTGGGTTTACTTCAATATAAGTAGATAAGGTTGCACTGTGCTTGTTACAGATGGCAGTATATGAAATAATCTTTTAATTACAACCACTTCCAGCTCTTAATGCGACACTTCCAGCACACGTTTGACTAAACAATTATTGTTAATAGTGTAGTTGCACTGAATGAAAAACGATTATATTTACAAATAGTCTGTAATAGATAAATTGACTCCTGTCGCCCTTTGCTATTCATAACTGCAAAAGACTATTCTTACTAATTCTAATTATATAAACATTGCTGCTCAAATTGTTTGCTTTTATGACGACCATGACTTGATAAGTGATTGTTAACGGAGCGATTAGGGTGTTTAGACTTTAGTGGAACACAATCATGGGAATGACAGAAGATAAACTAGGCAGGACAAATGAATAATTCAGGACAGTTTGCATTCAAGTGTGTGTGTGTGTGTGTGTGTGTGTGTGTGTGTGTGTGTGTGTGTGTGTGTGTGTGTGTGTGTGTGTGTGTGTGTGTGTGTGTGTGTGTGTGTGTGTGTGTGTGTGTTCTGAAACAACGGCATCCTCTAGGAAGGAGAGACAGAGAGACTAGGCAGGACAAACGGGACTCGTAAGTAGAAGAGATTACGCCGGTTGCTAAACTCTCCATGGGGAAAATGTTAAGCAGATCCAATGGATGAAGTAATTCAATTTGAGCCCCTGAATAATGGCATCATTTGCCATGGAATTAGCATCCGCCACTATCAATCAGCGCGGTGAAAGACTAACACGAGCTGCGCCCACCAAGGACACGAGCTTTCTGTGGAAATCAACTCGTTCATCAGGTTAACTTCACTGTAGTCGCAGCAGAATACACGTATTTATGCTGATTCAAAATAAAAAGAAGAAGAATGCATTTTCTACATCATGGGCATCAGTACGGGTGTTTTTGACCTTCTCATATGTTTAAAAACCATAAAGTATTCATTCATTTTGGAATAAATCATTTTTTTAATACCAAGTCAGCAAAAGATGTTGAGATTTCGCTCAAATCTCTTAAACATTTTTAATACTTTATTCGTGCAGCTCAAAGTACAAAATGGCGACACACCACAAGTAAAAAATAAACAATACTAAATTCCCCTCAGATTAAATGTTAAGATCTTTACAGATACACGAAATATCGTTATTTTTATATTCGTAGGTTTGGGTTTTGATGTCGCCCAGACGGCCTCCTGATGTGATTTCTGCTAAATTGAAAATCCCTCTCCTCGCTCCCCAAATTGGTCCCTTTTCAGTGGCGAACATTTTACAAATTAGATGTTTGCAGGCGGTGTTCGAAAGGCAGCAGACGTGTCCCTTTTTTATAAAGAATTTACTTAGTTGTGGAGAGTTGACTGACGTCTGAACACAAGGCCATTATTAGTGTCACTTTCTCACCGAAACGTACTGCTGAGCATTGAAAGGCTGTTTTTCCACGCTTGCTTTTGAATAAAACAAAATGTAAAAGAAAATAACATGCTGTCTGAGTTTTCATCGTACGCCGCACCGTATCATTTTCTCCCCAGTTTGCCCAACATGCTACTCGGTAGGAACAAAAGATTTGTAAACTGGACCAATTTGGTTGCGGCTCAACAAAGATGGCAATTTGTTGCTTTTGTGACACCTCGCAGCTATGTAGGTTACAACTTTCTGAATTAATAAATGCGCATGAAAACTGTCAATGGGCTCTGGTTCATGTTGGCTTTCTTTCTTCTCAAATGTTGTTTGTCTTGCAGTGTCGAAATGTGCTTTTTCTAAGACTTAACTTGTGCTTTCATCTATTATTGGTGGCTTTTATAGTGGCAGCACTGCACAGCCAAGCTTATTTAAAAGAAAAGGAATTGCTCCACTTGTCAGCGAGCACAAATAAAACATGTTTGGGGAGAAAAATAGCTCCATATTCTCCGTCTGTAGTGCAGTCTCTGTCCTTTCTGGAGCAAGGGCATCCGCTAAGGACAGAGTGTGTTGTCTTATTCTCTGAAGAAAGAAAACAGTGCTGCCTAGACGCTTGCTGTGAAATGACCGGGTCGTCCTTATCACTGACCGAGGCTGGAGAAACGTCAAAACATCTCCCCAATCCGCTTAGGAGGAGGAGGATCAGCACTTGTAAAATGACTGGCACTGCCCGGTTTTTTTTCCGGACTCAGCAAAAGGCAGCTTACCAAAAACAACTGATGTTCAGAGGAGTTAATCATGACCAGTGTAGGTGTGAGGATTTCTGGTTTCACTAACTTTTAATCATCTTCAGTGATTTCAGGTTTTTCTGCTACAGCTAAAGGTGACCCCTACGAGAAAAAGCTTACTGACAGAGATGGAGTACACACATCCTTTACTCAAGTAGAAGTACAGATACTCGTGTTTAAAAATACTCTGGTGAAAGTAGAAGTACTGACTAAACTTCTTTACTCAAGTCAAAGTAAAGAACTTTGAAATGTNAAAAGTGGTGATCAGCAATTTTATATGTTCAAATGTCTACTGTGAAGGATATCATAAAGCCTTAATGCAATAGTAAATCGGTCAGTTTTGACCCGAAGACAACAGGAGGGTTAAGAATAACATATCAATTAACAATGTGTCATGACCTTCGATTCCTATTTATTTCACTACATTCCGAGGAACAAATTTGTCCTTTTCAAATGTTTTGGTTTCATTTTCTTGTATTACTCTTCTCTAAGGAAAGATGTTATTGAGCTGCATTGTGGGAAAAATAGGATCTGGCGTTTTTTCGAATCTAGACCCATAGGCTACTAGGGACTATAAGTCATGATATCTTGACCTCTGCCGCATCCATTTCAACCAATCTTTTAAGAATGTGTCTCCTGCGTGTTTATCAACAGTGTGGAAGTGAAATACTATATCTCTAGAGAAGCCCTTTAACCCCTGTTTAACATCAGACGGGTGGCAAAAGGGCGATTTCAGTGACCCAGCAAAAGGAATGTAGGGCCTCCTTCTTTGAGACAGTTTACAACCATCACTACTGGAGTTAAATGCATTGCGCTAAAAATAAACTATTGTTAAAAGCAATTCAACGTGTTTGTTCTGGTGTGAAATGTTAACGCTTCTCTGCTTTTACGAGACATTTTGGAGCATGTAGGTCTACATAAAGAAACAAACCTATTTTTGCAGCTGTTTGAGTCATTTCAGGGATTTGCACTGAGCCTTTTGGTCAAATTAACTGAATTACGAAAGGCTTTAATTATTATCTCCCTATAAAAATAAAGGATTCTAACAATAAAACATAAGAGGTTTATTTTAAGCAAGCATGGGTGGGGTAACAGCTTTTCATTGTCTATTCATTTAAAGTTACTCTGGGGGGATAAATGGAAAGTTTGAGTGCAGAGAGGGACTGTAGTGCTCTTGTTAGGTGAAAGCAAGGAGAGGGAGGGGGGAGGGAGGTGGGAGTGTGTGGGACTGCCGGGTAGACCGAGGGGAGGGGAAAAAATTCAGCTTGGACATTCCCAGGCTGGGAAACATAGCGGAGAGTGAGAGGGGAAGAGAGAAGGACTGTTTTTACGCAGATCCTACAAAAAGAAGGACAAAAAAGGAGCTAATGGAGGCTGTTTGAAAACAACTGGGAGGAAAAAAGAGAATGCAGCAAGGAAGCAAATGCAGGAAAGGAGCTGAGGACTATGTAGGAATTCCTGACTGAAGTCATGGTAAGTCTCCTTTTCTCAAACTGTAAGGAAAACCTTCCCTGGAAAATGCTTAAAGTGAAGTCAAAAAATGTAAGGAACTCCTTAAGTAATCCTCAGCTCTATTTTCACTTTTGAAGTCCTATAAAAAAAAGCTGAAATCATATGTGTTTTGTTTTTTATCCATGGCAACAATACTTTTTAAGTTTGGTCTACCTTAAATGTACTTAATATATACTTTTTTTAGGATTTGCCTAATATATTTGATGCAGATTTCTCCAAGATTTCCAAAACAGGCTTGATTTTACTTTAATTAACCTCATAAAGGCATGTGTTTGATTTAGGAAGAAGCTCCAGTCAGCAGTTACAGTATAACCCCCAGTTTACAAAGTTGTCAAATCCCAACGGCAGTAAATCATATTGACAGGATTGAAGTGGTGTGACGTTGGTGATTTCTGTGGTAGACTTGCAGATGGAATCAAGGGCTCTCTGTTGCGACTCTTGGGATTTTGTTTACCATCCCCACCCACTCATGGTCTGATCAGTGACATACAGAGGCAGGGAGACAGGCGGAGGATTTAAGCAGACACATGCACGCATATGAGAAGATAAATTGAATTAGGGGAGAAAGAGATTAACAAAGAAAGATTTGGATCATATTCCCGCTTCTGTGTATTGGGCAGGGTGGAGCAGCTTTGGCAAGAGTAAGAAAGAGAGAGCTGGAGTGGGAAAGAGAGGAATAAAGGAGGCGGGTAGGGTTACTTTTTTTATTTTAGGAGACTTGGACGGCAGTATTGGTGGTTTCGGTGATGCCGCATTTTCCACATTGGACCAAGGAGAAAAGGGGGGAGCGAGAGAAAAGGAAAAAAAGAGAGAGGGGGAACAAGGGATGGCATGGACTTCAGTGGGAGGAAGAACATGTGCAGTACAGTTCATCTTCCTCTTTAACCGTTGGGAACGTTTAGTGTGGGAAAACAGTACCAGATGTGGACACATATAGTCACAGCAAAGTAGAGTAATGGATCATTTCTATGTCACCAGGCGTCAGAAGGTAGATGTAACCTTAACAAACCTGTGTATGCACAAAACATCATGTGTCCCTGTAACGGAGGTGATCTCTGGGCCAATAGATCTCGGCCTCTGTTACGGATTGTATAGCTTCATTGTTGGTGATTGTGTTCACCTGGTGCTCTGTGTTGTCTCCTCCCCCCTCACCTGTGTCTTGTTGGCTTTATTAGTCTGTGTGTATTTAGGCTCTGTGTTTCCTGTTAGTGTGGGTGTGAGATCCTTGTTGCTGGTGACGGTGTTCACGTGGACAGTCATATTGAGGCTGTGCCCACACCGGGTTGTATTTGGGACGTTCTGCCTCTGCCTCCTTGCTTGGTCGGGCCGCTCAACGGTCAGCTTCACAGTCCCAAAAGTAAAAACACTTGTGCATTCATGCTCGCATAGGGACAAACATGGGTGCTAACACATGCACCAAAGGTGTTAAAATGCATCATGCAGGAAATTGACACACACAGCAACCTTGTGCCAAGAATATGTGGCAGAGGGTATTTCCATCCCCTCTGTCTGGTGAGCTCTGATGTTGAAACTAATGGGATGGACTAGTTTTCAAGTCACGGAGCAAAAAAAAAAAAGAAAGTCAGATGGAAGTTTTGCCAACGGTTCAGTGTGTTTGTTTTAACCTGCTCGGAGTACCAGGCGGGTGGAGATAACAGCCGAACAATCAGGACGGGGTCAGTGATGTTGTCAATTTTCAATCTTTCTTTAACTGAGCTTCCTGTGATTGTCATTGAGTCTCTGACATAAACAGTGCAAACAGAACAGGGATGGATACGTTTCAACGCAGCGATCGCTCATTATAGATGATTCAATCAATGGCATCTTTATTGGGCAGCCATGAATATTCTTTGTTTGTTTTCAATTTGCCTTTTATCAAGATCTTACTATGCTCCAATATCCAGCTATTTCAGTTGTTACAAGCACTATGTTCACATTACCAATGGATCAGGTCACTATGCTAAGCAACAGGTGTTCAACTTTGTGTGTTTTGGTTCACACTAATAGCTCTCATCAATGTTGTTTTTTGCTGCGGCAGAAAGCTTCTTTTTTTTTAAAGTAGAAAGCGTCCAATATCAATGTTTAAAGGTGAAAGTGAAAAAGTTAAATGACTAGCCAAATTGTCCTTTGTTTACATGCAAAGCACATATTAAGTACCCAGAATGAAGGAACAACAAACAAAGGAGTGCTAACTTCTCAATTTTACCTCCAAATGAATAGTTTTTTATCTTAACTGTAGTCTTGGAACCATATTTACCAAGCTTAGAAACGATAGTCCAAGCTACAAAAACAACAACGATTGTTCTTAAAGTTTTACTCTTCCACTAGCTATTGTATCTTGTTACATGTGTTGTTCTGTGACAGCTAAGCTAGCAAGCTAACACTCTGCCTGGCCTAGCAAAGCCTAAGCTAGGTTACTTTGATAATGCCTGTGAAGAAGAAGCCTTCATCACAGTTGGCATAGGGGCATGGTAAAGACACACCGAGGGAAACACATTAATAACTTAGCTGGACATTGATCAAATAAAACCCAAGTTATAGTTTGTTCAAAACAGATTTATTGGAAGTCATTTACAAGTAACCTGCTTACCCTCTCCTTCAAGGTTGTGAAGGCCGAACAGAAAGAAGCAGCCTTAAGTAGAGGCTCAATCAGTGAAAACGCCTGTGCTCAATTGAACTATACAATGTAGTGCATGGGCATGGGAGGCAATTTTCTTGCAAGTATAAAAATGTTATTGTTTAAAGCTTCTGTGGTCAGAAAGATAGAATATGTTGACCTATTTGATCTGTTGTGTTTGGGTAATTTGCCTTGCATTGTGAATGTGTTTGTAGATAAGAATGACATTGGTTAGGGGTATAAATAGTGGATTGTCCTATGGGGAGAGGCTTAACATGTATAAACCCCTGGCCACTAGTGTTTTAGGGGGAGTCTGACTGTGGCAGGGAGTTACCAGTCCTATGTCCACGGCCACGGCCACGACCTGTATATATATATTGAGGTTTTGTTTTCTTTATGTAAACCCTTGTTACTTTTTTTTTTACTTCGAGAACGCCACACACTGGGAAGACCAATAACGCCAATAAATGTGACACAATAACACGCTTGTTTGTCACAGACGATAAACTGACAATGAACGGAGGCCAAATGTGTGAAATCTGCTGTCCAACTCGCCTTCACTCAATTCAGCCACAGACTGAAGCACTTAAGTAGTCTCAAACAATGTGTAAAGAAGATGTTTGACCCACTGAAGGCCAGGTTGGATAATACAGGAAGATATAGGAAAGGAAATCACTCTCAGGCTTCTCCTTTTTCATCCCCACTTCCCTTTGTCTGCTTTCCCCCCCTATTTTGTTCTGTTCCCTCTTTCTGTGTCGACATCTCTCTCAGTTTTGCTCCAAATCATGTCATCCCCTCGGAGCTCCTTTCTGCTCTAACTCTCTTCCTCTGTCCTCCTTGTAACGTTTGGGTCTACATCTGGTTTTCATCATGGTCGCTGCTCTTGTTTCCCATCGATCTCTCACACCGGTCAGCCCTCCAACTCTTTTCCTTTTCTCTTTTCTGTCTGATCCCTCGGTAGGTCTGTCTGGCTCTCTGTCTCTTTTCCAATCTGTTTTATTAATTCACTGACACTTCAATGAGCTGAAGTGACAAGAAGGACAGTTCAAGGACTACATGTGCACTCCAAAAGGACTTGATTCATTCCACCTTGTCTTTTCTATTTTACGGCTATTTGTTCTGTCCTTGTGTCTGACATCTCTTCCTTTTTCTGGGATTTCCCTCTGTGAATATATACAGAAGACCACTTCTTCTTTTTTCCATTTCAGTCTGCGCACACGAGAGAAAGACAGGAAGTCTGACGCAAGTATGACATACCCTGTTTCACTGTGCGTCCACATTTGACACAAACAGGAGGATACACATTTATTCACACCCTACCGATTGTCCTCACCGACACGTTTCGTATGAACACTTTTCCGGTTACTTTTTTCCTTTGCAATGTTGCGCTTAACTTAGAATAAGGGTTGAGATGTGCTACTTTGCATTAAGACTCTTAAGATAGCAGACAATGCATGGTTCTTCAGAAAAACCAACAATTTGACTCCAAACTGTACACTTTCTCCCAGAATGACATGCAATTGTACAAGTCTATCAACCTATTTAACACATCTGAATACATCTATTGTGGAAGCTATTCTTAGCATGCCTAAATGCTAAGAATAGTCATGTTTCTTGTTAAGCTCCTGACTCAGATCTGTTTCTGGTTTGGTTTCATTCGCTGATAATGTGCGTAGCAAGCTATAGTTCCCCAAATTACATTGGGTAAATGTGCTGGAAAATGTGCAGTAAATGAAAATAAGGCCTTTACTAAAGATTCCTCAGATCTCATTTATTTTATACTCACAGAGAACACCCGAGTGCATTAGTGTTCAGAATCTAATTAAAGAATAACTGAATTACACCTATTGTACCTTAAGAGAACAGCACCAGATATTTATGTGAGAGGCTGCCTCTGTCTTGGAGTCAGAAAGGAAATCTAATTTACAAATGTAATCAGGGCTGCTTCGTTACATGAGCATGTATGGGCCTCTGATCGAAAGCAAGAGTGACTAACTGCATTAGATGTACCGGTACTGTAGGGCTGCACAATTTTGGGAAAAAATCTAATTGCAAATATTGCGATTGCGATTTGCGATATTTGTTTTTAAGCGACCCAACGGAAGTTTATTGTAAAATGCGGCCATAACTCCGGCTAGGAAGGTCGCATCAACGTGCTCCCGTCTCTAGCACCCCCGCAGCCCG
>NW_011369945.1:10549259-10582664 GCF_000735185.1 Notothenia coriiceps | reverse complement strand
CTTTAAAGTCAAGCAAAAATACTTGGCAGGTGATTGGATCAATCTGTCTATCACCTTCTATCATGGGCCAATTCTGATTAATTAACAATGGCTGGCACATGTGGAGCACAGCACTTCTGATTGGTGTGGATGACTGACACACAAGAACAAAAAAGAAAAGAAAAAAATCGCTTCATTTCAAATCGCGATTTCAATTTAAAATCGATTAATCGTTCAGCCCTACGGTACTGTAAGACCTGAGTTAGATAGAAGACATTTTTTTTGGTTTGGTGGGAAGCAGCATGGCTCTCCTCCTCCCTCCGTTAGACATAATTCCTAGCGTAATTGAGTGATTGTGCTTCCAGACTGAACTTCCATATCTTTTGATTTTACCGATGGAATATCCTGTTGAACGGTTGTGTGTACAGGCATGCAAACACAGTGAGAGCAGAGGAAGTTAAATGTGAGGGTTAGGGGTGGGCTTGTGGCATAAATTGCACATTGCACATCCAAACTAAATATTGTTGCAGGCGAGCTAGCTTGTCACTAAGTGAGCTGCATTCGGTTCAGCTACTTCAACGTCTTTATATGAGCTAAAACATTACATAATATGATGCTAATAGGACATAAAGTGGTTTAAGTCCTATTTGGACCAATATTTTAATAAATGAATGGTGCATGGAGTTGTGTTTTCTGGCAAAAGCCGCATATTTGATCCCGAGGGGGTTTATTGAGCCAATTGGGCTAAATTTGAAGAGTTTTTCCCCATTTGTCTTATGTCTAAAAAACAGTGTTTAAATGAAGAGGCATTGGGCACAAATATATTGGCATTTACAGGGAAAACACATTCTTAAAGAATGTCCACCATGTTTCTGCTTTAATAGTGTTGTGTTAAATTAACTCATGTAGGATGCATTATAAGGGCTTTAGACTAAGATGAAGTTCCTGCAGGCTTGCCATGCAATCCCCTGAACCCCCTGCTGTGCTTTTACAAGACTCAATATGTTCTGTCAGTGAGCCAGAAGGCTGTTTAAACCTCTTTTACAACCTCTCCACCTATTACAACCTGCCCTCTGACAGACAGTTGCTTACAGTACCATGGTCCACGCATTGAGACACTTCCTGTCTATGTGATGTAATCGCCAACTCTAAATAGCCCTTTTTAAAATAATCCAAAATGTGTTTTCTGTTACAGCAGTTGAGAAGAATAGCGTGCACTTTGCATAAGGCACTTGAAGGCAATGCTGTGTGTTGTTCGAGTCACGAATATCTTTCCATTTGTTGCTTGAATGTAACTTGTTTCAAATGCATTGATTTGCTTTTTCTAGCTTGTTTTATGTAATGACTTTTAAGAAGGTTAATCACTCGGAAACTCGAATGACATGCCAAGCATCTGGCAAAGTTTTCACTTGCATTAAGATAAATAGGAACCATTAATTTTATCCTTTAAGTGCATTTTATTTGTGGCTTTGGAAAGCAAGTTTTGTTTACTTAAAACGCCAACGCACTAACATGGAACTGCTTAGCTTCTGGAAAACTGAGCTGCAACATTTATGTATGTTTTCTCCGCTTCTGTCCAAAATGCTCTGTTACTATGGAAAAATAAAGCTGTGTGAGTTTGAGCCCGATTGTGCCACCCTGCAGTTGGTGCCATAAGAGCTGAAGTCACAGTTGAAAAATGTGCTTTGCAGTCAAGAGTGGATGGAAACAGAACCTAACATCTCTGCTGAGTGACCCCGAGCAACCTTACTAGAGCAGGTCTAAACTGTAGATCTGTGTTTGGCTTCATTACGAAAGAGTCATGACACAATCTCAATTAGATCGGTTCTTTATAAGTCTTGCTTTCACTATGCAATCTTCCACTTTGTATGACTTCACTAGATTTACGAGAAAGGAAACGCGTCAACCATTGGGCAACCAAAACAGGAAAAGGAAAGTGCTTTTGTTAAACGAGGTAACATCAAGAGCAATCCCCAATTTCCAAAGAGTACCAGAAGAAAAAATGCGGAAGAACCAAAGACACTGTGGAAAAACAGCTTGTTTTGTGCATTATTGCTAACTTTCTTCAAATGAAAGTAGCTAGCACAAGCTCAAAAACGTCCCCAAAAGTAGTTTTTATCCTGATTAGTTAAAAACGTTGCTTTATCTGTCACTAATAGCTCTGAGGGTCTGATTCAGTAGTCTTTGCAGCAGTGGTGCCAACAATAATGCCACTTGGACACAATGGAGGGAACATTTGTCTATTGTTAAGATTCTTGCTGTGTTCAAAGTTCCCCAGTGACTTTTTAGCTGTTAGCCTCTTGTTAGCCTCCTAATCTCCCTTTCTCGTCCAGACATGGGTCAAAACAAACAAATAACTCCTGACATTTGTTTTAACCTTAGACGGAATATCTGATTTATTTTGTAAGGGCATTTCAGGCAAAGTAGGAAAACTAAAGTACTTTGTTGTTTGTAATACTCATGCTATCCTCCTCTGTGGCTAACCCCAAACCCTCTGTGTACACAAATCAAACCCAGAGAAAATAATTTTCGGTTGAACTTAGGTCTTCTTCCATAATCCCCCGCACAACCACCAGCTCATTCCCTCCTGGCCCCTTCTCTTTCTATCAACTTTTTGTTTTTCCGTACACTCTGTTCTCCCATTCTGGGATTTCTCCCATGGCTTTCCATCCATCCTCCTCGGGGTTCTTCTCGTTATTCGAGACAATATGCCGTCTGTTGAAGAGAATCCCGACGTAATTGTTGTCAGATGACATTCAAGGAGTCGGATGGAGGTGAAACAAAAAAGTGAGGAGGAGAAGCAGATGGGAGGTTTGAGAGGAAATGTGAATGGGTGGGAGAGAGAGAGAGAGAAGTTGAGGGGAAACAAAGTAGCTGGTTGCCATGCCAACACCCCATGTATAAAAATAAACACTGTGTTGCTCGCTCTGTCACACTCTGATGTGTGTGTGCAAGGTTAGTTACTATAACACTGTATTTTGCTATTTACTTGTTACATGTAATACAAAATGCAATCAGTAACGTAATCTAAGTATCACACTATAAAAGTAATGATTACTTTCCGTTTCTGTTGGATTACCTCAATATCAAATGCAAATCAATACAATAGTTCAGACATATCAATAAGATGTGTTTTATTCATGTAAAACAACAACAATTGGTCATCTTAGATTAAGGCTTGCAGAATACTATAGTTTAAAAATGCTGTTTTAGTTGAAAACTTTGATTAAAAGTAGTTAATGTTTAATAATTCAGGTGTCCATCAACTGCATTAAAAAACTAAATGTAAAAAAAAGACTGAAGGTAGCAACCAAAAAGAAGATTCAGGCAGTACGTCTACCTATAATATATATATATTTATTTTGCAATAAATGTTTTGTTACATTGTAATCCTGCTATTAATCCCAATTTTAAAGAATGTACACGTTATCTGATTACATCCTTTTTTGTGTAACTGTAAGGGAAAACTGTTACTTTCTTTGTGACCTCATTATGTAATCCGTTACTCCCCAAGCATGTGTGTGTTCAAGTAACTGTGTGTGTTTTAAGGTTATTATGTTGCAGTGGTTTGACTATTTTGTTCTGGGGGTTCCTACATTTACTGGACCTTGGAGGAAATGTTTGACACTCCCCAGACCATACAACAGGAAGTTGAAAGGAGAATGTGCGTGTATATTTGACTCTGTGTTTGTGTGTGTCAGCAAAAAGTGAGACAACCCGGCTGCTAAACACAAACACAGACATTGAGAGTTGACTCAGCGTCCGGTTATGGATTAACCCTTTCTTACCACCTCCTTTGTTTTGTCAGGGTTCGGAGGCGATGGAGGATTGTGTGCAGGGGGCACTCTCATCGCTGTACCCTCCTTTTGAGAGCACCGCACCACCCCTTCTCTCCCAGGTACACACACACACACACACACACACACACACACACACACACACACACACACACACACACACACACACACACACACACACACACACACACACACACGGATCGTTGCAGAAATAAACTGGGGAATATAAATAATGCAGATTCAATTAAATGATAAGGTGAAGTTGGAGAGGCGATATTTTGTGCAGATAACGTTTCTTTCCCCAGATATTAACTGCTGCAAGAAGCCAACATTAACAACATCTAGCTAGCTGGTTAATTAGAGCCAAACCCTCTTCCTCCAAGCAGGAGTTTCAGTTTTGTCACCAAAAACTACAAACTATTTCTGCTTTTAACTCATAACATGTCAGCTTTAATGAGAAATGAGAAGTAAGCTGTAATCATTATTCTTTACTCATTTTAACACCATATTTGTACTTGTGTTTCAATCTTGCTCTGTACCGCAAAGTGGCTCTGCATTGTATAAAAGGAACTATATAAATAAAGCTAGACTAGCCATCTCTTACTGGTGCACTGTGGGAACTTTTTGTCTCAAACTTCGCAGCTTTGTTTCCCTTTAAGCCGGTGGACTAATGGGCTTTGATCATGTGTGTTGGGTCTTTCTTTCGGCCCATTTAAGGGAGTATGGTAATCAGTGTGTTCCTAGTCGCCATGTAGCTCACAATCTAATGTCTTTGTTGCTATGGATAAAACTGCTTAATGGATTGATGAAATAATATGGACAAAAGGAAGCAGCCTTTCTGATTACATGCTGTCTGGCTTGATGAAATTCCTCTGCTCTTGAGCAAATCAAACCCTTTTCAAATCTGTTTGGTACACTCCAAAATGCATGGCAGCAGCTGAAACAAAGGCTGTTCCTAGTTTAAAGGTTTTCCCCAAGCACCAATGATATGTCAGGCCTACATAATTCTGTTTTCTAATCAACAAACCCACTGACTACAACTGCATTCACTTGTGTTTTTACCCCTATTTGTATTCAGGTCTTTTCAGTCCTGGAGTCGACGTATCAACACGACAGTCTTCGCTACCTCCTGGACTATTTCGTTCCCGCCAAGCACCTCCTGCACAAACTCCAGCAGCACGCCTGTGTGAGTTCCAAATGACAAACACTGCAGACGAAAACACAAACAAAGCTGTATAATCAAAAGCAGAATCATCTGTCAAATGCAAAAAAAGTATCATGCGAGTAAACTGTCAACCGTTCATTTTTATGTGCCTAAACTGGCAGAACAGTTTTTATGTCTTTTGGGGAAACCAAGTCCCTGCACATGTTTGCAAGCATTTCATGGCAAGTCAAAGTCAAGTTGAATGCCAGTTTCAAATGTTATCAGCCTGTTCAATGACTGTTAAGGGAAAGTTAACAGTTCTACGATTAACATTGTGGAGAAAACTACTTGTTTTAGGTCAGGGCAACAAAATGCCTTAGTTAGGTTTAGGAAAAGTTCATGGCTTGGGTTAACATGAACATTACGTAACTTAAAACAGGCAAATGTGTTTGGGATCAACCATAGAAATGGATGATAACCGCCTAATGAACCTACTAGTCCCAGTGCCTTTTGACATGAAGACACCGGTGCAAAGTAAAAGTTCAAGGCTTTTATAATTTGACACATGTGTGACCCTGTACCCGTTACTCACTGCACTGCGGAGGGTCGAGTCTGCTCCAAAACTCTAGCTGGCAGCTAAAATGTGTGAAAGTGGCTGGTGAAATTTGAGATTTACAAACCGTTGTGACCCGAAGACATGAGAGGTGGTTTTCCTGCCTCGGAAGCTCCAAAGAATTTGTGAAATACGGAGGAACGAAGCATGAATTAAAGAGCTCTGGTTTTAATTGTCAGACTCCCACATGCAAAAAAGCTAATTAATGTAAATAGTATGACATTGGATACACTAGGCACACACATGTAATTTACTGAGTGCAATCAAACCTCTCACGCACGAAAAAAGTCGATCGAATGAGATGTGACATGTACTTAACTCAAATCTCTGAGGTTTATGCTGAACTGCATTCCTTTTATTGTATTTCCCACACACACAGATATACAACACACACTGTTTAGCCGAGCTCGGAGGCTAAGAGCTGTCTCATATTTCTCTTTATACAGTTTTCCTAGACTTGCACATACTCACACACATGCATGTGAGCAAACTGTGTTTTCATTGTCGCTATGCGAGCTGCCTGGGACGGGAGTTAGACTGTGAGTCATGACAATAATGCCTTCCATATGTCAGCGTTACTGCTGTGAGAGCAAGAGAGGGCGAGAAACAGAGAAGTGGTGGGAGTCGAAGGAGAGCATTAACATGGAGTTCATTCACCGTGCCTGCATGCATCTGAAAAAAAAAAGAAGGAGATGCTGGAGGTCGCGACTATAGTAGACTGATTGAGGAATTTCTGTGAAACGGGAGGTACGGAAGAAGGAGCAAACACTGGGCTACTCTGAGGGAGTAAGTATGAGAAGGGGGGGAGGCCCAGAGGACACAGGGAGTTACAGAATGTGGACTGACTCAAAACAGACACACTTTTTAAGAGAGGAAAAGTCACACATGCTTTTGAACGCTTAAACCCACCCTTACTTTGGCCTTCCCCATCTTTCGTACGGCAAGAACACAGGCCTACAAAGGAAGGAATTGAATAAGGGACGAACGTAGAAAAAGGAAAGATGGAGGAGAGGTTGCACAAGGAATATAATGTGATCACGTCTCGTGAGTCTGGAGGGCACGGAGGGGGGAGGGAGCCGCCGAGAGCCAGTCGATTAGACGTGACTGGGAACAGCAGAGAGACGTTTATACCTCAGACTCCAAAAGAGATAGGGAAAGATAGGATATAGATCTGACACGGGATTGATCAGGGTTGGAGTAGCATTTGTTTTTTTCCACACAGATCAGTTGATTAATAGTGCAGGGGGTTACACTCGAGGCCTCCTCTCCTTCACCTGAATGAAATCTCTGGTGAATGCTTTCGTTGCGGGACTTTCTATTTTTAGACAAGGTTATTTGGAGAGCTTGATTTGAATTGATTTCCTCAGTCTCGCAGAGCTACTTGATGTGTTTTCCGCTAATGAAACAGAGGACTGTTTCAACAGTGGCTGGCTTTTGTGAAGAGTTGGTCATGTGCATGTTTCCATCTGACTCACACCGACTCTCTGCAGCTATCCAGAGTCTTCTCACTATGTCATGCCACCTAAGCACTTTTACACTTTAGAAAGCACTGCGTGAGTCACATGTCAGAGTTTTGTATGTGGCACTGGCGTTGGGCCAGTTGAGCTTGTGAAAAGTGTTGACTGGTGTGTTATCAGTTCTAGAAATTCTACTCATCTGGATGCCAATTGCAACCATGCAGTCAGGCTCCAACTGGCTCATGCGGGCTGTGGTTATGCCAGCCATTAAATAGATTCGTTTTTGAGAAGAGGGTACTCTAAAGGGGAGATGTTTAAAGAGCAAAGAGGGTACTTCCTGCACTAACAAGGTACAGAGAGAAGATAAGGTAGAATTGTATGCAAATGAAGGTTTCATGTTTCATGTTATTCTTTTTCAGTCTCAGTACCTGGGCTGCTTGTTCCTGCACTCCGGCTGGCCTCTGTGTTTAGGCGAGAAAGTGGTTGTGCAGCTATCCACGTTGGACTGGAGGATCCTGCGCAGTAATGACTTCTACCTGCAGGTGGTGCCCTTCTCTACACGCTGTCCACGGCTGGCCCTAAAATGCCTGGCTCATGGGGGACGCACCGTTCAGGAAATATTGGTACCCGAGTCGCAGCACCCTCTTGTGTTCACAACTGAGTGGCTGCACAGCATCAACAAAGAGCGAGGTCACAAAAGAGAAGGTAAGGAAAGTATGACACGTACTGTAAATCCGTCCACTTTCCGTTTCTGATAATAGATTAGGAAGTATGCAATCAGGTTTTTAGGTGAAAATGATTAACACTTTGTAACCTAACCAGTAAGTCATGCTTGTGAAGAACACTATACTTTAAACAGAGGTGTGAAACAGATGGCTTTGAGAGTTTATGACCGAGGGGTGGCATGTGGAAGGGCAACAAGAGAAGGGAGAGATATACGAGGGTCAGAGGGTGTTGAAACAGTAGAGCTAAGAAAAAGCCAGCAAAAGTCTAATTTGGAAGTCACTTTTTTTACATAGTTAATACCCTTTACAAATAAGCAAACTTGAAACTCACTTGGTCGTTTTCCATCCTTGCACAGTTGGAGGAGGACTCGACACCTGCCTGGTCAGTACGTGTGACGGTGTGGTTCGGCTTCCGTGGAAGGAGGTCGTTTACCCAAAATTCATCCACGAGCCGTCTGAGGAGCTGATGTCCAACCTTGAGGGGCCAAAGACCAAGCGCCTGCCCAGTGAGGGGGGCAGCAGTCTTGGGGGCTGGGGTGGCTCATCCTCGGGAGAACTGGACTCCTGGTCCTGGGACGAGGAAGAAGATGACGGCTTGGACTCTGAACCTGCGCGTCCCAGGCGAAGGCGCAGTGAGGACGGGCTCGGGCGGACAGCGAGGCACCCTCAGCTGGACGGGGAATATGTGGAGCTGATGGAGCCCAGACTGGGTCCTGATGGAGGGGTTGACACAAGGCAAAGATACCTCGAGATGCACGGAATTAATAAGACAAAGACATTGCCGTTGTGCCGGAGAAGTAAAGCCATCAAACTCAGGAAGGGAAGAGCATGGGGATACGGGAGACTGGAAGGGTCAGGAAGCTTTCGAGCTGCCAAAAGAGATCTAGTTACCCCAAAAGGGGACAGTTTACCACGTCGGACTTCACCAGGAGTCACCGAACCTTGCAGAAGCAGACGGTCTTACTCCTCTTCTGTCCTTGACTCAGATGAAGGAGATAAAACAAGTAGAGACTCTGAAGGCCTGGAAAGCAACCGGCTATATCATGACGGCCTGTTCAAAGAGAGGAGGCCCGGCGTGGGAAAAGAGAGAGACAGCAACAGCCTCCCACAGCCGTGCAGAAACAGCGCTAAAGACTCAGAGGGTGGCGAGAGTTTAGTCGCAAATGACTTGGCAAATGACAAAGTTGGGCATGTCATAGAGGGTCACTCGGATCACGGGTCCCATTCGGACTCTGTTTTCGAGGATACAGATAAACCACTGAGCGCAGACAGCGATGCCACCACCCCAACATCAGACGCAACAGAAAGATCATTCAGTGGAATTTTAGAAAGTAGAGAAACTAACAAAAGTGGAACCAAAGTGACAAGTTCATCCAACCCAAAGGTGACAGAGGAAAGGAATGACGGAAAGATGGAGGACAGTGTCAGTGTCAGAGGAAAGGAAGTTAAACCTGCAGGATTCAGAGCACCAAGGTAAACATTTGTTTCTCATGGGCATTCACTTCTTCTTTTCGTCTTCACACTTCCATATGAAAGGACGGATCAGTACTTTGTGCACACATATAGGCCTGACATAGTGGTACCAAAGACACCTAAAACCATTCGAATGGACACTATGTCCAAAAAACAAAGACAGTTATTAACTGTCTGTTGTACCTCATTAATACCTGCCTGTGCTTTGTCCCTAGGAGGAAGAGGAAGGGAAAGGGGGCCAAAGGGAGGGCTAGGTCTGGTGGTCGTTCACACCCCAAGTCATCAAAACAGCAGGGCAAAGCTGCTCTACCAAGTCCCAACAACTGCTCTGCTTTAACTAAACTGCCAATCGTAGACGAGAACAAATCTGAGCAAAGAAAACCGACAGACGAACCTGATGGACTGCCGCCATCAACCGACAAGGGGACGGGCGACAGAAGGAGAAGCAGTGCAGGTTTGAAGATATTTAATGTTAATCCACGAGCATCGGATCTTTAAAAATGTAAAGTCCTACACAACAGAATATTTGCTGAAACTTTTGTATCCCTCAACAGAGAAAGAAGCCAAATCTTTGCCTATCTGCAACGGCCAATCCGGCACATCCTTACTCAACCACTCTAATGAGGAGGCGGCGTCAGGAGACACAAGTCCGGACCAAATAAATGGTGTTACATTTAAAGAGCCTCCTCTGCTCAGGGAACTGGAGACAGAGCTTCTCCAGTCAGGGAAGCTGAAGTTGACAGGCAAGTTCACTTCATGTGTTGTCGTTCAGTACATATACGTGGGTTAGTCTTTACCTCTAACCTTAGGATTTAACAGCATTTTGATTACAAAAATCTGTTATTTTCAGTTCAGAGTCAGAACTCATGATTCAGATACTGTTAAACTTAGTGTGTCTTACATAACTGTATAACAATATCTATACTGTTGATAAAAGCCAATGACTTCACCAAAGACTCAAGGAAAATGATGCACATTGAAACTTTCTTTCCTTGTAATCATCACGCCTGGAAGTTTTCTTAAGTATTAAATGCAATCCAGTGGTATTTTTCTGTACATTTTATGTTTAGGGAACAGGCAAAGGTCAAAGGTTATTTGGCATGAGTTTTCATGGTGCAGGTTTGATGCACTGTAAACAGATTAAATAAAAAAAACAGAGCTGAGGTGTTGCACTAACTTCCTGCTGGTAACCCCTCAGAGCATTATGGGAACTGGAGGACAGATCATAAATAAAACAATGCAGCAGAGTAGACTTTCTTATCAGTGTTTAACCTGATGTTTTACCGACCACAGGCACACTGGACAGGTTGGGACGCGCTCTGGTTGTCACGGAGACAGATGCATCCGATGAGAGCTTCTCTGAGGAGGACATGGCCCGAGTCCTGGCCTGCTATTACCGAATCACTCGGTAAGGCTGCATCGATAGTTTAGTTTACGCAACTCAATCACAAACCAGTAGAACCAAAAGTGCTTCATAAGGTTCGTGTTCAACCTCACTTTTGCTGACTTGGCAAAATGCAGCAAAAGGTGGGGCAGAGAAAACCCGGCATGTGCCAGAAAACCCTGAAAACCATAACAAACGGATTCAGAGTCAATTTAGCAAACATCTTTCAGCTTGCCAGTTTACTTGGCACACGCACCACTCGTCTGTTGCCGACAGCAAGTCTGAACAAAAGTCCTTCAGCAGGTTTTGGAAGAAATGATATGAAGTTTAATGTTTGTTAAATATAGATGTCGCCCTTACAGTCAATACAAAAATATCTTTAATTGGTTTAAATCTTTTGAAGAGTAGGCAGTTATATTTTACCATTGCTGGCGTCTTATTTTAGAATAAAACTATTCTTCTCTAACTGCTGCTCCCGTTTAAACTGCATTTTGTATCCTCTCTTCCTCCATCCTAATCAGGCCTGCAGCCAAAGAAAAGGGCCTCACAGTGTTAATGGACGGCAGACACTCTCCACCCTCCGCCCCCTGCCTCTCTGCTCTTAAATTGTTCCAGGTGAGACAGATGTGCTTAATGTTTGCTTGTGCTGCTTCTATTTGCCTGCAGATGTGACGAAGTCGCTCCAGCACATGTGTTTCCTGAGTCTGTTATTAATGTGTTTCCAGGTGTTGGTTCCTGGCGGTCTTGGATCTGTTCTGGTTTTGGTGGAAGAGCAGCAGCAGCAGGAGTCCCTTTCGTATAACGTGGAAGGCGCTGAGGTGACCTCATTCAAATCACATGTTTACAGTTTACCATCCAGCCTACACACGGCATTAGCGATTTCCTTCTGGTTCGGTTAGCTTTAAATTACCTTGTAAAAAAAACGTTGTTCGTCAAATCAACAGCTGAAGTAACTGCGCATATATACACTGCAAAATGCTGGAGAGGAAATAACATTTCATACACCAAGCTTTGCTATTCCGGTTGCTCAAATTTGATAAATGTCAGATGCTGTTATCTGGATCTTGCATTCACAATGAGCCTGAATCTAAATGAACCTTATTTCCATGCATTTGGCACATCTGGAGTTTGCAAATAAGGGCAATTCAGCTCATTTGCTTTGCATCGATCCATTAAGATGTTTCCTACACACACGCATGAGAATTTTTGCTCTGGCCATGTGGTTTGTGTTTCAACTTGGCAGCGGAAACTTGCATAATAAAAAGGACAACAAAAAATGCATGTTAAAGCAAAATCCCACCCAAAAGACAAACAGCTGTTGGGCGTACCTCCACCATTTTTGTTGTTTAGTTGTAATGAATCCCACTGATCATTAACAAATGGAGAGGATGTAATGGGAGGACATCTTTTTTGCTTTCTCAGCCCAGTCTTTTCAAATGTGAGACCCTGAGAATCAAGAAGGAAGCGTCTTTGTAAACAAAAAGCTTTTATAAGTCCATATTAGCCATGGAGACCGAAGCTCTTGGGTAAGAGTTTATATCCTCAGGCCTACAGCAGGATCTCCTCATGTTTTGGGGATTATTTTCTGAAATCTCATTCCTTCTCTAGCGTTTGTTGCTGGTTTCTTTTTCGTCCAGCTTAATTTTTGTTATCCTCTGCTTCCCTGTCCAGGTCCACATGGTGCGAGGAACAGCGGTCCTTCAGCAACATATAGACAGGCAGCAGCTGCCCACAGAGATGGATGGAGACTTCAGCCATTGTCACTCAGACTGGCTGGCCTTCAGACTAGTGAGCAAAACTGACTTTTATAAAATAATATAATTTCCTTTTTTTTTCTGATCTTCACTTATCTTTCACCTTTTTTCCATGGCATTCCAGATTGATATTTATGTGTTATCCAGTGTCAAAGTAACCAGAGAGGAGTGATGATTGGTTAACGCGGGGTAACATTTCAGGGTAAGCCAATCAGAGTCAGAGTTGGGCGGGTCTTGCCTTATGGGGAAAATACACACACACGAACACTTGCTAATGCTAACACACACACACACGGCAACACTATACAACTAGTCGCCAAAGACCCCACTGTCTCAACCACCGGCAGTGACCCAGATGGAGCAACACCATCTAAACAGCCAACAAACGATTCTTTCAAATCGCCACATGTCCCCCAGAGTCATGATGGGGAGTTGTCTTTTCTCTTACTGTGCCAGAACAACACAAACACTTGTATTTGTGTTGTTATTATTTTTAAAGTAAAGTAACTTGTTACTAGTTACTTTTATAATTTCGTAACTAATAAAGTAACGAGTTACTTTTTTGAGTCCAGTAACTATAACTAGTTACTTTTTAAAAGTAACTTGCCCAACACTGGTTATACCTATCAGTTAAATGTAATTTATGTTTACTAATTCAGGACATTTTCTCACACAAAGGATGTTGCAGTCTTATGAATAATATAACACACATGAAGAGTAGCTTTCCATTTGTTTAATTTGACTGTAGAAGTTGTCATACCTTGTTGTTGACGATTGTTTATTTTTTAACTCAGGTTTAAAATATTACCATGAAAAGTGAGTGACTATAGTGGTGGGAGAAAAGAGGAGGAACGACAGATAAAAGGATGTTGGCTGGGAAAGAGCGACTGTATGGGGGTGGTCGTGATTTCAAAGCATTGTGATGGACTGGGTGTGGAGGATAACTCGGGGAAAGGATGTCTGAGAAGAATTTTAAGGGCTCTTAATGGCTTTTCCCTGGGATAGTTTATGTAGCTTTATCCAAACAGATGAAAACATTTTTCCTGTCTTCTGCATTTTCTCTGACCTCTGTCATGGGTTTGGAGAAAGAAATGTATACACCAGCCTTGGAGTCTTAGAGTTTCAAAGACTAACATTTATAAATCCATGACTTAACCAATACTTTTAATCCTATTTTTTCCTTTAGAGCCTGGAGAGTCTGACGGAGCGTTGTGAGGGCGCCCTGGCTCTCCTCGGTGAAGCTCTGCAGTCTATGGACACGGAGCCAATGCCAAAAGACATCAAGGTAGAGACGTCTAAAAGGACATTTTGTTTAACCAGTTGAAGACATGGGTGAGGGTTAGAGGACATGTGATTGTCATGTGCCTTTCATACTGCAACATCCACAGAAGCTTTAATAAGCACTTTGTTCTTCTTCAGGCTGTTCCTCAGAGCATCGACAAACACAGACAGCTGATGGCGAGCGTGCTGGCCGACCAGCGCTTAACTGAACCACAGCAAAGGGGAGGGGCCTGGCTCGCAGGACTGACCAATAGCGCAACAGGACTGGCACAGAAGTCACCTGACTGCAGGTACCTGAACAATTACGATTCACAAAGACGACCAAACAAAGGTGTATCTACGTCCTGTATATATACTCATTTACATTAGCAACAAGAAATGTCTCAGTGGAAACGCCCACAAATATAATGTTTCTACGGTAGGCTATGGTGGAAAAAGTTGGTGTATACAAAAGTACATTATTTGGCTCCACTTTCTACTTATCTGGACTAACAACTGCTAATAATCTAATAATGATGGAAAAATGTATTCATTGCATGTGCGATACAATTACCGTAGACTGAATCTTGGCTACAGAATCCTGGTCAACGTTAAACCCATTTTGTACAGAACTCAAGATAACCATACATAATGAATGTATCTCCAAACAAGGAATTTACGGATGTCATGAAAAAAAGCCAAAGAAATAGGAAAACAATTTAGCAGTATATGGCCTGTTACATGAATAGCCAGATTTAGAAGTCTACACTCATTATTTACAGCAGCAACGTGTGCATCCTCATTTTCTTCTTTTAGTGATGCTGTATACAGCTGAAATATACATTCAAAAAGGTCTATTGAAGTAGGACTATTTTAAATACAAAGACGTCATGACAAATACAACATTTCTAATTGGGCAAATACGAGCAGCTTGGTCCCGAGGGGCAGAGAAAACATCTGCGTGTCTTTTGCCTTCTCATTTCTGGTGTGTGATTGAGGGTTTTTCTTTGTCAACTTGAGTTATAGGTTAAAAATACTCCTCATCGTGTGAACAAAGTTGTTTGCGTTCAGCCAAAAACAATAAAACCAGTCGGAGGAAGCAAGGAATGTGAACTTAACATCAAATGGAGGACAGATCGATGCGGCGTGTTTGTTTGTGCCCGACTACAGCTTAAAGATGATCTAAAGCCTGCTGTATGTGAAGCTGTTTGTCTCATCCACTAATGAGTTTTGGCTCAGCCTGCACAAGAATGAGGCCAAATACAAGTATAGGCTGATTTGATTTCTTTGATGCCAGACGGTTGGTCTGAAAGCGTTTTTGTTTTCTCATAATTACATGTTTTCCAGCAGCAAAAAAAGCCTGATTTTTGGCTGGTTTTGGAATTAATCTCGTCTATTCATGACTGATTTCCTGGTGTTTTTGTGCCACCAGAGCTGCTCTTGCTGCGACCGCTAAACTGTACGACAGCGTGGATGACGCCCTCCATCAGCTCGTACAAACGTCCAACCAAAGAGGTCGCGATCTTGAAGCTCTGGGACGACTAGCCGGCCTCGTGGACAAACTGGAAAAGGTTTGTGAGGAAGGAGGTGTTATAGCCATTTCCTGACAACCTGACAGACTGTCGTAGCTTGCCTCTCCTGAAACAAACTTTCTGTCTAAACTATGAATTGTATGATTGTTCTCAACTCATTCCCCCTATCTTTCTTTCACCCCAGTGTGATAAGGAGATTGAGCAAGTCCAGTCACAGCTGGAGGACTACAAGGACCCTCCTCTGTCTCTCAGCAGACTCTCCCTCAAACAGCAGAAGTTCAAGACATTCAGAGAAACAGCTAATGTGAGTGTGACCTTTTCCCCTATTTCAATGTCATTAAAGTGTTACAAAAATGAAAGACACAATGTGCAGGTATGATACATTCCTTACTTTGGCAAGCTTTGGTGGCAGCATCAAGAAGGAAATGTAGAGTGTACCAATTTTTCGCCAGGTTCGTAAAACTTGGATATTTCTGATCACATCAGACTGCGATAAATTGTGGCTAGAACATTTTTAAATAAATATAAATACGTTCTTCTTTTTCCAACAGAACGTAGACGTTTTGGTTTTATTTAGCCCTCTATAGGAAGCCTTGTAATGTCTTCCTCTAACACAATAACACTGTCCTCCAAGTTAGGGAGAATGAATTCCTTAGCCCTGCAAGACCCCTAAGCTGCACGTGTTACTCTGATTTACTTACTGAAAGACTTGAGAATGTATAACTAGTTCCAAATGTAAACAGATGTGCCCACTTTGCTTCTCAGTGTCACTCGTGATACTGTAAGGCACTTATTCCATTCATGATTTCCCAAGTGCATCTTGTCAAGAAGCCTCTACAGTAAACACTTGAGGGTTTTTTCCAGCCGTACAGCTCACAGCGGATCTCCCTGACTCCTTTAGGATCTGCACAGCGAGACTCTGTCGGTGCTCAGCGATCTGGAGGGCTGGTGCGAGCTGGACTGGACCGGCCTGAGCGCCGTCCAGATCCGACTTCCTCCGGTCAGGGAGAAGCTGAGAGACATGTCCCACGTTCTGTCTGACTGCTGGACGACGCTGGACAACACTCAGAGGCTGCTGTCCACGCTGACCGAGGTACACCAGACAGGAAGTCATCTTTTACTCAGGAACTCTTGATGATTTGGTGCGAATGCAGAGTCGGCATTCACAACAAATTATATTAATCGGAAAAATATGTTTATTATTATTCTGCACGTTTTTTGATTGCCTTCTTCTCCTACATTATTAAGTTGCAGAAACTCTGTTCATACATCAAAACGTTCAGCTAGGTTAGGACATGCACGCTCTAATCTCCATCTTTGTGTTGCTGTCTCCTGTTCAGGCCACTCAGTGGTGCGAGGTGGTCTACTCCAACTCCTCCTCCCCATCCTCCACCTGCCCTCTCGCCTCCCTTCCTCCGATCCCCCCGTCCCGTTTCCAGGATGCTCGTTCCTTAGCCATAGAGCTGGGCGGCGGGGCGCTCCTGGACCTCTGGACGCAGACGGTGGAGCGCTACCAGCGGACCGTAGCGCAGGTTAAACCCCGCTTCCTCCAGCCTGACCGGGCCCAGAATCAGAACCAGGGGAGGCCAAAGACCCCCTCCGCCAGCAGCCTGTGGGACCTGATGGGTCCCGAGGGAGAGGGCGACTGGGGATTGGGAGCCGGAGGAGGCGACGGGGGGCTTCAGTCCTGGGGATCCCTGGCGTCGCTGTTCAGACCGCAGACCTGCTCCACGCTGAAGATAGGAGAGGACAAAGGGACCAAGAAGGATGGGACAAGTGGAGGAGGAGCTAGCGGAGCTGGGGGAGGGAAGTTCCTGCAGAACCTTCTGAATCCAGCAAAGAAGAGTGTGAGTTCGTGCTTCCGTTCAAACATCAAAACATTTAGCTTGATTAGGAATCGACGGCTTTTACTACTGACATTCATAACTTTAGAACTAATTCCAGAAATATCACATAATTCATCCAAATGTTTGTATAAAAGTTCCGCGTCAGCTCTTCAGAAGTCCCACAGCAATTTTCTTCAGGAATTGCATTCTCTAGTTTAACAATGTCCTTCCCTTTTTAGCCTACGGAGTCCACGCTCCCTCCAAAGCCCCCCAGGAAGCGCCACCCAAGCTTTGACCTCCAGGCTCTTCTGGCCCCCCGCAGAGGCGCAGGAACCCCAAAACCAGAGTCCCCGGTTGGAGGGCCGAGCCGAAACTCCCCCATGTCCTGGCTGGGGAGACGGGCGGTTGCCGACCCGGTGATCACCACCAGTATGGCTGCAGCTATCCCTGGATGGGCCGTTGGAGGTTGTGGAAGTGGAGGAGGAGGGGTGTTAATTCGAGGGGTGGAGGTCAGCAGCAAGGAGGTGGTGGACCACACGGGGTCGCCACGACAACACGTTCTGCTCGGGAGGACGGAGAGAGAAACGGGGACAGATAGAGCGGGAACGACTCCACAGAGGTTTGTTTGTGTCTTTTTTTGCTTCTTTTTCCAATAAAAATACTTTCTTGAGGCTATTTTTCTCTGCGGGAACTTCAAAAACCAGTGGGAGAAGGTTTGACTTGGCTTAGAGCTTCAAAACAAGACCAACATTATAAATGGCATTACGGATAGGCCATGATAAGATGAAAGGGGGAATTCATTCATCCTTTTTTGGGATAAGCTAAGAACAGTCAAAGTCTGTTTCAGAGCGATGTTATCAGTCAGCATGCAATCTGAGCTAATCTGATCGTGGCCAAGGGTTTTATCTCCGGCCATCTCTTAATACTATCTTTCCTTCCACTTCCTTCTCACACTATTTGGCAAACGTACTCATCCATTAACTTGTGTTTCTAATCATCTCCTTGTTTCTCCTGCAGTAAGCTGTACCTGCTCTGGTGCAGGATGCTGAGTTCAGAGAGGCAGTATGTGGCCGTCCTGAAGGGGGTAGAAGAGACGTACCTCCCATTACTAGCACTCTCAGACACCCCCGCCTCCATCAGAGGGAAGGCAGACACTCTCTTACCTAACTGGGCCAGCCTCAGCAACTTTCACTCGCAGAGCCTACTCCCTGCCATGGAGGGCGCTCTAGTGCAGAGTCTGCTGCAACAGGACTGCTTCAGCAAATATGTAAGCGTCCCAATGTTTTTACAATCTGTAATGTTGTTTTAGCCATCAAGGTTGCGCGCATGGTACATAACGTACGAGCAGAATGATTATGATTTGAAGAATTGAGTTTGTTGAGTTTGGTTTATATGTGAATCGAGTCTTATTAGTTCAAGTGTAATATTAATAAGGAAGCTATAGCTAAACTACAAAAATAAGATCCTCAGAGGTAAAACATGTACATTTAAAGTCTTTAATTTGTCTAGCTGCTATATAAATACTATAAAAGTATCAAAACGCTTAATCCATGAAGAAAAGCCCACAGCCCGTGTTCAGAAATCTGCCTTGAAATGAGCTGTCAAGACTATTGTGATGTTACAACTAAATATATAGGTGCAAAGTGTTGCTTCAGGGCAATTACAGTCATACCCCGGCTACAGAAACCCCCTTAGTGCAGATACAAAAATCTGAAAACACTGACCAATCAGAGCAAGGCTTTTTCTGGATGGAGTCTTAAAGAGACAGGCGCTAAAACAGAGTGTTTCTACAGAGACATAACACAGGTGTGTTCAGATGGACGGCATGAGAAAAATAAAGTGTGTTTTGAACATTAAAGCATTTAAACGTGTTCAAAATAAACCCGAGAAAACTGGTATGACCCTAATAAACAGCATTATATGTCCTCTTTAAACAATTGATTTGTAGATTTAAAGGGAATTACTGTTGCACTTTGTTGAAGACTTCTTTGATGTAGAAATCTAATTGTCTGAAATGTTGAGGCAAGTAATAAAAGCTTTCATCTACTTCTTGGCAAGAAAGGGTTTGTTCCCATTTGTGTGTAAGCACTAAGATAAAACTCCATTTAAGTAGCCAGACATTTTTTTTTATTGACCAACTGGTTCTCCAACTGTATTATTTGTTGTGTTTATTGATAAGATTAAAGGCAGTAAAAGAGTAGAACATTGTCATCAGAAAACTTTCTCCATGTTCACCACTTATAACAATGTGTACTCTTCCACTCACATGCAGCGGGAGCAGTTTCTGCAGTATTCACATTACATCAGGACTAAACCAGAGCTGGACTCTCCTCTGGTCACACAGGCTGCTGACTTCTTTAAGGTAAACATAATCACGTGGCTGCGGTTTAATTAAATCCGTGGAACTTTAAAACATCAAACTGTTTGCTTACAGCGATTTCAGAAGAAGAGCTTCAATATTACACATTTTTCCTTTCTGATTTTCCATTGTAAACACATTTAATTAGAGAAAGTGTCTTGTTTTCACACACTCCTTCATCTACACATAGTAAGAGTGTCAGGGTTTTTAAGATTTGTATTTAGTTATTTTCTGTTTAATGTGAGAACACCATTATATGTTATTTTGCCGCAGATCATAAGCACAAAGCAATTACAGTTGCTTTAGTCAACGGTTGCTGCAATAGCTGTATACAGTAAAGCTAATTACATGTTTAATGTACACTAGAAAAGCCAATTAAAGGCGGATTATAGGGAAAGTAATTTGAGTTTGCGAGCTACAATTAACTAAAACTAATACATCGACGGCATCGCAAGAGGACTTAAAGGAGAGATCACAGTGCTTAAGATCCCATTCAAGTTATGAAGTGTTTAATAAAGGAGTATTTCTACAAAACGGCCACCAGGAGGCGATACTGGTTCATGTCACATCATGTTTGCAGCGTATAAAAGATGTTTAAAACAGCTTGAACACATTGAGGATTAGTGCTGGGGGAGGTTTATGGTTATCGTGATGGACGTGATGATGGCGATCGTTTTGGGGATGGTGGTGGTGATTGTTATGAGGATGAAGATGGGAACAGCACATGTTGCTACTTTAACAGGGTTTCTGTGATCAGTGGAAGGAGAATGGGATTCCTTTAATTAAAAAGCAGACTGAAATGTCATTTCAACTATTTGACCAAAGCAGTCTTTTTCCTGATTAAACATGCCTTTGGTTATACGTAGCAGACCAAAAGCTCTATACCAAAAATAAATTAATGGTTTGAATGTAATGTCCTTTTTATCATGTGTGCGTGCAACAACAAGCTATGAGTTATTTTGAAAATAGTGTCAAATCGAATGGAAAGGGTGTAAAACATTTAAATCTAATTTTGTTCATTTTCATAGCTTTTGAGATTCAATATCACAAATTATAAGATGAAATATAAACTTGTTCATAGGAAGGTTGGGTTTTCTTTTATTAGATGCATTTTGGCAAGATGCTAGATGAAATTGACTCATTAATAATTCACTATGTTAAGCCCTATATTCACTATGTCTTCAAAACTCAAATACATTATCTCTCATCTGATATCTGTCTAAACATACCTTATGTCCTCTCTGTCTGTCCAATGCATTATGGGTATTAAATCTTTGTTAGTGACAACATATCGAATCACCACTTTTGTAGGTCGCACTGTAAAATAATGTCTTTAATAATTATAATAATAATCATAATAATAATACACTTTATTGTATAGCACTTTTCATGCACAAAGCAGCCCAAAGTGCTTTACAGAAAAACATAACAACAATATTAAAACATTGCCCCCCTAACACTGACCAGTGGGACCCACTCCGCCCATCATGCACCCTGGTGACCGGACATCTCCTTCATAAAAGGGCAGTAATTGGGCAGTTTGATGTGTGTGTGTGTGTGTGTGTGTGTGTGTGTGTGTGTGTGTGTGTGTGTGTGTGTGTGTGTGTGTGTGTGTGTGTGTGGTTAAAACGTAACAGCCTGCGGTCACTCTTTGCAGTAGCTGTTCGAATGAAGGTAAACACAGTGTAGGCGGTGCAAGCTCTTTAAGCGCTGGTGCTGCTCTTNTTTTACGATCGGCGGGCCACATCTAGTCAATGGGTGTTCTCCACGACCCGCTGCGCCGCGCTTGGGCCGCGGCTCGAGCGTCCCAGAAGCTCCTCGCCGCAAGGAATTTTCTAAAATATAGGATGAATCCTATTTTTGACGCAGCGCAGCGCAGGCAGGAAGGGGAACGTTCAATCCGAAAATATTGAGTGATGTCGTTGGGCTGGTCCGCAGTCACGAGGTGATGAAAATCACCTTGTTGTTCCTTTGCTGGTTTGAGGGGTTGTGCACCCAAAACCGGCTCCTTCTCCTCCCCCTCACCCCCCACCCCGTATGGGTCTTTCAAGTAGAGATACATGCCAGCGTTGCTCCTCCGGTTTACATCCCACTGTTAATTAATATATATATATGAATAATTATGATGGGATGAATGCATTTTTTTACCACTAGAATACAGCAACAGCACTTTTGATTCATGTCGTTTTTAACTGGAATAGTTACAATGTTATTAACTGTGTGTCTGTGTCTCTATACAACACAAACCAAGAATAGAAATAAGCAGGCGCAATAAACGCACGATTTAAACAAGACACGAAACATAACACCATTAACTACGTGCCTAGAAGTACAAATGTCCCAGGAAATATTCCAAAATCACAACACGCGGGCCTGCACACACGACGCTCCGCTCCGCAACGTTTTGAAACGCGCCTGTGGGTTATGACGTAGGAGGAGGTCGCAGCGCGCCGGTAGCCGCGCGCAGACGCTTCCGTCGATCAGGGTTAGCCTTCCTAGGCCTACAGCAGGAGCTCTGCATCGGTCGCGTGGTACCCGACGGGTGACCCGCAACAAAAGCAGCTGACTCCAGTCCGGTGTGTATCGCGGTCCGGTATTTGTCAACCACTTTTTCCGGGTTTCGTTCTGGTAAAACAAAAGATTTGATTCGGGTCGGATCGCCGGGTGTGCGATAATAAAATATATTTAGAACTAATAATAATTTTAGTTTAATGTTTTAAATCCTCAGGGACCTCTCCCCCGCGGGACAGAGTAGTAATCATAACCTCTGCCAGCGCATCATTCTGCTGTCTGAGCGCGGCCACATTTCTGATGGCTGAGGTGAAGCTCTCTAGCGGAGAATACGCCTTTCCAACACCTTCCTTCAAGAGCGAAATCCAACGTCTGGGAGGGCTTTTGGTGTCCTCCTAGAATGGAGAGTATAACCACACATCCCACGCTTTTTGATGGAGAATATGCAACGTGCGGTGATAAATCGCGTTTTCACTGCGCTCATATATATATGCGGGTTCGGGTCGGGTTGCGGATCCTGTCGCCGACGGCGGGTCGGGTTGCGGAACTAATTGGTAATATGTGCGGGTAGCGGGGCGGGTTCGGTATTGCACGTCGCGGGTGCGGGGCGGGAGCGGGTCTTGAAAATCAGACCCGTGCAGGACTCTGGCCTACAGTACCTGCCCCCCCTGCATATACATACATTTCTGACCAAGTCAATAACAAAAGCAGAATCCAATGAATGGTTAAAAGAGGAAGTGGAGCTGTTATAGGGGGGGGCGCTTACGGAGAAGAGTGCAGCAGCATCTGTTCTGATTCTTGGAAGTGATGCAGGTTGCAATGTATGTGTGTTCTGAGTGCTTTGTGTTGACTCACCATAGAGATAAGACCTCCTTATCAAGGCTTCGCTTACCCCATCACTTTCTCATAATGGTTACAAGCCGAACTGTGTGTCCTGAGCCAAAGGCGGCTGGTAAACACGGAGTGTAAAGACGCAAGTGGGAGTCAGGCAGGACACGGTATCCTCTGATGTGTTTGTTTGTCATGCGCTGAGGTGGAAAAAGAAATGAGAGCAAATGGAGCCACGAGTGTTTTCTTCTCAATGTCAAGTTCAACATTATTATAGGCTTGACGGCTGTGGTTATGATTGTTTTTAATACCTTCTAACATAATTATATGGGGTGAATAATTTGTGATTTTCAACTTGAGCAGAGCAGTGCACCATGGACTGATGGAAAATATTCCAAAATGACTACTGCACGTTAATATGGAACATAATCATTTAAAAATTGAACTTTAAACAAAATAAAATGTGATTGCCTGTATTTATGCAAAACTGACATGGCTTTGTCAGATGGAAACAATCTTTTGATAATGAATAAAAACAGACTTTCCTTGCTTTTAACATTTTAACCATATTTAAATATTTATGACCAATAAAGTAGCATGGCTGTTGCTTTCAGTGGGAATATGAAGCATTTTAATGAGTACCCTCAAAATGACTTTTTCAACCTCTTCTGAACATAGAACATTTAAGACAATATCAGAAAGTTCAAATGGAAGAATTATTTCAGTTAGCTTTTTAATAAGAAGATCAGTTTTCCTCCTAAAAAATTGATCTGGCAGAGGTTTTGCTGTTTACCCGATTTGACTCAGGATTCTTCCGTCACATCTGGCAGAAGCAATTCTGGCAACTCAATAGTAGACATCAAGAGAGACCCTGCCCTCTGTTACAGAGTCACTAATGATGATGTCAGCCTGTTTCACAACATTAAGCATTACATTTCTTGTCAGGTGGTCAAGTGAAAAGCTGTTCTGATTGTTAAGAAGCCAGAGAAAAATGACAAACTTCTATTTTACAAGTGCTCGCCACTTTCCCTATCCCACTACTTAAGAAGTCAGCTTTGAATTCCACCAACCATAGGGGCCTCATTATCCTTGTGTATCAGATTCAATCAAGTTTAATTCTAAAATGTTGTGGAACTCCTCCAATGAAGTCGGGTTGCTCAACAGCCACATGGAAATGTATTTTAAAGTCTGCTGGCAAATGCTTGTTGAGAACTAGCTTTCTTCATCTCGTTTTGCATGTTGCTTTTGAACATGGCACAGCAAGTTGTATTTACCACAGAGATGATGCTGAAACCCACTCATTAAATGTGTACTCAACCTGCAGAGATCCATCTTTCCTCTTCAGCTGAGATATGGCAGCGTCTGGTGAACTAAACTGAACCAGGCGACATCTCTTTCTTCAGCCTCTGCTTCCTATGACCTTTGCATTTCTATGAAGGCCTACCATAGAACTGGAAAGCCCATCTGATGAGCAAGATAGTAATTAATGATAATGATTTAGTACAGAAAACCATGGCAACTGACACATGGCCTCCAGATGATGTCCCTGGACATTTTTGTTTCTGCTGCGAAGACGTTCCTGTTTCCATACACCAGTGCTATCTAAATAAGAGCAAGGCTACATGAAAAATGAACTGTGAAACAATCTGGACAGCAGTAATGGCAGGGTAAAAGAGTGTCTCTGAAATTGTAACCATGAGGTTTTTTTATTGCAATAGTGATACCATACTATCACTACCAAGAACAACAAGGAGAATTTAAGTTCCAGCGATAAAAACTGAATTATGAATTGCATTCTATAAATCTATTTTTAAAAAGATATGAGGAACTGTAACACATTTGAATGTTCCACGATATTAAAAGTTTTTCATCATGTTAGCTGTCTCTTTATTTTACATCTGAATAAATATGAAAAAGGCCAAGGACATTATAATTTATTATTTTTCCCTTCACTTTTTATTTTTGAGGAGATTTTCCTTTTACGTCCAATATCCGTCATACTAAAACGGTACTAAAATAAGCCATCGTGGTCAGTTATATTAAAGCATCAATTAAAAATGATTACATCTACTTCTATCAGTTCAATACATTCAAATAATGAATTATATGTGTAGGTTTGAGGGAAGCCTTTCAAAGGCACACACAAGTGGAAGGACAAAAGGATGTAAAAGTGGTGCCATAAAGTTAAGAACTAGCCATTGGCAAAATGGATTTCATGGCACCATTGGTCAGTGGCCATGACGTATCACCATCTAACAACTTAGTTAGCTGATGGCACTTCAAATGTTTTTGAATTCAACAAACTGGCCATACGTTCAAAACAAGTGGGTATTTAGTCCGTGGTGGATGATCTGTAGACTTTGTGCTGTCAATCGGGAGCTTGTTCCACCATTTTTTGAGCCAGGATAACATAGAGGTGTTTTTTGTTTAGGGGTCCTGGATCCCACTCACAGTGAGGAAGTAGTGAGGCGATTTGCAGATGAGAAAATGTTCACTGCTGGAGTGTATGGTTAAATATAAGTCCTGGATGTAAGAAGGGCCTGATCCCTTCCCATTGCACAGTTTGCCAACATCTAGAAACAGATGGAGAATCTTATTGGTGTGAGGGCTGCAGGCAAACTATTTGTTCAAGATGAAGTGAAATGATGAAAAACCTTGATTTGTGCTTGAGGATTGTTCCCAGTAAAAATAAACCAGATAATGGGTGTTAAGAACAGCAGAGGTAAAACTGTTGAATTACTAGCTCTACATTTAATGAGTTGTGTTTAATCTGTTGGTGAGGGAATCTGAGATAGATTACTTTTTTGGACCCTATATATTTTAGATGCCTTAACCTTGGTGATACCTTGCCAGATATGACACTCGGTGGAAAGAGTGTTTTTTTAATGTGTCTGTGGTCTGGGCCAGGGATGGGGCAGTTAGCCCACTATCGACTAGCACGCAGACGGACCGGGCTAATGCCTGTGTTTCCCTTTCAGCTGCTCAGCCAGTATCTGCTCCCTGGCCCACCAAAACACTCCTAATATCTTTGGCCCGCTGTCACTCACACACACGCTGGAAACAATCAAGTAGAATAAAATGGCACAGGAAGAGAGTAGCCAGAGGTTTGGACACCACTCCGTGCATTCTTATTATTATAGCCCACGTTTGTCATTTCAATGTTAATGTCACTGGGCTCTGTGGAGCTAACCAGCAGGACTTTATTGGGTGGAAAGAAAACATGTGTGGTAAAAGAAAGAGCGGTATAAAGACTTGAGTCGGGAAGCGGGGGTGATGGCCGCCATACGTGACTTTTGGCCGATGTGCGTATCTGTCATAACTGTATCGTGCCGCAACAGTGTTTCGCTGGTTATATCAGTGGAAAATTACTCATGGTTGTTTTTCTGCGATGGGTCCAGCTCCTCTTTTCTCCCTCTCCTAATGTCGCTGGTGGAATGGCGTAATGCAAAACTGCAAAACTAATCAAATCCTTGACCTGCTCTTCAAGTTTCCAGCAATCGGGTAATTTATCTAGATTACATTTATACATCACAGAATGTCTGGTTGAAGAAACCCATTTGTGGTGTACCCCCAACCTTTTAAGAGTAATCTCCCCTTTGTGACTCATCCAATTTCCCCCAGCCCCCAACTTGACTGTCTGCTACTGACTCCTTTTCCATCCCTGGCTGTAGTCAGTGTTCACATTCCACAGCTAGGCACTGGAGATTTCTCAAATTCTTCCAAGT
Source organism: Notothenia coriiceps (assembly GCF_000735185.1). NCBI lineage: Eukaryota > Metazoa > Chordata > Actinopteri > Perciformes > Nototheniidae > Notothenia > Notothenia coriiceps. Next base: position 10,556,297 of record NW_011369945.1, on the reverse strand, counting down.
GTCACTCATTGGAGAAAGGACGCCAAATCCACAATTAGACACATTGAAAAATCATATAGTTCAATATCTCTGATAGACACTGAGAAATAGGAAACCTTGTTAATAATATCCATGGTAGTTCTATTGATTTTTAAAGGCACAGACTAGTTTGCGACTACCACAGATTAGCGTATTGTCAGTAACCCAAGGATGTCTCCCATAGAGATAAGATTAATTACAGACTGTGTTGAAAATGGGCAGAATTGAGGCAGAGAAATCATATTTTTCTCTTATTTCTCCAATGCAGTGGTTATTGGCTAATTATGACCTTGGTACCAAAAATATAATGATACTGGTGGCAGTGACCTTTTTTTTTAACCAAACGAGTCCTTTTAAAAGCGAAAGGCTTTGTGGATTTTTGTCCTAAGGCTTCAGATTGGACCAGTTCTTTCATTTTTTGCTGGCCAGGTCTTTAGTTTTCCACTGGAGAGGACAGTTTGGTTTAGGATCCTTGGCCAGAGGTGTGGGCAGATTGAGATCATCGAGGTCAGCCTGTAGACCGATAGCAGGATGAGTGGAAAAGACAACAATGTCTGAATTCACAAGGACAGAGACATCCAATTGTGTATTCTCCAAATCTTTTAAAAGTCAGTTATGAATCACAAAGTCTATTATATAACCTCAGATGGAAAAGGAATAAAGATTTGCTTCACTTAAAGGTAGGGTAGGTAATTTTGAAGAAACCAACTCGAGTGCGCTAGAATTTGAAAATACACAGCCGGAAAAAATCTGCCACTTCCTTACAGAGCCCCTCCTCCAACACACATGAACGCGCACATGACCAATGAGGGCACGAGATAAGTTTGTGCACAGATGGAAGGCTGACAGGCAGGTAGGCCATCCAGTTATTTTGGCTGTGAGTTAAAAAATAAAAATGTGTCAGCACCAAGCACTTTGTGACTCTAAAGGTGCCGTCACATTCTAAAAATGAATTTGGTCTTTCGCCATCGAGTGGTGTGCAACACAGGGGTAGCGCAACGCCTATTCTGCGGACGATGTTAAATCTTTAGATCTGTCAGTGTGTGTTCTGTGTTGAGATTTCTGCACTAGTCAGTTTGTAGGGTTGTATCACACTTGTTGTGTTAACATCTGGGTGGGGTTGATGTTGGGTTTGAAAATAAAGCCAGGGCCATTTTCTTTATCCTAATCTCTTACTGGATCCAGCTGTAACGTCAAATAACCATTCAATACAATTGCATTTATAAAGAATATAAACTATTAAAAAAGCTATTATTTTGATTGTTGTGCAACTGTCTCACAATGATGGGTTGGTCAAAATGCATAAATTAAATAAACAGATTACCTTTGCACAGTATTGATGGGACACAACATTTATGACTTTTCTACTTTTTATATGAAAATCATTTAAATGACAAAAGTACTGATGATTTTTTACTATAAATAAAAGGATAGATCTCTTTTCAACATTCCCAAAAATAAAGTACGCACCAAACCACTTTAACACTTACAATAAGAAACTTTAATTTATAACTGACCGCCCTGGTCAAAAGTATGTTTATGTTATTGTGTCCTCCCCCCTTCTGGCCTTACCGTAAAGGTTACTGTAGGCTACTGTCACTTACTGTCTGTGTTTAACATAGTATATATCTTAAGTCTTGAGTTTTCCTCAAATACTATATATAGCTATCCCCCCTACAACAATGTTTTAGAATGTTGCAACACTTTGTTTTGGTATAAACCATTTTATAGAGTCATTGATTGATTTTTACAACCTTAATGTCTATTAGGCCTACATGTGGCAGCCCTTTGGGATGTTTGCCAAGAGCTGTCGCCAAGTTAGGGTGTGTACAGAAGCAGTCGTGTGTCTGTGCACACAGTCAGTGTAGCAGTGTGGTTGCAGGGCATAAAGGTAGAGCGTGTGTGTCTGAGTAATTGAGATGAATTGGTTTTAATGGGACTTTATGGGATGTTTGGAGTTATTTCTGTCTGTGGTCTTCTCTGGCGTCCTGGCTCCTCTGGAGGAGGGCTTGGCCCTCCGCCCAGCGCCGAGGCAGTCCTCCTCACCCTCTCGCTGGTTCTCACTTTCCCTTTCTGTCGTGAGAGATTGTATGGAACGGAGTGAGTGTTTGTGTTTCCTCCCGCCCTGCTTCCCCTCCCAGCGCTGTGATTTTACAGGTCCCCTGGTTCGCCGAGCACTCACCCCTCTCCGCTAATCGCACAGTGCCACTTTAAAGGCAGCAGCAAGTAGTGGAGCCTCTTCCTGGCTCTCATTTGTCACGGAGATCACATGGTGCCGCATGAGTTAAGACCCTGCGGTGGCCGCACAATTACAGGCTTGGCCATATGAGAGCAAACCAGCGGATCCATCGGCAAGGAAAACTCTTCGGTGGCGGCACTGAACTAAACCTCGTCTTCCTGTCGCACATTGATGGACAGCCTGAAGAAAGAGGAGGCAGAGTATATAGGGGAGGCGGGTTGTCAATTGGTCTGGTGTGTATGTGTGCATACCATACAACAACGCAGATTTATTTTTGTCATCACTTCTATTTTTAAACTGATAGAAAACCGACCAAAGGGTTGTTAAAAATACAGCTCCAACAAATAAGTGTTGGCAACTTCCTCTGGAAAGACTATTGCATGTGTTTTGCACATTTTGAAAGCACATTATGTGATTCGGCCCCAGTCAAACCACAGCCCATTTTAGCTAAGAATATTGAATGTTTTATTCACATCCCCCTAGTGTGTAGTGAAAAACACATTAGTGCTCTGTACAATATACTGTTGTTTTTTACAGTCTCTTTTTTTGCAAATACCATGACGACATCAGCACCAGGAAGCAACTTGTAAAAGTAACTTGCTGTCACTAGCAGAAAATATAAATCAATCTATCCTGGTGTACTTGAACACACTCTATACTCGTGAATGTGTGGTCTGTGTGCACATACTTTTGCACAAACCAACCTGCTTATGTGTATTTGTTGAGTACATATGCCATGGGAGAGTGACAGCTCTCACTTTAGCCTCTGAGTTTATGCCAGGTCATTGGCCACCAGCCTCTGAGTGGTGAGGACGCATAATTTGGAGCGCTGGGACTTCATGGGAGCAGAGTAGGATAAATGGATAGTTTGAGGGATGGATGGAATAATGTAAAACTGGTGAAAAGAATAAGATGAACCACAGCAAGGATGAAAGAACAGGAGGACGGGATTCTGATTGAGGAAGGGACAGGTTTAATATAAGTACTGAGGACAGAGTAAAGGCAGGAGGAAAAGCTCCATGTTCCTCATTAGGTTTGGTTGTGTATAGGAATGGCAGTAAACACGGCATTTTCACTGCAGCCAGCGGAACGACTTCGGCATCTAATGACAGCCCTGCAACACAATGAGTATTAAAGCTGCAGCCACCAGAGCTGTCGCCAAGCCCAACTACCACCATCTGCCAACAACCAGGAGCCCTCGTTCTGACTCGAAGCCCGGAGGAGGGCAGGGAAGAGGGCATCTCCAGCCAGCAACTTACAGAACTGAACATACAGAACCGTATTTGACTTTTAAAATGTCACCAATTAGGATCGGATACAATCTAATGTCAGTGTGAACGCTTTCCATTTTCTTAGAAAGCTATGCCCCCTAAGTTCACTTACTATAATACATCTCTAAGCTGACTTGCACTGAGATGGTTGTTTTTAGACAAGAGCAGCATGAAGCAAGTTTATCTACTCAGACTTCAAGTTGAAAGTATCTACCCTCCGCTGAAAATAAATTGGTGTCATTGAGGTGATGCCACAGTGACCTAGCTGGCACTTAAATCAAAAACGGCTCTGGGTGTGTATCCCTTGTTTCGACATGTAATTATTGTCTGAGAAAAGCTTTAGCAGTAAATGACAAGTTGACTAATTTATAGCCTGACTTCCTGGGAAATTGTTGTCTTTTCTCAGACGTTAGACATTCAAAATGTATGTTAACTAGGGTCACAAAAACGTTCGGCTAGTCGAGGTGAAAGCTTTCCATGGGAATTGACAGGATAACATTGAAAATCGTAGGGGTTATCTGCTCACGCTGTCATATCCAGATAAAAACAAACATTTGTATTCATCTTATCTTTATAATCCATTACTGTGTCAAATATGTACAATTGAAAATGTGGAGTGAGTTAGCCATCGGGCATGTAAGCAAATGCTGAAAGGTACTGCTGCCTCTAACTTATCTACCTCAATGTGTGCTTCTGTAAATTGTAGGGATTTTTATTTTAAATACAATGTGCATGCCTTTTTATATATTAGTGTTCTATTTTCATCGTCTCTACTTTTCTGTAGCCATGTACATTTCCCCTTTGTGGGAGGAATAAAGGAATTTTGATTCTGATACTTAAAAAATGTGGGATGTGTTATAACTTTCTATTTATTTTTAATTCATTATAAAGACATTTTTTACACAATTTAAAAGATTAAAATTGATTATTTAAAACTCCGCAATTAATATGTTCAATCCCACCTAACAACTTGTTAATAGGTCTACTATTAAAGGATATTGCAATAGCAATTGTGCAAAAACAATTAACCAACACCGCTTTTATCATTTCCAGATTCCAGTGTGTTCTTGCCTATCAGTCATCACTCATTACCTAACAGTCAAAGCTCCCTTTGACCTATGGTTAACTCACCTTCTCAGTTTTAGATCGTCTACACTTTTCCACTCTCACTATCTACTGTAATTTTGCTTCATTGTCTGTTATTTTTTCTTGTCAACCCAATTCTCACTGCAGTTTTGTTTTAGTGTGGGATCACTATCTGGTTCACACATCAGCAACTCGGTGATAAACTCATTGGCCGCAGTGTGAAACAATAACATAGAGATCGCCCTACCAGCAAATCTTCCTAGGGTTGTATTGGAAGATTTATGACATATTTAACTTTACAATCTACACTCTCACAGTATATAATTTCTCCTCTTGGATGCATCTAACTCAGTGTTTCTCAAACTTTTTCAGACCAAGGACCACTTAACCAATAAAAAAACTCTCGCGGACCACCTAACTCCACAAATATCCAAAAACACATCGTTTTTCTAGAACAGATTACAAATTGCCTGAAAATGGTACAAACAGGTGACGAAGGTGTTGCGCTGGGCTATATCATGCAATCAAAAGTGAAACTTAAGCTCGCTCCATTGCGGAGATATTCCCGCGAGAGTGCGGAAAACTTAAATTAACTTATTTATTTAAAATGTGAAATGTTACCAATATACTCACGGACCACTAGGGGGCGCTCAAGGACCACCAGTGGTCCGCGGACCACACTTTGAGAAGCACTGATCTAACTGATCATCTTCTTACAGTGTCCAGTGTTCTTCCTGTGGCTCCACCACTGTCCTAAAAATAATGTCTTTGCCCCCATTCTGAGTCCCAATTTTACTGACATGAAAGGTAGCTGTCAAGGGCAAATAACATGACTGGTTGACTTTTGAGAAAAGGGTCAAACCGCACAATAAGAGTGGATATTTGTGTCCTAAAAAAAACATCCAGCAGTCGGAAGCAACTGGGTTGACAGCTGCTGCCACAATTACTATGTAGGAGTTGGTCTCCTGTCAGAGATGCAATAACTACTGAAAGTATTTTTCTTTAACTCAAACTGTGTGAAATTAAACCTAAGGCGGTGAGGCGAGGTGAATGAGTTGGACAGTTGAGGTGAAAGGCAGACCATGAATATGTTGCAATCTTACAACAGAAGTATTACATTTGCCCTTTTATGTAGACTGTGAACACATTGAAGTGGAGAGACCAATATTTTCACAAAAAAGGACATATGTAAAAACCTATATCCATTTTGCCAAGAGAATGCATTGTAAGGACTTTGGTGGCCCCGTTATTTTTGCTCATGGGCCACATTGACGTTGCCATTGTGGCTTTAAAGGGGCCCTATTATCAGTGGCGGCTGGTGGAAATTATTTTAGGTGGGGCTATTGTAATGGTGAATAAACCATACGGGGAACATTTTGAGAAATGACCTCTTAAATTACTTTAATTACTTCTGGTGATGTTAGAGATATGAGAAGACTGATCAATACCTCCATAATCTTAAGTGTGGTTAGCTATGAATCTTCCAAAACTTCCCAATACCTTGTCCTGGACATAGTTTCTACAGTAGACTGTGCAACAGTACAGTAGGCCCACACAAACGGCAGAACACCGGTTCTTTGGGAACACTCAAATTATTTAATTCCCATTGAAAATCAGGAGACTAAATACGAACATTATATGCAGACACAGACGTGGTTCAGAAACACAGAAATATTAGAAAACAGACCATTAAGGCAAAAAATCTAGTATGATGGATGCTGTCAAAACTCAACTATATACAATAATATGTGTGTGTGTGTTTATTTATCGCACATACTATCTGTCCCCGGATGTTTGAAGAGCAAGCATGGGAAAACAAAAGACAGCGTTTACCTGTTTGCATCCAGCTAGTCACACACACAGTTACAATCACACTCCCTGTAATTGACATAATTAATAGATAGTTTAGCTTCTCACCATCATTTGCTGTAGCCCACTGATGTTAACGATCGTAACTGAAAGGCTGCCTGTCAAACGTAAACATTCAGCCACGTGACTCGCAAACTCTCGCGAGAGTTTTACACAAGACGGATCCTTTCTAGCCATAACCCTGCGATCATCAGATTTGACAACGCTGATAGGCTGAAATTATGTTTCGGAGGCATAGTTTACAGATAGCAACAGTCAGCTGCTAGTGGCTGCTGCTGCACTGGTTGAGGGCTCCTCTCTTAGNTGCTACAGCTAAAGGTGACCCCTACGAGAAAAAGCTTACTGACAGAGATGTAGTACACACATCCTTTACTCAAGTAAAAGTACACACATCCTTTACTCAAGTAGAAGTACACACATCCTTTACTCAAGTAAAAGTACACACATCCTTTACTCAAGTAGAAGTAGAGATACTCATGTTTAAAAATACTCTGGTGAAAGTAGAAGTACTGACTAAACTTCTTTACTCAAGTCAAAGTAAAGAGGCTTTGAAAT
>NW_011369945.1:10543412-10549251 GCF_000735185.1 Notothenia coriiceps | reverse complement strand
AGGATACCTCTGTAGAGTAACGAAAAAACAGCTCTCCTTGGCTTCACCACTTTACCGATTGGAATGAAGGACCAAAATCCTGCCGACACGCGGGGAGATATCTTCGTTCTCAAAATGTTATCCCTACAGTCGGTACAAGTCTTTTCATTTGCTTCTGAGCGTTAACTCAACAAAATCCGTCACACCTGCTCCGAAACTATCGAAATGTGCACAGTAGTATAGCGTCGAACACACCGGAAAGAGGTCAAATGGATAAAGCACCTTACACGTTTCATATTTGCATATGAGAATCAAAGACATAAAGAGGAAAGCACCACGAGGCTAAACTATAACCCGGACCTCCCGGACTCAGCTGACCGTCGTGGAGGTGAGATCGTCTGCAGAGATTCGTGGGGCAGACGTCCGACATCAATAGACGTCACCACACTGATCATTCGTGCCCAGATGGACCTTCGTTAAACCTGCAACCCCGAGAGTCGTCGATGCGCTTACTATTTTACACAGACGAGAAGGAGCTCAGTGGCTGTACAAAGTCCTGACGACATAGACACCAAACGCAACACTGTTTAATCATGTACAGGGAGCGAGTCGTTTTGTGTGGTGGTGTGTGAAATGACCGACTGTTGTGGGACAAAAGGATATATTATACGATAGTGGAAACTGAAAACTAATACATTCGTTAGCGACACGTTTGCATCAGTTGACTTCCTCTAAGTGACGGAAACTGACGTGACTAGACCATAGTTACAGACGGATGTAGTAAGTCGCACTGCTATTGTCAAATCGAAATTCATTCCGAAACGTTCGTGATTGTGTGTGACCCCACCAACAAATGTCGGTTCATTACCGTTTACCGTGCAAGAGGTGACGATACGGAGTACACAAAGTCTCGGTTGCGACAATGTACGACCCGCGGTTCACCCTGTAAGAATCGGTGTCGGAAGACGGGTTTCGGAGGGGCGTCCTGGTTCCGATGTTCCCGAGCCATAGGGGGAAGACAATCGGTAGTTCTCGCGGTACTCAACTGGCTGAAGTTTACACTTGGGTCAGGGACACACTGACGGACTGTAAAATGGCTGCGGGGGTGGCGTTTTGGGTTTCCCTTTTCCCGAACAAAAGGTGGAGCCGGTGTCAAACTTTAGTTCGAGTCTCGTCACTACTCCAATTCTCCGTAACCTAAACAAACCTTCCGTTCTCCCTGGCCTTTCATCTTCCGTAACACCGCTGTCTAACAACATGAGGTCGACGACACTTTTTTTTTACCCGGCGTCCACATTCGCCACTAATTCGCCGCTACCACTTAATCCGTCACGGTCTTACTTTACACTTGAAACTCAAGTTCTCAACGTGTCGTGGAGGTCCGTGATTTGCCACACCGCCATCGGCCCATTCAAACTCTCCCTTGGCCTTGCTCACGCTCTTATGTTTCCCCGGAAAACATCATTGGGAGCTCTAAATAAGGTCTGTGGTTGAGACACATTGAAGAGACGGATCACGTTTTGTTCTACGACATTAAATCCATCAGCAGTGACCCCACTGGTGATTTTTGAAGAGTTGACGTGTCTGAAAAACGATGGTTGTTACCAAGTGGCTGAATAGGACTAATGAAGTTGTTGAGGCCGTTGTACGTCATTACGCCGAACACGTAAACACTCCTCTAAGTTAGTTTGCCCTGTTCTGCTTGAAAGCAAGTACCTGCCTCCTGCAGACTGTTCAAACAAACGCTTCAACTCGTACCATTTAGAATCTGTATGTTTGAATATGGATCTTAAGTTGACGTGACGTTGAAGCAGCGACCCTGCTGTAGTTCCTTTATAGCATAACGTTAGCTTTTTGCTTCTGGCGACTAGATTTATGATTCGAAAATTCTAAAAGTAGGGTAGACATGTGGAGATTATCCGGCTGAACAAAACTTGATCCGTCTCTTAAATGTGTTTCAACCACAGACCTTATTTCCAGCTATTTTCAAAAATCCTATGGAGAGATTGCATTGCGTTTTTGTCGAAGGAACCGGAAGGAGTTTACTTCCTGGTTTTAGGACGCGTCACTGTGGCACTCTATTGGCTAGCGCTCCAACACATTGTACATGATGGACTAAGGGGCGGGACAAGAGGTTGACTAATCACAACAGAGCCAGCCAGCTAACCAATCAGAGCAGACTGGGCTCTGGTTTCAGACAGAGGGTGAAAAGAGGTGCAGCACAGGCAGTATGAGAGAAATAAAGAGCTTTTAAAACATTAAAAAAGGACATTTGAGGAAATGTTTAACTATTTCCTGACAGAGCGAACAACTAATCACAGAAATAACTGACCACGAAAAAAGTCCCATCCCTGCTAAAGCAGCAAAGTGAGGAGTTGAGGAAGAATAACATGTTCGTGCAGGTGCAAGCCCCAGGACGTTTAGTGCACAGTTGGAAATGACCTAGTTAGCTGGAAACGAGGGTTAAAGGTCAAACCTGCATAAATAAATAATATTTCAGCTCCAGCAGAGACGACTCAAAGCTTATATTTTGTTATCTCTCTGAACAGCTCTTATCAGTATGTCAGTGATTTCATGTGTTGCTTCCTGCTACACTCACACAAGCACTTTGCATTAGAAAAGCACAAAGCCCAGACCCACGGCATTTGACTAGATGCTCCATCTAAGCCGATGCAATGAAGGGCAGTTTGCCTTTAGTGATGAGAGAGGAGATAAGGTGTTACTGAGGGCATAATGGTGATCATTTTTACGATTGATCAGAGGGTCCTATCTTACCACACACACTAAGAGCAAAGCTTCAATGGTGGACACAGCTGCCTTCTGATCAGCTGGCAATAACTGCACCTACTTGGTCTTCTGCCATGTTGTTACGCCAGATTCAATGGAGCTGAAACTAGGGGACAATATTAGGACCGTCAAATATTTTCCCTTCAGTAAAACAGAGGGCATTCTGGTACGGTGACTGAATGTGGGAAAAACATCTGGTTTATTGAATGCAAAGAGTGCTAAGCATTAACTACCATAACTTCTTTATATTGATACAAAGAACCAGCTGAAATGAGCGTTACCTTAGGCCATATTCATGCTTGTGCTCTGGGCAACCCACACCCTGCAAAGTTACACAATGACTGGGCAATTTGAGGTCGAGCTCTCCAGACAGCTGTTGTGACTGTTTGTTATCAGGACGCGGGACATCTGTAAGTATGGGAGCCCACATTACTGTCCAGACCTACCAAGTATAATTGATTCAAAGTGAAAGTTGGAAGTCAATAACTAGAATAATATGCCAATTCAGAGCTTAAATACTGAATCATTTAAAGAGGCCTTCACAGTAGATATGGAACAATCGATTGGCCACCAGTTACCAGATGATGCGTTTCATTTGTCAGATGTTTCCCCAGACAAACTACTCACATGATGCAGAGAACACAAAGAAAGACTGGTGTGGGCTGGAGACAGATATCACTGGTGTTTCAACATGAACACGAAATGGAATATCTATTTTAAATGAAAGAAAAACATGTTTTCTGTCGATTAAAGTTTCTACGAATAAAGAAAATCTTCAGAATTCAAGCCTAGATTTCATTTCTCCACCTGAACTAAAAGGGAATATTTCTAACTGCGTGAACGTGGCATGTCTTTACACAGATGTTGCAGCGTCCCTGAATCTTATCTGCTGCTACCTGGGAAATGTTTCCAACACAGATAAGACGTGTCCAGGACTTTGCACTCCTCTGAGTCGAGGTCAGAAGCTTTTTCCTGTGCATTTCTTGAGGGGAGGACGCGGAGGAAGGAAGTGGTGTTGCGTGAGATGGCAGTAAATCAAAGCAAACAATGACAACATTTATGTTAAACCACTCGGAAAACTTCACTTTTTGTTTACAGATGAAATGCCTCAGCGGGAGTAGAAGAAAGTGCCGGGGGAGGTTTTTTGGCAACCACTGACGGACAGGAAGTAGTTTTGTTTTTTAACTCTGGCCTCCCTACGCTGGCTGGCTGTCCATTGTCTGCCGGAGCCCTTTCGACCTCTCGGCTTCCCTCCGTTTCAGGGCTCTTCCTCTGTGGACGACAACACCCCGCGTCAGGCTGTCTGACAGCGGCTGAACATCCCTGCACTTGAACACACCACGACCGCTGGGACACAGCAGGGACACGGCTGCTGAAAAGAAACTTTAAAAGGTCCCCTATTATACTGTTTTTCATCAATATATTATAGGTCTCAGATATATACAGAGCCTGTCTCTGATTGGCTGAAACACCAAACAGATCATTGGAGCATTACCCATAATCCCCTCTGTTTCAGCCCTGTTTCCAAAGTGCTGATTCTCTGTCTGTTACTTTAGATGAAAATAAGGAGCCCCTCCCCACGCCCCTCTGAGAGACATTTGGTTACAAAGAACTCAATGGTGCTCTAGAGGAGATTCAGGTGATAAGGGGGGGGGGGGGACACATGCTTGATGTAGAAAGACATGAGAAGAGGGACACATGCTGATGTAGAAGAGACATGAAGAAGAGAGACACATGTTGATGTAAAGAGACATGGAGAAGAGGGACATGTTGATGTAGAAGAGACATGAGGAAGAGGGACACATGTTGATCTAGAAGAGACATGAAGAAGAGGGGACACATGTTGATGTAGAAGAGACATTGAAGAGAGAGGACACATGATGATTGTAGGAGACATGGAGAAGAGGGACACATGTGATGTAGAAAGAGACATGAGGAAGAGGGGACACATGTTGAGTAGAGAAGACATGATAGAAGAGGGGCACAGTTGATGTAGAAGAGACATGAGAAGAGGGGACGTCATGTCTGATGTAGAAGAGGGCATGAAGAGGAAGGGGACACATGTTTGATTAGAGAGACATGAGCGAGAGGGGACACATGTTGATGGTAGAACGAGACATGAAGAAGAGGGGGACGTCATGTTGATGTAGAAGAGACATGAAGAGAGGGGACCACAGTTGTGTAGAAGAGACATGAAGGAGAGGGACACATGTTATAGAAAGAGACATGAGAAGAGGGACACATGTTGATGTAGAAGAGACATGAAGGAAAGAGGGGACGTCATGTTGATGTAGAAGAGACATGAAGAGAGCGAACACATGTTGATGTAGAAGAGCACATGGAGAAGAATGACCTTTAAAAGTGTGAGCTAAATGTATGTAATAGGATCAAAACACTAGAAACCTAATGTCTGTCCTCTCTCTGTGTGTACAGCAATTTAAACTCTAACAACATGTGTCGACTGGCGTTCACCAGCGTGTGACGCAACCGCCGCAGCCCTCAGCCATATGGTTTGTATGAGGACCGTACATTTAAATGTATGACAGCGTTGTGCGCAGCAGAAAGAGTGGGTCCAAATATAACTAAAGGGAAATGTGTGGGCATGTTTCCTCACTGGGGAAGAGTCGTTTGGAACTTTTTTAAGACGACAGCTTTCGAACATGAAGACTGAACTTGGAAAGACCTGCACAGGGAAACTTCAGAGCTCTTTGAACTTCAGCTGTGGGAGAGACTTGCAGCAACACAGCCTTGAGTTTCTGAGATGGAGAGGAGGGAGGGGAGGGAGGGATGGAGCCATTTGGTTTTTACAGCTCTGGGACAAGTGCAGCGTTTCCGCTCGCGGCCACATTCAAACCCTTCCTTGACAGAGGAACACGTGGTGGCCTTTCTATCGTGTGAACATTTCTTTCAAAACGGGTCATTTTCAAACTTTTTCTTACTATTTATCCACACCTCAAGCTAGTGACCCTTATAACAAGACATTATTATCGTACAGATGCCAAACTTTGATATCATTTTCCTGAAATTGCTTTTTAAAATGTATGTGATGAATCGTTTTCTTCTATCTTTCTTG
>NW_011369945.1:10537839-10543367 GCF_000735185.1 Notothenia coriiceps | reverse complement strand
ATGAAACAGAACTGTAAGCAGATTTTTCTTTTTGGATATTTTACAAATCACTCCCCTTTCAAACTCTATTCTTGTTATTTTTAACAATTTTTTTGTTACTGTCATATAGTATTTTATACCTGTTAATAATTTAGTCTCATTAATAACTATAATGATCATGTCAAGGTGTACTTAACCTCACTGAGCTGAGGTTATTTGAGCCTCTCAGGAGAGAGCTCTCTTCCACCTGGTTGTAGAAAAGCTCTTTAAATTCATTGGCATAGCTAGCTAACCAGATGCTAATAACAACAGATCGCCATTGTGCTTACAACTAAAGACACAGCCTCGCAAACACTGCGGCATGTGTACGGCTCCTTATGGGTACTGCAATATTTGAAGAGCTGGAGCGGCGTTCCGGTGCTCTCCGTTACTCCTTTCAGACGAGACATACCACGTGAAGACAAGTTACGCTCGTGTTGTGTTCAATGAACCTCTCCTTGGCCAGGAAAAACAGGCACTCCCTTGTTTTATTATTTTGCGATCTAGATGTCTTCTTCTTTTTTGAAGTGAGAAGTTGTACGTCGGTCGGATGGACGGACTGACGGAACCCCCCCCCCCAAAAAACCAAAATTCTTCGGTTCTCCACGAATTACACAAGTCACCCAAATCAGCGTTAAAAAAGCGTGAGGCGCCGAAAAGCGACTAATTTGCATCGCTGTAAGTACTTTGCCGTACTTAGTTCATCAGAACTCTTTAGTTTGGTTTGCAATCCGCCCAGCCAATCAGACATGGGAACCTCTTTCTCCCATGAAAGTCTAGCAGGGACTGAAAAGGGGGTGAAAAGGTCCTGGGAAAAGTACTCCGGTGTGAAAGCGCCTAATTTCCAGAATAAATATTGAATTTGGACAGTATTATTTTTAGGATTTCGTAATGCGGCAACATGATTTAAACCAGGAAAAAGCTGAAAAATGGGAAAGAAAACAAATATGTGTCTGATAACTAATCTGTTCTCCTACTTGGCCTTTTAACAGTGTTGATAATCGATTTGTTGTGTGGATTATTTTGATTACAACATTTCCAAAAGGGTTCCCAGATCCCTAAATGTGATGGGTTGCAGATTTTGAATAATTATTGTGTTTTGGACTCTTGGTTGTAACAAGCAGTAATGAGCTAACACTTTGGGGTTTAGGACATTGATTTTTTTAGGATTTTCGGAAAATGAATAGTTATTGATTGAAGGGAAAAGACGGTAAGTAATTGGCAAATAAAGTTATTAAGTGCATCCCTCAAATGTTTTCAATCAGCTTTGTTCATACAGTGTAGGTTTGATTTATGCTGTGTACTTTATGTTAACTGTTTGTAGGCAGAAGTCACGTTTGCCTGGGTTATAGTCCTTTGCTGTCATGCTTTGCTAAATGTATAAAAAGAAAACCAGGCGTTTTGAACTCAATAACCCTGCACAGTGGTGCCCTAACTACTGGGCGCTGCACGGATGGTTCTGTGGCCGCAGCTCTGCTGATGCTCAGCTTTGTCACACAGCAACACACCCATGTAGAACTAGTTCAAGTGGAATATTTAGAAACAGCAACATTTTAGGGATATGGGTAACGATTATCTTTATTACAGATGCATCTGTATCTTGTTTTTAAGGACGAATCAAAAAGGTGCAACTCTCCATGCATTTTCTAAGTAAATATATCGGTTGACCTGTTTTCCATTGATTGTATTTCCTCCGTAACATCAACACACACTACATGATCCTTTAGCAAAGCTCTCTAGGTTAATGTGCTAACGAAATATTTTTAGAGCTGACTATCTTTTTTTAAATGGTATTATTACTGTACTTAACTGGGACAGTGCACATTATAAAAGTGAACAGTTAATTATATGGCCAAGAAGCTATTTTTCATCTGTAGTCCCTGAACAGATGTTGTACATTATTGTCTAGGAGTCAAATAGAATATGAAATAAGCAATCCAGAAAAAATACTTGGATTCAAGCAAATCATTAATACAAAAATATTTGATGTATTTGACTGTCATGGCCCTGCAGCACTACTTTAAAAATCATTGAGGGAAATAAACTGTGGATAGAAAAAGAAAGTGTCTGATCATTGATAAATCTGTTACTCATACCCACCCCTTGTGAATATATGGAAAGCATTTTCTTAATACATAAACGATTAATTGATTACTTAAATTGTCCAAAATTAATTTGCTGTTGATTGCCTAATGAAGTAAATCCTACAGAGGCTGCTTATGTCAAGACATCAGTCATACATTTACATTTTTTTCTACTCACAGTAGAAAAGGCATGCCATAGTGTAAAAACCTCAAAAGTAAATCAATGTTGTGCAGCTTTTTAAAGGCCTTTATCCTGAGAAATATTTTTTTAGGACTAGTTCTATTCTTAGCTTTAGATAGGGAGTAGCCATAACATTGAGTCCACTCTTTAATTCAAAAGATCAGAGCCGGCCCGACCCATTAAGCGACATAAGCGACTGCTTAGGGCCCGCAGCCACTAAGGGCCCCCTAGCAACAAAAATAAAGAAAAAAATGTATCTCAGTACACCATCGCCGTGATAAGTATGTTTAATTAATTGTGTTAATATGCCTAGATTGCCTACTCTCAAAGTCATGTATTATATTATTGAGTCAATAATATAATACATTAACCGTGCTTTACCTGAACCTCATAATGACACTAGAGAGGACGGCAGGATTGTAATTTCCCGTGTTCAGTGAATGCAACAGAGGCAAGACACCAGACCAACCAGAGAGTTGAATGGAAATAAACATCTGTCTTATTGGCTGACAGGTACCTATCCTGTGAGCTGTGACAATGTTTAAAATAAACTGTCAGTCTGACTGAGAGTTTTTGAAGATGCACATAAGAAACATTTTTCTTAAAAAATACGACAATTCTCAAGTGGTGGCTCACACAACAACCCCAGAGCCACCACTTGAGCCAGGTAAACAAGGTATGTAAATGTCAGTAGACTTCCAAGTTATGAGAACATGTAAGCAAAGCATAAATTACAGCTTTGAATCGCGGGGGTAAGCTAAACCGTTAGCAAGTAGCTATAGCTAGCCAGATATATTAAATAACCCTTTGTCATACAATCTAAATGTAATGTTTTTTAGCTTTCCTGGTATTTCAAAGAAAGCTCTCTGGAAAATGTTGACTTACTGTTTGACATGAAGCTAGAAGCTACCTTGCAATACACAGTTGGATCCTGAGTCCGTTCAGTTAAAGTGTTTCATAGTTAGCTTAGCTAAGCATCAACCTAGCACTGAAATTATGGATGGATGTTATGTGACAGTATTTCTGAGAAAAAAGTAGGCTGAAAATGGTCGGCATAGTTGGCACTGCGGTAAACAGCATGTTTGAACCATAGGTTTGAACGTATTTGCAGCGTAAATGTTTGCTGTTTGGCCACTGACGTTGCCATAACAACACCTGAATTTAAAATGTGCAACCTCTTTTTGTGACAGATTTTTGAATTATAATTCTTCTGAATGATATTCCCTTTGACAGCTAGTTTCTATGTGAACATTATGAGATGGACAGCCAGAGAGGAATAAATGAAAAACAGGTATGAAGTACTATATGAGAAAACAAGAATACAGTTTTATGTGATTTGTAAAATATCCATAAAGACAAATCTGTTTACAGTTCTGTTTCTAATGGGTGTTGAGAGATGTATCCATAGATCTCTTCATTTTGCTCTCAAAGTGCACCAGATTGATGCTTTTAACTTAAATATAAGCTCGCTTAGGGCCGCCCCATAAGTCTAGGGCCGGCCCTGCAAAGATGGTTCTCCTGGTGTCAGCTTTTCCGGCACCTGGCATAACATCTGCGCTAAGCTGGCCTCGTTTCCACCGCTTAATTAACTGGCCGTCAGATGCGGGTGAGTGTGCCGCACCGGTGAAGATATGCCGCATCCTGCCCACTGGCAGACAATTAAAATGTCCTGGTGACTCACATTTCAACTGCATATATCTTCAGTCAAGGATGTGTGCACGTGTGTGTGGATGTAGTGCCGAGGCTGAGATTTATATGAAGGCAGGCCTTGTTTGACCATGAGATGTTCGAATGAATTAAAATATATGTGTCTATCTTCTTGTGAGAGATCATTAGGCTAAAGGGCTGATCTCCAAAGTACAAATCTTAAGGTCCAAACACATTTTTTTAAGTAAGACAAAGGTCCGTTTATTATGTCATCAAACTTTAAACAATTGCAAACAATATTCTATAACATGAGGCTTGCAAAAAAGAAAACTAACTCTGTATGCCAGCAGTTTTCATTGTGTCTGTGCTTGATCGTTGAGAGTCGCAGTGTAAGAGCTGCACAGTTATGAATTAAAGGCAG
The DNA here is from genome assembly GCF_000735185.1 of Notothenia coriiceps. Classification (NCBI taxonomy): domain Eukaryota; kingdom Metazoa; phylum Chordata; class Actinopteri; order Perciformes; family Nototheniidae; genus Notothenia; species Notothenia coriiceps. Next base: position 10,539,016 of record NW_011369945.1, on the reverse strand, counting down.
CTGCTCCCTCTTCATTCAGCATTCCCCCATTATTGCTTTATAAATGTCTTGCCCTCTTGTGTGTCCACTGAGGTTTGTCAGTAGGCCAACACACTCTTCAACAAAACTCCCCCTTTTGCCTCATCAGTAAAAACTCACAAAACATCGCAACTGGAGCATTTTCAGTGGTCCAGTGGGACTCATCCACAGCTAACGGAAAGTGCTCTGTGCTTTTTTTATTCCATCACAATTATGGATAATCAAATCACCAGCCAGTATTTATGTTCTTCTGTTGCTGGTGGAATCTGCGAGAGGGGGAATTTGCTTGATTTGATTTGTGATGATTTATTCCTCTTTCAGTTTGCCTTCAAATCATGGTCTCTACTCTCCATCACTTCAGTCCATGATTCTTTTGATACTTCTTTATTATCCAGCTGGAAATATCCTTACCTAGCTGGCCTAGTTAAATTCAAAGTGGTTACTTTCTTTTTGGCTGGCCAGTTGTAGTTTTACACAGTCTTATTTGACTTTCTTTTTATGAGGACTTAAAAACTGTTTTGGGGCAGACCACACAAAAGAAAAGACGAAACTCATTTACACACGTAAGGTCGATTCATTTTAACATCGGGTGTATGCTCATCCGAGCAGAGCATCAAGCTTGCATGTCTAGTAACAGCTGAATGCGAGGCGGCGATTACCATTTTGTTCACAAACGCCTCCGTTAAAATTAGAACGATCCAAAGCTTTAGTACGTTTTGATTCAATGCTGAGTACAGCCAAACTTGACAGTCTCTGTCTCTGTCATTGTAGACCGGCAGAATACCTCATTCCTTCAGTACTTGGGTCCGAATGATGCTTCTCGTTTTGCGCCCGTACCTTTGAAATGAGGAAATCGCCGGCGGGCAATCATTTCAAGCGCTCGCGCCGATGGCCGGGGGAGGGTTACACAACATGCGTCTTGTGCTGCCACTGCGACGCGAAACTGCGCGTGCGCATGAAAGCGCGATGAGCCACAGCGGGTGCGAAAGCGAAAAGCTGGCCACGGGCGGCCGTAAAACTAGGCTACTAGGCTACATGACAATGCAACGTAGATAGCTGTTAACGGCTCGCTCTGACTTTTTGTTCTTTTAAGGCGAGCACATTTTTCCCACCCGGCATTCCGATGCCGCCTGACTGTGCCTGCTGATTCGCATATGTT
>NW_011369945.1:10523410-10537794 GCF_000735185.1 Notothenia coriiceps | reverse complement strand
CCTTTACCTTTTTATTCTCTTCACTTTGCGTGGGTAATCGACTGAAACCCTTTATCCTCGTCACTTCGTAGATGTTATTTTCACAGCTTCTGAGGCTAACCACAAACCACTCGGCGCATCCATCCAATCCTTTTTGTCACGCTATAATTCTCACACTCACCCCAATACGACCACGAGCCCGGGCACAATAACTTAACCACCAATAGGTTCAAACCATCATAGTTATCTTGTTCTACACGTATTAACCAGCAAACAGGAGCACCATTCTACTCTTCTTGCTCGGCTCTGTTCTGTGGGTAAAGAAATAAGCGATGTGTGTTAATTTTGGCAACGAGTTGACCCAGTAGTTATTTTACGCTAACGTTAACAACTGACCAAAATTTTCGCTACCTTGCCTGACTTGTCTCTCTGTGTGTTCTTCCGCTTTATCCGGTTCTCTACTCATAAAATACTAGTTTTCTTCGTCGTAGACGACGCCCCCACCTCCCCCCCCCCCCCGCTGAGACTCCCTGAATTAACGTTGAAGTAATTTTTAGCTGTTTTTTGGCTCGGTATCACCGGAAGTTGATTAGTCTGCGCCGTCTTGAGTACCGTCCCAGTGGCCTTATTTGTGCCGGAGGACCGAGGATCGAGGAACTACCAGACCATCCTCCGGTGAAATCCTCAGACACTCGCCCCGCCCCCTTACTGTGTGTCGCTCACTGATTGGACGATGCAGCGCATGCACTGATCTGGCTGCTGTCAGACGATCAGCTGTGCGGCGTCATCACAAACGGCCGTCGCTTCACGTGACGCTCCGGAGGAAACGACGTCCCATTGCTCTTAAAACTAATTTCCCTGCTTCTCGTGGTTTCCTTGCGTCTCTCCATGCTTCCCTGGTGGGAGGGACTAGTCGCAGGGAAACGACGCAAGTGAGGGACGCAAGGAATCCATTTAACCGAAGTGAAACGCACCCAAGGTCTATTCTAGAGAAAAGCAATGTTCGCCCCCTGCCCCAGGATGTGCTTCTTTTAATCCTTAAATGCTTGTGTTCATGTCTAACATCATCTCTTGACCCTATTTCCCCTCAGCCTTTGTGTGTCTCTCTCTGTTCAGTCGTTCCCTCGCCGACCAAAGTCTGCCTCTGCTGTCATAAACATAACTGTGAGATAAAAGGATAAACACAGGGTCGTATGAAGTCATCGCAGAAAGTCTGAAACTACACTGCGTTTGATAAATGGGCCTGTTTTGTCAGTGTATACAATTAGAGTTTGAGGCTCACCACCTTGCAGGGCTTTAGAAATAGTGTACAGTTGAATAGAACATGAATAGCGTGTGGCGCAGTGGGTTGTGCGTTGGTGTTCGGATCAGGGGGGCACAGGTTCAAACCCCAAGTAACATGTAATGTAAAAACAGTGCATATCAAATGAATCCCTCTCGATTATCACTAAAAACCACAAGAATGTAGGTGATATGTGGACCCTGGATTTCTCTTATCGTTTCATTTTGCTTTCTGGAGGCAGTTTTATGATGTCAGCCTAAAACACCAGACGGACAAAGCTTGTTCCAAAACGAGCATGAATCTGTGGCCGTCTTACATTTCGACTTTACAAACCGCAAAGGGCAAATCCTACTCTTTCTGCCTCTCAGGGCTTCACTTTTGCTTTTTTTTGTTGTTACGAGTATAGTGAGAGGAAGCTGCGGTCTTTGGAGACGATTGAAAGTAAACCACAGACTGGTGAATCTGGGCCAAACTAAAAAAAGGTTTCCTTCAACCTGCCAGATGCAGCAGATGGAAACGTTGGACATTACAGAACATCAAGACAAGCTCATGAAATATGCTCTGCAGATGAGCCAGTGTATTGAACAACGTTTATTCTGGACAAGACATTTGAGACATTTCAAATATCATGCCTAAAGAATACAACTTCAGGAAATACTTAACATATTTGTAAGTGCTTCATCTTTGTTTTTACCCTGTCTAATACAAATAATCTGGACATTTGATATCAAGTTGATCCAAGTAGGGCCGCTCTTCTAAAACCCTAAATCACTATCGGCTGGTTTGCTTACTAGTATGTGCGACACATTGCTCACGTCGTGCTGCATCTTTGAGAGCATTGGTTCCCAACCTTTTTTCCCAAGAGCCCCCCGTAAATAAGGAGCACTATTGGAGTGACTGATGGTTATTGGACTCAGGATTCATTCATTTGGATTCCCGCTGTATGAAGAAATTAAAGGACGGCACAAGTGGAAACAATTCACAAAGGGATTAAACTGTTTAAAACACATGCTCAAAGTAAGCCGGATTTTGCCGATGTGTTTATGTGGATTCAAAAGTCGTAAATAATCTACAAAATGGAGGAGACCGATCTGATCGGAGCAACTGTGACAAATAATCCAACTGAAACCGGCATGGACAATGACTATGTTTTAAAAATGCGCTTATCCAGACAAAGCCTGGTTTGGACACTTTACGGGCAGAAGAAACATTTCTATTAAAGAAAGAATTATACATTTCTGTCTTTTTATGCCAATATTAGCTACTAACTTGAATTTTTATTCTAATTAATTAATTAATTTTTTTTAATATTTTTATTGTAATGTACTGTAGAGACAAGGCTTTTAGTGACAATCATGTATTGCCTTACAATTGTATGTAAACAAAAAAATATATATAAATTTTTTTTTAAAAAGTCTAAATATGATATTTGGCCTGAAATCATCTGAGGCCTGGCGCCCCCTCTGCGATCTTTGGCGCCCCCCAGGTTGGGAACCACTGCACTAGTGGGTAAATCTTAAAAATGTATGTGATGTACCTTTTGAATCTCCCACCAACCTGCACCTTGATTAAGACTCGAACCCTATTGTGAAACCTGACTTTGGTATGACATTTAAAAACAGGGCTATGGGTGTGTTTAATCACTTTGTTATTGTAATTTTAACTGTTCATCTGAGCCATTGTTTTTGGACTGCTCTTATAAATGATTTAATATGCAAAGCTTTACAATGTGATTGTTAATGTAATGGCTTTCATGGATTCAAGGGAACCATTCCCTCATTTGCTGCGTTAGGCTAATGGCTGTCGGCCAACAGAAGTATGAAATAAAACCTTAAGGTTATTTAGAGGAAGTTGTTTCCCAATGCAAACTTGTTCTAGTGCCTCTGTTATAGCCTGACATGGTTCCGATCCATTTAGATTTTAAAAATGTTGGAACTTAAACAAGATAAACTATAGACTTTGTGTCTGTCTGTCTTTTGCTCATTTAAAAGGTTAATTAGTTCAATTGACTCCATGTACAGTCAATCAGTGGTGTGGTTTATTATTATCCAAGATATAACATTGTCACTCAAAACTGTTTTGCATTCCCTTTTATATTCCCTATAAATAATCAATTGTCGTGTTTTTAATGTAAGTAACCTTACAAATATCTATTTTCATCAAATGCAGGTATGTTAAAACGTTAACATTTCATCCTTGGTAAATTACTAATTATTTAATAAAAAATAAAAAGAAGCCCTGGTTTAGCCATTAGCCAACAATTGTGATTCATTTAGTAATGAAGCAAGACCATTTGTGTTTAAGCATTGCACTCTGCAGGTCTGTACTACCTTTAGTTCTTCTGGTTTTCTGACCTGCTTATAAACTGTTTTGGTTAAAGGCTCATCTGCCCCCACATATGAAACCTAAGGCAGCCGTTTCCTGCACACATTCTCACACAAGCTGAGAATATGCTACCCTGCCTTGAGGACCTGCTAGAACTGGCAGTTAGCCAAAGTGAACAAGTGGCTGCTGCAGGAAGTCAAGCATTTGCTAACTAGTACGGTAGCCACATCCTGGTGTTTTTTAAAGGAAGTCTATTTTGAAAGAGTGACTGAACTTCGGCAGTTGTGGGGGTAATGTTTCTGGGAGATTTTAAAGATAAACAGTCACACACTAACATGCTCACACAATGATAAGGAAGCATCTCACTTTAGAGCATGCTAATAGTTGCTACAGCTTATTTGCCTTAAGGATGACTAGAAAAATATGGAGGTTTAAAAAAATGATCATGATCATGACTCTGAATATAATCACCAAATTCCACAACAATAAACCCAATAGTAGATGGTGGTGCTAGAAGCACATTTAGAGGATAATGCAAATTCCCATGAAAAGAATGTACATTCAATGTCATTACATTCTCCATTTGACCAAATTTCACCCTTTCTCTTTTGCTTTCAAGGGTCATGTTGTCCCTTCAGACCATATTCATTGGCACAATATGGCCCTCTTTTCTTTTTGTCCCAGGACTAAAAGTGGTTTCATTTGAAATTGAGATAAACGGTACAGGTACAAAATATCTGAATGTTTCTTCATATAATCAACAGTTGTATAATCTTAGAGAAGCCTCAAACTGTGTAAGTTGAAAAACAGTACAATATATTGGATTCTCACAAATCAGTCCCATATTCCATATTCATCTATATCAAATTCAGTACAAAAAACATATCAAAGTCTTTATTTAATATAAATGATTTAACCCCAAACAGTTTTAAATAATGGTTTTCTTAAAGACAGTACACTTAAGGAGCCCTCAGATCATGACCTTCTTAGTGTCGTGTCCATGGAAAAAGGAAGGAATACAAACAGGATTTCCTGCTCATGTGATGAGGTAAATCTTTTCAACTTTGTAGAACTATCTTTCAGTAAAACTCAGAGAAAATGAAAGGTTTCATCAATGAATGTTCATACAGTCACTGCAATCCAATCATACAATTTTTTTATTAGGAGCAACTGACGCTGCGAACCATTGAGACCATTGGTCACCCCGCTTCAGGCTGAGCAGTCTTAACATCAATACTCAAGTTAGTAAATATTTGACAACCCAATTTGAACATATAGGTTGTTTGTCATAGATGAGATCTATGTTCAAGAGGTTTTTGAACATCCTCACACAGGGCGTTGACCCTAAAGTTGACCTTTGACTTTTCAGATAGATATGATACTTCTAACATAAAGTATTATTAATACAGGGTTTTAAATAAGTAAAAGTATGTCATATTACAGTAAAGTATAGCTTGTAAAATTCAAAAGCACATTATCTGAGAGTAATATTATGAAAACTGGACATCTGAAGCATTTCTGAGCTTAATTGGGAGATATTTGCCAAGCATGTTTTCACTTTAAACATCGAACTCAGTGAGTGCAATTGTATCTATGTAGCACACACTATATTCACTGATATCATAGAGGCATTGTTGCAGTTAGGGCAACTTCTGTCTCCTTTTCCTTCCTTTTTCACATCTGCTCAGTCCGTTAAAAACACAGGCTGTGGTTACTGTTACAAAAGGAGAGCACACATACACACTCACGCACACACACACACACACACACACACACACACACACACACCCCCATATAAAAGTGACGCAAGTATTCCTAGCCTTGAGTAAGAACTATGTTGCCTCAGCCTCAGGGTGGTATTCGTGCATTCATCTTGATAGCTGACCCATGGCAATTATTCTGCCAAGCAGAGGATTGCAATTAGAAAACTGTTCTACAAGCTAAAAATTGGCGTCAATAAGCACTGTAAACTTCATGTGTGCTGTGCAAGAAAGAAGTGGTAGTCAGGAGTATGCAAGATTCAATTCAAAGATTCGAAGATTCAAGTTATAGCAGCAGAAACAACTAAGGGAAGCAAGGTAATTATGTGAAAGCGTATACTACAGCCAGTAACCTGCAATATGATGCCATAGCTCCACCAAACAAAGCAAGGAACTATGGGTTATTTTTAATAAAAAGTGCAGAGATGATTAGACAACACTAAAATCATCTTTTCTAAATAAAAGCACATGACTGGGGTGAAAACTGTAGGATGAAGGCTAACTGCAGGGTGTCATTTGAACTCCTTCTTCCGCGGCTTTTAAAGAAAGGTGTTTAAAGATGGAACGGGCCGGATCAAATAAGGGCAGAATGATTTGAGTCAGAAAGAGACAGGCCCAAAGAGGAAGTGGTGAGTGGAAAACGGGAAATGAAATGTAGCAGTGCGGAGGCACCATGAAGCATCCGGGTGATCATAATGATGACATTCATACACTGACTGCAGTACTGAGTAAATAAACTCAAACAACAGAGGAGGGAAGGGAGACACTTGAAATGTTTTTGAAACATTCCCAGAAAGCAACTTATCATGACCCAACAAAGCAGAGAAAACTACATTGAGACGTACATAAAATCAGAAACAGTCAGCCCAACAGGATCAAATGGTATTTCATGTTTATGATATCATAAATATTCACTTTACCTTGATTATGCTTAACTTCATTTGTTAATATAATTAAAACAGGTGAGTTAAATATAACACCCCCAGAAAATCTTTTTTTGTAACTGGCTGCAAACACATTCTATTGTTAATGTTTTTATATGGGAGTTTATAGGGATTAGCTCACTTTTGGAAACAGCCTCAAGTGGCCTTTCGGTCAATTGCAGTTGTTGGCACTTCGATATGTATTTTTTTCTGGCTACGGAGAGTATTGCCTGGTGGGACAAACAAGCAACGGAAAAAGATTCCAACCTTCACGTCGGATTGATTTCAGTACTACAATCCCCCATCCCCGCCCCCCCCCTGCCTCAAATGCCTGCATTGGACTCCTTTATTTATTTATTTCCTGAAGTAGTAGAAGTACTCAGATATTGCACTTGAGTAAGAGTAGAAGTACCAGAATGTAGGAATACTCTATTACAAGTAAAAGTCCTGCAATCAAAATGTTACTCAGGTAAAAGTACAAAATTATTAGCATCTAAATAAACTTAAACTACCAGAAGTAAAAGTACTCATCGTGCATATTGGTCCATTTCAGAATAATATATATTACATGTTTTGATTATAATTATTGATGCATTAAAGTGTTATCAAAGTTGGTAAAGGTGCAGCTAGTTTTAATTTATTTGTGAATTTACTCCAGCTTGAACTAAAGTCTGATTGAAGTGTAGATTATATTTCACATCATTAATGGAAGTACATAGCATGAAATTAAAATACTCAACTAGTAAAGACATTTTAAATTGTACTTAAGTACAGTACTTCAGTAAATGTACTTAGTTACTTTACACCTCTGTTTATTTCTGTAAAGTAACATGGTGACATCTCTTCGTAACACTCAAGCTTCTATTGGCTAGCGCTCCAACACATTGTACGTGATAGGCTAAGTGTTTTACCAATCATAAAAGAGCCGGCCAGCTAACCAATCAGAGCAGACTGGGCTCTGGTTTCAGACAGAGGGTGAAAAGAGGTGCTTCAGCACAGGCAGTATGAGAAAAATAAAGACCTTTTTGAACATTAAAGCATGTAAACATGTTACAGTAAAGGCACAACATTCAAATATGAACCTGAAAATGAGCAGAATTGGGCCCCTTGAGTCAAGTCTGGACTGCTTTGAAAGTTTCCATTATTAACATTTTAGTTGAAGATGGGATGAACCGACATTAGCTAACTACACAACCCCCACCGCATATTCTGGTTTTGTTTCGGGTTACATAACAAATACAATAATATTGATAGGTTTTTGTCTGCAGCTGTTAATGAGGCATATTACTTTCTGGTAATTTTATTTAGTTAACCTTTTTCTCTTGTGGAGTATTTGGTTCGCGGGTTTTGGAAATTACTGTTTATTTCGTGTCTAGCAGTGCTACTTGTCAAGACACCTCTGTGTAATAAATGTGTGAAAAAAGCTGTGAAATGTGTTTCCCTGTAACGGAAGGAGCCTCAGAACAGTTTCATATTAAAGAAAAATATTTGATCAACCTGAGGACTGTAACTCTTCCATCCTCCATAGTAAGATAAAAAAGTATGCGTATGTTTACTCATTATCTACTTAGATGATCAGTTCTACAGTATCTCTGTCAACGAATGTTCGAAGATTACCTAAAAAGTAGTTTGATTTTTCAATATAGAAACATAACATATAAACTGCATTACAATAACAGCGAGCTTTAAAGTCCCTTCTTTTTGTTTGTTTTTAACTTTAATAGCCCCAATCCTTTCCTTTAGTAAATAAGGCAAGATAATCAAATTAACCAAAAACAACACAGTAAGGTATGGACAGGACAAGCAATTTGAAAACTCTCTATACAAATAATTTAAATATATATTTACACTGTGGATTCACCAGAGTAATGAGTCTGACCCAAATAAACTTTCTGCGGACTTAAAAAAAAAGGTTGTGCTAGATATTGCAACAAGAAAGAGACTCAAGCCATAATATCACATTTATAAAAAGTGCTGGACAAAAGCCAGAAACCGCATGTAAACATTTACTGCTGAGAGCTTCCCACGATGATCCTGCACAGACATTGTAGAGCTGTATTAGCCTACATGGCCCAGTACCTGGAGTGAGGATTACAAATAAGTATATGTTCTGCAAGCAAAATGTAGATAATAGTGTTCTTTGGTGTTAATCCCTTATATTTCATCTCGAAAGCCTTTTCGCATACATTAATTTACAACCTCTAAATTCAATGCGCTCCTTTTGATGCTTCCCCATAAACTGAAATGTTAGTTTATATGTCAAAGCCAGGAGCACATCACACATAATCCAGGACCACAACTTTTGTGGAGCTTGTATACAAATTCAAGATTTTTAAATGAAAGAAGACTTATTTTCTCCAAATATGGTGACTGCAAATAACTGCAGCGACAGATCTGAACCCGCAGGCACTTCAGTCGGTGTTTAGCACATCCCTGTCACCCGCAGATCCCTCATACCAACCTATAGACGAGATCCAGACTGCCAAATATAAACACCCGCCCTCTGCAGGCCTATACAAGCTGTGAGACATCGAAAGCTCAAGGCTGGAACGCACAACAACACGAAATAAAATACACACACTCATACACAAATCCCCAAAAGGCACTGAAGGATGTGAAGTGTAATCCCTCTTAATCCACACAAACAGCAAACAGTCAATGTAGATAAGTGTGTGTTTTTGTGTGTGTACTTTCTGTGTTATGTGAGGACCATATTGATTTGAATGAGAATATATATATATATATATATATATATATATATATACATATATAGGATAGTTTATCATGCTGAATTTTTAAGTAAAAAGAAAAGTAGGAGCATTTACATACAGAAGGAGATTAAAAATAAGAATATATTAAAATTTAGAAAACAGTTTGCCACTTTAACAAATTATTGTTTACAAAAAGTATTGAATGATCCATAGTGGTGAGTTAGCAAGTTCATTACATTGCAGACGGTTCAGGCTTTGTTTCACCTGGTAGAGGAAGATTTTTGTGTGTCTCGTGTGGCTGGTTTATAATTTGTACTATTTAAGATAGGAGCGACAGTAGATCACTACATTTGTTTACATTACACTGAATACATTTTCCCCAGATCCCCAATTATAGCTGCACTGCCTCCTGGGCAGTCACTACAATTGGCTAAGGCAGCGCCAAACACCTTGTCCCAAACCTTTACATCTGTTGTTATAAATGACCTAAATAAGAAAATAACCATTTGTTGAAATGTATAACGTTACACTTAAGAGATAAAAGAAGAAGTACATCCGACAGAGCAAGATGTGTAGATATTAGATGGTGTGCTAACAAAAGCCATGGTCACAAATATATAGTCTGTTGTCACAGATATCTAATGACATTTACCTTTGATACTATATTTCACTCATGGTAAGTTTCTATATTTCACCAATGGTGGACTTTCAAAGTAAAATGGTATGACTATAAATGTACTGTTGGTGTAAGATTAAAAGCGTTAGCTCTGTCAGCTGAATTTAAGCTTTTTAAGTAATTCCTGCAGACATTCCTCTTTTTATTTAATAGTTTATTTAGCAGGGACAATGCACAGTAATGAACACTTAAAACATTCAAATGTGTCAAGCGTGTGTGTGCCAGATTTAACTTTGAGCTAATTTCCGTCCCTCACAAAAAACATTTAAGAAGTTTACATTTTACAAACATAGCAAAAACAAAATACATGATATACAAAAAGTGAAAAAGAGTAAGAACAGCATACACAAGTATTTACCACATGGCAGTACAATATAGCAGCAACGACATATAAAGTGCAAGACAAGATAAAGAGCTACATAAAGTGCGAGAGAAGATACCCCTGTGTTAAAGTGCAGTTAGCGGTGATTGCACGTCTGTTTGTTTCTCAACCATTATTTGAGTTGACCTTTGAAGCTATTGAGGGTGGNATATGGACCCTGAATCTAACTAGAGCTCTCGTCCATAGGAAAGAATGTGCGCCAGGGAACCTCATGGCGGCTTGTGCTCGGTCATAGACTGGCAACAACAATGCGCCCAAGCTGCCCCTCCTTAAGAGAGATAGCTGCAATACCCAAGGCCGTAGACCTATGCCATGAGAAAGGAGACAGTGAGAAGAGAAAATGATGAACTTGGTTGGAGGTTGAAAGTTGAATACCTAAGCAAATGATTCCCTAACAATTATTAATATAAAGTAGGTAAGACAACATGGATCACAAGTCACCTACAAATGAATGAGATAATCTCTTTTGTTCGGTGTCCCTATCCCCATGTCTGTATATTTCCACAGTAGAGGGCCGTGATAAGCAGCGGCTTACAGGGATCTGGAGTGGCAGGCAGACCCTGTATGCACAGTCACACGTGCCGCCATCTTGTGCCCCCTATCTGGAGCCATGTAATTCTCGTTGTGTGACAGTGGTTCTCAACGTGCCTGAGACAAGAGGGAGGAATCCTTGAGGGAATTTGGTAGATGCTTAACCCACTCCAGCTCACCATGTTTCAGATTGTAATGCAGCAGAACTGCTCGCTGGGTATTACAGGAGTTCAATGAGTGGATGAGAGACCAACAGATAATTGAATACTATTATTACTGGGGAATTATTATAATACAGGACTATGTACTACAGTATTATACTAACAATTACAGTATTCGACTATGGTGTAATTGAGGTTTATCCGTCTTCTACTTTCAAGTTAGAGATATCAACCTAGGGTTACAAGAAAACACTGATGTTAAAGAAAAAAAGAGACAAAGCAAATCACTATTGTTCATCACAGTTCAAGTCTTATTTCATATTTTAGAATACATAATATAAACAGTTGAAGAATAAACATTTAATTCATTTGACCAATTGTTCTAGTCACTTATCAAGCAACCAATGCAACAATAATATATGATTTCAGTTTTTTAAATGATGGTATTTGTCTGCATTTTCTGGTTCCTATTATTTAAAATTGTTATTTGGTGAAAATAATCAAGGTGAACATTTCATTTCAGGACATTGTTTTTGCCTTATTTGATTATTTAATTAATAAACTTATCTTTTGACTTCAAGAAAATAGTTGACAAAACATGAAATTATAAAATCTAATTGATACAGAATAACATAATGTGGCTTTTGTAATGTAGAAATACCTACTGTAAGTAACACCCAGTTACTAGCACCGTCAGTACACGGGAGTCATTAGGAAAATATGACGCTATGTCCCGCTTCTGTTTTTATTCCGTTCTGATATGAACTCCCGCAGATACATGTGCAACAAATTGAGTTGTAATCAGGTAGAAAAAGCTTTGATATTCTGCATGAAAGGCTCTGTTTACACGCAGCAAAAGACTGGCATCAGAAGGATATTTTTAGCCGAGTGAAAATCAATCTGATAAAGCTATTTTTCATCTCAGCAGGAGCCACACTTCAACCCCTAGTATTTAATGTGATTGTTGGCCTCTTTACTTTGTGTAACAGTTAACAGTCAGCCTGATTCCTTTTTAAGAGCTCATTGAAGTCGGCTTGCTAGCTTCTGACAGCCCGGGCATTTATCACATGGTGCCACATTGTAATAGAATTCTATTCAGGAGAGATTATACCCAGGCTTTCTGATGATAATTTCACCATCTTTGAGCGCAGAGCTTTCTTTTTCTCGTCCTCGTTTCCCATTTCCCATCTGTAATCTTCTGAGATGTCCTAATAGACTGATTCTCTTCATCATATTCAAAGGGGGGTCACTCATTTGTTTCCGAACTAAAATGTAAACCTTTACCTGGACATCACCTCTGCAGGCAAACTGTAAAGAGGGTCTCGTGGCTATATGTGAAGTGGAGCTACCATGTTGTACTCATTAAATATCATTTACAGTGGATTAATGCAGAGCCTGTATCATCACATCCAGTATGAGGAATTGTAATGTGGCGATAGTGCGGAAAAGCTCAACATTTATCCACCTTTAAAAAAGAAATGTTGTTGCCATTTAGCTGTTAATGCAGGCAAATTCAATACACAATGCAACTGTGATACACTGTAAACCAGGGGTGTCAAACTCAAGGCCCGGGGACCAAATCCGGCCCGCGACTTCATTTTATGTGGGCCCACAAGAGCTTGCAAAGAATATAATATGTTTGTTATACGGTTACATGGCGATTTACAGAAGCACGTTGCCCATAAACGACATGGAGCACAATGCATCTCAAATTAGACTTTTTTCCCAGATTTGATTTTTTTTCAAAATGTCACACATTTTTTTTTCAAAATGTCACTTTTTTTTTCATTTGCTTTTCTTTTAAAATCATTTTGGCAAATTCTCACTGAAGAGACTTGCAATTATTTGCTCTAGACTTCTGCTTTCAGACGTAGTTAATTATGAAGTTATTACCCTATCCGATAATAATCCAATGCAGAGGCAATGATGTAACACATTATTTTATATATATTAAATATCCATCCTGGTTCACCATCCTGGTTCTCTGTGAGAATATATATTAAATATTTATATATGTCTTTTTATATTGTCTTAAAGTTACAACCAGCCCTTTGAGTGCAACCATANTGTCTGCACGTTAGTGGCGATTGACGTGAAATTTTGTCGTCCCATAGAAGAGAGCGTGAAATCAATCGAGAAATAGAACAGAACGTGAAATATACAGCAACGACGATATAACTGCGGGTCACACCATTTATGGAGACACATACGACAAGAATGAGAAAAAGTGAAAACAATATAGTACATAAAACAAAACGATCAAACATTTTTACATTTGAAGAATTTACAAAAAAACCTCCCTGCTTTAATCAGTTTCAATTTAGACCGTGTGTGTGCGAACTGTGTAACTTACAAATTCACAAGTAATGCACGTAACAGGGACGATTTTATTTGATAATTATTTTTCTCCTCTCCAGCGTCCTTAATGAATTTTTTCGATTTAAGTCGACTGTCTCGATTGCCGAAAATTTAGAATGTGGTTGTCATTAAATATCACGTCTGGTCCACCCATGAAACTTTAGGTGGTAACCACTTTAATATCTATGAATGGTACTCACTTTATAATCATAGTTTCCATTTACAGTAATCTTATCAGACACTGTTGTCTCGATCATTATTTGAGTTGACCTTTGAAGCTATTGAGGGTGGGACTATCCCGTATCTCAGTTGGGAGGCTATTCCACAATGAGCTGCCCTTAATGGAGAGGATATTTTGTCCAAAAGTGGTCAGTTTACGGCGGACTTAAAGGTGGGGTAGGTAAGTTTGAGAAACCGGTTCGAGATACACTTTTTGTTACATTACATTACATGACATTGCATTTAGCTGACGCTTTTATCCAAAGCAACTTACAATAAGTGCGTTCAACCATTGTTATATTCCATGGAATGCTCTTAACATCCCGATAGCAGATTGGCAGTCCATGTAAACATTTATAAAAAAAGCACATACTTTTAAAAGACTTAAAATGGTAAAAACTCAAGAAATTGTGTTTTTCTAGGATGGTACAGTGGTGGTATGAATATGGCTTTCGGTCAAACACCTTGATAGCCCGCTTGTACAGCTGTTCTATCGGTTTCAGGTTTGTGGCACAAGCAAACGACCAGTTTCTAAAACAGTATTCAATGTGGGATAGAATCATATAGTGGAGGTATGACTTTGCAGCATTGACAGTTAAGAAGGGTCTAATTTGTTTAACATTTTGCAAGTTGAATTTAATAGTATTGGATGCTTTCTTAATATGTTTCTTAAAAGTCAAGTTTGAGTCCAGTATGACTCCAAGATACTTGAACTGGGAGACTAGTTCTATTTCTGATCCATTACACATTACACATTAGATCCTTCGATTTTTACTGGTCGTTTACTGAACATCATGCATACTGTTTTTCTTTTACATTTAACTGTAAGCAAATGTTGTTCAGCCAGTGTTGAACCTTGTCCAAAGCATTTGAGAGACAGGATGAGATTATTTCAGTCTTTTTCCCGTGTACAAAGATGACCGCATCGTCGGGATACATGTTCACATTCAACTTAGGACATACATTAGGCAAGTCATTAATGTACAGTGAAAACAGTAATGGTCCAAGAATGGAACCTTGTGGAACCCCAACAGGGTTGACAAGGTAGGGGGATTTGGTACCGTTGACCAAAACACA
>NW_011369945.1:10512780-10523365 GCF_000735185.1 Notothenia coriiceps | reverse complement strand
CGAGATGAAGTTGACAACAGACTGCACCCAACTCGTTTTTTTTTAAGTGTTGTCTGACTCAAACACAAAGTGAATACTGCCCCTCGTCCAGAACTCATCAACAGGTTGCCGCGCGCTCATTTCAAGATAAGCAACCAGAATAACGTAAACGTGTAGTCGAAATTGGACGAGCTATGGGCATCCACACACAGCTCATATTTCCTGAACTGGTTCAAGGCCTTGTAGTCCATTGAGGTGACTGAAGTAAAACAAGCCAACCCCTTAATACTCAACTTCAAGAGACATCTATTCACAACCGTGAGATGAACAGCTTATGTCGAGTCGTACTCACCGACAGAGAGGCCGGCCGCCACGAGAAACAGAACATGGAGGGTATTCATCCTGTCAGTCAGCAGGAAGGTCACAGCGTAACACTTACTCTTGCATTGGGCCTTCTTCGTATATATAGTAAATAGGGCCTGTCTCCTCCCCTAATCTGCAGGGGCCCTGCAATGTACTGTATGGACTCTAGGATTCCAACAGCATATGTTAAGGTATGTAAAATTCTCACGCTTATTGAACCCTGAGCCATGTTTGATTTGTTGGTGATTTGTCTATACTAGAGTTCCTCAGCATGGGCTTATGGATCCATGTGCAGGGCTGAACAGTAAATATGGCAATATGAGTTTTAGTTATGTTTTAAAGGCTTGAAATATATCAACAGCTTCTCGTGAGGGCTGTGTTTTATAAAAGGTATTTTTGTCTCTACATGATGAGTCATTGGTAGGATGTGACTGGTACAGTACAATATAAAGGAATGTAAGGATTGGAGGTTGCCATTAACTTTAGTATTCTCCTCTCATGCCACTGTATAAAACCTATTAAAATGAACAGCTGAAACAATAAGCAGATTAACCGATTGACAATACATTTATTGAAAAACTATTCTGATAATTCATCTGTATGCAAAACCAACAATTCTTTCTGCAACCATAGTAGGTATTTAAGCAAGCAGACATATGCATGGTATTTAGTCTGTAGCTAATTATGAATGATATAATCTACAGACTAAGCCTTAATTCAGGTTAACATTGGTTGCAGTTCTTTGTACAAAATGAGTGGAAATGCATTGTTAAAATGAGCCCAGCCTCAACCAATGCCAAATCAAATATAAAATCCCTTATAGACATGCATTTATTAGTAATAATGATTATTCACAGGGGCAATTTCTTTGCATTGGGTACTTCTACTTTTAAGTATTTGAATACAGTTTTATTATTCGATTTTAATACTTAAAAAAACTAGCATTAAAAGTTAATAGTTAAAGGTGAGGTAGGTAAGTTTGAGAAACCGGCTCGAGGCTGTTTGTTATATTCCATGGAATGCTCTTAACATCTCGATAGCAATGAATATCTTAAGTGCTTTGACAAAAAATCCATTAAAAAATGTCATCTGTGGAATCCGTAGTACTGTAAAAAGTAGGACCAGTCATTTGAGCCGGCCCGGCTAAAATAACTGGATGGCCTACCTGCCTGTCAGCCTTCCATCTGTGCACAAACTTATCTCGTGCCCTCATTGGTCATGTGCACGTTCGTGTGTTGGAGGAGGGGCTCTGTAAGGAAGTGGCAGATTTTTTCCAGCTGTGTATTTTCAAATTCTAGCGCACTCGGGCTGGTTTCTCCAAAATTACCTACCCCACCTTTAAGGTTTTAGCTGTCTGAAATTTGGTATGTACACTATATGATCTGCTTTAATGCTCTGGAAAATATAAATGTTTACAATGCTTAAATTCACATAACCACTCAAAAGCTGGTTGTAGCTTAAACATGGGGTCATACAGGAAATGTTGAGAAATCCTGTTCAAACATGTGTTAACATTATTATGTCACTGAATGTCTTATTTTACACAGCAAGCAGCGTGCACCCTAATGTCCAATATAGAGATAATCATGGGACCGGTCTGCAAGTTGACATACGTGGAAATCATATCGTAAAAAGCGTTGGTGATATCAATGCTGATGATATGATGAGCACTGGGATCAGAGNGCTAGGGCAGGTGCTCGGTTCTTCCGGTGCCAGGGGGTTCTGCCCAAAAACCACTCTGCGGCCTTCCTGTCGCATCACAGATGACCACTCACATTCGTTTGGTTGTCAGCCTATGGGACAATAAAACAAATATCCAAGCCAACTAAAATTAAAAAAGTATTGAATTAAAAACAATGGTATTCTCTTGACATTTAACAATATTCACCCCCTGTCTAGAATTACCCAAGACATGAGGTATAGTGTACATTGGGGTGGGGGAGTCCATATTTTCTGGGCAGGTTTAATAGTTAAATGTAGGAATTTTAAAAAGATCGTTGAGGAATAATTTCCACTCGTTTGGGTGTACTCACTGCCGCAGGAGGACTCTGTTGTCACAGCTGTGCTCAGTACTAATTCGGTGTAGGGATTGTCAAAGATGGGCCAGCACTTCAGAGTGTTGCATAGCATCAGTGTAACACTTGTCATGGCCCCTTTACAGCCACCTAAAAATCATACGAGATTGAAGTTGAAACAGACTGAACCAACTCGTTTTTTTTTAAGTTGTTGTCTGACTTCAAAAGCAAAGTGAATATGGACCTGTCCAGATCATCCCCCAGTGTGGGGGCCGGAGGCCTCCCTTTCCCACAGTAGCAAACCGTAGTCCAGTGTAGTTCGAAAATTGGGAGAGCTATTCGGGCATCACACCCAGATTCATAATTCCTGAACTGGTCCAGGGCCTTTGTAGGTCCATTGAGGTGACTGACAGTAAAACAAGCCACAAAACCCCCCTTAATATCAACTTCAAGATACATCTATTTCACAACCGTGAGAGGAACAGCTTATGTCGAGTCCGTACTCCACCGACAGAGAGGCCGGCCGCCACGAGAAACAGAAACATGGGAGGGTAATTCTCCTTGTGCAGTCAGCAGAAGGTCACAGCGTAAACACTTTACTCTGCATTGGGCCTTCTTCGTAATATGTTAAATAGGGGCCTGTCTCCCTCCTAAATCTGGCAGGGGCCATCCAATGTATGGGGACTCTAGGATTTCCAACAGGCATGTTTAAGGCATGTAAAAGTTTCTCACGCTTATTGAACCCTTGAGCCATGTTTGGTTTGTTTGGTGATTTGTCGTGTAACTAGAGTTCCTCAGCCATGGCTTATGGATTTCCATGTGCAGGCTGACGTCGACATTGGAAGATAAGGACGTTGGTTATGTTTTAAAGGCTTGAAATTAATCAACAGCTTCTCCTGGAGCTGGTGTTTTACAAAAGGTATTTTCGTCTTACCTTTGGATGATCATTGTAGGCATGTGACTGGTACATCACAATATAAAAAGGGCATGTAAGGGAAGGGGTGTCATTACTTTAGCATTCTCCTCTCATGCCACTGTATAAACCCTATTAAAATGAACAGCTGAAACAATAAGCAGATTAACCGATTGACAATACATTTATTGAAAAACTATTTTGATAATTCTTCTGTATGCAAAACCAACAATTTTTTCTGCAACCATAGTAGGTCTTTAAGCATCATATGCATTGTAACTTTGGTCTGTAGCTAATTATGATATAATGTCTCACTATTGTACATTTGATAAACATTGAAATCTACACACTAAGCCTTAATTCAGGTTATCATTGGTTGCAGTTCTTTGTGCAAAATGAGTGGAAATACATTGTTAAAATGAGCCCAGCCTCAACCAATGCCAAATCAAATATAAAATCCCTTATAGACATGCATTTATTAGTAATGATGATTATTCACAGGGGCCATTTCTTTGCATTGGGTACTTCTACTTTTAAGTAGTATACAGTTTTCATTATTAGATTGTAATACTTAAAAAAATAGCATTAAAAGTTAATATCATTAGTTAAGATTTTAGCTGTCTGAAATATGGTATGTATATGATCTGCTTCAATGCTCTGGAAAATATAAATGTTTACAATGCTTAAATTCACATAACCACTCAAAAGCTGGTTGTAGCTTAAACATGGGGTCATACAGGAAATGTTGAGAAATCCTGTTCAAACATGTGTTAACATTATTATGTCACTGAATGTCTTATTTTACACAGCAAGCAGCGTGCACCCTAATGTCCAATATAGAGATAATCATGGGACCGGTCTGCAAGTTGACATACGTGGAAATCATATCGTAAAAAGCGTTGGTGATATCAATGCTGATGATATGATGAGCACTGGGATCAGAGTGTTCAGAAGTGCATGTACTGTACAGAGGCAGGAGAAAGTGTCCCCGCACATCTGTGAATTCACATCAGGTAATCTTCTATTTTTATTTATGAGCCACTATCACAATGTAACTTTAAATGTGGGACTGTATTTAGTATTAGTTATAAGAATATATATACTTTTGTTTTGCTTGTAGAACATACTTCTGTTTATAGTCCACATATTTATATTTTAGCATTTATTCAACTGTAAAGTATTTATTTTTACATCTTATTTAATGTTACTTAATGTTTTTGTCGCTGCATTTCACTTACACCATTGTGCCACTTGCACTATTTATTGCACTAATGCTTTTGGTGTCTTAAGTAAATGGTATGTTGGACTGTCGGAGGAGAATGGGACTTAAGCTTTATATTGCCAAACTACTCTGAAGCTGAGTAAATAGGACAATAAAGCATTTGAATATTGAATATTTTACGGTCTTTGATGGAGCATATTTTCTCCACTCAATTAATGGACTCTCCTTGAATCAACATTGGTAGGAATATTTAAAAAGAAAGACCACACTTTCCCTTAAAAAAATATTTTATAGGTATTTATTCTGCTAAAATGTTAACCATTCCAAAATAAGGGAATGTTCTTTTTTTTAATAAACTTTACTAACAGTATGGATGTATTTTTGAGAGGCCAAGCATAATCGACTTCAAATGATAACCAAACGAGGACTGATTGATGTCACCTGTGTCACTAATTCCAGAGGTCTTCCCTGATTGGCCACAATCATCAGGTAACAGGAAGTAAAAGGTTGATCTGTTTGTCACTCAGCAACAAAATTGAGGCAGGCCTGTGTGTTGAGAAGTGTTTACCTGAGCATTAGTTTGCAGAGGACTCTAGGCGATACACCTACTGAAATTGTTTGTCTTTTATTTGTATCGCCATTTTAACTTTATACCGGCAACTGCGTTACGATCCAATCCCCACTCACTCTAGCAATAAACTCAAGCACCACATGGTGTTTTAGTACTTTATTGCCAGGCATATTTCAAATAAACGCTTTAAGTGGCAACAACTTGATTTTAATGTTCAACTTATTGGCAAAAAGCTACTTTGAACATCATTCGAAAGGATTCAATTACATCTTCATAATGACCGTTTGGTATAGTGTGTGTTTTCATTGTCTTATCTTTTTATTTCAGTTACTTGTTTTAATTTTGAGCACTTGGGGGATAATGCTATTTTTTATGGATGATGTGTGTTAAAAAACCTTGGTCTGGTCCATCATAAAAGTGGACTGAATAAAAAACATTACCTTCTACACATGGAACTGTCTGACAATTACTTAATTCTAATGTATACTTTATTTGTAATCATGACTTATGTAGAGTCAATTATTTGTTAACCTAAATAGCTACTGTAATGTTCAAAAACACAACAAACTGCTTATGAATTTGTAACGGAATCTTTAATACAAAAGTGTACACATCAGCTTGGTTCAAAGGGTAAGCAACACTTTTTTTAAATGATATGAAATGATTTCAAAACCTAGCATTTGAAATGAATAAATTATCCCCATGTTAGATCTAAAACAAAAGCAGAAGTAACAAAAACAAAGGAGATTGTCAGTCTCTACTGGCCTGTGATACTTATGATGTAAATAGATGCTACAAATCTTAAACTTAAAACACATTCAGGACCTTCAAACTTCATGGAATACATGAACAGTACAAACATGTTAACTATAAAAAAAAGTATTATTAACACACTAACGGTACGACTTTGTCACATGATCCAATGTTGGTCCCTTCATCAAGTCTTTTTTCTGCTATTTCTAATAATATATATTTTTTTCATGTTTTATATGTCTGTTTCATCACATTCTGAAACAGTTTCAAAGCTGACAATTGATTTCTGGAATGCACTTTTATAAAATGAATGAAAATGATGTTTTTTTGTGTAAAGACCACTAAATACATTAAAAAGGGTTGGCATTCTTCTTCTGATACATCGTCGTCCTGCAAGTTTACATACACTGTATGCATATTCTACATTAGAAATTAACCTTCTTGTAGTGGAAAGCTAATAAACTTTAGACCAAATGTTCTCAACAAATTAAAAAAGTGTTACGTTTTGGTCTAAAACTAACTTACCACCGCAAGTCAAAAACAAACCACATCATCAAGAAAAACTTCACAAATGATAGAAAAGATCTACTGTGTGCTTTATGATTAACACTGAACAAAACGCTATGATAAACAGTGGAGAAGTACTGCAGTGCATTTCATTCTTCTTTGACCTCGACATTCACATTCTTGATTGTAGCTTTTTCGTCTCAATCATGGGAAACGCTACAGCGACCTCGTGTAATTGAGGAATTTTAGTCACATTTTCGAACCATTACCACTCCTCCTCGTGTCATTTCTGTCTCTTTTTACCACAAACAACCTGCCTCTAAATGTCTTATAGCAGAAGTTAAACCTAGAGAAGATTTTCAGTGAACAAATATAGGCAGATTATGTAGGATTGGAGTGTATAATAACTGAGTGTACAAAGTATCATCTCAGAGCCTCTTATTAGCTAAATGTGAGATTCTCATCCAGGTGATAAGTCCTGGATGTCCCTGTTCTCTAAGTTAAGGAGCTAATCTTTTGTTACACTCTTTAAAAGGATTTGAAGCGCGGTCAGATGGGCTTGTATAATAAGGTGGTGACGTATTTCTTCTTGTAGCGATGTGTCGCACTGAGCACCATCACTCCATCCTGTAACATAAGCAGTCAAGGGAAAATTCAAACAATGCATTACATTTCAGACAAATGTGGGAAGAGTGCAGAGCTGTAATCAGGGTTCATACACCTTTTTACCAATGATTTTCAATGACTTCTCCATGACCTTTACCTAATTTTCCATGACCAAATAAATTACTCTTTCTAAGCGGCACCACCGAAAATGGTTTATTTTAACATGGAACAGGAAAATAAGGTCTGCATATGAAACATGCATATAAAACAAATCAAATAGGCTTACTAGCTTACACGCTAAAGCAACTAAAATCTTTCACCAGCAAAATACCTCGTCAGTTAAATGCCATTTTACGTTCCATTACTATTCGATACAGTATGTGTTATCATTATAGTATTACTATTTCGGCGATTAGCTAAAATATAAATTATATTTGATGCAACTTTAGTTACATTTCCATGACTTTTCTAAAACTTTGGGGAAAATATTGTTTTCCATAACTTTTCCAGGGCCCGGAATTTGCATTTTGAATTTCCATGACTTTTCCAGGTTTTTAATGACCGTAAGAACCCTGTGTAAACCACAGACATAAGTGGGAAGAACACTGACGAACACTCACTTATCTCAACAACAAGGAGGAAAATGAATATCCAACGCTACTAGGTTCTAGTGTGGTCAGGTACAAGTGTTACACATATGCATGTTTGTTTTTCCCCCCATGAAGTCTGACAGTGACGTTGGTATTTATATCCTTACGTGCATGTTCAGTTTGTTTTTCCAGACACAATGTGGAAAAAAGGGTAATTTATCTGTCCTTCATCTCCCCTTGCAGGAACTCGTTATCATTGTTGGAATGCCGTGGATACAATCTGCTGTGTAAGCAAACAGCTGCAGCCGCTCACAGTTTCCAATCCAAAAATAAAAAAAGCTAGGAAAGCTGAGTCACCGCAGAAGGTGGTGCCACATTTGAACAGTCACATAATGCTGGGAGATAGCAATATCTTTTTGTAATAACGTACCTTAATGGAGAGAGCGTAGAGGTGATTCAGCATGACATGGTTGGGTTCTGGGAGTAATGCAGGGTCACACTGGATATGAGAAAAAACAAAGGAAAACATATTTGTTCATCTTTATGTGTGATTTTCATATTATACACTTGTCAAATTTATGTTTGCTATTTTTGAATTTATTTTATATTCTGTAGATGTTTGTCTGATTTGTTTTTAATTGAATACTGGTTGTTTAAGCCTGTGGCTCAAGTATAAGTACTGTTTGATGCTTAGCAATTGTCTATTGTCTATCTAATGTTTGCACTTATTATAATGCATTAAAGACTCAGCTAAATTAAATGTATTCATAATAATAATAATTGCCATAGATGCTTTTTGTTATCATTTTGGCACTTGACCATTAATATACAAATGTGTTCATGCTAGGCAAGCAACAAAGGAAAGGTTCATATTTGAAGATTATAGATCTAAACGGATTTGACAGTAACAGCACAAAATAGAGAACACGTATTTCTAAAAGTACCAGAGTGGAATAAGCTTTGTTTTAACAGTTACTCACAGAAATGCCAGTGTCTTTGTTGAGGATGACCTGCAGCAGGTGGGGGGGGAGTATGGGTGGAGATTTAAACTTCTCTTCCTGTTTAGGAACATACGCGTCCTGATGGTAGGGCCCGGGAGGAGAGCTGGAGAGGTCTAATGAGGGGAGGAAAGTTTAAATGAGACCGAAGATATTCACTTTCAAACATTTCCACACTCCTATTAGAAAATGTGTAATCTCTATAGAACTCCAGGATCATGGTAAAATAGTTAACTATGAGGTTTAGTTATAGGTTAGATTGTACAATGTTAAAAGCAGTCTGGAGCTGACAAAGAGCCTGAATTGGGGATGATACAGAGCAGTAAATTACTGTACCATCAGCATACAAATTTGCATTTCAAATAATGTTATTAAGACTCTTTATATGAATAATAAATAACAATGGCCCTAAAACAGATCCCTGTGGCACACCCTTTGGATACATGAAGAGATGTAGAAGTTATACCTTCTGCCCGCACACACTGTCTGCCTGATAAATAGTTCTCAAACCAACTATCCGAAAGATCGATACTAAAGAGTCTTTGTGACAGCAAGGCATGATCCACTGTATCAAAGGGCCTTTTTTTAAAGTTGCTGGTAAAGCTGTTGTAACTATTGTGATACTGCATAGATTTTCCAGCCTACAAATCATAAACAATAACTATAAGCACTATGACCATTTAAAATATGTGACCTGCTCTATCGAAATCAGTCGCATTGACCCGAAGACACATTTTGAGTTGTATACACTGCTGGAAAGAGGATATTCCTAGCTTTCTAATGATATCAGGATTGTTTTTGTACTCCAAATATTAAGTGAAATATGTCACATTATATAATGACTGTCACCGAGTCATCATTTTGAGAAAAAGGCCTTCAAAGTTTTCTCTTCTCTGGAATCCATCGATCTGATTGATTATTAGCGGAGCAAATGATCAAAATACTACGGAGGGAAGATATTTTCGTTTGGATTGCTGGTCTGGGAGAAGCTCGCGAGTGTGTGTGTGTGTATACGTGTGTGTGTGTTTGTGTATTTTTGCGTTTGTGTGTATTGCGTTTGTTTCCGGGGGAAACCCTCACAAACCACCGGCTGTGTTATGCCTGCTGTGACGTAAGTTACTCCGTTCTCCGCTTGGAGGTGCCGTTACAAGCTTCAAAGTTGTATTGTATCATCTGAATTTGCCGGAAAACAAGTTAATATTCTGAAAGCCAAGACTTTGTTTTAATTGAAATCAGATGAAAACAAACTGTAACGGGACCCTGCCGTGTTATTTATGACGTTACCTCTACGTTACATTCAGTAATGTTCAGCCGGAGGGAGGGGGAGCGCGGCGCTGTGGAAGAGCAGATTGCCTGTCATCTTCCCTTTAGCAAGCTTAAAGAATGGTATTTATCGTGGTGAGTTTGGAAATAAAAGTTTCGAGTATTCTGAGAAGCCAAGACTTTGTTTGTTTTAAAATGCAAACAAAACATGCCGACCCCGAAAAAATTAGTTTTTATGCCAAATCCACGTTTATTTGAAATAGCCGTTGGACTTCCGAATGATTTCGACCAGTTAGAGCGGTCACGGTTAGTATTCTTTGAATGATAGAATAGATTCTAGAAAGAAGGGATACATATAAACAAATATTGGAAATCCTTTTTTCATATAATACCCAGGTTAATAATTTCAATATGTGTTTTTTTCAGGCACGTTCACTGGACATTGTCGGAGCATATTCGTGCGAGTCCACCATTAGAGGTGTCGAACACGCTCAGCTGTTTTCTCACCCTGGATGAAGGTTGTTCACTGTTCCCAAGCTGCTGGTTACAATCAGGCTGTGGGAGAACACAGCGACCAGACGACGATATCATTTCGTGATGATGAAAACTAGTTTCATAAAAACAAAAAAGCCATGTTTACATTGCAAATAACGATGTTAACATTGAACATAGCAGATAAATACAGCAGGGCATTTAAGCTGTCTCCTACTCGCAAAAAATTTTCTGTATTTGATACTGTAAAAATGATCACAAGGCCCAGTTATAGTTTTCTTATGTAATGCTGACCGGTCGGTCGGGTCGTGGG
>NW_011369945.1:10512089-10512735 GCF_000735185.1 Notothenia coriiceps | reverse complement strand
GGGACCCAGTCCGCCCATCATGCACCCTGGTGACCGGACATCTCCTTCATAAAACTAATAAAATAAGGGGAGTAATTGGGCAGTTTGGTGTGTGTGTGTGTGTGTGTGGTTAAAACGTAACAGCCTGCGGTCACTCTTTGCAGTAGCTGTTCGAATGAAGGTAAACACAGTGTAGGCGGTGCAAGCTCTTTAAGCGCTGGTGCTGCTCTTCTCAGAGTTAAACATCCCGCTGCCTCCTGGAGCGACCGCACACCTCTGGCCGAAATGTCCTTAAAATGAAGTCTGAGTACGAAATATATCTAAAATAGAGTATACACTGTCATCTCCCCACATAAGCATAACAGTCTGCAATGAAATGGTTGTCTCCTGTGCGCTCCACTTCCTCCTTGGCGCACCGGTAACTTTCTCAAAAGAAAGTTTTCGCACGAGACACTCCCCCCTACGTTTTTTTTTTTTTTCATGTCCCTTTAGGGGCTCCGTACTAAAACAAATACTCTAAATGAAAAAACTACTGAAACAAAGGACTGTAACTTAAATGTACTAAAACAAATAGCTTTACAAAAAACAATACCAATTACTGTATGTTATGTTTATTTTACACAATTCCTTGATATACTGTCTTTGTCTTTTCAACCTGCTTTTATTG
>NW_011369945.1:10499162-10512008 GCF_000735185.1 Notothenia coriiceps | reverse complement strand
GGACTGTTGGACAGGGGGAGAGAGAAGACGGGAGGTGCAGGAAAAGGACAAGTTAGACCTANGCAATTTTAAAACATAGTCATCGTCCATGCCGGTTTCAGTTGGATTATTTGTCCCAGTTGCTCCGATCAGATCGGTCTCCTCCATTTTGTAGATTATTTTAAATAATCTACAAAATGGAGGAGACCGATCTGATCGGAGCAACTGGGACAAATAATCCAACTGAAACCGGCATGGACGATGACTATGTTTTAAAATTGCGCTTATCCAGAAAAGCCTGGTTTGGACACTTTACGGGCAGAAGAAACATTTCTATTAAAGAAAGAATTATACATTTCTGTCTTTTTATGCCTTTAATACTAACTTGAATTTGTTTTCAAATTAATTAGCCAATTATTTTTTATATTTTATTGTAATTTAGAGACAAGGCTTTTAGTGACAATCATGTATTGCTTTACAATAATGTAAAAAAAGAAAAAGTCTAAATATGATATTTGTCCTCAAATCATCTGAGGCCTGGCGCCCCCCCTGCGATCTTTGGCGCCCCCCCAGGGTGGGAACCACTGATTTAGAGGCTTGTGATATGATAAAACCCTACAGCAAAGTGTCTGAAACCATGCCCATGAGCAAGGCAGTGCACTTTCCCTTAACTATGGCCTTATATATCTTCCATATAGTTCTGATAAACACTTGATTAGATGACGGGGAAACGTATTTTATTTATTTATTTAGAGATTTTTAAATTCTAGTATTGTTTATTTCTACTCTTTAATTTCTTCTTATGTGCAATGCCTTTTGTTTTGTAGTTTTCTATCCTGCTGCAACGCAAACATGTCCTACATACATTATATATATATATACATTTAGCACTTTCTCCGGTTACAGGTCACACATTTGACACCATGCACTTACAAGGAGATAGAAAACTCTTCACACATCAAACATCAACGCCCCAATTTGCCCTTTAGCAAGGCATTGGCCCTCCTAACTTGCATCTCCGTCGGCAGAGTATCAGCTCAACAGCACTCTGTGTCTGTGAGTGTGTGGGAGTGTGAGAATGTGCGACAGGAAGTCATTACAAAATGTGCGTAAACATGCCCATGAAACCTTTTCCTGGATAAATACAGCGCCATTCTTAAAAAGAGTCAGTGCACTCAGAAATAAAGACCATGTGTGTTTACGCAGACTATATCAGGAGCTCTTTTCCAGCGTGTAACCAGTACCGAGTAAATTTAGCCTGGGAGCGCACTGTGGTCAGAAAGAAACTGACTAAACCCTGCAACATGCTCTCTCTTGAACACATTGGTTTTATTATAAACAATCACCTGTTAGTGCGGCTAGAAAACCCTGCTTTCTACTCAAAAATACAACTTTGTTTTGGTTTGAATTCAGTGGCAGCTTTTTTACTGGTGCAATTAAAGAGTATTGATCACACACAACAGCATCTTTAGAAGATTGTGCAGCATTACAAGGAAACAGAACAACACAAAACTTGAATGTTAAATGAACAAAATCACTGGAGAAAAGTATAATTAAGAGATATTTCCCTAACAGTCATAGTTTGGTTCTTTCCATATAAGCACGCATGTATATTTGTGCACTTTAATACAATTGTATCCCACTTATAACAGAGATAGCATATATTTGACCGGAAGAATTGAACAACAGGTGAACTTTGATTAGAGTTAGTAATTCCTGATTCAATCAATTTGTCCCAAGAAAATTCAGAAACCTACGAGAAAAATGTGACCTCTTGGTGACTTACTTTTGAACTTAATTAACTGGATTAAGACATACTATAATTACGCCATTTACACCCATTTTTGTCTGATGTCTTTGACTATGTGACCTTGTTTAGTCCAGCCTTTAAAACAATCAGCATAGCATAGTCTAGCAGATCAAATGTTAGTCATATCAAACTTTAAAACACCATAGTTTTGTCACCAATGGAGCTGCAAGGACAGTTAGATCAAAAGAAACGTTTTTAAAAGGCAGTACATACTGTGTTCAGCCTCTCAAATAAAATAAACTGAATGTATATGAGTTTTGGAGCAATGAAACAAGACTTTTTAATACATATTTTTTGTTTTAATGAACTTGATTGACATTTTGCACTTTATTTTTGACATTTTATGAAACAAACGATCAATTAATTCATCTAATGTATACTAAATTAGCAGTCCTAGTTCCCCAAAATGGTAATTTAGGCTCAAAATGTTGGCAGGAACAACACTTATAATCCAATATTGGAGTGTAAGTAAACACACAGATGGAAAAAAAAGTCCTGCAAGTTGAAATCAAGGCCACGGAAACTTATAAAAAAAAAAAACGCCACTTTCTGGTCTCTCTTCAGTGTGAAACAGGAATGTGTGTGAATCCCTCTCAACCCGTCTCATGTTCCTCCCGGTTTTCACTCCCCCATCCCTCCATCCTCTCCCCTTCAAATTAGACAATGAAAACAATGAATTTGGTGTCTGTTTCTCTCTCTGTCTCCCCCTCCCCCACTCCTCTCTCAATTTCAACAACCCCCTCTTCTGTCTTTTTCAGTTTATTTCTTTTTTAACTTTTTTTTGTTTACCGCAGATATCGCCATGTCACTTTCTATTTCTTTATCTCCCTGTCTCTTTTTCCACCCTCTTTCCCTCTCTGCCTCTCTCTTTCTGTCTTTCTATGTGATTTCATGCTCCAGCTGCTCTATTATCAGTGTGTCTGAGGTTGTGTTAACATCAACAATACTGCTACACACACACAGACACACACACACACACACACACACACACACACACACACACACACACACACACACACACACACTGATGAACAGACAGATAGATAGACAGGGTGGATACTCTGCGTTTAATTGTTCCATCTTTTTTTTTGTTCTTGTCAACTTTATTTCGCTGCAGCCCATAATTTGTTTCAAGTTTACACAGAAAGTTGAAGCTCAGCAAGATAAAATAAATGAAGTTAAAGAAGTTAAATGTGACATAAGTTAGACTTTTGATTAGAGAAAGGCATTTTATCTGGATTTTAAACGTATCTTCTGGTTACAAGTTGGTGAAAATCCGTAATTTTGTTTGTTGTTTCGTGAAGTTTGATCATGTTTGAAGTTAAGTTTAGGTAGAACTGTGAGCTTAACATGACATAGCACTTCTAAATGAAAGCAGAAACAGACTTTTTATCAGCTTCAAGATGAATTTAAACATACATGAGGTTTAACCAAAAAATATATACATTAAGAAGGGTCTTAAACAAGAGCCCTGAGGAACACCTTTTTTCGCATAATGTTTAGCAAAATAATTACTTTCTCCTTTATAAGCTATAATTGATTTAAAAAAAAACTTGTACCCAGACATAAATACAGACATGTGATGTGTTCTTTAATTTATTTCTTAATTTGTTTGGTGTATAAACCTCAGTTAAGAAGTATCTTAATTAGGATCCATGAGGAACACAGGTTTTAAAAGCCTGTTCTATCCTTAAGTCAACTTTAATTTGCTTTAATATGTTCATGATGAAGTTAAGATAATCTTGTTTAACTATTGTTAACACATTATAAATGTTAGCTAACAAAAAGCAACACAAATATGGCTTTTCTTAGATGATTCTTACACATTTTGGCATTTACTTTAACATAATATGCGTCACAACTGCAGTTTTAAATGAAAAACAAATTCACTTTTCTGTAAAAGCTTTAATATTCCAATTTCACATTGTATTTCTTTTAGCCTATAACCTCACCATTAGATTAGATTACTTTATTGTCCTTACATAATGCAAACAGAGTGTATCGAGTGCTTCACATCGTCAAAGTTTAAAACATGCAATCACTCTATTTTCAGTCAAAGCGTTAATATTTCTGTTACTTCCTTAAATATCCCTCCGTTAACAAACTGAAAGACATGTGTATTTGTAACTATTCTAAAACTAGTGATGTTATTCTTTACTGTTTACACTAGTTTCTAAAAACACTCTGGCTGCAGGGAGTGTTTTCTTTAGCCTGGGTCACAGGGGGAGACTCAATGTGCTGCGTTCAGTCTGAACACATGACGAGATAATCCTGATTTAGCCTTTTTATACTTGCAATTTGTATCATACATATTTAGTATATGTTACTTTTGACTTCATTGTCTTTGACTTTATTTGAGCTTGTTCCTAAATCTCTCTCAAACACAAACAAGGCGAACTCCCTGAAAGAGAAACATCTCCAATAAGTAACCTCCCCCCCCTTATTATAATCCAATGTTTTCACATGCATCCACTGAAGGAAGCTTTAATAAATCAAGAAAACACAGATCAGTTATTTTCCAATAATGCTCGGGGTGTGGCGTTACTCCAATTTCTTTTTGTAGTCCCAGACTTTCTCTCCTGCAACAATGTTATCTTGACACCGGTGACCTTTGACCCTTCAGTGGAGAGAAGTGGATTTACGAGGGAATTTCTTTCTTTAATTGTGTTTTTAATTTTACATTAAGCAAAAAAAAAAAGGACTTCCCATATAAGCATTACACTTTTTTTATGTATTTTCTCTCCATACAGACATTTGTGTTTGCAGTTATATAGAAAAACGTGCACTATTTTTAGAAATTATTTAAAGGCAGCCTTTTCTTTCACAATCCTACAAATAAAAATAAATTCATATTTTTTTACTCACAAACATTTTAAGTCCTTTCCCTAATCTTTTACTCTGAAAATTAGCAAATCATTTAATTAATTTAATCATTTTAATTTATTAGTCAACATACAAATACAATCTAAGTAAATATTAGCCAAATGCTAAATGGACTGCACTTATCTATGAATATCTTAAAACTGCCTAAATATTACGTTTAATAATCGCTTTGAACCCTGTCTCTCCTTCTTCTCCTCCTCCTCCTGCTTTCNCATGACGAGGTCGGAGACTCTCCCTCGGACGTCTGTCACTCCCATCCTGTCCCCCTCTCCCCCCCGTCCCCCTCAAACCTTGACAACCTGTCCCCCTCTCTCTTCTGCCTCCACGTTCCTTTTCCTGTTCAATCTGGATCAGCACACGCCAAGATCCTGGTTAAACTTGACCCCCCCCCCCCCCGCCCCCCGTCCGAACCCCGGTCAATAAAAGTAACTCTCCCCTGGTTATTTTCGTCCAACTTTTTCTCGTTTCTGCCACATTAGTCCTTTAACACATTTATTTGTATTTTATGTCATTAACCATAACCAAAAGACATTTCCATAAACAAAACCATGTAAATTCAAGTCAGGGAAACAAAGTCATCACAAAAAAGTAAATCTCATAAACCAAAATCATGCCTCGGGAATTTTCCCTGTACTTTTTTTTTTTTGCATCCCCCCTCACAGAGAACGCTTTTGAAAAGAAAACTACTTTCAATGGCCACGCGGTTCTCTCTTCACCTCGCGTGTCCTCTGGTGGTAAAGTAACGTCTGACAATACGAATTTACACCCGCTCACTGTCACATAGAGATAAAACTATAAAAGCATGGAGCTGAACAAAATTCCTGTAAAGCCGGCTCACACGCCACGAGGTCCTCCGTCCGCCCTACAAATTGAGACCTCTCGTCGGTCGCGAATTTCGCGACGTGGCGGATGTGACACAAAGGAAACTTGGCGATGACGCTTCCACACGCCTTTGCCTGGTGCCGGGTGTGACGACTGCTCCGTACAATACAAAATGTGGTGTGTGGTGGTGTGGGTGTGTGGTGGTTGTGTGTGTTGTGTTGTGTTGTTGTGGTGTGTGTGTTTGTTGTGTGTGTGTGTGTGGGGTGGTGGTGTGTGTGTGTTGTGTGGTGTGTGGTGTGTGTGTTGTGTGGTGTGTGGAGTGGGGGGAGAGCCTGACCCAGGGTGACCAGTCACATTTATCCCCCCGTTACAAAATTATAACAACAAACAAAAAGACATTTCGGAACCCCGACGAAACAACGTACTTTTCACCGAAGTTACACAAATAAATAATACCTAATAATAGAAATAATAATTTCCTGAATAAATATGTCACGCTGGATGTTTCACCACTAAGCTAAAAAAACAGGCTGATTGGTCAAAATGGATTACGTAACCCTGTCGTCTCTCTGTATCATACAAATCTGTTTAGTCTACTCTTTAAATATTCTGATCACTAATCCCGAATGTATCACTAAAATTACTCAGTTAAAGATATCGAGAGACGGTTTGTACTATTCTTTTGGGTGAAATACTTGTCAAAGATATTATGGAGCAGTACTGCGAGGCCCTGGAGGAGCTGGGAGGGATAAACCCCGCCTCCGACTCCGCCCTCTCCATCCTGAGACACGCCCAGCGGCACGGCGAGGACCTTAGGGCCAGCGACCTCATCGTAGGATGTCCGGTGAGAGCGCCTGTCCCAGATTGTGAAACTGTGAAACAAGTCCCAGTTTTAGTTTTCTCAGAGGGAAAGAAACTAACTTATCTAGATGAGGTCAGGCAGTTGGAAAAAGATGGAATTCAAATCGCTCCTAGACTCCAATATTTATAGATTTTTGTTTATTAAAAAGGAGAATTCCAAAAACATGTTTGACTGTTTAGGAATTCAAAATATCACAAATATTCTTAATCAAAATGCACTTCAAACTAATCTTCCGGTCTCCAAAGAAGCATTTATTTTTCAAATGTTTGCTGCTACTTCAAGACGTTGTGTTTGCTTGGTATGAAAACCAAGTGTATTGTGAACACGTTCTTGCATAAGAAAACACAAATACTTTTGAGTGTGTGAGGACTTAAAACCCCAGTGAAAATATTCACATACCATCCTTTCAGCTCTTAAAAATCATTTTGTTTTACTTCAAGCTATGAAAGTAACCAAAAACACAAATAGAGAAATCAGCCAATAAAAGTGGAAGAAATTACTAATCACTTCGGAGACACTTTGGTACACTCTTACAGTAATTACCGATTTCAAAACACAAACAAACAGCTTTAACCTTCATCAAAAAGTCAGAAAACACCACATCCACTTGCCCCATATTGTGCTACTCTGACACAGCAGTATCATTCAGGGCTAGTCGTGACAAACGTTTGACTCCCATGCACACACACACACACACACACACACACACACACACACACACACACACACACACACACACACACACACACACACACACACACACACACACACACACACACACACACACACACACACACACACACACACACACACACACAACTATCCTCCTCCCCTTTTCGAGCGAGGGGAGATTACAGCAGCACAAACACTCCCATTGAGCTACTTCAAATCGCTCTCCAAGTGAAAAGACCGTAAGTGCAGGTGTGTGTATGTGGGTGTTCATTACGTGTGTGAAGCATCACTTATGTCATCACACACACATATCTACAGGTTTAAATATATGTGTGTGTGACCGGTTGCTTCTAAATTATCAGTCATTTTTATTTAATCTGTGGATAAAGTTGAGA
Source organism: Notothenia coriiceps (assembly GCF_000735185.1). Classification (NCBI taxonomy): domain Eukaryota; kingdom Metazoa; phylum Chordata; class Actinopteri; order Perciformes; family Nototheniidae; genus Notothenia; species Notothenia coriiceps. The sequence continues at coordinate 10,504,585 of NW_011369945.1, read as the reverse complement.
AAACGCTGTCTGGTTTCTGTCTATTTGTGTCCTTGCTACACTTGGGTCGAGTCCTCGGGGAGCGTTACATAAGATTGGACTTTTATCAACCTCCATCTGCCTCTGGTAGGATTTGCAACAACATGTCAAAAGTCCTGTAACCCTGTCATCGACTTGAACAATAAAGTCACATTTTGAACAAAAGACGTGAGTCAGCTGGCCAATTACAGCAGAGATCCAACAGACAGAAGCATCCCTGTGAAGGGGGAATGCAGCATGTCACCACGCAAGGCACTGTAATTATAATACCGCTTTGTCCTATTCTTTATTTTCTGGAGAATAAGGCTTTTCAGTGTGTGCAGCCGAAATGTCTCGCAACTGTAAATCAAAAAATGTGAGTAGGTGAGTGAGAAATGTGCTCGGAAACAGAGAAAGTGTGTTGTTAAAGCCTAAAGATGAAATAACCTCAGGTAATAAAGATGTCAAAAACGTTTGTGCTACTGAGAAATAAACATGGACGTACTGGCTCTTTAAAATGTTCAGAAAACTCTGCGATTGTTTTTACAAGCCACCAGATATTAATTAGCATTTTTTCAATATTATTTCTTCAATTAAATAAAAGTGGATGAGGGAAAAGTGAACTATTAAAACCTCCTGGCAAAAAAAAAGAAGACACATTTAAAACATAATTCAAGGCTAAATGGGCTCTTAAGATATAAATTAAGATGATATCTTTTGCAGATTAAAGCCCTGGGCCTGGGCCTCGGGCCTAGATAAGTGAATCAACGTGACAGTGTGTGTGTGTGTGTGTGTGTGTGTGTGTGTGTGTGTGTGTGTGTGTGTGTGTGTGTGTGTGTGTGTGTGTGTGTGTGTGTGTGTGTGTGTGTGTGGTGTGTGTGTGTGTGTGTGTGTGTGTGTGGTGTGTGTGGTGTGTGTGTGATGTGTGTGTGTGGGTGTGGGTGTGTGTTCAGATTTCCAGGGGTGACGGAGCGCTGCGATTTGGTGCGGCAGGGCGAGCCTGACGGTGTTGCGGGGGGCTCGGAGGAAGCGTACTGGCGTGAGGAACGTCTTTCCCTCTACCAGGCACGTCGTCATCTTCACCAAACAGAAGAGCGCCGGCCCGGGTGGGACGCCCGGCCTTCAGCTGCAAGCACAGCGATCAAGGTACACACACACACCACACACACACACACACCATACACCACCACACGTAACACGACACACACACACACCATGTATACATCACTTCAGGGGACTTACATTGATTTAATGCATTTCCTGGAGGACTAATCCGGTAACCATTAACCATTAACCACAATGCTTACCCTAATCCTAACCTAACCAAGTCTTCACCCTAAAATGAATGATTCCCCTTATGGGGATCTCCAATTTGTCTCCCATAAGGAAGGCGGAGTCTCCCACACGTGACTGGTGTTAAACAGATTTAGGTGCCCACAGAGTATAGCAATGCTAGGCCACACACACACACGCACGCCACGCACGCACGCACGCACACACACAATATTATATAAACACACCTCTCACACAAACACTCACACGATCATAATACCGCACCTCACACACAGACAGATATAAACACACCACAGATATACACACACCTCACACACACATATTATATATAAGCACCACACCCACAGATATAAATTACACATCACACACAGCAGACACCTCACACACAGAGTATTAGAACACCCTTCACACTCACACATAATATATATATAACACACACACACTGTTGCTACTTCTCTTTCCCCTCGTTGATTTTCAACTCAAAAAATGCTTTTCTTTAATTGTTCATATGTCTTGAGCGCTGCGGTTTGAAGGGATCTGAGAAACAATCTAATTTCGTGTACATATCTATTAATTAAAGTAAAGTCCTATTTCACTTGTTTTGCTTTAAATGTCACTTTTTCAGTCCTATTTTATCGGTGATGAAATGTTCCGTCATTGCCTCTATTTGTCTTTCTCGGGACTTTACATTGCTTACGCTTGAGATGTTGTGATGTGTTCTGTTCTTATGTTGACCTTTACCATTTCACAACAACATTTCTTAATTTGAACTTTTGTTCTTTCTTGTGAAGCAATTTTTGAATTCTATTTTCTCGTGAAGTTGCTATGCTAAATAAACACTATTCATTATTATTACTGTTATCACATGTTCCTCCTCTCCCCTGCAGACCGGGGAGATGGGTCTGGACTCAGAGCGTGGGGGGCGGACGGGCTGAAGTTTGAAGTGTGGGTGCCGTCAGGCTCCTCGAACAAGACTGCATCACGGCTGCAGGGCCAAGGACAGGGGAAGGGAAAAGTGGCTGGACTCAAGGACCATCGCCCACCCTGCTGTGGACTCCGCCATACAACAACACAGGTAGAGGCCTGACCTCTGAACCTCAGGAGGGCTCAGCCATAGGCTTCTCAGGCCCTTTTTAATAAAACGTAATCCACCCAAATTCCACCCAATATGGAATATGTCCATATTTTTCTTTCCTTACCTGACATGTGATGTTTTGGTGTTGTTTTGGTTTCTTTTTCCGTTAACCGTTAAGTGGGAAAATAAGTATTTTTTTTGTGTTTCTCTTAGTATCCCAAGATACTTTATGTTTTGGCTGTGAAAAAAAAAAAAAATACTTTATTATGAAGGGCTTCTTATTTGTATTTATTTGTGTTGTTTTCGAAGGGGCAGGTCCACTAAGATTTTATTCTTTCTCGCTGCTCTCGCTTATCGCTCAATGGCGGTATTTTGGTAGTCATTGTTTTGTGGCAATTATTGTGGTATTGGTTTTGCGTACCATGAGCGGGACAAATAAAATGAAATGGAATGAAACAAATTCACACAAATGTCTGATGAGATATAAACTGCCGACTTGGACTGGTTGAGTCAGAACAACTGCAAGGATATTTTTTTCCAAATTCAAGGCTTTTTGTCATTCGTACAGAGCTACAGTGTTATGTCGATCGGAAATCTTAGGTCCAGGCTCCTCCAACAGTGTGACACAATACAACAAATAGAAGCTAATGCAAGGATATGATTCTTGCAAACATTATTTGAGTCACCTGAGGTTCTTAAAAATATGTTTGACAGTAGTCTGTACATGTTTAAATATAAGTGGGCTCTCTCTGGCCAGAGTTAAAGACAATCTGATTCTTCGTTTTTTGGATCTGAATCTAGTTTTCTACTTATAGAAGCGGCCATTGTTGCCACGACACAAACAATAATTACCTGGATGTCTTCATCATTGTGGTATCTTAAAAAATATGTTACAATATTCTATGTGCCCAATACTGTAGTGATTTCTACAAAAATGGTTCCGTTTTGAGTTACAAGAAATATCCTTTTTTCTATGATTTCTTCCCCAGAGTTGTGTTCTGAAGGGAGTCGCTCTGCATGGGGATTTCCAGTAAGCTGCTGTGACGGGCGGACAGGAACTCCTGGACTGAACTGGATCCATTTCTACAGTCTCAATGACAGAGGTATAGGACAGGAGGGAAGACATCTGCTAACACAATGCAGATGCGAGTGTTGGAAACTACCAGGTAGAAAAAGCACTGATGATACATAGGGGTGGGAAAAAGAAAGGCATGTAAACTGACCTGGTATCTATAGGTATATCGCTAAATAACGTAATCTTTACATTGAGGATGTGATCATGTTTGGGAAAAGGTCTTCTTTTAATTTCGAAACGGTGTCTTCAGGATAGTTGTGTTCAGTCCAGATCAGATTACGGACTGTTTCAATTTGCTCTCTGAGCCGCGAGTGATGGCCAAAGAGATTACGACAGGGTGAACTAAAACGGTGCTGGTGTTTCTCCCATGTGACAAAGTAAAAGCGTACATATTTTTCAATCTGGACGCCCCCGGGCTATTCTATGTAAGTTTTTTATTAGTGCCTCGCGCTGAGGACATTTTGAAGAGCTCTGACGTTGCCTGCACGAGGAATATGTTATATCGCAGTCAAAAGCATCCTTTACTTTCTGCATGTTGATCAGAAATCCCCTCACGGCGGTCTAGTCTCAGAGCTGGGAGGGCTTCGTCCTGATTACCTCAGATAATTTAGACTCATTATACAAGTACACTTAACCAAGCATCAAAAGGGAAATGTTGAAACAGCACGGCTGCAATTTACTCTCTATTTTCAATCAATCCGGCACGTACTTTCCAGATGAATCAATTGAATCATCTGTCTCTAAAACGTCAGATCAATAGTGAGAAAATGTCCTATGCAGGAGGGTGTCTCAAATTCTAAGTAAATGCTTTTAAATGGTCTTCGTTTCTCTCATGAGAAACCAGCTGGGGAGTATAACAGTTTTAAGATTCTGGAGAACGCATTTGCATTTATGAAACTGTTGCAACCAGTTGGCTATTAATTCTTCTGTCCAATTGGCTTATCGCGGTGGTTAACCAGCCTCTTTGAAGTAAGCATACAACCATGACATTCAAATTATGTAGAGTGATTCCAAACATAGTACTTAATTTAACATTGAATCCCTTTTTCATCTCAAAATGTGGGCACTTTAATGTTAATGTTGTAATTTATTGTCTTTTTATTGTGGATGTAGTATTGGGTGGTTTTTATTACATGTACTGCTCGCGAGCACTTTGGCTCGACCAAAAATCGCTTTTAAATGTGCTTTATAAATAAACTTGATTTGATGGGTTTGATTGATTGAAATGTCAAATGATTGAACCATGTGTTCCACATATTCTTACTTGATCGCGATTAACCACAATGCAGTACTGATCACAAAAGTCCTGCTCGAGTAATCAACACGTTATATATATGTGTCATATGTTCAAGGCAGCAAGCAAAAAGGTGAGAGTGGAAAATATATGAAAGTCTATCTGATAAAAAACGAGTTTGAGACGTTAAAAATAAACATGCGTTACTGGTATTTATGGACAGAATATTTTCTCCCCCACCTACACCTCCACAACAGCTCCCTCACTGAATACACACATTAAAGTCAAACACGACATGAAAAAACAAGGAAATGATCTTGGAAAGCACCACCAGGAGGCCGGTTTAGAGACGCCGGTGGCCTGGAACCAGCTCACATGTCATGCTATACGTCACTGGCCGTCTTCACAAATGGTTGAAATTAAAAAAACACACAAGAGGAAACGTAATTCCTCAGATTCTCCAGCCGACCCACCCAGTGGAGCGGCCTGCTGGAGCGCAAGATGATTCCCATTGCGATGGCTGGGTGGCCGCGGCGTGCGGCACATACTGCGCACCAGGTGTTCATTGAGAGGCAGCAAGCTCAGGGTTCTCCAATGCGATGAATTGTCCTCTGGGACAGAGCGCAGCGTGTTAGGAATTCATTGAGGCAGGATGAGAGAAATGCCCTCCTGCGCTCGTCGACTCCGTCGCCCTTTGTCTTCCCCCACCAGTTCTCATGTAAGAAGGAGTGAGAACGCCCGAGTGGGAT
>NW_011369945.1:10466760-10499117 GCF_000735185.1 Notothenia coriiceps | reverse complement strand
ATATTGAATTGATATCTCTCTTGTAACTCTAGACTGCTCAAATATTCAGTTTTGTTGCGGACTACGCCACAGTACAGAATGTACAGACACTTCCAGTTTCACTGAGACTTTATAGCTTATATGTTGTGTTCGCAAGATGTCTGCTGTCACCAAGTGGCCAACAAAAACGGTTATTGCAGGTCTAACATTTCATTGCAGTATTTTTAAGATGGATTACATCAGCAGGACATTAATATAGTTTATCTACACTGCCAAAGTTTAAGTAGAAAGGACCTGAACAAATTAACTAATGTGTATTCCAAAGTGCCCTAACTTCAGAGGAACGCAGTAACGTCAACTGTCAATCAATGAACACTCATCTCTACGGTAGCCTTTAGCATTTCAGCACAACAGTAAATCTCTTATACGTCTCCATGGACTTAATAACTCAAAACCTCACAGGGTTGCAGAGCTCAACTTCTACAGCTGTTAAAATTGCTGTCCACTCTTTTCTTTCTACATGGAGCAGGGGAATTAAAGTAAAAACAGGCAGCTTGTACCTCCCGTTGATACAGTATCCTCTTTTGCATACTAACACACTTTAAACTGCAACAAGAAACGGGGCATAACAATGCTGTTTTACTGGAATTGCAAAAGGACTTGAAAAAATAAAACGCATAAATCAGGAAAGTAAATATTGGAAAGGGAATTTAGCCCGGTCCTCCTCTAATATTAAAGCCATTTAAGTGTTTTTATTATAAAATGTATTCTATGCTGCTGCCACTCATGTCGTTAGCAGGCACTTAGTTACCCGCCGGTTTAATGCTGAGTGCGGCTGAACTCCTGCTATTATTAAATTGTCGAGTATTAGGGTTATTCAGCTAGTTTCTTGGATCTCACTTGAATCGTGTTTTTTTTTTAAGACTCTCGAGGCACACACAAGCTGTTGTTTGGCTGAGATCAATCAGGTTTCAGTATATGGCAATCCAATAGAACAACCCTGCAACAACCACTACCTTTGAGTGTTTTGTTCATACTGGATCAAAGACATATTATTTGATACATTTTCCCATATAACGCAATCCTGTGCAACTCCACCATAAAGTACAAACTCTGAAAAATGACCGGAGTTGTGTCTTGAGAAAAATTGATCATCATAACCTTCAAAAACATTTTATGATTTTTTACTTTTTTGCATTGAACAGCTGTTTTATGATGCGCGCATCAATTTTAGTCTCTGCTTGATGGATGATTTTATGGCAGCTTTTATGGCAGAAAATAAAATAAGGAATCTCACTCAATCTTGCACAGTCGATAGGATATAACAACATATATATGTATGTTTTTTATCCTCAGATATCATTATATTAATAAAATAAATGGAAGCTTTGATTCACTATAATTGGGTTACATGTGTTTGTACTCATTCTGTGTTTATTGATGTGGGTCAATGGTTAAAGTAATCTCATGTAAAAGTAGTGAACAATGTAGAAGTACTTTGTGATAAGTCCTGCTTTGAGAACAAATTATATCAATATACACATTACCCATTATGCATGATGACCCATTTAAGAGTGAAATGTTTCTTCTTAAATAATTCTCATTAAAAAAGCAAATGATATACTATTTCCCTTTGGAATGCAGTGGAGTACAAATATGAAGTAGCATTTAATGAAAGTACATTTCATTAAAAATGTGCTTGTCATTGTTGTGTGTGTACGTGTGCATGTGCTTATTGCTGATAACCTTCTTGTGCTGTGTAATGTCCCATGCCATTGCATTTCCATCCGTCTCACTTATTCCACATGCTGCCTTCCCCACAGACTCATGGGACTCTGCTCTCCTATGAATTGTGGGTGAGTGTGACTCGGCACTGCATGGCTCGTTTCCTTCTATTCACTTCAACACCCTCGAGCGCTCTTCAATTCTCGAGTATTCTCAGACAAGCCCTTGATTTGGATTATATCTGTGCTCTTACAAATGAGGGATAGAAGCCTCTCTTAGATAAAATGGATCTATTTCCGAGCATCCTGCAATCGAAGTTGCATGCATCCTCGAATGAAGTTTAATGAGCACAGTATTTGAGCCCCTTCATATGATGAGGTCTTGTTGTACTGAGGTAAGGGTGAGACTCAGACTGGCCTCTAATTAAAGGGATCAAAAGAAAACCTTTTATCCTCCTTAGGGGAGCTTTGCTTTAAAAGCCTCGATTATGAATATAAAAGCACACCGTGGACCAAGGGGTGTGAGTCGTTCCACGCATAACACGAAAAGTGCAATCTTATTAAAAAGCAAATGTAAACCAAATGCGTCAGAAAACCCTTTGATCGCTGAAATGATAGACCTTTGCGTGAGACAGTAGTTCTTTTTAAAAGGAGCGATCAGTCGGGAGGTTCATCAAAAGATATTCAATCTGACTCAGAAAGATCAAAAACTTGTGAAAGTAATTTTCTGGTTTCTAGTCTAATGTGAAGTGACGTTTTACTGGCCTAGTTCTCAATGTAGCCTTTTTGATTTGGCATCAAACAGAAAAATCCATTCTAAAAAAAGATTTCACGTTGGGTGTGAAAGTCCTTTTTTGACTTTGGAAACAGTAGTTTAAAATATAAATTTAACTTAAACATTTTTTAATTTTTTTTTGGCATTTTCCTGTTATATGTTCTTTGTTTTCTCCACGAACGTATTTACATAATTTAATGTTCAGATCTTCATTATTTGTCCTCATATTGTCTGTTTGATCATTCCCCCTTTTTAGGGGCCTGTCTCTTTAAGTCCCCTACAAAAACAGCCCTCGCTCAGAAAGAAACACAGTGCACCTTTGCAAGACTTTTAAGCTGTTGTTGGATGGTTTATTGTAATACGCCTGCATGTGCCATAGGAAGGGGAGACCTATCTGAAAAGCTTGATGAATCCCATGTTTTCTGACTAAGCAGCCCACAAATCCTATGTTGTCTTTGGCAGCATTCCCAGAAAGAAGCCCTGTTTGCACCTCTGTGAAGTGAGGCCCAGAATGCAATGGCAACATGAGGATTTGATGGGGATTTATGGGAGAATAATTAGTTTCATGGAGCAGAGCCTGGTAACTTTAACTTTCCAATTTCACAAAGTAGTTTTCAGCTGATAACATTTCAGTCCAGACAATACTTTGTGTCATTTCTTTAAAACTGGGCTTCATTTTGTGGATTAGTATGCCATCTGAAGGCAGTTTAAACATATAAAGCATTCTCTGCATTATTCTTCTTTTTAAAGAAAAATCTTTGTGATTTGAATCCCTCAATTGCATTTTAATGTTATACAAAATGTCCACAGCGTCATAGTGACTGAAACACAGATGTATACAAGGAAATTCTGACTAACTGCGCGGCATGTTTATTTGAATGCTTGAAAAAAATATGTGGATCAGAAAATGCCCTTATATTCCAGTAAACTCATAATTCCTTATTTTTTCTAAAATTTGAATGGTGAAATAATTTGGGTTGCATTTTCCTTTTTTGCATAAATTCTCCTTTTTTCCAGCGGACGGGAAGGGTCTTTCATTGACTGTTTTTGTAGCCTATTATGTAACTGATACTTTTCTGTCCTTTGCTACAGTATAAGTCATGTTGGACCCATATGTGAGAGCAGTCCAGCCAGCTCTGGCAGTGAAAGGAGCAAGACCGATGAAAACAGGTATGTTACAATGTTACCGACTTCCAGTGACGGACGGCATAATGGTAAATCTGTCCTATCACAGTTTGTTCCCTCTAACCGGCCTTCAGATTCCCTCTCGCTGTGAAATGTACATACACTTGTAAACCCTTTTAGAATCAGTCTTTTCCAATTGTAGCTTTAATGTCCCTCAGTGGACCCCACTGTGCAAAGACGGTAATCATTGCCTCTGCAGCAAAAGTGGAATTCATACAGCGTCAAAATTCATGGATCAGGTGTTGCTGCCCCTGCAAATGACCCCGATGGACGCTTTCTCACTCTCACCAGATAATAAAGACAAATTCCTTTTGGCTTATCGTGACCTTTAAGACCTTCTTCCTGCAGTGCTTGACATTTTTTGCAATAATTGCAGCTAATGCACCAGCACTTATGCAGCGACTACAGGGGGCCACAGGGAAAGAGAGAGCTACACAGGAGAGTCATATTAGGCTGAATACTAATAATAAGAAGATGAAGACATTGTTTGAATACATTCATTTGCAAAGCAGCATGAGGCAAATTACAGCAGAAAAGGGCCCAGCTACTTAATATAATGATTTTGTAAAATCATTTATTTCTGCACAGTTGCGGTATTGTATTGTAATGTGGTTTTTGTTGTGTGTGGTAACACTTTGGTAGCACATGTTCATATGTAATGTGGTTTTCATGAGCGAATCATGAGGAATTGCCTTATTGAGTGAGTCCAATAAACAGCTGGTGCTCTTTTTCATTTTTAGTCAAAATTGTACTGTGAAAAATCTTTAATATGCCAAATGGTTCATATGTTCTGATAAGGAAATACCTTTTTACTGACTTCTCAAAACAGCTGGGCACTGTATTTGTTAAGCCAATGTGACTAAAACACGAGTTAACGATACATAGGTTGGGGACCATTATTAATGCTGGTGATATTTGCAGATTTAGGTTACTATGCTTTTTAGGTTACTATTCATGGCAACAGGATAGCGAATGCAGTATTAACCGAATAAACTAAAGTCCAAATGTTCATTGTAATCATTGAACACTTCACAGAGTGCAACAGTGGCCCTATTTCTATTAACGCCAATTACGTTGATGCATAAAATGGGATATGGAAACGCCTTTGCTGAAATGTAGCCACTGATGGTATGTGGGCGTTTGAAGCTGGTGGACAAAACAATTCAATCTTAAAATGCAATTGAAACCAAATCCAGAAGATTTCTCTAGATTATTCGAACATGGGTTAGATGGACAAGGACAATGGTTTACTGGTGGATTACAGCCATTTGTATAGCGCTGCCAAAACCCCCATTTACGCCAAACTATCCTCTGCTTAGCCAAGTTCTTTGTTCCTAATGGAAACAAGCCTAATTCAAAAAAAATTTTTGCGTAATTTCTAAAGTTTGCTTGAAATTTGATTAACAATTGAATGGAAACGACTTGTGAGGCCAATTTCTGAGCTTTTTTTATATTGCTTTGGCAAATAAAGAGTTATATAGTTGGGAGTTGGGAGTTATGAGATAAAACAGGGTTTGGAAACACAGGTTGTACCTCTTAGTAGAACCATCTCATTGTTGGCTTTGGTCTTTTTGTTGACAGAACAAAAAAAAATAGAAACGATCAAATATAGTGAAGCCATTTTACTGTTGTTCTGAAGCGATTTTGGTAAAATATCAACTTATTCAAACCCCTTATTCTATCCATTAGAAGTCATGATTTCAAATGATTTAGTTTTTTTTTACTTTATACAATTAAAATTCTCTCTTTATTCAACAGGCCAGTGACCTGGGCAGACTTTTTAAGGGAGAGTGCCATCTACGTTTTGGCTGCGCGGCCCAATAGTTCTGCCATGCACATCCGTCTGCCTCTATAGTCCAGGGTCCTCCACTGCACCCCAGCAGAGAGAGAGGGAAAAGAGAGATGGGTTATCCAATAGTCTATACAGATGAGCGGAAGAAGATTGACGTGAAGACACACTGACACGCGGAAGATGAACTGGATGAAGTTCTTAAAGACAGCAGATCAAGCCATCGAGATAATTTTCCCTCCTCTGCATCAACCCAACCCAATATCCCCCCTCAACCACACTACACTTGACAACACACAACACTGATTGACACGACGCAAGTGACAGCAGTCGTCACATGTCCCGACTCCCAAAACTTCAAACAAATGCGAGATACAGGACAAGGAAGACAACCGCCCACCCAGTCAGTGAAAAACTTTGAGTGTAGCAATCATTCATCCACTCAGACAAGCTCCTAGGATACTCGCACTCTATTAAAATGACATACCTCACACTCTATGACCCCTCCAGATGCATAACACACCTTTCCGCGAAAGTATGTCAATGTGACAAGTTGTTACTATTTCAGAGATTCATTCCTTTGGGTCTCATCTTGTCTTAATAATCGTTCCATGCTACTGTAATGGGATTGCGTTATTAGTCGCCGTGGACATTTATAATCACATTACACAGAGGCACATGCGTTGAGACTTCTGGAAGGAGATTAAAAGCTGCCATTACCAGAACGTATACCAAAACGGGAATGAAAAGCTATCCACATACCTGCTATTATACGAGAACTGCTATTCATACCAGTATAAATTATTATAATGCATTAAAGAGCTGTATTTATTCCTGTATCCTCTGATGTATTCCCCTCACCCCCGGTCTCATCTAAGAGTCTATGTTTCTTCTGAAGTACTAACCGTGAAAAAAAAGGTTGTGAACGTTTAATGAAAGCTAACTCAGTTAAAATATGTGCATATACTGCCATGTAGTACATTTCTTTGTTCCTGTTATGCTCTGAGCTTTGGCAAGTTGGACACATCTGATCCCCTGTCCTAGTGTCATTATTTGCACTGTGGGAATGAGATGCGGATGGACTACTGTGTGACATAATCACTGTAATTAAAAAATAAAAGACCATGGGAGGTTTTTGTTGATATGAAGATGCTATGTTATGGAAAATGTGATGGGAATTATATAATGCTACAGGTTGTACAACATTTGAAATGCACTTGAAACTGCTCGTAGAATCACTGGAAACATGTTGAGTGTTTATGCCATGTAATGAAGGTCCTCTTAGTTAATAAAGTATGATTATGACATGATTCTTGATTGTCTGAGGGATATGTTGCTGAAATAAATGCATGGCATTTACTCTCCTTCTTGAGGTCCTTTGGTTTGTGTCTTTTCTTGTTTATTCAAGCATGAAGGCGACGATTAACACAAGAAATGATTTGATATAGAGATAGACGATATTGTTGAAATCAACATTGTTTATAATTCATTTAATGCTTCACCTTGTTGACCACAAGTTATTAGTAACGTACATTCTTATTTTATATGCACATTTGTACAAATATTCACAAGTTAGTAAATCGTAAGGTGGTTTATTCAGATCATGAGCTTTCATTTTTGGCCCCTATTTGTTTTCATAAAAAAACATCTTCCTAATTATTTTTCTTTCAATGTAGCAAGAGTTTGATTAGAATCATTAACACAGAGTTATTCTGTTTCTTGAATATTAATACATTACACATTTTTATAGACAAATAACTACAGACATGGTCAGTCAGGCAAAACAATAACAAATAAGATTATAATAATTAATTGTCCAAATAAATACAACAAGGCAGTTCATTGATAGCTGATTTTAGCTTTATACATTGTTATGTATCCATTATATTTCAATGTAATCCTATGTTGTAATAAGGTTTTCCTCCAAATACCACAAGTAATGTCAGGAACAATGTTATACCTCTGGCAACGAATATCAAAGAGGACCATCAATCCTATCCACCATGGTAAACAAAAGGCTCATAAACAAGTTATCTCAAGCAAACAAGAGGGCAAAATCCTGATGCCAACTCCAATATCAACATTTCTATATTAGTGATCCAAAGCATCCTGACTGGAATGCAAACATAACACACTGGGATGGGCATCTACCGAGCACAAGTGATACAGATGAGCCCATAGGATCATAATAGCCAGTGCCTACCCATCTGTTCACCCTGCTGCCGTCTAGTGATCCAGCCTCGTACCACTGGAATACAGAGCAGCTCCATTCCTGATTTGAACTCGATGACCTCCGCTGAACACCCCTATGAATAAATGACTTTTCTCTTAGACGTCACCTCTACGTGTTATACATGTTCTAGGTTTCCCGGTGTTTCATACTGTTCTGCAATTACATTTTCTATAGTAGTTCTCTGCACGTTTAACTGTAAATCTTCCTTAGAAATATAATTATCTTTCCTTTTTCTTGTTCTTTTATATCTTCCTGTCCTACTACTTTGTTCTAAGTCATTGTCTGTTTTATTAAATGTTGCAGATACTTTTAGGTCAACCTTGAAGTGTTAATGATACCATTACAATTTGCCAAGAAAGCAGATCATCTTCACATTCCTATGATTTATTTAACCTTAAATGCGAGTCCCAAATCAAAAATACAAATTGTTATACGTCAAAATATCCAATGTAGCATGACTCAGGACGCATGATGAAGTTTAGCAGTTTTATCTAGCCAATGTTGTCTTTTGAAGACACTATAACATGCAAAAGAGGGGTATTTACTGACATATTTTATGTCATTTAATAAGAATGTTAACATCCATTTAAGCTTGAGACTACCAGACCATTTAGCGGGCTTATGAAAGCTTTAGCGCAAGTTCAATAAGGAAGACCTAACAATGAGTCACTTACACGTCACTCTATTGCTCTCTCCCCCCTCATTAAACATCTGGGCGTCACCCCTCAGCAGCCAATTGCTGCACACGTTAAATTCCTTAAATGCCTGCTCTTCCCTCCTGTCAGCTGTCATTTCAGGTGACTACACGCAACCCTCCACTCTCGCCTCCCGTCTCCTCCAGGACAAAGCTAAACCTTCCTCCTCCAGACCGGTCCCACCTACTTATCACCACCACCAGTGTCTAGACCCCGGGGATTTTCATCGGAGCGGTTCTTTCCCTCCCGAATGATTATCCTGCAAACCGGGGCCTAATCGCCAAAACACCATTCCATTCTCCTGTTGTATTATCATGGCATCATTTCATTTATATGACGTGTAACAATAAACATGTATTCCATACATCACGTCTCTCCGGTTTGAACTAACCATAAACCCATTTACAAAGAAAACGAATCAAATTCCATATGCGAACATACAAATTATTTTTCACTTATGGAAATGGACATGGCAGAGGTCTCTGCTCCCTGCCCTTCTTGAATAACATGTTTTCATTAATTACCTGTGTGTGTGGTTTGGAGGGGATTGAATAATTGTGCATTCTTTTATTGTTTGATGACCCAAAATCGGAACATTACATTTGCCATCTTTATAATTGTAAACTTCATATTTGCCACATTAGACTGGTAAGGTGACAGGCATAACTCTAAACTGCTGGGATTATCAAAAGGTCAGTTACAGTAAAGTAATAAAGTAGTATTTCAGTTAAACATGTTTTAAATACAGACAGTTAATAGCCCTGTGTGATGGCCTTTTGCTCAAGTGGATGGAGCAGAAAACATGGCGTCATGATAGAACTGCTGCATCGTCAAGTGCGATTGCACAGATAAAACATTCCACAGAGGGCAAAGGGCTCTGAAAAACCTCACCCATGCAATCACGGTATAAATGTCAAGGGAGTCGTAGCCCCGGGACAGTCAGAAGTGGCAATTTTGGAGCACATATGAGCCAAGTGAGTGTTTAAGCTTACATTAAGAGTTCAGAAGCTGCTCATGGAGCACCATGCCACTGGACCTTTCACCTGCCTACAATTAAAATAAAAAAATAAACTCAAAGCTCCAAAAGGTCACCCAGTCACTAAAAGGCTTTGTCAGACAAAGGGGTGGAAAGAAACTAAGGATTGTGCTTTGAAGCTTCAAAGGCTTTGATTGCTGGGGACTTTTACTTTACTCTGTTTAGAATCCCCATTTACTATTCCTGTAGTAACTATTTTTCCTGGGGTCCGATAAGAAGACAAGAAATCAAAATATCTCAACAGTACATGATTATATCAAATACTAGATATGGTTAAATATATTAAAGTATTTATTCTACTTGTTTAAAGCTAGCTCTTCGTCCTTTAGTCCACCCAATCGCTACCCCTTACATAAGCTCTTCAGAGAAACAGCCTCAACTCACCTAGAAGCAATGTGTTAAGCTTTCTGGTATTTTTCTACAGATACAAACATTGTAGTAACAGCAGTGTACAAAGGCATGGATGCATTTGTTAATACACATGGCAGATCGTTTGTAAATATGGAATACAGGAGAGGCCCTGGACAGCTGCCCTGAGGAACCCTCGCATTCTAGTTTATTTGTTTCATATTTGACAGGATAAGAATCATTCCAAACATTGTTGTCTCTTTGATCAATACAATTTCATTCAATCGATTGTTAACAATTTAAATTAACCAGGTAGTACCTCATGTTCTATATATAACAAGCTAGACTGAATCCTCAGCCGTACCCATCATTAACTTTCTCTCTGTTTGTTTTAACCAGTCATCTTCTGTGTTAAATATGTACTTGGTTAGTACCATGTTTATATGGGTGTTGGAATTCAGAGTTGATACTGTTTTCTGAAAAGTAACTCTATGTCTGGTGGTGGGGAAACATTTGCCTTGCAGATGGTTTTGTAGTGGTTTAATGTTATTCAAATAATTGTTTGGAGCATGAAATACAAGACATATTTTCGTGAGAGTGGATAATTAAGTTTTATCTTACTATATTTGTGAAGCATTAAAAAGAAAAAGCATAGCTATAAAGTGTCTTCTGCCCTGAAGCATATGTTACATTTGTATCTGTGAGTAAAATAAAGAGAAGAACATTCAGCTGGAGATTCTCCATAAATTAAGAAAAACAGGTAGAAAGACACAGATACAAAGCAGAAGAGGAAGAGATAAAAAGACACACATAATTGAGAAGAGTGTGTGTGGGAGAGAAATCATTTATATGAGGATGTTATGTAATTGTTTCATAACAGATTTGATGATGTGGTTCTTGACCGGGCTAATTGCTGCATTAAATGCTGAGTCAAAAGTGAAAGCTGCACTGTGAAATAATCCAAGGTTGTCCCACCCAAACAGCCTCACGAATTACTGGGATGATAAGAAATACTTGTTTAAGCTCCAAGATGCAGCCTTCCTGTCAGATGGGATTTCCAGCTTATGGTCCGCTCTGTATGCCTCAGAAAAGGCCTAGTACACTTTCAGAGAGCGGAGACAAAAGTTGAAAAGGGGTGACATTTTAAGTTGACTTGACAGTTTGATCATAGGCCATGTATTTAAAACAGCAGCACATAAAACAGTGGAAGCAGTGTCACCACTTTTGTGTCGATTGTCTTGCTCTGTTCTTTAACATAAAATATCTTTTTTAATAAACTCTTACTGACTGTATCAATAATAAGACACACATACAGAGCAATAGTATTTTGTGTCTTTTCTTAAACAAATAATTAAATCTGCCAGTGGGGTAAGAACATTTTAACATTCAATCTTTAACCTGAATTTACTGAGGACATTGACTTGAGACTGGTTTCACAGATGTGTCAGTGGAACTATCCATACAACAAAAAGTTCCAATTTAAACTTCTAGCAGACCACAGCACATTTCTACAAGATGTAATTTATATATCAGGTTTAGAAGCAAACAGTGTGAAATGTTCATTTCCTGCTGAGTAATAAATGTCTAGGGCTTTGGATGTGACAGGTAAATAAATACTAGTGATGTTACTTACTGCGCCAAGGCTTCTGAGCGTGGTTCGAGTAATCCAGGATGTTTTTGGTGAAGCGTGTATCGAGGCTTGTATCGAACCATTTGCGAATCAATTGGCTGGAAAGCTTAATAAGGCTTCATCTCACAATCACTACTATACAGGCCGTAGGTGGGTATCCTTACTAAATGTTCCCCCTGATAGCCAAGCTTATTGCTAACCAATCCCTATAAATAAATGCTTAATGAAGTTGCAGACCACCATCAATGATTATACTATGCATTGCCTTTGTCAAGGTTAAAGTCAATAACATTTGCCTTCTGGACAATAGAGCCTCTGTGTTGTTTTACGTGCTCAACCCCCTCTCAAAAAACGTGATTAGTTGAGCATTTATTTAAAAATAGATGTAAAAAATATGAAATACAAAAAATGCCCCCAGTGTTTCCCATTGATTTCAAATACCAACAGTAAATCGATCCATCTTTAATTAGTTGACGAGAAAGAGTGAAAAAGGTGGACCCAAGACTAAAAGCTACAAAAACTGGAAGTAATAACTTTATTTTCAAGGTTTGTGGAGGCAACAGTTATCAGAACAAAGCCAAGGATCAAACAAAGATTGAAATGTAACCAGCAGCACTCAAATACAAACACATCTGATGAGGGTATGAAGTGCAGGTGGAGATAAGGGAGAAGAAGCTCAGATGAGGGTAAGACAGGAGAGCAGGCACGAAGCTGATTGGCTGTGAAAAACTCTGGGAGCAAGGCGGGACTAACGAGACTGATTGGAAACAGATGTGTAGATGAAAAGGTATAGGAGCTATAGAAACGGTGGTAGGACAGGATCAACAAACAAAGAAACACACACACGCTGAGCCTTCTAAAAAATAAAACGTAATATTTTCCATCCTGTTGTTCTTCTTTTTTCCAGTGTGAACAAATTATTAACCATTTCCCCAAAATTAGCAATTTTCTAAGGTCACAGTAAAACGCTGTGCTCTGGAACCCATTTCATGTTGGTTAAAATGCTAAGAAGGGTTAAAAATAAGTAGCATGGACCAAAACCTGTTTCATGTTGTTGGGAAAATAGGGAAGATAATCAACTGTAAGCACTTTAATTAAACATGGTTTTATTCAGTGTTTGACAGAGGAACAATTTCATGAATTCAAGTGCGTCATCTGTGCCTGCACAGATGTGAGCCTGTAAGAGTGCCAAAACAACAAGTGCTGGTTTGTGAGTCATCGCCCCCCCATGTGTAATCATCCAGAGGGGCACAGTAGAAAGGTTATCTGGCGTGTCCTACAGAGAACATATCAGGGCTAGCTGTTGGCTGAGGTGCTGTTGGCGGCTGCTGTGTGTTGTCTTTACTCAGCAGGGGAGGAGTGATGGTAAACAACTGTGACGGTGGGTCATGGTTCTGGGGAAGCGTGCCAGAAAGCAAAATGTCAGCACATCTGCATCACGGAGTTCATCAACAGGTCCGTTGGCCATGATTTCTAATGAGGCTTTGAGAGCTCTCCAAGTTTAGGCTTTAGGGTTAGGTTGTTTCGGCTTTGGAGTGAGATTCTATCAAAGTGGAAATTCAGGTGATAAATATTGAAAGTCTTCTAAAATATCTATTAATAATGATGAAATATAAGTGTGGTGGGTCCCTTGTAAAAAAGCAATGGGATTTTTCCATTGGATTCTGGTGCGGAAAAATAATCTCTGTTTTAAACACACATTTATGATACTTGCCACCTTTTGTTCAGCAGGATAATCTCCACATATTAACACCACTTCGTGTTTTGAAGGCTAAATGCAATCAGCAGAAGTAAAACATGAGCGTAATGTTATCAACAAACCAGCTCTGCATCACCAATGCTAAGCTATTTTGTCTTTCTGTGAATCAAAAAATTTACTTTTTATTATAAAGTCACAGCTTTCTTTGTACTATAACTACATAGCGTTGTACCCCACGCATTTAAAAACGATGTCTTGCACATAGCTTTTGCCCAAGCCACGATCTTCTCATAAACCTACAAAGTTGTTTTATGGCCTGAACCAAGTAGTGTTTTTAGCCTACATATATGCAAATTGTCTCAATGCCTAAACATAACCAGGTAGTTTAAATCAACAAACATTGCCAAGTTTCTTGATTGTCTAAATGTAAATAAGTATTTTCATTGTACTTTAACTGCCTTAACACAACTAATACGTTTTTCAAGCCTTTACAAAGAGTTCACTTTCACAACGATAAATAGAACAGTGTTATGTGTTGTTTTGGGAGTCAGTGTCAATTTATTTATTCTAATAGATAAGTGGAATGTTAAATGGGGGCTCTATTCACGATCCATTAAAACCCAAGAAAAGACAGCTTTTGAAGTAATAAAGTAATCCAAGACAGGGTTAACGCACTCCCACCTCAGTCCTTGTTCTACCATTACCAACTGTTTATCAACATGCCTTACCATCTTGCCAAAACATTTTTAGATCCACCTCCACATGCAAGCAAAAAAACATCACATCCCACCTCCACCAGCCAGGCTGACTTCATTCTTAAAGCCCACTCTCTTCTGCTGTCGTGACCCACAGCCGTCTGGTTTGTTGATGGCCGTCTACCATGCCTCTCGCAATACCTAAGGGCCCTTGTTAAAGTTCATACTCTAAAAACATGCACATATACATTTTTATCAAACATAAACTGAGCTCTTGATTGCATATGTCATAAAAGTGCTTTTTTTTATCCCAGATAAGAAGCCATCTGAGGTGAAACCAACAATATAAGCTGGCTTTTGTAAGCATTAAGGCTGTGGAGGGAAAAATGAAACCTCTATAATTGAACAGCTGTCGTGGTATAAAATGTGCGCACTGCAATCGACTGTGACCATGCCCATCATTTGGGTCTGTGTTTGCTCTGACACGATAAATAATAGGGCCTTGTGAAATGTAGTTTCTTCTGTTTTCAAATGGTCCAGTGAAATCCAACGGCCATGCAGTGCACATATCTCTGCTGGACACATTTTAATTTAGCTCCTCATTATGTGCCAGAAGCAAACTGTGCCTGGAGGTTGTTGGAGTGCCGTTTGGGGAGTGAACATCATTAGTTAAATAAAATCTGTGGCAAAGTTTGAGGAATAGAGAATCGGCGCAGTTAGTAAGCAAATGGTGAGGGGACAAAACAAAGATAAAAAAGACATTGCTGCCGCTCAACACAACTCTGCAAGCTGAAAACACAGTTCACACGTTCCCAATAAGCTGTTAAGAGAAAATGCTGGAGGCTAAGCATTCAAATAGACAGAGCAACAGCTACGTGTTTAGTGCTGTCTTGCAGTCGACTTAGGATGAGATTTAGCTTCCTGACATGAGACTAAATAATGTGCTTCATCATCTTGTCTCTAAAGTGTGATATTTAAGGAACTCATAGAAAGCAAAGTGTGGCCTTATAACCTTATAAGGCATTGTTACAGCTGGACCTCCACAGTTTAAAGGCCACGTAGAGACTTCTTATGTGAATGGCAACATGCCCTCATCCTAAATGTCAAGACTGACGCAAAGCTGTTGTTTTTTCTTTGTCCATCTGCAGCCTTAATTAGGATAAAAATACTATCGGTAGCTCAAATAAATCATTAATGAGTGGCATGACATTAAGAACTACAGACCCTAATATCAAATAATTGTTCAACATTACTATAACATTGTGTACAATGTTATAGCCCTACATAACACACAATAACCTATAATATGTACAGTATGGGTATACATGGATATTTACAGGCATACCATTATCTTAATTGTTCTATGTTCTTCATCCTATGCCAACATTTTCTTAGCAGAATTGACACATTTCCTGACAGATTTTTTGTGGCTGTGTATGTAGATCACATTTTAAGAAAGTGTGCCGATGTATCATATACATTTGTTTGGATGCTATTTGTAACAATGGCATTTTTACATTTTCTTTGAAGTATCTACATTATAAATGAAGGCTTTTATCTTCACCAAACACAAAGAGCTGTACATCATCACTCTACTTATCCCATGCATCCACCTAGTGGCCAATATATGCAATTACATGTCAGTGCTTCAACCTTTCAAATAGAATCATCATTAAAAAACTACAGCCAGATAGGTTAGCTGTTTAAACAAAAACGAGTGCATATGGTCAAAAAATATAATATAATTTTGTGAGAATTCAGAAGTCACATGTTAAAGTGTATCATGTTTATTTATTGTCAATCCACTGCGCCTGCGCACACTAGGTGAGGGTTAGGGCTATTCAGTGTGACACATGTTTTGTTTTCTATCCATAATAAAATGGGACAGTTAAGCTAACAAGGATACTTTCGAAAAGCTTCTCAGGTAAAAAGCTCACCGAATACGAGTATTTATCATTGTGCATTCGTTGTTTTCGTTTGTCAAATGAGAATTAGGTCTATGTCGCAGCTAGTATCAGCAGCTAGTATGTTTGCGTTAGCAGGACGTCCAGCCGCTGCAGAACACACTGAGGCTAGCTGCTAGCTGTTGTTAGCTTTAGTAAACAACACGGTACCTCCTATTGCCTCAGATATGAGTCAAACTAAAGAACCTACCGTTTAGTAGTTACTTGCTAATAAAGCTATTATTCCCAACCAGGTAGATGAGCAAATGTAACGTTAGCCATCCGGGGGTCCCTACCTTTAGGGGCTAACGTCAACATAATTTTGCGTTGCATGTTCAATTGAAATGCAGTCCACCAAAGCACTATAAAGGTAGATAATAACAGTAATTTAAAGGCTGCATAATACAACATGTGATTATATATTATCGTCTCACTCACTAAGGTTGTTATTATACCATTACTAGAGGTGTAAACAGTACTCACAGATTATATCAGCAGTGGAAAGTAGCCTTCATCAACAGGAATGCAGTTAAAGCAAAGCCGTTACTTATTCTTAAATTTGATTATTGCCTCAATGTTAAACCTTTAATTGACTTAACGCCACTATATAAGGGCAACATAACATTACAGGAGGAACTAAAAAAGGATAATTAAAGGCATAACTGTTTTTGATTGTACTAAATTGTACATATGCACCTTATAAAAGTGGCCACTAAGTGTATACTGTATGCATATAGTGTTTGAGCCAGATTAAGACGCTGAACTCCATTTAGACTCACACATTGATCACATGTTAACCTATAACTGAACAAAATATATCTCAACAAGTGTGTGTAAATATCCTGTTGCTGTTAAACAGTGCACCTTCCAGTCAGTTTTCAATGTCACCTACTTGGTGTCGGTATGAAACTGAATTCCACTGACTTGAAACGTCCTGGAAATAGGTAATCCATTACTTTAAAAAACATGTCTGCCTCTTTTTTTGTCAAGGTTATGTTACCATTGCTTAGTACCACAGCTGGTAGTGCAGCAAGACGTTTTACATGGAGCTGTAACACATAGAATACAAATATAAACAATATAAGAATAATAAAGCCAATTCCAAGTAGGAGTTGATTGTGAGATATGTTTGATTTTCTCAAAAAAGGTTTTTAATATAGAGTGACTGACTACTTTTCAGTTTCCTGTTGTTTATAAAGCCCCATTCTGCAAACAAGTGTTAAAGGTAGCTGTCAGATGATGTAGGGTAGTAAAAAGGGCCACGTCTCCTCTGAAGTGGAGTACATCATAAGCCTGTCAAGTCCATTTCACATGGTTCCGACCAACTGCTGCTTGTAATTTGCTATCCACTCATTTGACTGAACCTATTCTGCTGTTCCACATTGTAAATCACTCTAAATAGTGCCCAAGGTGTAACACTTTTTTTATCTTACGTGAGTGATGAGGTCTTCAAAAGAAGCGTTTGTAGCTGGTTCTCCAGCAGCAGCTATGAATGATTAATGACCTTATTTAAAAAAAGAATGTGTGCGGTGTTCTCTGTTTCTTCCCCACACAGTGACCTTGCTCCAGCCTCCTAGAAGACACATCGCCATGGGGAATACAAGCAGCGAGAGGGCGGCCATGGGCCATGGGGAAAAGGCTCAGCGGAGGGACAGCCGGGGAAACAAGGAGGGAGGCGGGCCAAAGATCCTGATGGACAGCCCGGAAGACGCAGATATTTTTCATGGTGAAGATATGAAAGTAAGTTGTCTGAATAACCTGTTGTGAGGACTTTAGAAAAGGTCAGAGAGCGGCGCAGTGTTGCCGTGTTTTTGTAAACAAAGCATTGCAAGAAAACAACAAAAAGCCAATAGGAGTTTGGACTATTGCAGAAAATAAGATCTATGGCAAACACACATTTATGAGTCTTACACATTTTGTTCAGCAGGAAAATATCCACATATGAACACCTATTTTATAGTTGTTAAAGCATAAATGCAATAGGCAGAAGAAAAGAGCTAAAGTAATGATATTAAAGTCACCACCGCTAAGATAAAGGCGTGTAATGTTCAGCGTTATTACAGTTAGTAAAAATCTCATTTGGTCACTTTTTAGCATCCGCCTTTTTTTAAAAGGTAAAAAATCTTGTATTTAACTACTTTCATGCATCTGATAAAAAACATTGTTAAAAAACACGTTGACTTCAATACATGGGAACCAGGAAGTACACCAATGTTAACTCAGGTCCAGGTTAAGGACTCATTCCTGCACCACTCTATTAACAATGGTGGTTTTATGGGTATTTTAGGCTCCGTTAGAGAAAGAGGAGTTCCTCGCATGGCAGCAAGACTTAGAAGCAGATGACAAAGGGCCAACTTTAGACCGACCGACAGTGTTTCGCTGGACCGGAGACGGCAGGGAGGTGTACATCTCTGGATCCTTCAACAACTGGGCCAACAAGATTCCCCTCATCAGAAGGTGAGGGGGCGCCATAAACTCCATAGTGTAGTGTACTTGGGATGTGGTTGAAATATGTTTTACATTTCCTATATTCTAGTCTATATTCGTTACTAGTTAATCAATGGAAAGATCTTTACAGTTTTTAAAATACAGGCCAGCTCAGATTTTGTTGGTGCCCAAAATAGCACATTGTATTGTCACTAGATTAAGTTTGTTGTATTAATAGCGCCTTTATAGTGGTTGATGTTTTAAAGAGAAGTACTGTGTTACCTCACTAAATGTTCCCTCCTGTCATCTGTGTCAAAGTCAGAACACCTTTGTGACTATTGTTGATCTACCTGAAGGGGAGCATCAGTACAAGTTTTATGTGGATGGCCAGTGGACCCACGACCCGACCGAGGTCAGCATTACATAAGAAACTATAATGGACTTGGTGATCATTTTTACAGTCATCAAATAAGAAATTGCGGAGTAGGAGACAGTTAAATGCCCTGCTTATTTATCTGCTATTGTTCAATGTTAACATGTTATTTGCATGTAAACATGTTTTTTTGTTTTTATGAAACTAGTTTTTCATCATAGAAATGATATCGTGTCTGGTCGCTGTGTTTCCCCACAGCCTGTTGTAACCAGTCAGCTTGGGACAGTGAACAACCTCATCCAGGTGAAGAAAACAGACTTTGAGGTGTTCGAAGCTCTAATGGTGGACTCGCAGAAATGCTCCGACATGTCAGGTGAGTGCTGAAAAAAACACATATTGAAATTATTAACTGGGTATTATAGAAAAAAGGATTCCAATATTTGTTTATATGTATTTCTTTCTAGATCTATTCTATCATTCAAGAATATATGTGACCCGCTCTATCGAAATCACTCGGAAGTCGCAACGGCTCATTTCAAAATAAACGTGGATTTGCATAAAAAACTATTTTTTAGGGGTTCGGGTGTTTTGTTTGATTTTAAACAAACAAAGTCTTGGCTTTCAGAATATGAAACTTTTATTTCCAAACTCACACGATAAATACATTCTTTAAGCTTGTAAAGGGAGATGACAGGCAATCTGCTCTTCCGCAGCGCCGCTCCCCCTCCCTCCGGCTGACATTATGAATGTAAGCGTAGAGTAATCATAAATAACACGGCAGGGTCCGTTACAGTTTGTTTTCATCTGATTTCAATTAAAACAAAGTCTTGGCTTTCAGAATATTAAACTTGTTTCGGCAAATTCAGATGATAAATACAACTTTGAAGCTTGTAACGGCATAATTACAAGCGGAGAACGGAGTAACTTAACGTCACAGCAGGCATAACAACAGCCGGTGTTTCTCGTGAGGGTTTCCCCCGGGAAACAAACGCAATACACACAAACGCAAAATTACACAAACACACACACACGTATACACACACACACACACTTGCGAGCTTCTCCCAGACCAGCAATCCAAACGAAAATATCTTCCCTCCGTAGTATTTTGATCATTTGCTCCGCTAATAATCAATCAGATCGATGGATTCCAGAGAAGAGAAAACTTTGAAGGCCTTTTTCTCAAAATGATGACTCGGTGACAGTCATTATATAATGTGACATATTTCGCTTAATATTTGGAGTACAAAAACAATCCTGATATCATTAGAAAGCTAGGAATCTCCTCTTTCCAGCAGTGTATACAACTCAAAATGTGTGTTCGGGTCAATGCGACTGATTTCGATAGAGCAGGTCACATATGGTGTTCTTAGTTTCCATACCTCCTGTGTTTTACGAGCTAAGGGCAAGTGTATATTGAGTTAAGTGGTACATAACTATTGGTAACTGTAAATTAGCTATACAATTAAGTTCTATCTTAATTGTTTAGCAATACAAGGCATTACACTTGTATAATACAGTTTAAAGGATGACTGTACAGATTATATATACATTAGCTGACTTGGTATAATGCTGATGTATCAATAGCAATTGGGGCATAATTACTGATCTTTACAGTTATATAAATACATACTGTCATAATTAAACTGCAAGCAGCGTAGAGCGAGGCTCGACGTTCTCAAGGCTCTTGCCGCTACGGTGCGATGTGTGCGATAGGTGGCCTCGCGACTCGGCGGCCGTTGGCAAACGTGGCACAGTTCAAGCCAATCCGGATCCAGATGTATCTTGGAGTCTACAGCAGAAATCATTGCCTTGTCTTTGCTCGCGAGTACGATCGCTGTCGTCATGCAAACACCTCTTCTCGCTTCGAAGCACATCTCATAATATGCAGTAGATGTGTTCATGGCTGCAATCGTTTCAACGCTGTAAGAGCTCCCGCCGACGGCTAGGAGCATCCAAGCTGGCCTTTCGAGACAGACCGTGCTTCATGTCCGTAGATTGTGCCACCCTGGCAATCACATGTAAGTGTTGACCGTCGCGGACATGTGAGACCCGCGACTTATCAGATCGGGGTCAACGACGACAGGTGTGTTGCCATGGCGACAGCGGAAAACGCACTGTGTCATACTTGAGGCTCCTAACTGGGACCTCACCGTTAGTTCCATCAGCGGAGATGTCCTGGAGCTTTTGACGTTTTTCCACTATACGGAGAGATGAAGAGGATAACTCTGAGTTCTCTTATCCGATCTCGGATGGGACGTGTCGCCATGGCAGGCATACTGATGACATCCCTAATTGGGAGAGCTGTTGAGGCCGCACCATTAGCCATCATATGAAAGTCTGGCGCCAGTTTGGGTACGATTTCATAAATTACAACAACATCGTATTTCTGCGCGGAATCTGTCGCCATAGCAACGGCATATGATGACATCCCTAATTTGAACATAGGTGCTGTTGAGGGCGGACCATTAATGATGAGTCCTGAATGTCTGGTGCTGTTTAACGATTTTTCCAATTGAATTAAAACAACATTGTATTTTTTGGCGAAGATATACGTTTCCATGGCACGGCATATGATACCTCCCATAATTGACATAGAGCTGTGAGGGCCGGACCATTATGATAGTCTGAAGCTGGTGCTGTTTTGGACGATTTTCCCATTGACTTACACAACATGGTATTTTTTGGCGAAGGATGCGTTGCCAATGAGAAGACGGCATGGTGAGATCCCATACATTGGCGTAGAGCTGTGAGGGCCGGACCATAGCCATCATCTGAAGTCTGGTGCCGTTTGGGACCATTTTCATGGAGTAAAGCGACACCGTGTTTCTGGCGGAGGGAATCTGTCGCCATGGAGCAACTGCATATGATGATCTCCCATATGTGGCATAGAGCTGTTGAGGGCGGCCTTTAATGATAGTCCTGAAGTCTGGTGGCCGTTTTGGACATTTTCCATTTGAATTACGACAACACCCTGTTTAATGGCGAGGGATCATGTCGCCATGGCGAACGGCAAATGATGACATCCCCCATATATTGACATAGAGCTATTGAGGGCCGGGACGCATTAATGGTATGTCTGAAGTCTGTGCCGGTTGGGCGCATTTTCGCATTTATTTACACAACATCGTATTATTTGGGCGAGGGACTGCATCTGGCCATGGAAACGGCAGTATGATGGACCGATCCCATAGATGCGAGAGCTGTGAGGGGGCCGACCTATTAATGATAGTCTGAGGCTGGTGCCGTTTGGACCCATTTTCATTGAATTAAACAACACCGTGTTTAACCATGGCGAGGATGGTGGAATTCGCCTAATTGACATAGAGGCTGTTCAGGCGCCGGACCATTAGCCATCATCTGAAGATCTGTGCCGTTTGACGATTTTCATTGAAATTAGGACAAACGTGTTTATATGCCCCGAAGGGGACGCGTTGCCATGCAACGCATATGATACATCCCCATAAATTGGATAGTAGAGCTGTTGAGGGCCGACATTAGCTCATAGAAGTCGGTGGCCAGTTTGGAACGAGTTTTCCATGAATTACGAACAACAGCATGTTTTTTTTGGGCGAGGGATGCGTTCGCCCATGGGCAACGGCATATGAGTGACATNAATTAGAATATTGTGATAAAGTTCTTTATTTTCTGTAATGCAATTAAAAAAACAAAAATCAATATTTCAGTTGATTTGTAATGAATCCAGAATGTATGACATTTTTGTTTTTTTAATTGCATTACAGAAAATAAAGAACTTTATCACAATATTCTAATTTTCTGAGACAGTCCTGTAAGCTATAAAGTCTCAGTGAAACTGGAAGTGTCTGTACATTCTGTACTGTGGCGTAGTCCGCTACAAAACTGAATATTTGAGCAGTCTAGAGTTACAAGAGAGATATCAATTCAATATTCGATCGGACCGCTAAAAAGTTGCCGGATTTAGCGATACAGAGCTGCAATGGAACTCATGAATGGGTGTCATACTTGCATTAGATGGAATTGGAGCAACACAAACATATATTGCTAAATAAGTGTACAACATGACCAGAGATTTGAAGAGGGTTAAAATAAACCTGTTTCCATTGTATCTACACTCAGAGGATTCAGTGAACTCTTAGGAAAACAGCTGCTTCGTTACACATCCAGCAGTTACGGTACATCACTCGAGTCATTTTTTGTGTCAACCTGATTTAATATCTTCTAAAGGAAGTATATTGCTCTTTTAATGCTAAAAGCTCGCCCTAATTTCTTATTAATTACTTCTTGTGTCTTTCCGCTGTTGGGCTGAAAACAAAAAGTGGTAATTGCGAACCAAAACAGTAAAGCTGGACAGATGGATAAGATCCGTAAAGCAGAAAGGAGCACGAGTGATCATTCTCCATACAGTAGGTTCGTCACTATAAACGACACCTTTCACATTATCATAGAAATATTGAGAAAAGCAGTTTTCACAGGCCAGAATATACAAGATATTGTAAATATGTGTACGTTTATTACGTCCAAATGGCAAAACATATAAATTAGTAACATGAATGTGATGTGGTGCCATTACTGTATACAACCCTAGTTTAAGTAAGATTCCAAGTTATATGGGAAATGGCAGCAAAAACAATTAGAATTGAATTATAAGTTATATGTTCAGCTCTGGATTTAACACTGAACTGACAATGCACTTTTGCACTGATGCTGAAAACATAAAAGTCTCAGTAGTCTCATTTTATATTTTGTTCTGGTAAAGAAGCGTGTCATCCCCAATGCCATCAAAATGGACACTGTTACTGTGGCTTATGTCAACCAGAAGGAGATGATGTAATGTGAAAAGTAGACAGCTTGTTATCTTGCTTTCAGTCTTCTTTCTGACTCTCTTCCCTCCCTACGCAGCCAACACCACTTTTCCCTCTGCCAGCTGCAGTTTGCATACAGATGAGATCCTCACTCTGCTGCCAGACGTGAGCATAGACGTGTGCCTTTTTATCTCAGTCTAGACTTTTCACAAAGCATTCAAACATGTTGTGTCGGGATGCTGACCCTCTTTTGGTTTGCTCACCTCACATTGCAGGACTGCGAGTCTTTGCTCTGTTTGTGGTACCACGACTGCTGGGCCTGGCGGGATTCTGACCTTGTGATCACGTCGTCTTCGTCCAGGTCCAGACCCAGGAACACTGTCCGGGCGGTGTTCCTCTCCTTGGCGGTCAGCAGACGCACCATTGAGTTCTAGAAGAAATTAAACAGATTTTGAGATAAGGTGTCCTGCACCTACTCATATTAACTCCCTTCCCCTTGTATGACTTTGATGGCTGTAATTTAGGGACCAAAAAATTAGGTATTTTAGTGCCGAATTCTTGGCCTCAATCATTCTCAATCACATTAGCGCTGTCTGACATAATCAGCAACCGCTGCTTTACCCCAGACACACACACACAGTCCGTTAATGTAATCTCCTAGACGAAAACAAAGCTCGAAATGTGAACTCCGGTAAGGTGACAATGAGTATGAGTAATTCAGGCTGGTGGATGAAAGCCATCATTTCTGGAAGACTTGGCCCTGAGTCCTACTAACACACTAACCTCATCATAAAGTAGTCTACGACCTTTTATTGCATTCTCTACAAGGCTGATTAGAAAGTACTTAGGCCGACCCGAGGAAGGATTGCCTTTGGCAAACACCTTGTTTGGGTGAAAGAGAGAGGATCAGGTAGACATTTTGTGTAAACAAACTATATTTAGTTTGGTTGCTCAAGACAGTTTGTTAGCAAGTGTTATTGGCGGTTCGTTAGCAGTTTGTTAGCAAAAGTTATTAGCAGGATAATACCCTCCATTTTGTATATGTTTTATAGGTGCTTTACATCCAACATGCAATACCTGAAATAAAGAATAGGTTGTTTGCTAATGCGTTCTGAAATGATCCCAGTTTTAAACACATTAATTGAAACTAATTGGTTAAGTTAAGGGGAAAGATTATGGTTTGGTTAAATACGTACATTTATTATGTAACCTAGATTAGCTACATACATCTAAAAATGACATTATGTATGGGCCATAGTTTAGTCCGCCATTTTTTATAAGTTGAATTGAGGTCTCCGGGTCAAAAGTCTATCTCTTCCATCCATACAAAACATTTCCATATGTGGACTAGTCGCTATACGCTACGTCACTTGACTCCCTCCTTCAATCATGTTCATTTACTATGACCACTAAAGATCTCCATGTTACGAAAAAAAACTTTCTGTGCAAGATGCTTAACCTGAAATTGCTCCTAGGCATGTAGTCAATGGTATTGAGTGTGTGTAAGCTACTGTGGACAAAACCATCAGCTAAATAACATGTAATATTTACGTAAGGTAATCTGCAGGCTTCAATTGGATGCTGTAGAAAATTCCTTGAGTTTAGAAGTTGCTTTGTTATTATGTTTTGAATATGCTCAACATGATTCCTCACCTCTGAGCGAAACTTCTTCAACACCACAAGAGACTCGAAGTAAAGGAAGTCCGACCACTCGATGTGACCCTTCTTCTCAGGATCCAGCGCCGCAAACTGGGCCAGGACTTCCTCCTCCTGCTCATCGGTCAGATCCTTGTCAAAAAGATGCTTGGATGCATGATGGCGGTACTGCAGAAGCTCGTCTGACACAATGCAGGACTCTACAGCGGCGGGGAACAACACATCACATCAGACTTAATTAGCCACCGAGCGGTCGTCAATATGTAATTAACTTATCATAACTCATTCTCTACGAAGGAAGGATGACCTCCCACTGTTAGCTCTCTATAAGAGCTGCAGGATGATACCACACATTTGGAAGAAGCAACGGTAGGGGCAAATAATGTAAGAACTCTGACTTGGAAATAACCTTAAAATATTCAATGGAACAAAACAGTGGGATTTGATTTCATATTACGGTGGCTTGACGCTGACACAGTATATTTGTTGTTGGACATTTATCCTTTTTTAGCTAACTATCATTATTCCCTCTTGTTTTGAGTTTCAACTCTATTTAATGTTTAACATTGCAAACAGATAACAGGGCTAATTATGTCTCTGGAAATATACAAACAAGAGTACGAGTCTCCAGCCAACATTCCCATCCCTTAAAATACATATAACATTCTCTAACTGCTTAATATTTTATAGAAATTGACAGACCTCCTGCCACTTTAAAACAAAAAGTTCCTCTTTGATTTTGGCATTCAGTTTCAGTGCTTAGGAGATATAGAAATATAATCAACCTGTTTGGAATACAATTAATAAAAATAATTTACAATAAGGAAAAAGCGAAATAAACATAATGATTTCAAAACAACACTATAATAAAAAGTTAGGGTTACAAAGTCTAATTTGTAACTGTTCTGACAGGACATTAAATACCCTACTACTCTTTGATGAAATATGTCATCAAAAGGCTGCCATACTCTAAAGAATTTTTCATGGAAACATTAATGTATCCAGCGTTTAAACGTCGAAGAAGAGGCTCATTTCCATTTCCATTTGATTGCCTGTTCGGTAAAAGGGTATAAATACAAAAAATTGCTGTAAGGGGGTTGGATTCAATAGTATTTTTGTGAAAATACTTCATCCGGTACTGCACAAACAGAAGCTTGGGACAGAACCAAAACGCCCTGATTTAGACAAATGGAACCAATGCCCTACTTTTAAATTTAATTTATTTTATAACCTTGTTGCGGTGACTCACCTGGAATGATCTTGCACTGCTTGAAAGTCTCCATGAGGCTGTACATCTCCTCCTCTGTTAGCAGCAGATTTAGATTATCCTGCAGAAAAGGGAGTGAGACAGGGGTAGAGAAATACATTACGTAGAATATATGCCACTCACACATTTTCTTTTACAGTCAAGTGGTACATTACTTGATGTATATAAGTGAGTGTGCTGTAATCACATAGACATAGTCCCAGATGGGGCTCCTCCTGTAATTAGAGTATTGGATTGTGAATCCATCTCAGCAACTTGTTTCCCAGGTGACTCACATGATGTGCTTATGTATCTCTTACTCTCCTCATAATTACATCATTAGTAGAAACTAAAAAAGAAAGCCAGAATGACAAGAGAGATTTCCAGTGCATTTCAATTAAGGCGTTTTAAGGGCCACAAGGCCATTACAATGGAAACATAACTTTGAATTGAAACAATATGTTATGCACTTTGCTAGAACATTACATCATGATTTATCCTCTTACTTAAATACACAGAACTATTATTTATGTGAGTTTAGCGAAATGTTGTGTAGCAAAGAATTATGATAATTGAGCAATAATGGATGAGTGATGTGTAAAAATATAAATCCAGGCAACAGCACATCCACAGGCCAGGAAAATCAGGAGACTGCTATTTGAATATTTGTATTTGTATATTACTTGTACATTATTTATCAGGTAAGTGGCATGATGGAAGTTTAATAACCCTTTTGGGATTACCGGGGTTAGTCAATTCCAGTTTGTTTACATGGGCCTCACTCACTGTTGCAATGTGTCAGGGCTTCATAAAATCCACATTATGAAATCTAAATGAAAAAGCTCAGCCGCCCACTCTTCTAAAAAAAACGAAAAAAGCACCCTCTAGTTCAGCAAATACGGGCGAAATCAAAAAGAGAAGCATAATGATCGGGAAAAGAATATCAATTTCATGACTTCATAGATAATATTTTTCCCTTGTCCCAAACAAATGTAGTCCGTCAACATGAATTTGACTGCAATTAAAAAGTGGTCTAATAAAAATAAATACGATTTTTATAGCGCTTTTCCTAATGCTCAATGATGCTTAACATAAAATCAGATCAGAACAACAAAAACAAAAGTCCTTATCCAATTGCGAAGTCAAATGTGTGGTGGGGGGGGGGCGCGGAGGTTGATGATTAGAGATTGAAAGCTAGAGAGAATAAGTTAGTTTTTTAAGGCTTTTTTTAAGGATTCAAGGGGAGCCAGTGGAGGTCGTGGAGGATATATTGAAATTAGTTGTACAGTTAAATGTGAGGATTTTGATGTGTTGCTAAATATGCTTTTATCTGACTTAATAATTAACGTGTGATACTGTTTTGTATCGGCCTCATTAAATCAAGACTAATAAAATAGTATAATACCAAATACTGGAATGTCCCCTAACAGTATTTCATATAAACATGAAGAAAAGTTCATGGCGCTGATTAAAACCCAATTCAGACACAACCTGCCCACACACTGCCACTGACTGAACTCCCACACATATTTTTCCAGCCGTTTACAAGCAGAAAAGTTTCTCCCCTCACAAACAAGGCCTCATTATATCCGCCATGGGGGATGGACAAGTGTGGCAATAAGCTTTGTGACGTCCTCGTGCTTTTCTTCAACCTTTCATCCAGATCAACATCTTGCCCTCCCGCTGTCTGCGCATCAAGAGTAATGCGTAGCCAATTACACTATAGCACGTCCTTCCTGCGAATATCCGGATGTTGTAAATGGGTGCTAATTCCTAACCTACTTAATATTTTAATGGATACGGGAATCTCACTCACATGTGGATGTCCTTTCCTCCTTCCCCTCTTTAATTTATCAAATTGTGCACGTGACTTTGCAGGTGTAACCCTGAACATATCCGCCCTGAATGACCATTCAAAAGTCAAGGAAATCCAAAAATAGACTGAACACTACATTAAGCAAATGTATGACATTTTGATTTTGACATAATTTTACCGAGACTGAAAGCTTTGACCTGGCCATACAACAGCCAACAGAGGTCTGAATTGTTTGAAAAACCCAATGTGTTCTCCACATTATATTGTACTCATTCTCCAGTGGCTGCTTTTTTTTAAATCAGCAATTCCTTCAAAAGCCCCACATTGTTGCATTTAAAGGACAGGCTCAGAGTACAATATGGTATTGTGGCCAATATGTTTTAATAATAATAATAGTTTTAAAGTAGCTGCAGAGTATTTTATATATGTTACAGTATCAGTCAGTATCAGTCAGTATCAGCGACAGGCGCATGTTGTAATACTGTTTTAAACCCGTTTATATATGACACAAACAGTCATATATAGCATTTGGGATTCATTTGCAAATTACCTACTGTGTTATGAGGAAGTGTTGTTTTTCCTTAGCCATGTGGGTGGTGTTCAAAGTTGCACCTTAATCAAAAATATGTGCAGTTCCCTTTGTATTATCTCTTGTATCTAACTTAGAGTATCATTGATTTGATTTGATTGTGTTTTTTTTTTGTTAATGCATTCCGCTGTATTTTTTAATGTCCTGGTAAAAATGTACTTAAATAATCAATTTCTCATTACTTGTCTGTCACTATAAAAACAAGATAATAATCAATAAAGGACAAAACTAATCAATCATGCTGTAAAGTTGCCTCCTTTTTTTATGCCGGACATCAATTCTCTGCAATGCTCACCAACAGTCAGCAAAAATCAGCTATCGGTGCTATAATTATATTTCTGTGTTAGTCAACATTTGAAACATGAGCAAAGCACAAAATGTGATTTAAGGGTTATACAACACCTAGAGACAGCTTCTTGAAAATTAACACAAAAGGCCCCCGGGGGAGAAAACGGTATAATAATAACAAAACATTCTAATCTTATTCTGGCAGCTTGCATAAATAGACGTTCAAGACTTTTCTCTTCTGACAAATGACAGCATTGATGTGTTTGTTCAAACTGCTTTAAATAGGCTGCTGAAGCAGGTAGTAAGAAAACAATCTTAATGTTTTCAAAGCTTCAGGAATCAGAATGTCTTTGTGAACAGTGAATTATAATTAGATTAGTCTGTGTGATGTGACAGATGTCGCTCGCAGTGAAACAACTACTACATTATGTCATGAAATGAGATAATTATAACCCAGCCCTGAAAATACCCTGTGAAGTAACATTAAGCGATTTGTTTCAAAAACTCTGCTTTGATTAACCTAAGTAAAAGTGCTCCAGTATGCTAGCTTTGAAGGTACATATTGCAGCTAACTCATTACATTGAAAAAAATAAATCAAAATGCTCCTTTATCCTATAACTGTATCTGTCCAACCAACACAATTATTTGTAAAGGTAAGTGGAAATAATACCAAAAGTGGGCGTGGTTTTTGCCGTAATTTAGATGAAATCTGGTGAATATTGTAGTTTCTAACCTAATACGCTTGGTAATGCAATTTTTCGTATTCAAATAATCTGATTTATGCTGTTACCATATTATGATATTTATAAATCTGGGTTTTATGAACTGTCTGATGCAGATTCTCATCTCAGACAAATAATAATGACTGGAACAAAGAAAAACGAAGTGAAAAAACAAATCAATTTGAAAGAAATGTATTTGAAATCTCTGCATTGAGGAAGTTAAGGAGGACATATAGAACCTAAGTATTGCGGCAGTAATCTTAAACAAAGTGCCGCGAGGGACTAAACAAGAGAAAAAACACTGTGGACGCGCAAAAACTCAGTCTTTCTAAAAGTATGCGTTTGACCTTTTATTTCCAAAGCAAAAATGCAATATTCCATATCCATATGCGTATATTCTTGTATGCGTGCGTGCATGCATGCGGTCAACAAAAATTGTCCTTCTCTAGCTCACTCCCCCTCCGAATATTACAAAGTGCGCAGGTAAAAGCAACCGGATATAACCACAAACGTCACCACACAAATCCAATGACACGCCCACCACCTATAGTGACTCAAAAAACATGTACCGTAACAAACACAGAAAAATACTTCAAATGTGGCTCCTGCACTAAATTCTAAAACAAATAAGTCAAAACGTCTTAAGATTAAAACAGAATTGGCCTTTTTTAACTTGTATGTATCAATTTAAAGAAGCAATGCTCAGACATGTCAATCATGGCTTTATTCTTGCCCCTGAATAACAATCAGTAACTTTGCCTTTAAAAAGCATCGCATTGTTTTCCATAATATCCTATCCAGCTTGGTGACTGAAGCACGGCCCCGGAAAGAGCACATATTGGCTAGCAGCAAGTATTAAAAAGAAGTATGTGGTATGAAAAAGGGTCGTCGTGTTCATGAACCTTTCCTATGTGGGATGGCAGCCATTGACCCAAACATGCAGCACTCTGCACTTTGAAGACTGTCTCTAAATCCACTTTCAAGGAAACTCAGTCCATCTGCCCACCACAGTCCCCAGTGCCCTTGTGAAATGAAATGTCAGATGTGACGCAAAGGGGGGATTTGTAACAGCTCCTTTAGCTGTGAGGACTACAATTTACCATTTGAATAAAACAGCACTGTCTCTCCCTCGCTCATTCCGCCCCCATCATCACAAACCGGAGGAGCTCGCCAAATACAGAGGACCTTTTGCTGTCTTCTCTCTGATTGTGTGAAAACATCCGCAACTTTTGGGAAGTGGTTCCACTTCTCAGGGCTGCCGAAAGAACCGCAAAGCTCCCACTCCATCCTGAAGGGCACTCAGGCAAAAGCACTCTCCAGTTGTTTATGTCTGAATTAAACGTGATTGCATTATGCCTCTCTGTGATCACCAGAGTCAACCGTTTTGGCATCTGCCTTCAATGCAAATGATTTTTTTAAACGATAAAACTCTCCCAGTTGCTCGACTTTACTTGACCTCTAGTTGAATACATTTCCATATAAAGATATTACAGTTAAAAGCTTAATACAAAGACGTCTCTGTCCTTATCTCACCCTTGCTGAAAGTCATTATGGGCCATAAATGAAGTTGATGCTTCTAAGTTGACTTTTAACAATCTTGCACATACTGTATACTGTATCCATGTCACAACGAGGATGGTACATATTCCAACATTATTTTAACTACAATTAACATTGTAACGACTGAAGTCCTAATTATAAACTATTTAATTACAAGTGCATTAACAAGCTCATGTGAGATCTCATGTGAAAAATAATAGCAGAAACTATTGATTAAACCTGCTGCTATGGCAACTCTTGCGGGTAGATGTACTCAGCTGTAGCTAATTAATTTTGCTAACTCAACCAGGGGCTGTGTCCCAATTCAGCAGCTGCATCCTCCTGAGGAATATGAGCCATCGTTAATGACATCAATTCCACGTGTGTGTTCCCTGCTATGAATGTCTGTCTCATTTTCCGTGAGTCTGTTCATTTACATTCACACATAGATTGTATAAAGTGGAGGTAGCCTCCGGGTCTGATCAGTGAAGACATGAGTAAGTTCCTCAAACCTACATTATTTCTAATGGCCAGCAGGGCCACTGGTTGCAAAATAAGTCTAATTTTATAGAAGTGTACGAGAATATGAGCCTACTTTAGATCTTGATTATGCTTGGTTGGCTAAAGGCAAACAGACCGTGTTCAAAACCATGTAAATCACAAAAATACACATTTCTTGTCATTTATAGAACATAATAAAAACAAGGTATTTCATTTATCAGTCATTTTAGAGCAATTACATATTTCGGTACCACTTTACAATAAGACTTATAAAGGATTCATAAAGGGTTTATAATTAGGTTATGAATTAGGTTGTAAACACTTTATTAATCATTAAGAACCATTTATAAACCAGTTCTAACATAGTTTCCATACATCAACACAGGCTCACTATTTGGCAAGATGACTAAGCCTTATATTGGCTACTTAGCGAGAATCAACTCAGTGAACAACAGATACCAAGGATGCTGGCTGATGAAGAAGACGAACCAAATGCTTATCAAAATCCTACGTAAATTAATTAATCCAACACTCGTGTCGGACACTACTTTAGGAATATTCTCCGAAAATATTTCTGTACTCGTTATTTGCTCCCGTCTGACCCCTGGCCAAAAAAACGGTTTATTCACTACGGGTTGGTAGACATCAGACATGACGATTCGGAATATAACCGAACTCCGGGCA